>NC_134840.1:19157876-19890883 GCF_965363235.1 Mytilus galloprovincialis
TATTGATGCTGAATTAAAACATTTACGTGATCTTCAGTTTAGAAAGACAGAAGAACTACATTCTTGTAAAGTTAAAGAAAGAAACACAGAAGCTGAAATTCAGGTATGAAATTGAAAACGACAGAAAAGGGACAGTTTTAAACAATAGGTTGTTGTTCTCATTTTTTTTGTTTTGAAAATAAAACCAAATGCAGGCATTTATGTTAATGATAAGTATGGACATGATGAATATGAAATTTAATATTCTAAAGGTCATTAATTTTACGTAATCTATATAATTACATTATTCACTTATATGCAAACTCGTAACATTCCAAGTTGAATTTTCAGTTAGTTCTAATGGACAATAATTGTTATATACATCTAAAAAAAAATAAATATGTGTATGCATTACTTCAATTTTGTTCTGTTTATTTGCAGGGAAGTCAAGCAGCTGTCAAAAACCTCAACAGTAAAGTTGGCAAACTAGACACAGATTCATTGAAACAACAAGAAATCATTTACAATCAAGATTTTGCCATACAGCAATTAGAAAGACGAATTAATAGGTTGAAAGGGGAGAGAAGCAATGAAGAAAAAGTGGCATTAGAACAGAAAATTAAAGAATTTACAGAAGACCTAGAACAAAAACAAAATACTCACACGCTCTTAACTCTGCAGCTCAAAAGACTACAGGTGAGGAAATATGCCTTCAGATAGGACAGCATTTTCCTAAGTTGGTCTCAGTATTTTCTTTTAGAAAATATATTAAAAAAAATCAGACAATATTTTGAAATGAAGATTTTTCTCATCTTAAGGTCAGTTATCAATAGAATATAAAACCCAGTTTCAATTGAATCAAAAATGTGTTTATCTTTTTAACCCATTTTAACCTTATGGTGAATATAAGAACAACAATACTATATAATTACAACATATGTATTCCTTATTCGAACAATAACATAGAAAAACAGTGCTTAATTCAATGCTTATAATGGATGAATGTTTTACATATTTCAGGATGACATTAGAAGAGTAAGAAGGGAACTTGAGAAAAGTGGAGCAGAAAAGGGAGACCTGACCAGTAAGATTGAAGAATTAAACTTGTACAATGATAGCTCAGAGAGGGAACTAAAGACTATAATTCATGATAAACAGGTAAATCTACCTTTAATAACAAAAACAGTTATGCAAAGGACTTTTTCATGTTTACATTTCATCACTGAAACTTTTATACTTGAACATTTTAAATATAAAATCAATTTCTTGAGTATTGTGAAAAATCATTTGAAACTGATCCTGTTTAAATTTTGTTTGTATTAGTTTTTTTAAGAAGAACTACAAGTCTTTGAACCAAATTATCTCCAAGAATGGTGATATCCAGATTTATATTGAATCCATAACTGAAACTTGAATACATTGACTATATTCTGTATTATTAAACATACTGTTTACTCTAATCAATTCATTTGAATAGAATTGACATGCAGTAATGTCTCCCCTGCCAAACTTAAATCAAATAATACATTATTTGTGAAGTCAAAGTCAACTACACACAATTTTATAACTATCAAAACAACTTTGTAATAATATAGATATAGGAAGATGTGGTGTGAGTGCCAATCAGACAACTATCCATCCAAATAACAATTTATAAAAGTAAACCATTATAGGTCAATGTACGGCCTTCAACATAGAGCCTTGGCTCACACCGAACAACAAGCTATAAAGGGCCTCAAAATACTAGTGTAAAACCATTCAAACAGGAAACCAAGGGTCTAATCTATATAAGAAATATACATGTACAAAGATAATTGCTTATGACACAGAATGTAAAACAAATTGTTTATCTGATTGTGTATTATCTCTCTTTTTTCAGGATTTAATGGTTGACCAAAACATTCTTAAACTTGAATTGAAAAGGATCAGGGAAAATCTCAATGATAGATCTGATGATGTCCTTAGTCAAGAGAAACGTAGACTCCAGCTTGGAACTGTAAGTACTTAACAAAAAGTAAAATAACAAAAATACCGAACTCAAAGGAAAATCCAAAAACGGAAAGTCAATAATCAAATGGCAAAACCAAAAGCTCAAAAAGATCAAACCAATGGAAAACAACTGTCATACTCCTGACTTGGAACAGACATTTCCTTATGAAGAAAATGGTGGATAAACCTGGTTTTATAGCTAGCTAAACCTCTCACTTGTATCAGACAATATGATTGTTCTTTTCTTTTTTGTTTGGATGAACTTTAAACTTGTAAGGGCCATTTTGTAAAGGGTCTATTAGCTCTTTTGATTTATAATATAAGATTGACATGCTATAGATATCAAATATAAATTCTATAACTACATTCATTAAATGCTTTAAAAATTCAAAAGTTTTAAAGTTACTTAGTAATGTTAGAGTTTTGAAAATACATTTTTATGCCACACCTACGATAGTAGAGGGGCATTATGTTTTCTGGTATGTCATCTGTTCGTTCCTTCATCCGTCCGTCCGTCTGTTCTGCTTCAGGTTAAAGTTTTTGGTCAAGGTAGTTTTTGATGAAGTTAAAGTCCAATCAACTTGAAACTTAGTACGCATGTTCCCTATGAAATAATCTTTCTAATTTTAATGGCAAATTAGAGTTTTGACCCAAATTGCACGGTCCACTGATCATAGAAAATGATAGTGCAATGTTTCAGGTTAAAGTTTTTGGTTAAAGTTTCTGGTCAAGGTAGTTTTTGATGAAGTTGAAGTCCAATCAACTTGAAACTTAGTGTACATGTTCCCTATATGATATGATCTTTCTAATTTTAATACCAAATTTTTGACCCCAATTTCACGGTCCACTAAACATAGAAAATGAATGTGCGAGTGGGGCTTCGTGTACTGTGGACAAATTCTTGTTTTAGAAATATTACAGGAAGTGGTATTATAATTCATTGGATAAAACACATTTATTTTTTACAGGCCATGAAAGAGAGAAGACAAGAAATAACAATTCACAAAGAAATGTTACAAGCTCAGTACAAAGCTGCTAATGAAGAAAGACAACAAATCAGTGCTGAGTTACATGAGAGGATCTCCAAAATTGATAAGCTTAGGAAAAGGTAAAAATCATCAAGCAGAAGAAATATTTCTGTTTAATGGGTGATGGATTTCAAATACTGTTACTGTTTTTGATTTTTCCATGCAGAAATTATTAAGAAACTAAGGTTTCAATTCCCTCAGGAAAGATGACTTGAGATGAATTTGGCTATTTATTTTAGGTATTTTTTGTCATATAGCTCTTCAAAAGGTTGGGTACTTATACATCTTCAGATTTCAAATGTTTTGCTTTGAGCGTTCAAAATATTTTGCGGTCATATATTGGTATCACGTCGTTGTCAGTGTCGTCTGAAGACGGATGGTTTCCCGATAATAACTTTAGTATTAGTAAATAGAAATCAATAAAATTATAACACAATATTTATAACTAAAGGAAGCTTGAGATTGGTTTTGGGGGTTATGGTCCTTAAGGTTTAGGAATTAGGGGCCCAAAGGGGCCCAAAACAAGCATTTATCTAGTGTCAGTACAAAAAGTTGTGTATAAGTATTTCAGTTGTTCTGAAATTGTTCCACAATGTTTAATACCATAAGTAGAAGGTTGGGATATATTTTTTGGGTTATGGGACAAACAGTCTGAATAAAGGGCCAAAAAAGCCACAATGGGGCCAAACACAAGCATTTTTGTAGTTTCAAGACAATAAATTGGAGTTCTTTCTTTGTCCAGAATGGTTTTTGAATAACCTTAAACCAATGCTTATAAAATCTTTGAAAATTGGAGTTGTCTTTCTTTTTCCAGAATAGTAGTTGTATCAGTTTAAATCAATGCTATATACAATATACAATGCAATATTCACTTTACTATCAACTGATGAATTAAAGCAGTCTTTACCATTCAGTGATTACAAGCACTTTGATTACCATTCTAGGGTTATGCCCCTTTACAAATGGAAAAATTGAAGATTAGTTTGTCTCAAATAAATTTTATGAAATGTGTATATAATGCTTGTTACCTCTAAACTCAGTTTAAGTTCAATTTTTGGCAGCTTCACTTTTACAATTCTTGAGTTATGTCCTTTTATAACATTATATGCTTGCGGGGCATCATCTGTGTCCATTTCCCATTTATTTTTTTAGAAGTTACTATTAATTAATTTTAATTTTAACCATGACTGTATGACATGTTATATTTTATGATGTATTTAAATGAGTAGTAATTGTTGCAAACTCCATTAGAAATTTGAATTGAGATCATTGAATAGGGGAAAGGGGGGGGTTCAATTTTTGTCATTTCAGATTTCAGAAATTAAATCTGAATTTCTTCAAATATTTTTTTTTTTTGAGAGGATTAATGTTCAACAGCATAGTGAATTGCTCAAAAGCAAAAAAAAATTTAAGTTTATTAGACCACATTCATTCTGTGTCAGAAACCTATGCTGTGTCAACTATTTTTTTAATCACAATCCAAATTCAGAGCTGTATCCAGCTTAAATGTTGTGTCCATAATAGCCCCAACTGTTCAGGGTTCGACCACTGCAGTTGTATAAAGCTGCACCCTGAGGGAGCATCTGGTTATCAAATTGTTGTGGTTAAGTGATTTATGTTTTAGTATTTTTGATCAGAAACCATGAAATGATCTTAGATAAGTAATAATACTCCCTTTCAAGTTCCCTTATATTAAAGTTCCATATTGTGTTACTGTGCGAGTACATATCCTGCTTCAGTGATCTTGGCAAATTTGGGTATCTAAGTTCATAGCGAGAACCGTTGTTCATAGAGCAAATATATTTTACATCTATAACTGCTTCCTCCTTAATTCACTCGTTTCATAGAGACTGACATTTTGGTCTGGAGATAATCTTTTAGCTGGATATAATGATGAATAAGACAATAATTTTTTAATTCGTTATGATATTTAGGGTTAGTATATAAAACTACGATGGATGTAACTTTACTTTTACAGATATGAAATATTGATGATATCTATGGCTCCACCAGAGGGAGAAGAGGAAAGATCTCAGGCTTATTATGTCATAAAGGTACACATTTTCTTATAATCTACAGAATCAGACATTTAACATCAGATTAAAACTCAGATGGACTTATAAACATTATGTTATAGTAACTAACCGTTTGGAAAATTTTCTGATTAATTGTTCCAGAGTTATGGTACTTGAACAATCAAATTTATGGCAATATTTTTACATTGGGCTTCTTATTGATGTATGCTTGAATGGAGGAAACTTTTCATTAAACATTATGTTATAGTAAGGAAACTCCTTTGTGATTTTTCTGATTTGTCTGTTTAAAGTTGTGGGACTTTAACCAAGCTATATAAGTAAATTTTCCATGTCTTACACATTATATGGAATATGCAATTTATTTAAATTAAACTAATTCCAGAGAACACTGACTTCAACTTTCACATTTAAGACAATTTTGTTGCATATTGCCAGAGTATACTTAGATTGATTTATTGTAAACTTTGTATTATTATCAGGCTGCCCAAGAAAAGGAAGAATTACAGAGAGAAGGTGATGATTTAGATGCTAGAATCAGGAAGGCTGAGCAGGAGATCAGAGCACTGGAGAATACACTCAAATTGATGAATAAAAGAAATGAAACATACAGAAAAAGCTTTAACAAAGTTACAGAAACAAGTAAGTACTTTTATCGTTATGTTATTCACCAACTAAATGAATTTTGTTGTTTACTATTTACTTGTCTTCATATCTATTTTATGGCCTCAGTGGTCTCGGGGTTAGTTTTTAGCCTTGGGTGCAGGAGGTAGTGGGTTGGATCCTTGGCCAGGTGAACCAAAGACTTTAAAATCAGTATTTTCTATTGATGCAGACTGGTTTACCTTTGTTCCTATATTGACATGCAGCATTTTGATGATGTACAGATATATTGTTACATAAAATTACATGACATCACTGAGGAAGGTTAAAAAAGAAATACGTTCTGGCTATACATGACAGCTCATTATGAACAGTCACCCATGGAAGCAAGATTGATTTTTCTGAATTAATATGAAACAGATTTTCATTAAAAACTTATCTATAATAATAGAGATGCATATTTAAAGGTGATGAAATGGAGGAGAAACAACAATTAGAAGAACAGATGAGGGCTGTTATGGACAAATACAAATATAAACGACGACAAATCAGAGAACTCCAGGAAGATCTTAAGGTAATTACATGTATAAATTTGTATCAATCTTAATCTTGTTTATGATCATTAATTTAAGAACTGGATATTAAAGATTGAAAATATAATTAAGTAAATCCTTTGATTGGTTAGCCTGTCTAATGCAATCTTCAAAATTCTTTGTTCCAATGAAGGATTCATATATATGTGAATATATCAGTTGTATTAAAAAAAAAAATCAACAATTTTATGATCAAAGAAGATTTTCACCAAAAATTGACCTACAGGTTGCTGCTCATATTCTACATCAGTGTTGTCAATTTGAAACATTTTGCCATTCAACCCAGGGGATGCATTTAACTTTCCATTTCTTAAATTCATCTCTGAGAATAGTTGAACAATTAAGCCTTGTTTGTTGTTTTCTTTATGTACAGTGTATGTAAAACGTTAACTTGGATAATATATTTCAGACAATGAGTAACACTTTAGACAATCTATGCAGAGACCAGGATGCTTATGAAGATATGATTGATGAAAAGAGAGTAAGTTTTATCAGAACATCTAATAGGTCTTAATTGGTGTAATATTCTTAAAAATTGGAATTGTATTTTCTGTGTTGCCATAAGAACAGCAATTCAGCTAAAGTTTATTCATTAATGTGTATACGAGTTTTGAAGAATATATTTGTTGGGGATGAAAAAAAAAGCGTTCTTCATAATTTGTTTTTGTGTTTCTGTGAAATGTACTGTGAGTTCATTCTCTAGGATACCAGTTTATGTGGATTTTGTTGGTACAGGAAAACCATGAATTAGAATTTTCAACGAATTGCAAATTTGCTATATGATTTTATGCAGACTTTTAGAAAATCACAAATTCAAATATCCATTAATATGCATGTTTTCCTCAAAACATGATAAATGGTACCCACGTAAATAAGTTAATCCACTTAAGAGGGGAGGGGGCAGGAGGGATCCTAATCCAGATATCCCGGGCTTAAAAGCTAGAAATCCTGAGGACCTGAATTTAGATAAATTTAAATCCTGGAATTCGAAAAAAAGAATTCCCGGATCCCGAAAGGGTCAATCCCGAAATCCCATGCTTAAAAACACCAGATCCCAGAGTCCCGATACAGGTCCTATCCCCCCTCACTTAAATAGAAATCAAATTAACATTTATATGGAAGTTACTTGTGTATTTCGTTCAACATTGATAAGAATTTATACATTTATATTGTTTTATGAAAATCAAAAAAGAATAAATTTTTTATGAAGGGACATTTTGTCTTCATTTTTAGTTTTAGCTTTACTGTATTGTTTATAGTAATAGAAACTGAAAGAAAATCTTTGTCTGAAAATAATACTGAATTGAAATGATTTTTTTAGAACAAAGTTGCACAGCTTGAGAAAGAAATGGAAGACCAAAGAGGTAAACTGGAAAGAGTAGCAAAATCTGTAAGTACTATGTATGTATAATGTTAAGTGCCTGAGTACTTTGTATATTAAATGTTAAGTGCCTGCAATAAAACATTTTGACTTCCTCTTTACTGTTACAGGACTTTAAAAACTATTTAAACTACAAATAACATTTCTCATGAAAATTCCTTTAAATTTTGTTTATCCTCTTCTTAAGGATAATTATTTCTGAATTTTTCCCAGCTACCTCAGTAATTCAAAATTTAAATTCTATTACATGCTTGTACTTATTATTTCCTGATACAACTTATGTGCAAAATCACATGAACTGTTTTGACATGTTACATAATTGTTGTATGTCATGAATAACAGTGATTAATGCAGACATTGAATTTTTGTTTTTTTCTTCTATTATTAGAACTCCAGATATGCTAGAGAACTGAGATCTGCAAAGAAATCAAAAGGAGAAACACCTGAAGAGGTTTGTATAATCAACAACTTGTGACCAGAGCATAATCAAAATAGACATACAAGTATATTTTGCACTCAAGCATGCACATTATTTTGTAACAAATAAAATTCAAAATGGAAATGGGGATTGTGTCAAAGAGACAGCAACCCAACCAAAGAGCAGAAAATTACCAAAGTCTGTATCAAAGATTGTTTAAGGGCAAAATCCAGAAGCAAACAAGGGAAATATACCCATTCTAGATTATTGCTCCAAATATAATGTTTAAAAACAGATTTACTTTTATGCAAGATGGACCACAAGATGAAATGACAGAATTCATCATATAACAAGAACTCTGCTAAATACTGCAAAATATCACACATTTGAAAAAAAAATACTTATTTGTTAAAGATAACAACTATAGAAATCAAATCCTCTAAAGAAAGGGACACATATCTTAAAAAAGGTAATCAAAAGAAAATGATTATACACAAATTTGTCATAATGTTTGATATTTTAGTGTTTATGGATTGAAGGCGAAAAAATGACTGTTTAAGCATAAAATAAATTGAAATATGAAACTAAATAAAATGAATTCTAATAGCTGGAATTTATATTACAGAAAGATTTCAATGTACGAGAGATGAGAGAATTCAACAAAAACATAATGTCCCAAGTTGGTTCAGTGGTGTCACAACATCCAGATATTGCTGAGGCTGTCAACATGTATTTTTCACAGGTAAATTTAAAAAGTGATGAATGACTTCATATGAGAGATTTAATCATCCTATTTATACAAGCATGATGGAAGGTAACACTTTTAAATAACAACAAAATATTATCAATGGCATGTCAATTTTGGTATAGTCTGAGCTTGAGTGTATGGGGTTTTGATCCCTGGCAAGGTGTAGCCTTCAACAATGAGAAAAGCCCATACCGTGTAATCCGCTATTAAAGACCCAAACATGGAAAATATGAAACAATCCGAAACATGAAAAGTAACAGCCTGATTGATGGCAATGCATTTTACCAAAAAACAAATATGACAGACATGAATGAACAGCAACCATTGAATTTCAGGCTTTTGACTTGGGAAAGACACATTGAAGATTTGGAGAGTTAAACATATTGCTTGTTATTCAAAACTCTTGTTTGAATGTTTACATTGGTTAACATGAAATTATTACAATAAAAAAAATTTAACGCACAAATAATTGAAAAAAGATATTTTAGTTATTTTATAAGGTTGTTTTTTAATGACAGTAAATCTTATCATGATAGTTCCCTCCGTCTCTTACCTATCTTATATGACAGCCACGATGGATGAGGATGTAAGGAAAACGTAGATCCTATGTTTTTCATTTTGTGTTAAAAGAATATTGTATCATTTTAGGCTAACTTACCTCCCCCTACACCAAGTGGTGGACGAGCCCTTGGTAGTTCACGAAGCAGCTTGGGATCTGGTCGTAGCAGTGTAGGAAGTATTAAGACACCACCAAGTGTCAGTGGCAGACCAACACCTGTCCAGATTGGTGCTGACTTTGGTAAGTCAATATTTAATTATTAAGTACAAACAGTGTGTTCTATTTAAAGATTCCAAAAAACAACCCACCAAACAGTCATAAAAGTGAAATATGATTAGTTCTTGGCCATACTTACCCAAAAAAAATATACAAAATGATATCTGGCTATAGCTAATTGTACACTTTTTTCTGGCAATAATTGATATCTTTTGTAAAAATTTATTGTTTAAATTTAACTGTTTATTAAACCCCATATATTAAAAAAAAAAAGATTATTATTGCTAGATTAAGGTTCAAGTTAAAATTAGAAGGTTTGATGTTGTACCTCGGAATCTTTCATGTGTAATAAACCCGTTTTTGTCCCATGAAAATTTAAGTCTTGTCTTAAATTGAGGAAATTATACTATTCTGTGCATAAATGCTGTTTAAAATTCTGTAAATGTCTTTGATATATCAAGATAAAGGAAAACTTCAATTTCTAAAATTTTCAACCAAAAGCCTTGTCCCTTAATTCAACAAAACGCTGTACTTGCTTTTATATGCATCATAAATCTTATACACAAATTTACAATTACTTCTGAACCTGAATCATTGTATTTGATAGACACAAAAATGGTGATTTTAATAACTACTTATACCTCTCCATATGCTCCTTGATACTGTAAAAAACAAAGGGATTTTGGTACTGAAATATGTTAGCAGTTAAACAGGAAACATTAGATTAGTTGATCTATATTACCCTTAGCTCGCTTCATGCCAATGAGCCATTGTGACAACTCTTTCAGTAATTCTTAGGTGACCAATAGAAATTAAATACTTTCCTCTCATTCTTGCCCCATTTAATACTTATCCTGACGAGTTGATTACTAGTTTGTAATCTGAGTTCTGCATAGGTAAAAATTCAATTAAAACAACAAATTGTTTTGCTTTTGTTCTGATTTACCTATTGTAACATCATAGAAAATGTGACTGAACCTGATGACACAGGATAGAAAGAACAGCCATTTTTGCAGGTCACTGAATAAAGATATAAAGTTTGCATAACCTAAAAATGATCAGAAACAGATTTAACCACTGTATCTCATGCCATCAGATATATTTACATATTTATCTTTTCATTTTTTTCTAGGCGGAGTTCGATCCCCAGCTAGTTCTCGTAGCTCTAGCTCTATGAGCAGTGTAAGAAGTGGTCAAGGAAGATCTGGACGCTAGTCATGTCCAGTTGTGACTGGTCTGTTTCCGTCCTCGAGTGTGTCTTTCAACTGTGATAAAACATTTATGAATTTTGATAGTTTTATTATAAAACTTCACAATAAAATTGAACATATTGAAACATTAAGTAGAAATTGGTTACTAAATTGCATAGAACTTGAGAATGTTTTCTATGTGTTTTTAAGATACTGCACTAAACATTACAGTATTTATCAGGTAAAAATAGAATGCTGGTTATAAGCTATTATTATGTTTTGATCTTTCTAACTATAAGATGATTTTTCCAGGGACATAGGATTTATGTATGAAATTTTAACTCTCAATAGAAGCATGATCTTTTGAATTTCAACCTCGATACAAATTATAATGGAAGTATTCATGTTATATCTTCTAGTGTTATAATCAGAGTTTATTTATGGATATGAATTAAGATCAAAACTGTGATAACGTTCAACTTTACATAGGGAATACATGAATACATTGATCAGTTATGACTAATTCAACTGTATCAATTATCTTATTATTTTTGTCAGTTTCTGTAGTGAATGTATCACTTTTTTTCTCTGCAGGAACTTAACATTCCATGTTTTTTTAATTTATTTATACTTTCACAATTACTTTATTGTACATACTCTATAATTATATATATATACAAATACTTTACATGAAATATTTAAAGTAAAATTGATTAAAATGAACATGAAAATATATTCCTGTTGTTTTATGCCCCATTTATGGGCTTTATACTTTATCGTCCGTTCGTTCGTCTGTCCCGCTTCAGGTTAAAGTTTTTGGTCGAGGTAGTTTTTGATGAAGTTGAAGTCCAATCAGCTTGAAACTTAGTACACATGTTCCCTTTGTTATGATCTTTCTAATTTTAATGCCAAATTAGAGATTTCCCCCCATTATTATGGTCAACTGAACATAGAAAATGATAGTGCGGATGGAGCATCTGTGTACTGGGGACACATTCTTGTTTCTCATATGCAATTATTGTTACCTTCGTGAGCCAAGTCCACCAACAGTTATTGTAGGGTTGCCCTGAGCATTTTTATCATACTTCTTTTTTATATTTTCTAATGAACTATAAGGGAATCTTCCACCCATAAAAATATTCAGCATTAACAGTTCACAAAATGCTAACAAAAACTGAAGACTAAGCCAAAAAAAAACAAACTGCTAAACTCTGGATATAATTTGGGAGTTTCAAGATGTTAAGCAGTTCATATACCATGAGTGGCATATATTGTGTTGAGCAGTTCTTATAAAAGTTCAGTGAAAAGTTATTGTTGAAGTCAAAAAAGGAGACAACAACAGAGGTATTATACCATTGGTCATCATTGGTCAGCTATTAAATCATCCCTTCATAAATTTTACAGACACCATTATGAGTTGCTTGGATTATAGAGAATATGTTCTAAATGTCCTAACTACAATCCCTTCCCCTTTTCACAGAATGTGACCTTCTGAATTAGAACTATATTTGGTTTGTAGTAATATGTGCAACACAACAGGTGCCACATTTGGAGCAGAATCTGATTAACCTTCCAAAACACGTTAGATCACCCGAATTTTTGGTGGTTGTCCTGTTGATCAGTCCTTTTTTATGCTCCATTTATGGGCATTATGTTTTCTGGTCTGTGCATCTGTTCATCCGTCTGTCTCGCTTCAGGTTAAAGTTTTCAGGTTAAAACTTTGGTCGAGGTATTTTTTGATGAAGTCCAATCAACTTGAAATTTAGTACACATGTTCCCTATGATAGGATCTTTCTAATTCAAATACCAAATTAGATTTTTGATCCCAATCTCACAGTCGACTGAACATAGCAAATGCTAGTGGAAGTTTCAGGTTAAAGTTTTTTAGTCCAGGTAGTTTTTGATGAAGTTGAAGTCCTATCAACTTGAAACTTAGTACACATGTTCCCTATGATATGGCCTTTCTAATTTTAATGCCAAGTTGGAGATTTTCCCCCATTTTTATGGTCCACTGAACATAGAAAATGATAGTGCGGATGGGGCATCCGTGTACTGGGGACACATTCTTGTTGACCATAATTTCACGATTAACTGAACATAGAATATGATAGTGTGAGTGGGGCATCCATGTTCTATGGACACATTCTTGCTTTCTGATGGTACATTTGTAAATATTTATATCTAGTGTCCCCCAGGTTTTACCAATATAGTTTAATTATTCTGTTTATTCCACTGTTATCATTTTTAAATTGGTACGATTGACATCGAATTTTTTATTCTCAATGCTCTTCAACTTTGTATTTGTTTGGCTTTATTAATATTTTGATATGAGCGTCACTGATGAGTCTTATGTAGACGAAACGCGCGTCTGACGTACTAACTGATAATCCTGGTACCTTTGATAACTAATTATGATATATAGCTACTTAATCATGCTTATCTCTTTTTTGTATTATCAAAATTGGATTAAAATCAAGTAAACATATCAAAACTGAGCAGTTACTGGTCATCAATCGTACAAATTTAAAAATGATAACAGTGGAATACAGCTAATGTAATCTATGCCAGGGATAACAAAATCCTTAGTTTTTCGAAAAATTCAAAGTTTTGTAATCAGAAAATTTATAAAAACGACCACATTATTGACATTCAGTGTTGACAGTCCATTGTTATGAAAGTTGTTTATTATATTTAACAATGTCTTCTGTATGGATTTCTAAATATATAATTGAAAAGAAGCCAACATACGATCTCCAACAAACATACGATATCCAACAAACAGACATACAGAAGCCAAAATACTGACTACAACATCAGACATCCAGAAGCTAACATGCGGTCTACAATAAACAGAATCAAAAAGCCAACATATGTATCTTGGCATCGTACACGGTTATGTATTTCTCTGACTGTTTATGACGTATTTACACTAAAGCTATTGGATGTTAGATCATGAATGTGTACTGATTGATAATTTAGTCTTAGATGCATGATTTTTTTTATTAGTTGTTAGTGGCTTCGAACTAGCTGTCAGTATCTGCGAGTACTCTCAGATCTACAATCAGGGTCTTATTGTTGTTGGGATATACCCTTCCACGTCAACTGTGTCGTATTTCTTTCTAATTGTATCCATCTGATGAGTTTTCTCGTTTGAATTGTTTACATTTATCATTTCGGGACCTTTTATCGCGGTATGGGTTTGTTGAAGTCACGGTGACCACCTACACACATAAAGCATAAAAACAAGACATCAAGCAGCCAACATACTGTCTACAACAACAGACATCAAACAGCCAACATACGGTCTACAACAACAGACATCAAGAAGCCAACATACTGTCTACAACAACAGACATCAAGAAGCCAACATACGGTTTTCAACAACAGACATCAAACAGCCAACATACTATCTACAACAACAGACATCAAGCAGCCAACATACAATCTACAACACACAGACATGCAGAAGCCAACATACTGTCTACAACAGACATCAAGCAGCCAACACACTGTCTACAACAACAGACATCAAGCAGCCAACATACTGTCTACAACAACAGACATCAAGCAGCCAATATACGGTCTACAACAACAGACACTAAACAGCCAATATACTGTCTACAACAACAGACATCAAGGAGCCAACATACTGTCTACAACAACAGACATCAAACAGCCAACATACGGTCTACAACAAACAAACATAAAACAGCCAACATACTGTCTACAACAACAGACATTAAGCAGACAACATACGGTCTACAAAGAGAGACATCAAGCAGTCAAAATACGGTCTACAACAACAGATATCAAGCAGCCAACATACTGTCTACAACAACAGACATCAAGAAGCCAACATATGCTCTACTACAAAAGACAACAAACAGTCAACATACGGTCTACATTAAACAGACATCAAGCAGACATCAAACAGCCAACATACGGTCTACAACAAACAGATATCAAACAGCCAACATACAGTCTACAACATACACCTATCAAGAAGCCAATATGCGGTCTACACCAACAGACAACAAACAGCCGACATACGGTCTACAACAAACAGACACAGCCAACACACGGTCTACAACAACAGACATCAAACAGCCAACATACTGTCTACAACAACAAGACATCAAGCAACCAACAAAATCTACAACAACAGACATCAAACAGCCAACATACGGTCTACAACAACAGACATCAAGAAGCCAACATACTGTCTACACCAACAGACACCAAACAGCCAACATACTGTCTACAACAACAGACATCAAACAGCCAACATACGGTCTACAACAACAGACATCAAGAAGCCAGCATACTGTCTACAACAACAGACATCAAGAAGCCAACATACGGTTTTCAACAACAGACATCAAACAGCCAACATACTGTCTACAACAACAAACATCAAGCAGCCAACATACAATCTACAACACACAGACATGCAGAAGCCAACATACTGTCTACAACAGACATCAAGCAACCAACACACTTTCTACAACAACAGACATCAAGCAGCCAACATACTGTCTACAAAAACAGACATCAAGCAGCCAATATACGGTCTACAACAACAGACACTAAACAGCCAATATACTGTCTACAACAACAGACATCAAGGAGCCAACATACTGTCTACAACAACAGACATCAAGAAGCCAACATACGGTTTTCAACAACAGACACCAAACAGCCAACATACTGTCAACAACAACAGACACCAATCAGTCAACATACTGTATACAACAACAGATACCGAACAGCCAACATACAGTTTACAACAACAGACATCAAACAGCCAACATACGGTCTACAAAAAACAAACATAAAGCAGCCAACATACTGTCTACAACAACAGACATTAAGCAGCCAACATACGGTTTACAAAGAGAGACATCAAGCAGTCAAAATACGGCCTACAACAACAGATATCAAGTAGCCAACATACTGTCTTCAACAACAGACATCAAGAAGCCAACATATGCTCTACAACAAAAGACAACAAACAGTCAACATACGGTCTACATTAAACAGACATCAAGCAGCCAACATACGGTCTACAACAAACAGACATCAAACAGCCAACATACAGTCTACAACATACACCTATCAAGAAGCCAATATACGGTCTACACCAACAGACACCAAACAGCCGACATACGGTCTACAACAAACAGACATCAAGCAGCCAACAAACTGTCTATAACAAACAGACATCAAGCAGCCAACATCCAGTCTACAACAACAGACACCAAACAGCCAACATACGGTCTACAAAAAACAGACATCAAGCAGCCAACATACTGTTTACAACAAACAGACATCAAGCAGCCAACATACTGTCTTCAACAACATACATTAAGCAGCCAACATATGGTGTACAACAACAGACATCTAGCAGCCAACATACGGTTTATAACAAACAGACATCAAGCAGCCAACATCCTGTCTACAACAACAGACATTAAGCAGCCAACATACAGTCTACAGCAACAGATATCAATAAGCCTACATACGGTTCACATATTATATCAAGAAGTCAATAGACAGTCTACACCAACAAACACCAAACAGCAAACATACTGTCTACAACAACAGACATCAAACAGCCAACATAGGTCTACAACAACAGACATCAAACAGCAAACATACTGTTTACAACAACAAGACATCAAGCAACCAACAAAATGTCTACAACAACAGACATCAAACAGCCAACATACGGTCTACAACAACAGACATCAAGAAGCAAACATACTGTCTACACAAACAGACACCAAACAGCCAACATACTGTCTACAACAACAGACATCAAACAGCCAACATACGGTCTACAACAACAGACATCAAACAGCCAACATACTGTCTACAACAACAAGACATCAAGCAGCCAACAAAGTCTACAACAACAGACATCAAACAGCCAACATACGGTCTACAACAACAGACATCAAGAAGCCAACATACTGTCTACAACAACAGACATCAAGAAGCCAACATACGGTTTTCAACAACAGACATCAAACAGCCAACATACTGTCTACAACAACAGACATCAAGCAGCCAACATACAATCTACAACACACAGACATGCAGAAGCCAACATACTGTCTACAAGAGACATCAAGCAACCAACACACTTTCCACAACAACAGACATCAAGCAGCAAACATACTGTCTACAACAACAGACATCAAGCAGCCAATATACGGTCTACAACAACAGACACTAAACAGCCAATATACTGTCTACAACAACAGACATCATGGAGCCAACATACTGTCTACAACAACAGACATCAAAAAGCCAACATACGGTTTTCAACAACAGACAACAAACAGCCAACATACTGTCAACAACAACAGACACCAATCAGTCAACATACTGTATACAACAACAGACACCGAACAGCCAACATACAGACATCAAACAGCCAACATACAGTCTACAACAACAGACATCAAACAGCCAACATACGGTCTACAACAAACAAACATAAAGCAGCCAACATACTGTCTACAACAACAGACATTAAGCAGCCAACATACGGTCTACAAAGAGATACATCAAGCAGTCAAAATACGGTCTACAACAACAGATATCAAGCAGCCAACATACTGTCTTCAACAACATACATCAAGAAGCCAACATATGCTCTACAACAAAAGACAACAAACAGTCAACATACGGTTTACATTAAACAGACATCAAGCAGACATCAAGCAGCCAACATACGGTCTACAACAAACAGACATCAAACAGCCAACATACAGTCTACAACATACACCTATCAAGACGCCAATATACGGTCTACACCAACAGACACCAAACAGCCGACATACGGTCTACAACAAACTGACTTCAAGCAGCCAACATACTGTCTATAACAAACAGACATCAAGCAGCCAACATCTAGTCTACAACAACAGACACCAAACAGCCAACATACGGTCTACAAAAAACAGACATCAAGCAGCCAACATACTGTCTACAACAACAGACATTAAGCAGCCAACATACAGTCTACAGCAACAGACATCAATAAGCCTACATACGGTTTACATATTATATCAAGAAGTCAATAGACAGTCTACACCAACAGACACCAAACAGCCAACATACTGTCTACAACAACAGACATGAAACAGCCAACATATGGTCTACAACAACAGACATCAAACAGCCAACATACTGTCTACAACAGCAGGACATCAAGCAGCCAACAAAATGTCTACAACAACAGACATCAAACAGCCAACATACGGTCTACAACAACAGACATCAAGAAGCCAACATACTGTCTACACCAACAGACACCAAACAGCCAACATACTGTCTACAACAACAGACATCAAACAGCCAACATACGGTCTACAACAACAGACATCAAACAGCCAACATACTGTCTAATACAACAAGACATCAAGCAGCCAACAAAATGTCTACAACAACAGACATCAAACAGCCAACATACGGTCTACAACAACAGACATCAAGAAGCCAACATACTGTCTACAACAACAGACATCAAGCAGCCAACAAAATGTCTACAACAACAGACATCAAACAGCCAACATACGGTCTACAACAACAGACATTAAAAAGCCAACATACTGTCTACAACAACAGACATCAAGAAGCCAACATACGGTTTTCAACAACAGACATCAAACAGCCAACTTACTGTCTACAACAACAGACATCAAGCAGCCAACATACAATCTACAACACACAGACATGCAGAAGCCATCATACTGTCTACAACAGACATCAAGCAGATAACATACTGTCTACAACAACAGACACCAATCAGTCAACATACTGTATACAACAGCAGACACCAAACAGCCAACATACAGACATCAAACAGCCAACATACAGTCTTCAACAAGAGACACCAAACAGCCAACATACGGTCTACAACAAACAAACATAAAGCAGCCAACATACTGTCTACAACAACAGACTTTAAGCAACCAACATACGGTCTACAAGGAGAGACATCAAGCAGTCAAAATCCGGTCTACAACAACAGATATCAAGCAACCAACATACTGTCTACAACAACAGACATCAAGAAGCCAACATATGCTCTACAACAAAAGACAACAAACAGTCAACATACGGTCTACATTAAACAGACATCAAGCAGACATCAAGCAGCCAACATACGGTCTACAACAAACAGACATCAAACAGCCAACATACAGTCTACAACATACACCTATCAAGAAGCCAATATACGGTCTACACCAACAAACACCAAACAGCCGACATACGGTCTACAACAAACAGACATCAAACAGCCGACATTCTGTCTATAACAAACAGACATCAAGCAGCCAACATCCAGTCTACAACAAAAGACATCAAACAGCCAACATACGGTCTACAACAAACAGACATCAAGCAGCCAACATACTCTTTACAACAAACAGACATCAAGCAGCCAACATACTGTCTACAACAACAGACATTAAGCAGCCAACATATGGTGTACAACAACAGACATCTAGCAGCCAACATACGGTTTAGAACAAACAGACATCAAGCAGCCAACATCCTGTCTACAAGAACAGACATTAAGCAGCCAACATACAGTCAACAACAACAGACATCAATAAGCCTACATACGGTTCACATATTATATCAAGAAGTCAATAGACAGTCTACACCAACAGACATCAAGCATCCAACATACGGTTTACAACAGACATCAAGCAGCCAACATACTGTCTACAACAAACAGATATCAAACCAGCAACATACTGTCTATAACAAACAGACATCAAACAGCCAATATCCTGTCTACAACAACAAACATTAGGCAGCCAACATACGATCTACAACAAACAGACACCAAACAGCCAACATACGGTCTACAACAAACAGACATCAAGCAGCCAACATACAGTTTACAACAGACATCAAGCAGCCAACATACTGTCTACAACAAACAGATATCAAACCAGCAACATACTGTCTATAACAAACAGACATCAAACAGCCAATATCCTGTCTACAACAACAGACATTAGGCAGCAAACATGCGGTCTACAACAAACAGACATCAAACAGCCATCATACTGTCTACAACAAACAGACATCAAGCAGCCAACATACTTTCTACTACAACAAACAGACATCAAGCAGCCAACATACTTTCTACTACAACAAGACACCAAACAACCAACATACGATCTACGACTACAGACACCAAACAGCCAACATACGGTCTACAACAAACAGACATCAAGCAGCCAACATACTGTCTACAACAAACAGACATCAAGCATCCAACATAGTCTACAACAACAGACATCAAGCAGCCAACATACGATATACAACAACAGGACTTCAAGCAGCCAACATACTGTCTACATCAACAAGACATCAAAAAGCCAACACACTGTCTACAATAACAGACACACCAAGCAGTCAACATACTGTATACAACAACAGACATTAAGCAGCCAACATATGGTGTACAACAACAGACATCTAGCAGCCAACATACGGTTTACAACAAACAGACATCAAGCAGCCAACATCCTGTCTACAACAACAGACATTAAGCAGCCATCATACAGTCTACAACAACAGACATCAATAAGCCTACATACGGTTCACATATTATATCAAGAAGTCAATAGACAGTCTACACCAACAGACACCAAACAGCCAACATACGGTCTACAACAAACAGACATCAAGCAGCCAACATAAGGTTTACAACAGACATCAGGCAGCCAACATACTGTCTACAACAAACAGATATCAAACCAGCAACATACTGTCTATAACAAACAGACATCAAACAGCCAATATCCTGTCTACAACAACAGACATTAGGCAGCAAACATACGATCTACAACAAACAGACACCAAACAGCCAACATACGGTCTACAACAAACAGACATCAAGCAGCTAACATACGGTTTACAACAGACATCAAGCAGCCAAGATACCTGTATACAACAACAGACATTAAGCAGCCAACATATGGTGTACAACAACAGACATCTAGCAGCCAACATACGGTTTACAGCAAACAGACATCAAGCAGCCAACATCCTGTCTACAACAACAGACATTAAGCAGCCATCATACAGTCTACAACAACAGACATCAATAAGCCTACATACGGTTCACATATTATATCAAGAAGTCAATAGACAGTCTACACCAACAGACACCAAACAGCCAACATAAGGTCTACAACAAACAGACATCAAGCAGCCAACATAAGGTTCACAACAGACATCAGGCAGCTAACATACTGTCTACAACAAACAGATATCAAACCAGCAACATACTGTCTATAACAAACAGACATCAAACAGCCAATATCCTGTCTACAACAACAGACATTAGGCAGCAAACATACGATCTACAACAAACAGACACCAAACAGCCAACATACGGTCTACAACAAACAGACATCAAGCAGCTAACATACGGTTTACAACAGACATCAAGCAGCCAAGATACTGTATACAACAACAGACATTAAGCAGCCAACATATGGTGTACAACAACAGACATCTAGCAGCCAACATACGGTTTACAGCAAACAGACATCAAGCAGCCAACATCCTGTCTACAACAACAGACATTAAGCAGCCATCATACAGTCTACAACAACAGACATCAATAAGCCTACATACGGTTCACATATTGTATCAAGAAGTCAATAGACAGTCTACACCAACAGACACCAAACAGCCAACATACGGTCTACAACAAACAGACATCAAGCAGCCAACATAAGGTTTACAACAGACATCAAGCAGCCAACATACTGTCTACAACAAACAGATATCAAACCAGCAACATACTGTCTATAACAAACAGACATCAAACAGCCAATATCCTGTCTACAACAACAGACATTAGGCAGCCAACATACAGTCTACAACAAACAGACATCAAACAGACATCATACGGTCTACAACAAACAGACATCAAGCAGCCAACATACTTTCTACTACAACAAGACACCAAACAACCAAAATACGATCTACAACAACAGACACCAAACAGCCAACATACGGTCTACAACAAACAGACATCAAGCAGCCAACATACTGTCTACAACAAACAGACATCAAGCAGCCAGCATAGTCTACAACAACAGACATCAAGCAGCCAACATACGATATACAACAACAGGACATCAAGCAGCCAACATACTGTCTACATCAACAAGACATCAAAAAGCCAACATACTGTCTACAATAACAGACACCAAGCAGTCAACATACTGTATACAACAACAGACACCGAACAGCCAACATACTGTCTACAACATACAGACATAAAACAGCCAACATACAGTCTACAATAACAGACATCAAGCAGCCAACATACGGTCTACAACAAACAGACATAAAGCAGCCAACATATGGTCTACAACAAACAGACATCAAGCAGCCAACATACTGTTTACAACACAACACACAGACAGCAAACAGCCAACATATTGTCTATAACAAACAGACATCAAGCAGCCAACATACTGTTTACAACAACAGACATTAAGCAGCCAACATACGGTGTACAACAATAGACATCAAGCAGCCAACATACGGTTTACAACAAACAGACATCAAGCAGCCAACATACTGTCTACAACAAATAGATATCAAACAGCCAACATACTGTCTATAACAAACAGACATCAAACAGCCAACATCCTGTCTACAACAACAGACATTAAGCAGCCAATATACGGTCTACAACAACAGACACCAAACAGCCAACATACGGTCTACAACAAACAGACACCAAGCAGCCAACATACTGTCTACAACAAACAGACATCAAACAGCCAACATACGGTCTACATCAAACAGCCAACATACTGTCTACAACAATCAGACATCAAGCAGCCAACATACGGTCTACAACAACAAACATCAAACAGCCAACATACGGTCTACAACAAACAGACATCAAACAGCCAACATACGATCTACGACAACAGACATCAAGCAGCCAACATACGGTCTACAACAACAAACATCAAACAGCCAACATACGGTCTACAACAAACAGACATCAAGCAGCCAACATACGGTCTACAACAACAGACATCAATCAGCCAACATACGGTCTACAACAAACAGACATCAAGCAGCCAAGATACTGTCTACAACAAACAGACATCAAACAGCCAACATACTGTCTACAACAAACAGATATCAAGCAGCCATCATACTGTCTACAACAACAGACATCAAACAGCCAACATACTGTCTACAACAACAGACTTCAAGAAGCCAACATACGGTCTACAACAACAGACATTAATACGCCTACATACGGTTCACATATTATATCAAGAAGTCAATAGACAGTCTACAACACCAGACATCAATAAACAAACATAGTCTCCACAAGAACACATATATGGAAGACAACAGATGGACTACAACATAATTCTTGAGGCAAACATACTGTCTAAAACAACAGACATCATAAGGCCAACTTACAGTTTAAACACAAGACATTCCGGTTTCGACATAAGATCCACAGCAACAAGAAGCCTTAAGGTTACGTACATTATAGCAACAAACAGTCTTCAACCTATAAAATATGCTGTACCCATATTCTTCTATCGGTTATCGTATATCAGAGAACATCACAACAACATCATATACATTGCAGAAGAAGCATATTCTGGTCCAATACTTGATCAAATTTGTTTGAAATGTCAATACATATACAAAGAAGGAAATAGATGAAAGATTTCGTACTGTTTTAAATTTAAACTTCGTACTTGTTTGGCTTTATAAATATTTTGACATGAGCGTCACTGATGAGTCTTATGTAGACGAAACGCGCGTTTAGCGTACTAAAATATAATCCTGGTACCTTTGATAACTATTAAAACACATAACTCGATATTAAACCCTAAATTATTGTTGTAGCATGATTTTTACCTTTATCAGAACATCTGATGAGTTAAAAGGTTAATCACTGATGTTGTACCTTAGACAATTTTTTAATAAGCTGTTCTGTATAGTTCCTTAAGTTTGTATCTTTCTGGCTTTCCAAACTTTTGATCTCGATTATACTCGATGAAAGTTATTTCTGAAGCAATGGTTTTGTTCACAGACATTTTTTGATACGATTAATGTCAATAAACAGCTCAAGAGCCTCTTGCTCTGAGTATCGTGTGTCAATATATATATGTGAACCTGACAACAAACTGCCTATGTTACAATCTTCAGCTTTCTACCAACATATGTTTGTCTTGCCAATCATAGAGGCACGACAATATGGAATGGATCGGTTTTGGGTACTGACATTGCCGCTATTCGATTTTGCATTCGCACAAATTTGTTTCTGATAATGATCATGTATTGAGAATAGAACTTGAATATGGTTAAGAATCTGTCCTGATAATTTATAATTAAAAGTGTGTTAATCATGAATGGCATTAATGGAACAAGCCTTGCATACAATGCATATGCCATGTCCTTTACCACGGCCAGCTATTTCCTTTTGTTCTCCTACATAAAGCCAACTTTCAAGCATGCGGTCTATGATTAAATAGAATATGGAATAGCATGAATCAGTTCTTTGATATAAAATTTTTATAGCTCGTAAGCCGTGTACTATTATACTCTGATGAATAAATGACATGATTTGTGTAAGGATGACAACAAGTTGACCGGCAGACGACACTTTCCTATTTGGATTCAAATTCACGTGATTCTAATACGACATTTACTGATTTATAGATTAATATGAGGTTCTTTACAGACAATATTGTTCCTGAAGAGTTAATCCGTCAAATGTTGACATGTCGGAAATCTATACATGTCTATAAACGGGAAAGTGGACACAGGGACCTAATAATCACAATGAACTTTGACCTTGATGCCTGTCTTGCTACTTCCTCACTGGTCAGCGTAGACAATTAACGATAAAGCTTATATTGATTTGGTCTCTAATCGCCTTATTTCATATTAAATCTTTTTTTCATTTAGATATAATCTGCGAAAGGTTGTAGATAATCTGAAAACAATCTTAGGCCGCCATTGTCATTAATATTTTAGTGTTTTCGTCCGGTTTTCTCATTGTTTTAATTATTTGGTAGATATAATGCCATTGTATTCTCTAATACTTTTTTAGCACGTTGAGCAATACGTTCTGATTTTCATATGATTGTTATTTAAAGGGACACTAGCTGTCAAATTTATGTTCACCGATTTGACTCAAATTTTCATATTTGATTTTAGCCATGGAAAAATCTATCCAAATTATGAAAAAAGTATTAAATAAACAATAAACCGGGCATGGGCTCGATGATATGTAGTTTTGTTTCTTGTGTATTTTAGTCTAGACGCCATCTAATTAACCGTCGAGTTGACCCCCGAAGACCTCCGATTGTCATATAAGCGATATAAATATAAATAAAGATATAAATACTTTTTAAATAGATAGCAGATTCGTGCATTTTGGATTTTCATAGGTCTTCTTAATTTCATATTATAGATTAAATACATATGTTAATCATCGTTTTTACCTGTATAAGAATGATTTTTGTGGATCGATTCAGTCAATCGAATGCTTTACCTTGGTTTCACTAGCTTTAAGAGGCTGTCCATTTGAAAACCAGGCAAGGGATGCATAAATGTTGGCACATTAAATTTTCTTAAAATTAGTTTTCTTGCATTAAATGCCCTTGTTATTAGATGCAACAAATAGTGTGTATTTGTTTTTTGGATGAAAGTTTGATATAGTCTAAAAATTTGGGAGGTTTTAGTACCTTGTTTTCCCCTTTATGTCCATTGTAAAAGTGCAATTTTTAAAATTGTTTTTTTTTTGTTCCACATTTATTTGAAATGTAAAAATCGTTTAAATATTTACTTAGATGTGTAATCAATACTCTTAAGCTAAAAAAATATTGGGATCTACATTATTAGTGCTTATTTCTTTGTTTGAACCATATCATAAAACTAGTATCTGGATTACCTCCCTTTGAATACCAGTGGGAATATTTTCAATGAATACGTTATTTTGTCAATAAAATATTACAATGAATATTCTATCAATGATAATAAATTACAATATTGGGGAAAACACACAAAGATTGTGATAAAACTCTTTTTATTGAAAAAATGAATTAAAAAAAATATATTTGCTGCGGATTCATTTACTGCATTTGTATACAAGAAAAATGGAGGGAACAAATGACTTCTGCAGTTTCAGCAGGTTAGGAGACTGTTCTGGCCATATCATCCATTTTCGTGACTGCCAAAAAGATGTTGTTGCCCACCTTAGATATCTCAAAGTGTGCACTACAGGTGCAAACGTAAATGAGCAGGATCTAATACTGTATCGCGCCGGATTATTTGATGTTGATGCAGCCTGCAGGCAATTACTACTTATTTGCAAAGCCCATAGAGATTCACTTGGGACTTATTGGAAAACAAACAGTTTGAAGTGTGCCTATCCAGTCCATACAACAAAGTGTAAAGGAGATAGGGCTATTGATTTTAAAACATCGAAAGAACTATTTTTCCTTTATCAATCCTTGATACCTGTTGGAAGTGGCCATGGTACATGTAAGTTACATTTTGTACATGTACATTTAATTCAGGTTGTGCCCTTTCCCTAATATGTGTCCATTACCGGTAGGCTGCCAAGCCTACAGAACAGGTACATGTACACATGTAGTATATATGGTAGACTCAAATCGAAGCCCAATTTAATTTTATATGTCATAATATAAAACAAGCATCCAAATGAACGTCTGATTTTTGGCTCCTCAAATCGACGTCCATTTTCGAGGAACTGCTGCATGACATTTTGCAGCCAATGACTTTATTTATGGCTTTTTTGTGTCTTTCGAAATATAAATAAAATACAGAAATAATTGCAGGATAAAGACAATAACTGCTAAAAGCTCGCATACACCTAGTTTCCTAGCATCGTACAAATACAGCTGATTTTTAAAGACACTAGTTATAGCCTACATGTATATATTATATGCAGTAAGGGAGCTACCATTTGGTTTTTAGGGGGGGGGGGGGGTTTAGGATGAAAAATTTTGTCCTGCATTTTTGTTTAGTTGTAATCTCAGTCCTGCCTTTTTATTTTTCACTATATTTGCATTGGTCCTGCATTTTTACAAGTTTATCTTAATTTTTTTGCCACCCAGTTGCTCATCTTGCCTTTTTTTACTCAAAACTCCTGTCCTGTCTGTTTTTACCCAGAATTCCTATCCTACATGTACCTATAAATGTTTTTGTAGCAAATGTGCAAAGGACAAAATCCCACACAATACATATAAAATATACAAGTTTTCAATCAATAGGGCCTTTATTCCTGTTCTCCATCTTGATATTCACCCCACGGTCTTCAACATTGAAAGAATCATTGTACCCTACAAGATGGCCACTAGAATGAATAGGGTCCGCTGAAACAGTACTATTGATAAACATAACCATGTTCAGGTTCTTGCTCTCTCCCCACTGTGGCGTGCCTACTAGGATGATATGTGTGTACTGCATTTTTCAAGTCAAATGCACCAGGGATACAAGAAAAAATGCAGTGATTTTAAAAGAAATTACCCCAAAAACAAGCTTTGAAGCTACAAATGTTGGAAGCACTCAATGAATTTCAAAACTTTTAATTACGGGCAGGTTTGCTGATGCCAAATAAAATAATGTGTGTGTTTCCTATTACATCTTTGAAAGAAATAGGGTAGGTACATGTAGGTAGTGATTCTAGTAGGGAAATCCTTACTTTTAAAAACAGTGCTTATTGAAAAATGGCAAAACAAACTTTAAGGTACATGTAGGCTATTTTTAAGCTTAAATATAGGGAAGTAGAAAACACACATATTTTTTATTTGGCCTTACACATACATTGTATTTGTCAATTACAGTCATATATTTCCTAACAAAAGACCAATACATATAAAACGAAACAAAAATGATAGAAGGCACTTAGCACATTGACATATAATATATTAGGCGCGGATCCAGATGGGGGTTCTGGGGGTCGGAACCCCCCCTTTTTTTTTTGGACAATCAATGCATTTGAATGGGGACATATAGTTGGAACCCCCCCCCCCACTTTGTCCTGGGTTAGGAACCCCCCCTTTTTAAAAGGGCTGGATCCGCCCCTGCATATTATTATCTATGATGAGTTTATTATATGTAAAAAATCATAGCAGTTTTAAAATGACACAAAAAAACCAAAAACGATGACTAGGTCAATATTTTGAAGAAATAAAAAAAATACTTAATAGCCACAGGAGGTCAAATTTATTTATCAAAGAAAAAATGAACAAGTTGTAGATAAATGAACTCGATCTTTTTGTCTGTTTATGATTATTCCATATTCTGATTACATGAATATCTTGACTGACTTGAAATTTCCCATCTGTCAGACCTGTTTTCTTTCCCTTAAGTAAAATTCCGAATATTTTAATCTGGATTTTACCAGGGCGTTTTTTTTTTATTGTATTTACTTCCGATAGAAATTTTTCCTTTGTTTATATTGGCCTTGTAAAATTTGTTTATCTTTTTTAAAAACATTTTGCAGGAATATGTAAGCCATGTAGAACTTCTCACCCTCATGTGATTTCTACAAGGAGTCAAATGTACCGGACAACTTCATGTGGGGATGATACAGAATCAATAGAACTTGCAAATTTAGGTATGATATATATAAGTTGTTGTCTACTCTATATAATTTCTGTTATCCAGTGAACATAGTGAATCTGTAAATTTATGAAAAGCTTTAAGAAAAGCTTATGGTCTACGTCATAATTTCTGTTATCCAGTGTATCTGTAAATTTATGCAATCCTACGTAAATCTTACATTCGAAATTGAAGTCAACTCGAAGTTCAAATCTAAAAGTACAAAGAGCAAAGCTGCGTTATCATCTATCTTTTCTGGTTCTTGCATCCGTCTGTCCCGGATCAGTTTGAATTATTTAGTCAAGGAAGTTTATTATGAAGTAAAAGTCACACTAACTTGAAACCTAGTCATGCTAGTACACACGTCCCTATAGCATGTTTAGCTAATGATAAGATTTTTATACCCCCGCTTTAAAAAAGGGGGGGTATACTGTTTTACCTCTGTCTGTCCGTCCTTCCGTCAGTCCGTCCGTCAGTCCGTCCGTCAGTCAGTCCGTCCCATGAAACTTTCGTCACATTTTTCTCAGGAACTACACATCCACCCTTTCTGTACTTTGGTATCAACATTTATATATGTCAGCCATACCGTGTGATGCGTTTTCAGATTCATCACTTGACAACTTCCTGTTTACCGAACACTTGTCTGATTTTACACATGATAGCCAAGTTGAAAATTTTTGTCACATTTTTCTCAGGAACTACAATACAAGGATTTCTGAAATTTGGTTTTAGGATTTATATAAGTCAGCTATACCGTGTGATGCGTTTTCAGATTCATCACTCGACAACTTCCTGTTTACCGAACACTTGCATATTTTTACACTATTAATATTATCCACTTGCGGCGGGGGTATCATCAGTGAGCAGTAGCTCGCAGTTTCACTTGTTAATCAAAATTTAAAGTTCGGACTAGAAGTTATATGTATTAACTCTACAATAAATTTGAACATTTAGATTAAATTTTGGCCACGCTTTGCTAATGCAGCTTTCACTTATTTTTTTTTATTTCTGCAGCATGATACTTTTATTTTATGAATTGTTTTGGTGTTTTTTAAGAAACTTTTTTATAATTCACTTTCTTCATGAATAATTTTAATGCCAGTCTTTTTCTTGATTTTTAATTTTAAATTTAAACTAAATATATATATATTTTTTTTAACAGATATTTATCATGAAGATGATAAGGATGATTCATGCAATAACCATACAAGTACTAAAGATTATGAATATGCCGCAGAAAAAGAGGAAAATTTCACAAGTGCCAGTCAGACTTCTGATTGTGCATGTAAGTAAATTAAGTAATACAGAAAACCAAAAAGTTTGTTTATGAGAAAGTTTGGGGACACTATGAATAAATGATTATGGTCCAAATAGCACAGTATGATACATTTACCGGAGATGAAAATTCCAACCTTTCAAGGGCTACCAAATTGTTTAAAAAAAAAAGACTGATATTGTTATTTTGAGTCAGCATTTTTTTTTTTAAATATCTCTCTGATTTTAAATTGTTACCTCTCTTCACTGAATTACTAACAAAAGCACTATTGAAACAATTTGTCGGAAGTATATGATAAAGAGATTAATGCATGACCTTTTCCATATCAGCCTGGGTATCATCCCTTGACCCATATTGGCACTCAACTAAAGTCTCAGGGTGATATGGGGGTCACTGGATGATACCATGGCCGATATAGAAAAGACCATGTATTAATCTATATATAAGAGCTATAAGAGTCCTTAAAAAAGTAAAAAATGACATTTTCTCTGGATGTTTAGCTAATTATATAATTTGCAGTGTAAATCATAATAGATAATTAAAAACTTTTTGTTTCACTCTTGGGTAAAAAAATGTTAATGAGATTTCTAATTTTTCCAGGTACGCAATTCAGGCATTATAGAGCCTCTATTAATATTGGTGGATCCAGGGGGAGGGTTCTGGGGGTTGGAACCCCCCCCCCCCTTATTTGGGGGCGATCAATGCATTTAAATGGGGACATATAGTTGCCCCCCCCCCCCTTTTGTCCTTGGTTGGGAACCCCCCTTTTTAAGATGACTGGATCCGCCCCTGATTAATATTTATTGCAGAAATAACTAATATTCATATACATGTATTTATTTTTCAGCTTATTTTTTTCCAACTCAAAGTACTGCCACGTTGAGCAGCCATGAAGAATGGGAACCTGAAATGTCTTGCTTAGAGAAAGTCAATGCTGTCATCAAACTTGTTTCTGATGGCTCTTTTCCACTATTGAGGTAATGTTATTTTTTGAAAATTTTTTGGTCGTACATTGGTATCACGTCGTCATAGTCGTTGTCTTCTGAAGACATTTGGTTTTCGCATTCTAACTTGAGTAAAAGAAAATAAAAATCTATGAAAAGAAAGGTTGGGATTGATTTTGGGTGTTTTGGTCCCAACAGTTTAGAAATTAGGGGCCAAAAAGGGCCCAAATAAGCAGTTTTCTTTGTTTTCGCACAATAACTTTAGTATAAGTAAACAGAAATCTATAGAATTTTAATACAAGGTCTATGACTACAAAAGGAAGGTTGGGATTGATTTTGGGAGTTTTAGTCCCAACAGTTTAGGAATTAGGGGCCAAAAACATTTCCCAAAGAAGCATTTTTCTTGTTTTTTGCACAATAAATTTAGTGTAAGTATATAGAAATCTATCAAATTTTAACACAAGGTTTATGACCACAAAAGGAAGGTTTGGATTGATTTTGGGAGTTTTGGTCCCAATGAATTAGGAGTCAAAAGGGTCAACTATTTAATCGCAATCCAAATTCAGAGCTGTATCAAGCTTAAATGTTGTGTCCATACTTGCCCCAACTGTTCAGGGTTCTCCCTCTGCAGTCGTATAAAGCTGCGCCCTGCGGAGCATCTGGTTTTACATGACTGCACAAAAATGTATTTGTAATTTTATATTGCTATCAGTCTATCATGTTAGTGTCATTGTCAGTAGACATTTGGTTTCTAGACAATAACTTTAGTATTTATAAATGAATCTCTATGAAATTTTACCAAGAGGTTCAGTACCACAAAATTAGGCTTGAGATTGATTTTGTGGGTTATTGTCCCAACTGTGTATAAATAAGGTGTCAAAAATTGTCTGAAAACAAAACTCAGTATTCGCATCAGCACAGTATTGCACAACAGCAAGAAATCTTCAATTGAAAATAAAACGGTACAAATCTTTTTACCAATTTCAATGGGCATTAATTAATTTAAAATGCAAAAGATTAATATAGCAACCCTATTTAGATTTATGGCCCCTGACCTGACAATGTTAACTGTTCCTGCAGTTTTTGTCAATATTATACATGTATGCTTGAAAATAACAGAAGAATGATGTTTAAAAACAAATTTTTAAACTTTGTAGCTTAGTTCATCATCCAAGATGGCTGCTTATTTTAACTTAGGACCCTATAGGAATTACATACAAATGTCTCCTTTTAGAGAACCACTGAATGGATTGAAACAAAACATGGCATGAATGTTCCTTATGGGGTGCTGACTAAGTATTGTTTATTTTTATCCGATCCATCATCCAATATGGCTGCCAGCAGGGGACTTAGTTTAACATATAGGACCCTATAGGAAATACATGCAAATTTCTTCTTTTAGAAAACCACTAAATGGAATGAAACCAAACATGGTATGATTGATCCTTATGAGATGATGACCAAGTGTTGTTACTTTGTAACTTGATTCATCATCCAAGATGGCTGCCAGCAGGGGACTTAATTTAACTTAGGACCCTATAGGAAATACATACAAATGTCTTCTTTTAGAAAACCACTTTATCGATTGAAACAAAACATGACATGAGTGAATTTGAAAATGGGACCAAAACTTAAGAATCTACATACACAGTTAGATTCGGCATATCAAAGAACCCCAATTATTCAATTTTTTATGAAATCAAACAAAGTTCAATTTTGGACCCTTTGAGCCCCTTATTCCTAAACTGTTGGGACCAAAACTCCCAAAATCAAACCCAACCTTCCTTTTATGGTCATAAACCTTGTGTTTAAATTTCATAGATTTCTATTTACTTATACTAAAGTTATGGTGCAAAAACCAAGAATAATGCTTATTTGGGCCCCTTTTTGGCCCCTAATTCCTAAACTGTTGGGACCTCAGCTCCAAAAAAAAAAATCCCAATCTTCCTTTTGTGGTCATAAACCTTGTGTTTAGATTTCATTGATTTCTATTTACTTATACTAAAGTTATTGTGCGAAAACCAAGAATAATGCTCATTTGGGCCCTTTTTTGGCCCCTAATTCCTAAAATATTGGGACCAAAACTCCCAAAATCAATCCCAACCTTCCTTTTGTAGTCATAAACCTTGTGTTAAAATTTCATAGATTTCTATTCACTTTTACCAAAGTTAGAGTGCGAAAACTAAAAGTATTCGGACGACGACGCAGACGACGACACCAACGTGATACCAATATACCACCAAAAAATTTTTAATTTTTGCGGTCGTATAAAAACCAAGTACAAATGTAAATAACTGTTTTTTTTAAAAATATCAAATATACAATTGGCAAGGCTGATGGTAAATTGAAAGGCCCAAGTAAAAAATTGTATAAAAACAAAATATAGTTATGACAACTTTGAGGCAAATTTTTTGCCCTAGGTGCACTGTCTTCTCCTTTTCTAGAAACATTCTCAAGTTTAACATGGTATTACACTGTCATGCCTGTTATTTTTTACCCTTGAAATAAATTCACAAAAAAAAAAAAAAATTTTAAAGAAAAAAAAACCTGACCCTAATTTTTGAATGGATGTAAAAGGAAGCACAGAAACTTTTTCTTTTTGTCGAAGAACACACTAATGAATTCATATTGGATAAGAAGTGTACAATGTTATAACTTTAAAATTACTACAACTTAAGTTTGTATTATTAATATTTTTTTACTTGACTATATTGTAGATACTGGAAATGCCAAAAGTTACTAGAAAAGGAAAGAGTAAAATAAGACCAAGAAAGAGCCTTAAGAGGAAGCACAGTGAAATGAATAATGAAAAGGTTTTCATTTTTTTTCTTAATTTTATGATGTACAATATGAATAAATGAATAAGAAGATGTGGTATGAATGCCAATGAGACAACTCTCCATTTAATACACAATGTAGGTGAAGTAAGCTAGGAGTTTTACCAAATCAGCTGTAAAGGGCCCCAAAATGGCCAGTAAAAAACTTTTCAAGCCAGAAAAACAACAACCTTATTATAACGTATACAAAATATAAATGAAAACTACACCAACACACGAAAACAACAGACTGAATTAGAAAAGGTTTATATAAAATGCAGCAAATTTGTATGTTTTAAGTTCATCTCCCTTTTGGACTCCTCAAATGTACATTTTACATGAATGTTGAACTAAGTAATAATATATAAGCTTTAAAAGTCCAAAGCTTGCTCAAAGATCCTTAAACTTACTAAGTTAAATTTTACATGTTTAAAACTGAGTTATGTAAAATTGACTTTCTTATCTGTTATCACCTATATTAATTTTAGATAACAACATTGGAAATATGTGTTTATGATTAGTATATTTTTACAGGAAAGAAATGAAACAGAAGATGCTGAAGACAATATAGAGGAAATAAATGAGCAGAACACAGAGGAAAATGCTGCTAGTCATGACCAGATGAATGAGGTAACAGATACATACAATGTATATTCTTTTATTGTTAAAATCACTATCCTTTCATCTTGCAAAAGAAATTAAGGATGGACCAATCTTTCTAGACTTTGACAATATTGTTCATAGATATAAGAAGATGTGATGTGAGTGCCAATGAGACAACTCTCCATCCAAATAACAATTTAAAAAGTAAACCATTATAGGTCAATGTACGGCCTTCAACATGAAGCCTTGGCTCACATCGAACAACAAGTTATAAAGGGCCCCAAAATTACTAGTGTAAAACCATTCAAACGGGAAAACCAAAGGTCTAATGTTTGTTTAGGTTTTGTTAATGTCCTGTGTTGTTAGTGTCTTTATACCCCAAAAAAAACAAGTTTTTAGGTATATATATAGGAATCACCCTGTCGTCCCTCCATCCGTCTGTCCATCATGTCTCATAAGTGCAACTCTTCCTTAATATTGATGAAACTTCAAACAGTTGTAGTACACAACCAAAGGATGTGGAAAAAGGAAAATATTTCTGGATGGAACTATTTCAAGGGAGATAATTGAATTTACATGTACTTAGTTAAATATACATCTAGCAATAAATGGCAACAAGTCTTGTTAGCGTAACTACTCCTAAAAAGGTTAATACTGATGAAACTTTACCCAGTTGTTGTACACAACCTGTAGATATGCACGAAGGAGGATATTTCTGGTCTGATTTTTTTCAAGGGAGATGATTGAAATTACTTAAGTTTTAATACCCACAAATTCGTTCACAGTATACATGTATGCATGATATAGTGATTCAATTCTGCTGTTTTTCACTTCTTTTATACAAATGTAATTTTTCTTTTGCAGACTGATGACTATACTTGTGGTGAATGTGGTCTAACATTTGTTAGTCTACATGAATATAACATTCACCAGGACATTGGAAATCATAATATCAGGCACGCTGATCGAGTAAAAACTTTTTGGAGTAGTAAATGCACTAATATAAAAGAGTCAATGACAAGTGTTTTTTCAAAAGCAACTGATGATCAGACACCACAGACTAAAACACAATGTTCACTACATTCAGGATGGTCATTGAAAGGAAGAAGAATGAATAAGAGATTTAGCATAGCTGTAAAAGACTATTTACTTAATTTATTTATGGAAGGTGAACAAACTGGCCGAAAATATACTCCAACAGAGGCTTCCAAAAAAATAAGAGCAGTCAGGGATGAAAATGGGAATAGGCTTTTTTCACCAGAAGAATGGCTGAGCTCACAACAAGTACAGGGTTTATTTTCCAGATTTGTCAATCAATCTGGAAAAATTCCTAAAGAGGAATCTGATGATGAATTAAATGATGCTATTATAGAAATTACTCGTCAGGAAAATGAACTTGAACTAATTCATTCCATTTGTCAATGATTTTTCTTTTATGCTGGAACTAAAATATGTATTGCAATGTTTTGACCAACCTATTGTGATATTCCTTTAGATTTATATTTTGTATCTGCTTCATAATTTTTATCTAGCCATCATAGTACAAGATTAAAAAGTAGGGATGAAGTGTAAATATTCATGACACAAAATTCTAATATATATATTTATGTATTTGCATGAATCATAGCAATGCATCAGGGTTTTAGCTGAGGTGCTACCAGACTATTGGGGATGGCGGATAGGGTTAAAGGTGTTAAAAATTGTTTTCAAGAAAATAACTCAAAAAGTTTATATCCCTGTCAAACCCTAAGAAATTCTGTTTCTTATGAAGTAAGCAAGCAATGCTAGTTAGGGTAAATTTCGTCAAAAGGTCACAGGCACAAAAAATGAAATTACACGTGGGTTTCAGACAATAAATCTCAAAAACTTTACATTTTATCAAAAGAAACTTGATGATATGGTTAAAATGTCTAGTATGTAAGAATTGTTATAATTTACACTTACTTTGCTTGTTAAAGGTCAAGGTTTCAATTACTAAACATGATAAAAATATTTCAGAAATTAGTTTTTGAATGGAAGTTTGCTTGTGCACTATGGTACCATTTAGACTTTTATTGCTGTAAATTGAGAGACAAGAAACATGGAATAAATACTTGCACCTGACTGCAAGTTTAAGGAGGTCATTGTTAAATTCTTAGTTTATAGATTTGTAGTGCATGTACATACAATAATCATTGCTAAAGAAAATAGAATTTGTTGCGATTGGTCTTAGAAATGGGTATGCATGTGAAGTTCACCGATACTTTCCTTGCCTATTTTATTCTGTAATTTTTGCAATATTGTGTTTTTTTCAACTTATCTTGAACCTTGTTTAAATATAAGATTGATCTATGGAATAAAAATAAATCTTTGCCATCACTATTTGCTTATTTGTGAGTTTGTGTGTAATTTAAATACATGATCATCTTGTATCGTGATCTTATCCATGTAGAAATTGAGGCTGCACCCATGTTAAAATATATTAAACATGAAAAGCAGTTATTAATTTTGAAGTTACTGATACCCCTTTCATTAAGAATAATGAGATTTGACTTTATTAAAAGAAAAATATGCATGAATGTGTAAAAGTTTGATCTGGCAATAATACAGTTTGAAGCTGTTTTTTGAGCTGAGAGGGGTATGCTGTTCCGGTTTTTTTTAGCCTTACAGGAATGTGATCCCACCAAATTTTTTGTTCTTTTTATTAAAGAATATGATAATCTGTTAGCTCTATATGGTACATTTCCAATATTTACCATGGATGGAATTCCAGAAGACTTCAAAAATGGCTGATTTTGGCAAAATGAACAATTGGCGTTTTGGATGTCCTTATTAGGTGTTTTTTTTTCCTTTGTCAATATATTGATTATAACAAGTAATTTATGGAATAAAGACACTAAGGTGGATATTATCTTGTATCAATATAGTTAAGCTCTTCAAATTGTGATTAAGAAGAAATGTTGAATTGAAAATGTAGTAAAAATCAGTTTTTCTTGGCTGTTTCAAAGGCCAAAATGATGATGCTCGTGTTGCCATGGCAACCGTGCACAATTTTTTTCCCCGACATTTTTTTTTTTCATTTCATGTCTTTAATAGACTTCATGTAAAGTTTCATTGAAATCTGAGTCCCATGATGTGCCAACCATTGCCTGAGTTTTCCTTGGACAGCCTCTTAAATGTTAACATTCTTTTCCTATAAATAATTGAACACGCACAATGCATGTGGTATCCATCTCTAGCCAAGGGGTTAAATTGAAGTATACATGAATACGGATAGAACGAGGTCGAATTATTTGCTTGCAAGTGAATACATCATCATCAAGGTTTCTTAGCTCATTTTGACAAAATCGAACCATACTGGATGCTAAAAGCGATACATTATTTCACTGTTTCACTTTCATTAATAATTGAACAAAAAAAAAAAAAAACATATTTTACATGTTTTATACATCTCGTAGCTAGTGCCCCTTTACAGCTAATGTATATGTACTAGGCACTCTTTGGGTTTGCGCCATACGCTCTTCTATTTTGTACTTATTGTAGATATCCCATACGATACACTGACTTGATTAATAATTAAAAAGTCCATGAGATAATGATGAGATTACTTACATAAATTGTTTGATTCTATTGTGAAAAAAAAATGTTTCAGAAAGCAGCTCAAAAGAAAAACAAATGCATACAGCTATTTTTTCCACGAGAGATGATTTCTTATTATTTAATAAAGGTCAAATATATTAAAGTATTCAACTATAGTTCGTGACTTATTGACATAAAGTCGTACTCAACGCATTTACATATTTTTATGATCCATCCGTGTGTTGATTTCCACTTTACTTATCATTTGTTTATCTTAATTGTACTATATGGCAAGGAATTTTCTCGGTAAAATACGAAAGAGCTAACAAACCCATGTCACCACAAGAGATTATATATAATGATGATTGGCTTTTATAGAGATTAATCTGTTCATGGCTTAGAAGTATTAAATTCTGGTTGACCATGAACGTAAAAGGTTTGTGCTTATTTCATTTCTTTATTTGTTAATGAATAAATTTATAATATATCAATAATTTTAAAATTTATCACATCATCAAATTATTCATTTTAAGAATTTCAAGGAACGCACGGTCAGAAATTAAAACTATCTGTGGCGGATTAACATGTTGGCGAAGAGAGCATGTTACTTTAATCGTAAAAATAATGTATTTTGCTTGGATCCGCCCATCATTAAACTTCTTATTTGGATACACATTTGCTATTCTAATTCTGTTTTAAGAGAAGCAATGATAATGTTCCGACTGCCAAAAACACGAAAACCGATTTACACATAATCAATTGCGGCTGACTTAATTAACATGAGCAACACAAATTTCATAAAAAGCAGTTTTGTCAAAAAGAATGATAAAATGAGGATAGTTACAATAGGTAGTTCGAAATGCGTTTTATTTAACTTTAAGTACTTGGATTGAGAGTTTATTCCCTATTGACATTCATACCACATCTTCTTATTTCTAAGAAACAAAATCTGGAAGAACCGCCACGTTGGTACGATTATAACGTGCTAGTTTAGAGTTACTGACTAAGCTTGAAAGCACGCTAAAACTATACTGCCAAACTGATACGATTTATATAAAATTAATTGAAATGTAACATGTTTAACCCTGCCACATTATTTATGTATGTGCCTGTCCCAAGTCAGGAGCCTGTAATTCAGTGGTTGTCGTTTGTTTATGTGTTACATAGTTGTTTTTCGTTCATTTTTTTACATAAATAAGGCTGTTAACTTAGTTTTCTCGTTTGAATTGTTTTACATTGTCTTATCGGGGCCTTTTATAGCTCACTATGCGGTATGGGCTTTGCTCATTGTTGAAGGCCGTACGGTGACCTATAGTTGTTAATGTCTGTGTCATTTTGGTCTTTTGTGGATAGTTGTCTCATTGGCAATCATACCACATCTTCTTTTTTATATAATTGCATATATTTTGTATGAAATATTTAGTACTTGATTATCTTTTAAAAGCATCCACTAATCGATTAAAATCGGAATTTAAAGATGTCGCTAATGTTGGTTTGATTCAGTGGACGAACACGTCAGCAATGCACAAAATAAAAACATTTCTCTCGGGTTGGATTGACACAATAGACGAACACATCATCCTTAAACACAATAGAACATTTCTCTCGGGTTGGTTTGACGCAATAGACGAGCACAGCAGCCTTAAACATGATTAAACATTTCTCTTGTGTTGGTTCGACTCAGTAGACCAAACCCATCAGCCTTACACACTAGAAACTATATATAGTGTAAACCTACATATATCTGTGGATACGCTTTGTTTTTAACGTTATAGCCTTTCTTGTCGATGCGATTTATCTTAGCGATTTTCATCTCTTGACAGTATTTTCGTATACGGCGATTTTATCTAGACATGTTTGTGATGATGTATATCATTTTCTATCTTTGATAGTGTTTCATGAAAGGGCGATTTAAGTTAGACATATTTGTGCCTTATTTTTATACAAGCGTAAACATACCAGCTAGTATATAGTATTTATCCTGCAATTGGGTGTCCTACTATACAGATACAACCCTACAGATATCGCTATGCTGTATCTGTATACTATACAGATATCGCTTTAAAGCTCCGCCCACTGCCGGACTGAGTATTGTTTGAACCTGTGTGACCTCAGAATGTGTATTCCAGTTGCATTCCAATGACGATGACAATCACAAACTTTAGTATTAAAAAAGAAAAGTTCTCGTCCATCTAATAAGAGAAAAAGAGCTAAACCAAAAAAAGCATGGATGTCCAATGATTGTCTTTTGTTGAGGAAAGAAGTAAGGTCTCTTGGTAAAAGACTCCAAAAGGATAAAAATAATGCTAACCTTCGCCAAACATATTCTAATTGTGTAAAACATTATAATAAACAAAAAAAGAGCTTAAAAGCAGAGTTTTATAGGACATTTATTAGTAAATTGAATAGCCTAGAACACAAAGATTCTAAGTCCTTTTGGAAATCTATTAACGATCTAAAAAATAACCACCAACAGGCACCCAGTCCATTATCAAAGCAGGAATGGGTAGAACATTACAAATCCTTATTAAACTCTGATTCAGAACTTAATTTTCCTGATGATCTTGAGACATCAAAGGACAATCATTGCTCTCTGGATTACCCATTTACTTGTAATGAAGTTAAAAAGGGTATCACTAGACTTAAATCTGGTAAGTCTGGTGGTCCTGATTTGATATTGAATGAGTTTATTAAATGTAGTGCATCATCCATGGTACTAGTTATAGTAAAACTTCTTAATAAAATACTTCAATGTGGAAAATTTCCAAAATCATGGAATCTGTCATATATTTCTTCAATTTTTAAATCAGGTGATCCTAGTGATTGCAATAACTATAGAGGTATATGTGTCTCTAGCTGTTTAGGTAAATTATTTACTTCATTACTGCAAAACAGATTAACCGTGTTCATAGAGTCTAAAGACTTGTTGAGTGCCAATCAGGGTGGCTTTCGTGAAGGATATAGAACAAGTGACCATATATTCATAATGAAAACTTTAATTAATAAATATCTAAATAAGTGTAAGAAAAATCTTTACATTTGTTTTGTGGACTTTAAAAAGGCGTTCGACAGTGTTGTAAGAAAGGCATTACTACATAAATTGCTCAAAAAGGGAATAGGTGGGAAATTTTATGACTTGTTAAAACATATGTATAGTAATACATTATATTGTTGTAAAACAGATGGATTTATTAGTGAATCATTCCATGCTAATTTAGGGGTAAAACAGGGGGACAGTCTTAGCCCCACCCTTTTTAATATTTTTGTCGATGACATAGATTCCTATTTCAACCCTGTTTTGTCTGATCCAGTTAATTTAAATCAGAATAACTTTAGTCATCTTCTTTATGCAGATGATTTAATCTTAATTTCAGAAACACCTAATGGCTTGCAACACTGTGTGGATGCCTTACAATCCTTTTGTATTGATTGGGGCCTAAATGTGAACACCAAGAAAACACAAACTATGATTTTATCAAATAGTAAAAATAGATCTTTATTAGATAAACATTATTTTTATTTTGGTCCCCAACCATTAGAATCTGCTACGGAATATAAATACTTAGGTATAGTCTTCAACAATAGAGGTAAACTTAATATAGCAGCTGAAAATCTTGCTGATAAAGCACGTAAGGCATATTTCGCCTTGAAATCAAAATTACCATATTCTAATTGTATTGCAGTGGAAAAATGGGTAAGACTTTTCAACTCATTAATTTCACCAATTATGACTTATGGATCTGAAATTTGGATCTCAGATTTTAATATAAATCTTGACACTGCTGATAAACTACCATTTGAAAAGGTTCAGAATATGATTATGAAAAATGTTCTTGGTGTTCATGGTAAGGCTTCCAATTTAGCTTTACGTACAGAACTTGAGCTATATCCAGTGTGTTTTATATCATATAAACTAATGTTTAAATACTATGCTAGATTAACTGACATTGAAGTTGGAAACAACCCAAAATTTGTTCTATTAAAATCTGCATTCATTGAAGATAAAAAATTGTATACACAAAAGAGCGCTTGCTGGGTACAGTCCTTACATAAACTAAAAAAGTTAATCAACTTTGATTCACTTCAAATATCACATAATATGTTTGAGGACTCACTGAAAAACTTTTATAAATGCAAGATTTTGGGTCAACTTGAGAATATTAAATCTAATAACACAGGTAAACTAAGATTTTATAGTAAAATGTGCTCATCATTTGATTTGAAAGCTTACTTAAGATTTGATATTAAAAAATATGATAGATCACTGCTTACAAAAATTAGAATAAGTGCACATTCACTTGCAATTGAAACTGGGAGGTATAGCAAACCAAAAATTTTAGCAAGTGAAAGATACTGCAAACTTTGTAAAGATAAAGTGGAAGATGAAGTTCATTTTCTTTTACATTGTCCTCTATATAAAGACCTTCGAGAGAAGTTTGATATTTTCAAAAACCTTAATAATGATGATGATATTAAATCAACGATCTATTTACTTAACCCAGTAAATCTAGTTAACACCAGACAAATATGTAGTTATTTAAGTCAAGCTTTTGAAGCTCGTAATAATAATCTAATGTCAGTTGGTCTACCATAAGTATAATACTATGTAATACTGTGATATTATATATATAATTGGTACTTCAAATGTTTTCTTTATGTTGTATTTGCATAAATTGTCATGTTTAATGTGTTTATATCTTGGAATACGCATTGTATCATATGTGCTTTGTCCAATAAAATATTTGAATTTGAATTTGAATTTGAATTGTCGATTTCAAAACTGAACTTCAACCATGTCAATTTCAGCATGCATGTTTAGTGAATGTCAAGTCTGAAGCGTAGGACAACTTGAACACTTCTGTTTCAAATTTGACAATGTTTTGTTATTTGTTTTTACTGTTGAAATTAGTTGTTATGTTAAAATATATAATTATTCACCTTGAGCGATGTATTATTGTTGACCATTCGAGATTCTTTTTTGCGAACCCGTCTTCAGCGTAATGTGTGATTTTGATATTACTACGCGGGCCTCAGGGGATTACAAATCGAAAATAAATGCTAAATATGTTAGTTTTTGTGTCTTTCAAAACACAAACAATATACAGAATTAATTGCAGGATAAAGACAATAACTGTTTAGTGTCTTTAATATCAGCTGTATTTGTACTCGGCTCGAAACAGGTGTAGTAGCTCGCTAAAAGCTCGCATACACCTTGTTTCCTAGCCTCGTACAAATACAGCTGATATTTAAAGACACTAAACAGTTATTGTCTATATCTTTAATGTTAATACAGCACCGTCGAAAACCACCAAGCCACCTCGACCATCCAAAAACAGTACAACAATTTAAAACATTAATAACTTTAAATTTCGAATGGTACATCAGCAATAAGAACATAAAATGCTCTCCCTTTGTTCCGTTTGTGAAGCGTGTAAATGTACCGTCATTGTCTTTCATTACACATAACGAAAACGAAAAGGATGCTTAGTCAGGATTCTCAGTCAAAAGCTTAAGATGTCGAATTATAATGGTCTATGATGAGGCTGGACAACTGTTCCATTAAAGATTGATGGTATCATTTACCATAAGAAGATTGTATGGTATTTATTGTAATTACTATGACGAGTCATTTTATCGAAAAAAGTTTACCGATGACTCGGTATGCACGTGCGTATTAGGAAATCAACTTAAGTACTTCCTTTCTAAAAATATATCGGTCCAATATTCGTATTTTCTTTCATGAACAGGAAGAGACCAATTTATCACACAAAATACAAATTTTTCAAACAAAAACAGACACTTTGTTTAAATTATCATTCTCAATTTATCCCATTATGGTTGTAACAAATGAAAAGATTAACCCGAACTATTATTAAGATTATGTTTCCTTGATTGCATAAATGATGACTTTTGTTCATGTCAAATCAAATATACAGATCACGTTTTACAGATGAAAGGGGTTTTACTTTCCCTATTGTTTTATATGCCATCTTCTTTAAATGGATCTTCAACGTGATCGTAAATTAATCAGTAGGACGATGGATGTCATGATTTAGCGTACATAGACCGTTCATGGACACAACATATTACATCCTCACTTTTTAAAAATAACTACTGTTGGTCTTATTAATAATTCAGTACAAATTATTTAATTTACGGAGAAGTACGCTTTTAAAAGAACTTGAGTTTGAATGAAAATGGCATAAACAGAATAGCCGAAACTTTCTAAGCTAGGTATTCATTGCCAGAAATGGAAAGGACATAAACAGAATAGTTTAAATTGTCACTAAGTTTAACTTTTTCTGAAATAAAAGCTTAATAGCCGAAAACGTCGAAGGTTAACTTTGTCTGAAACGATAAGGTTCTAAGCAGAATAGTTGAAAACATCTTAGGTGATCCTTGCCTGAAATGAAAATGCCTAAACAGAATATTCGAAACCGTCTCAAGTTAAATTAACTTTGTCTAAAATGATAAGGTCTAATCAGAATAGTTGAAACTGTCTAAGGTTAACTTTGCCTGAAACGAAAAGGATATAAACAGGGAAGTCTAAACTGTCTAAGGTTAACTTTGCCTGAAACGAAAAGGATATAAACAGGGAAGTCTAAACTGTCTAAGGTTAACTTTGCCTGAAACGAAAAGGATATAAACAGGGAAGTCTAAACTGTCTAAGGTTATCTTTGCCTGAAACGAAAAGGATATAAACAGGGAAGTCTAAACTGTATAAGGTTATCTTTGCTTGAAATGCAAAATGACTAAACAGGCATTTCGAAACCGTTAATGTTTATTTTCCAGAAAATGAAAAGGGCTACTGTAATAGCCGAAACTGTCGAAGTTTTGAAATGAAAAGTACTGGAATTATATTGCTTGTAATAATACTGGTACTTACATTGTGACGATGAGGAGGGGTTTTAACGACTTTCTATAAGGGTATCTCACGGTCGGTTATTGCTATTCAATTTGTTTCGATAAATTCATCAACATACTTGTCGATCGATTATGTTTTTACCGATTCATTGTATAGTGCTCGCGGCCTCTGATGCTTCTAAGAGAATCAGATCGATTCCCACAAGGATAAAAGCCAAAGACTTTGACATCAATTTTGCTGTTCCTCCGCAAAGCAAGCGACATTAAGGAGTAAAGTCATAGAGTTTAGTAGTATGTTTTGGGCATGAACATTTTTCTCTATAATGTTCGCAATCATGTTTAGAAAATGTTAAAGCTGCTGATTTGAAAGATTAAATGGAATAGCAAATATATCCAATTTGAAGGTTGATTTTTTTTTTATCACAGAAACAACCATGGTAACATATGTTGTATTTTATGATTTTATTTAAGTTGTGACCTTGTCCAAAACATTCATGAAAATCACAAAAATGCCACTACAACTTATTAAAATGAATTAACTCCCCTTAAGCAGCCATCCATCAGAAATATTTTACTTTATTAATTTCAATATTCGTATTGACTGCCAGTATCAAAGAAAGAGCGTGAAAATGTAAGCAATATATTATATAAATAATATAATTTTCTGACGAAACTCTGTATATTTTTTCTCCATGCCAATACTGATACAATATTGTTTATTATTGCATAGCAATATAATATTTCCCACAGAACGTAACCAAAAGTTAGCGTGCAATAAATTCTAATATTGCACTAGTGCAATAAATCTTCAAAATTCATGACGTCATCAACGACAAAATCTTAGTTTAAACCAATTTTTACTCTCAAATATTATATTGCTATACAATAAAAGGGTTATTGCATGAATATTTGGGAATATTGTCCCTTGTAGAACATATATTGCACTCGCAAGCTCGTGCAATATAAAATTCTACTCGGGACAATATTCCCCAATATTCATGCAATAACCCTATAATATTTGTTTGTTTTGAGATTGTGACTCAGTGATGACTGCTGTACCCATATTTGGACTATTTTACCTATTATGTCTGTTTTGTTCACGCATCGTTGTAAATATAATGGAACTTTGATGCGACTGTCTTACAAGTGAGAGGTTTAGCGCTATGAAACCAGGTTCAATCCACCATTTTCTACATTTGAAAATGCCTGTACCAAGTCAGGAATATGACTGTTGTCCGTTCGTTTGATGTGTTTTATCATTTGATTTTGCCATTTGATTAGGGACTTTCCATTTTGAATTTTCCTCGGAGTTCAGTACTTTTGTGATTTATTTTTTATACACACTTAATGAAATAACTTGAATACCCGTATGTATACCGTCAGCTTAACTCCTCTTCCAGCTTAAAAGTCACTTACTGTAATTCTGTATAGTATTATAAAAAAAAGTGAAAATTAACATTTGAAAAAAAAGTAGTGAAATTAATCAAAACTCAATTATCAGTATTATAATCAATATATTGGGGAAAAGAAAGGATAGAATTTTGTTCTTTTGTAGAATTGTTTTGGTATCTGCAGATAAGAGCATTTTTTTAAAAATCGGATAAGGACTTTAAAGGACGCCTCCGGGTGCGGGAGTTTCTCGCTACATTGAAGACCCATTGGTGGACTTCGGCTGTTGTCTGCTCTATGATCGGGTTGTTGTCGCTTTGACACATTCCCCATTTCCTTTCTCAATTTTATTTAAAATATCGTTTGCTTTCAATTCTGATTTGAACGATTTTGATAGATTTTCATTTGTTGTGATTTGATAAGAAAGGTTCCAACTTTTCAAACAAAGTAAAAACTTTAAACGGTTTGACTTAATATTTGAACATCCAAAAAATATTATGTACTTTGAAGAAAATTACCTGCGAAAAACAGAAATTTAATAAAATCCCAATTTTTCTCCTTAAAAATCCTCTGTTCAATTAAATTAATTATAATATTAATTTACATTTAATTCGTATTACCGAGATTAGTATTGCTGATGCCTTTTCTATGGTGGCATATCACTGAATTCAATTTATTTGATGTTAAAACCAGTTACATATCTAACATCTACTTCATTCGGTCTCTGGTGTATAGTTCCCTCATCGGCAATCATATCACATTTTATTATTTCATATTGTTGTCAAGTGAAAGACTTTTTTTTTTTATTAATTTGAAAATATAGGATATTAAGGTTCATTCCCTCTATTCCCACTTTTTATAAATCTGGTAAGAAAAGGTAAAATTTCCCCCAAATCGGCAATGGACATTTGAGCGCATTGACAGGACATTTGAGCGAAAAAAAAAGGACGTTTGAGCGCCAAAGTATAGGACATTTGAGCGCCTAAATTTTAGGACATTTGAGCGAAAATAAGAATAAGCGTAGGACATTTGAGCGAAAACAAGTCTTGGATAGAGAATTGTCTTATTGGCAATCATACCACATTTTCTTACGAATATAGTTCATTAAATGAGGAGTTTACCAACAAAAAGATTAAAACATATTTTAATTGTAAAAAACAAAGCACTAAAAACAAAGCACAGTCATAAAACAGGAGTTTACCAACAAAAAGATTAAAACATCTTTACGCCTCTTTCTATATACAGCCTTTGAAACGCTGCCAATGTCTTCAGACTTTAGATTTGCTTCATCCATGTTCTGTAACTCTGTACGGATAATTTTTGAAGGACGTTGAGCAATATCATCATCCGCTTTTCTTTTTGATCGTACCCGCAGCAAGTGACGTTCATTGTCACGATCACTGGTATCATGGTTATGAGTATTTTTCTGTTGAATTATAACGGTTCCGGTACAATCCGTCCTCAGTCTTGCTTTGCAACCTTTTGCCTGAAAAATATTGAAAGGACAAATACAATTGAAGTGTTTAAATGCTTTTTCATTTGCTATTGCAAGACATAAAAATAAGATGTAGTATGAAATGAAATGAAATGAAATTCATAACATGTTTAGAATGGGAACACCACAGACATTTATGTGTTTAGCTTCTAAACATTTTCCTAAACATGTTTAGGCTCTAAGCACAATTTTTACAGTGTATTGTATGAATATTGTAAAGTGCCTAGAAAACACGTACATGTATTATTAGTATTAAGATTTCAAGTGCCAAGGGACATTTCACTTAATAGATATATATATAAGAATTTTAGAACAAAGAAAATTTGCATAGCCAATGAATTATAGTAGAATTGATTGGTAAATAGAGATCAACTTAGGATTTCACTTACATAAACCAGCCAGAACCGGTCGAATTACTCGGGTGTGAAATAAAATAAAAAATATTTATAACTAAATCTTACTTTTTTTTCTTACTTTTAAAAAAAAATCTTAATTCGTGTAAAATTATCAGGGAAAATTTGGCTCAAATGTCCTGTCTGAAAACTCAGGTAAGGTTAATATCCCGGCGCTCAAATGTCCTATGAAGTCGGCGCTCAAATGACCCTATGTGCTTTTTTCTTTTTCGCTCAAATGTCCTATGCCCAAAATTTCATGTGGGAGTAGGAGGAAAACTTGTGCAAACAAAGGATTATACTGTACAAACATTTTTTTAATCAACTGTTAATTGACCAGTGTTTTTTTTATTATGATGAGAACAGGTAATAAGTTATTTTTGCATCTGTATGAATTCTGGTTTTTTTTTAAACAAAATAAATATGAAAGAAATTAATTTAACAAATATAAGTAAAATTATTTTATTACTTTTATAACACAAATTCAACTGCAGATTCAAGCAAGCATAATATAAAACAAATTAAACAACAGCACTAAATCAAATCACACATTGTAGCAGAAGCATAAGACAATCACTGTATACAAATTTATTAAAGTTAATCAATCTATTCCACTTAACGAAGGTGGAAGGCTGCATCACCAAACTCTACTGTTGTGACTTCCTGGTTGCGGTGTCTAACCTTAAGTTCGTCTAATCTGTTGTTGATCTCTACATACTTCTTTTTGGGGCCACTCTCTTCCCACTGGCTGTATACTGGATCATGGTCAGGGTGTTTCAGAAGTTTAATTAGTTGAAAGATGTTCAGATGTGGATGCATGACATGCTTCTTCAGGTTGCTGTGTCATCCCTCTAGATGATTTATTGTCCTTGCTCCTTGTGTTAAGTAGTGGTTCAAACGGTGACTGTTCTGTTCAACCAAGTATGTTGTTACATAGTCTGTACATTGTGTTCTTGAAAGATGGAAAAGTTGGAATGTTCTCTACAAGTTCTTGTGTATTGTCGTTCCAGTCGTCGGTTCTGAGTTTATCTAGTTCGTCCTGATTGCTCATGCTTTGAAGAAAAGTTTACAGTTTTCACCCATGCCATTATTTTAAATCTTTGATTATTGCTCCAAGTATTTATATTTTTAAAGTATACTTTTATTCCATATCTTAAGATTATACTTGGTTATAATATTATTTATATTATGATTTATTAGTACAGCAGACATTTTAGGTTACAAATTCAAAAAATTAAAAATAAATCTAACCCCAATCTATTTATCATATTTTTTCTTTATTTTTAAGTACAAATTCAAAAAATTAAAAATAAATCTAGTAACCCCAATCTATTTATCATATTTTTTCTTTATTTTTAAGTACAAATTCAAAAAATTAAAAATAAATCTAGTAACCCCAATCTATTTATCATATTTTTTCTTTATTTTTAGGTTACAAATTCAAAAAATTAAAAATAAATCTAACCCCAATCTATTTATCATATTTTTTCTTTATTTTTAGGTTACAAATTCAAAAGATTAAAAATAAATCTAACCCCAATCTATTTATCATATATATTTTTTTTAATTTTAAGTATTTCTTTGATGATTTTTTTTTTTTTACAAATAAACAAGGTGTTACACATAAACAGTGTACCAAATATGTTATGCTTTAAAAAAAATACATGCAAATCTTAGGTGAAATTCTAATTAATCTTGATTGTTATAAAAATAATAGTAATGATTTTTGCGCGCAAATGTAATGGTAATGCGCGCAAACGTAATGTACGAATAAAGGAATAGTATTTTTAAAAAGTGGGAATAGGAGGAAGACACTGATATTAACAGCTTTATAAGTCAAAATCAGGCGTTATGAACACATTGACTGTGCGGATGTCGTATTTTCCGTGTTTTTAATGTTGCCAGACTACAGAATGACATTATAACATATAATCCCGATCAGTGGAACAACAACAAAAAAAGAATCAGTCAGCTTTTTTATGGTAATATTATTTTTAGTGAAATTTTCTATTTATGTCCTTCAAATGTTCTCCTTGGCTTTAAAGCATTATTGATAAAAGTTTCTATGATACTGCTGTAACATATCATTGAGTCTCGTAATAATTAAAAAAAAAATCGCCATTTAAAGGAAACATTACTTATATATATTTCATTTATTTTCTGTTTTGTTCTGATATTTTTTGTAATTTGCACAATACTGTCTGTTTACCCTTTACATGGTGTAAAAGTATATAATTACTTTTGAATGTAACATGTCTTCTAATTGGCTGACATTGTTTTGTCTATCAGTTCATAGACGCGTATTTTTGTCATATGCAGTGACGTCATCAACGTTTTTCCATGATTTGATTTACTCCGGCTTGAAATGGAATTTAGAATTTTGAAAATAATAAGAAAGACTAATATTTGTTTATGTCTATTCGACAAATGTGTTGCACACTCGAAAATAACCTGCGTTATTCAGTCAATTTCAGTGTGCACCACATTTTTGATGTTTTTTTTTTCATAGACAGAAACATTATTACAGTCATTCCTTAAATGTATAAAATCTTTTCCGAAGTAGACCGTCTGATATTATAGATCACTATAGTACATGTAAAAAGATGGTAGAATTTTGATTGCATCAGATCAAGTACGTTGAACTTACTTTTTGTAACAACAAGCGTTAACATAGGGTAGAATATAGTTCGTTCTATCTGGGATTATGTCTTTGAAAGCTATAATATTTTTTTATGTTTATACATCGAAGAGGAGATATGTTTTCTATATAATTAAAAGCATTGCATACGTTCAATAATGGATTATTATTTTGCAATTGAATTTCAACAATTTCAGAAAAAATCATGATAATAATGATGGATTCTACCGATTTTCAGTATACATACCACTATAATTTGTTAATGTGACAATACGTCTGTTACGATGAGTGTCTGAAATACCAAGATCTTGAACGAAGACAACTTGGTGTAACAATTTCCTAATCGGAATTCAATACATTCAACGAAACAAATTATAAGTTCCTTCGCACTTTCATGTCTGTATACATATATAGAATAGGGCGATAATGGATATGCATGTAATCATTGATTTTTTTTTACATGTTGCACTTATTTGACAGTCAGTCGTCTGTTCTTGTTTGCACCTTATTCGATTGGGTTTTTTTTCTTTGCTTTGGTGCTGTGTGTACAACACATTTGAACATCTCTTTAAAACCCCATTATTGTTTTTAATTTTAGTCGCTTACTTTTCAAGCCACGGATAGCAATACAAATGCAATTATTTCCGTGTATGAAATAGTTTTTATTTTACTACGGTAATGGGTTTATTTCCCCTGCATTTACAGTACTGCATTTCTGTGTAATATTACTGCTGAGTTTGATGTAATATAAAGGATATTTGCTTCGGTAATCACAAGAGAATACAGAAGCACAATTTTATACAATAGGCACTTCTGAAAACCAATTACAACACAAAATTTACATAGATGCTATAGATGCTATGCAAATATTTATATTTGGTTGAAATTGCTCTTCAAAATCAAATATTGAATTAAAGACTTTTTTGCCTTTTAAAAACTGAAAAGTAGCTTTTCATTGATAAAATTAAACGTTGATTTTTGCTGTAATGTTTTTAAGAGATGAAATTGTAAAGAACTAATACCTCAAAATATTATCACTTTCATAACATTGACAAATCCATTCATGTTTAGAAGGAAACTGTATTTTCTTTTGTTGCAATCATAGTATCGTCTCAATCTAAACATATGAAGTTTGCTCCATACTGATCGAATCACAATCTTTTAAACACTTGGTCTGTTTGTATCGTGTTTGTGTCCGGGAGATCTAGCCTAGTAGTGGTTAACATAAAGACTTTATTACTGGCGTTTGCTGCTTTAAACACGCAGCATTTAAGAATAAGGACGGAAACAATAAAGGAATGAGGAAAAAGAAATGGGTGGTATGACTTCAAATGAGACAACTATCTACCACAGTCCAACTAAACTTAAGTTTAGAACACATTTTATAATAAAAGCTTACAGATGACAGCTTTCTCATAAGCTCAGAACTATAACAGTAAAATATTAAAGTCGGTTTTACTTGTTAACCCAGAGTTTTGATCTAGTAGAAAGCAGAAGTTGATTTCACAAAAAAACTTACGACTATCCATATTCCTAAAATTTCAATATTGTATACATATAATTATTTTACTTAATATTTGACACAGTCACTGGGCAACTCGAATGTATGTAGTTACACGAATTTTCAATAAGAGAATAGACATTCATCAGTTAAATGCTTACAGTCGTGGTCAAACGGTATATTGCTCGGACTAAGGACTATAGTGAGCATTGCAGTAACTTTCAATTATCGAATCAAAGTCCGATTCCATGCATATCGTGCACTGACTGGATACTAGGATCGTTAAATTTCGATTTCATGCATGTGACATTCGTTTTTGAGATGTGAAAATTTATGTATTAAAGATTGAAAAGAAATTAACTGTAGCCGACAGTGGCTTCCTAAAAAAAATATACAATATTAGGTCAATGTCAGAAAAAAATAAACTTTTTTGTATTAGGCTGATAAATTGGGGAAGGGCGAGGTTCTACCGAGTCCTTCCCAAATTGCTCCGAATAAAAAAAAGTTTTTATTTTTCTGACATTGACCTGGTATTGTTTTTATACTGCAACTAAAATTAATACGTTGATCTATTTAAATTGTAAAACTAATTTCAAACTTTTTTTCATCCTTTAAGAAACCCCTGATTGTGGGAAAAGTGTGACATTGCACAAAATATAGCTGTGTTACTATATTTTGGAAATAAACACAACTACTTGCAGTATAAACTACAGTCAGAACAATAGACTGACATAAGAATAAGGGTGTATGTGCCTTCGTGTTCCGGAATTATCATTTACACCAGTATGCGTAGTCTCCATAATTCGATCGATGCTTTTCTTATCTGCAAAGCGAACATATTCTTTGAAGAGTTTGACTTTTCCACCAGTATGGAACAGTTAAAGCTAGAAATACCTATTCTTATCTAAAAAAAAAAAACTTATTTCAAACGGAATAGCACATCTTAATGTTTACGGCGATGTTGTTTACTGCGCCCGGAAATTGAATTAGATCCGGGGTAAACTAATCGATCCTTAAAATAAACGTACTCTAAAAGGTTGAATTAAATCTTTGAATATTAGTTTTGTTAGCTCTTCAAGCTCAATTGGCCAAGTGAATTTTTCCTCATCACTTGTTGTCTGTCGACGTCGTCGTCGTCCGTGAACTTTTACAAAAATCTTCTCCTCTGAAACTTCAGGGCCAAATTTAACCAAACTTGGTCACAATCTCCATTGGGGTATTTAGTTTTATAGTTGTGTCCATAGACTCTGCTTGCCAACTAACATAGCCGCCATTGCTAAAAATAGAACATAGGGGTAAAATGCAGTTTTGGCTTATTTCTTCGAAACTATTTAGCATTTAGAGCAAATCTGACTGAAGTAAAGTGTTCATCAGGTTAACATCTATCTGCCATGAAATTTTCACACGAATTAGACAAACCTTTGTTAGTTTACTGCCCCTGAATAAGTAATATCTAGGAAGAAATTTTGCATATTTTTGTTATCATCTTGAATATTATCATAGATAGAGATAAACTGTACGTAGCTGAATGTTCAGCAAAGTAAGATCCATAAATAAGTCGACATGACTAAATAAGTCAAATATAACCAAAATTGTCAATTAACCTATTCAAGAGTTATCGCCTTTTAAGTTCAATTTTTAACAATTGTTCGTTAATTTTTGTAATCTTTTACATCTGAAACTGCAAAGACAACTCGAGTATCTAGTTTAAAAATGTGTCCGATGACCTCGCCAGCCAACCAACATGACTGACGTGGCTAAAAAAGAACATAAGGATAATAATGCAGATTTAAGCTATTATCTCTGAAACTAAAGCATTTCGAGCAAATCTATTTGTCGGTAAAATTGTTCATTTGGTTAAGATCTATCTGACCTGCTATTTTCAGACAAATCAGGCAACACGTTGTTGTGTTGCTGCCGATTAATTGGCGATTTTAAGGATTTTTTTTAGTTTTTGATTTTTATCTTGAATATTATTATAAATAGAATTAAACTGTAAACAGCAATACTGTTCAGCAAAGTAAAATCTATAAATAAGTCAAATGAACAAAATTGTCAATTGACCTTTTAAGGAATTATTGCATTTGCATTCAATTTTTAGCATTTTTTTTTAAATGTTTGTTATATTCTCATCTGATGAAATTGAGAAAGGAAATTGGGAATGCGTCAAAGCGACAACAACCCGACCATAGAGCAGACAATAGACGAAGGCCACCAATGGGTCTTCAATGTAGCGAGAAACTCCCGCACCCGGAGGCGTTGTTCAGCTGGCCCCTAAACAAATAAGCATACACGTTCAGTGGTAATGGACGTCATACTTAACTCCGAATTATACACAAGAAACTAAAATTAAAAATCATACAAGACTAACAAAGGCCAGAGGCTCCTGACTTGGGACAGGCTCAAAATTGCGGCGGGGTTAAACATGTTTTTTTTTTATATTCCAACCCTCCCCCTATACCTCTAGCCAATGTAGAAAAACAAACGCACTAATACGCACAGTAAAACTCAGTTTAAGAGAAGTCCGAGCCCGATATCAGAATATCTGAAACTACATAGACAAATTTAACATAACTTTGTCACAATTATCATTAGGGTATTCGATGACCATGCCTGCCAAACAACATGGCCGAAATGGCTAAAAATAGAACATGCGAACAGATCAGAGACTACTCAAAGCATCTCACACCTAACAGCAAGCCACAAACCCTCTATAGCTTGTTGTTCGGTGTGAGTCAAGGCTCCGTGTTGAAAACCGTAATTTGACCTATAATAGTTTTCTTTACAAATTGTGACTTGGATGGAGAGTTGTCATATTGGCACTCATACCTCATCTTCTTATATCTATATAGGGGTAAAATGCAGTTTGTGGCTTATATCTCTGAAACTAAAGCAAGAGTATAACGGTTGCATTGATTTATGTATCAATTGTAAATAAAACTATCTGGTGAGTGACACAGGCTTCTTGGAGCCTCTAGTTGGTACAACTATTAGATTTTGTTATCATAAAATTAAAACCACACTACATGTACATACTTTTTTTTAACTCTTATGTATACATTCATGCTTCTCCAATCTGTCGACACCTATACTTTGGAATGCACAAGGTTATGTTTTTCTCTGACTGTTAATGAAATCTTGACACCAAATCCAGTGGATGTGGAATGTGTACTGATTGGTATTTTAGTCTTACATAAAAGATAGTTTTTAAAAGTTAACTTTTAATTAGTTGTCAGTAATTTTGAGTACTCCCAAATCTGTACTGTGTGTCTATTTTAATGAATGTATAAATACCCTGCCACATCCAGCCTGTGGTTTTGTTAGATGTTTTTTTCTGCTTTGTTTGTTTCAATCTCATGAGTTAATCCCTTTCCAACTGATTTTTATATACTGTTTTTATGTCGTGTCTTTACACCAATGTCCCAGGTCAAAGGAGGATTGGTACCTCAAACATGTTGAACCCCACAACATTATGTGTGTGCCTGTCCTAAGCCAGGAACCTGTATTTCATTGGTTGTCGTTGGTTCATGCCTGTCATAATTGTTTTGTTATATATTAGGACGTTAATTTTCTCAAATGAATTGTTTCATACTTTTCATGTCAGGCCCTTTGATAGCCGACTATGAGGTATGGGGTTTTTCTCATTGCCGAACGCCGTACGGTTGCCTATAACTGCTTACATCTACTTGATTTGAACTTTGGTGGATATATGTCTAATTGGCAACATACCATATCTCCCTATTTATATTGATGTGTTTTTTATTATAAGAAGTAAACAAGGTATTTAGATTGTACCCATAGGAGTACCTAATACTTGACGTCAAGATATCAATTAACACTGAAATCGAGATTAAATGATTGCTCAGTGTTTATTTTAAAACAAAGTAGCATATGACAATGGTTGTCATTATTATGACGAGATTATACAATTGGTCTTTGATTTTTATGTATGAAACCAAAATCTTATGAACAATTAACTTATTTTTTCCCTTAAGTAGCTGTGTTCTATACTGCAGAAATGATATCTGTCTGGCTAAAACAATTTATCTTCATTACGACTGACACCGAAGCTGCTACTTGTCTACGGGTATAGGAACAAATCCATTTGCTCGTTAAAAACCACTTTATTGTATGATTGGATTGTCTGTATATTATAATGTCTTATGTTCAGTGATGTTTCCACAAACTTAGGAAACGATGCAATAAAAGTGCACTACGCACGTTCTGTTTTGATAGTCGAATAGTTGTTGTCTTGTTTCATAATTGATATTTTATATTCCAAATAAATCATATGTAGGGAAGTGTTCATGCAACCTCAGTTTTGTCCAATAGAACGAACGAGTTATTGTGGGGCATAATGATTTTCGAACTGTGCGTCCGTCCGTTCGTCGAACCGTCTGTTCGTCCGTCCGTCCGTTCGTCTATCCCGCTCCAGGTTAAGGGCATACGATACAGTTACAGGGAAGGTAATGACGTTGCTAACGTAAAATGTTATTTTCGCGACGTCAAACTGTGACATATCGGGAAAAGATGCATTTTTCGACTGATTTTTATCATTCAAACTGATTTAATTTGAAAACTAGTTCATGGACCCCTATTTTTTAAAACAGCAATTTGTTTCATTTTGCAAGGAGATTATGTGACCCAAATTTTATAAAACTGTAAATAGCGCAATTTTTTCAATTTTGATAAACATGCAGCAAAAAATGACGTTTTTTCCTCTATCCATGAACATTTGATAAATATAGAGTTATTTCGGAATAAAAATTGCATAATTTTTAATGATACTTATAAAATACAGAAATTACCGATTATTTAACAAAACACATTTTGTGTTTATCTTTTAAAACAAAAAAGTTATGTCTTTCTTTCGAAAAAGAAAATACGGACACAAATCTGAATTTTGAGCAAATATACAAAATTTCAAACTCATTTTACTCAAAAAGTAGCTCATGAAGGTATATTTTTTATTACATATTTGATTTAAGGAGGTAAAAAATAGCCTATATGCAAATTTTCATCAACTTGTAAATACAGGTTCAAAACTGTATCGTATGCCCTTAAAGATTTTGGTTAAGATAAGTTTGAAGTTGGAGACTAGTACAATCAACTTTAAACTTAGTACACATGTTCACTTTGATATGATCTTTCCACTTTTAATGCCAAACTAGAGTTTCAACCCCAATGTTACGGTCCAATATGTGGGGCATAAAAATACAACACTACAAATAACAAAACTGATATGTAATGTGTGCTTTTTATATTTATTTTACATAAAGTGCAAAGAGAAGTGTGTTTTTTTGTGCTTAAGGTAGATAGGGTGTCTTCCTCCATCTTGGATTTTGAAATACTAGAAAACAAGGTCTAGATCTTTGATGAAATGTGCAAATTTTTATAATAGTAGGTAATTCATGTGTAAGAATTTTCATTTTAATATAGAAAATGCCATGTTTGATCATATTTATGATTGTATTTTACAAAAATAAGAATTCTGTTGTTTGATTAATTTTTTTCCAACTTTGTCAAATAAGGGGAAGCAACTCAAATGCAAGGGCAGATAATCCAGATAGTGTTACTTTTACAATAGAATGTGTTAGGAATTTACCCATTTTTACATGTAGCAATAAAACGAGTCCGGTGACCCCATTTTTTCTTTTTCTTATCTGAAAGCATAATATTGAAGCTATCTTCTCATATTTTATCTCAAAATTCTATGGTGTGGTTTGCGTTTTATGGCGGAAAAATGGGTTTTCCATGCATAATCTATACAAAATCTTTACAATTTTGAACAACCTGTAGCGTGAAAATAAGTCCGGTGACCCATTCTTTTTATTAATGTTTTTAAACAAGCAGGATATGAACTACATTTTGGCAAATTATTAAAAGATTCTATGGATTATAATTTAGACACCCCATCTACCTTAAGAATGAAAACCTGTCCTCATAATGCAAATTTCCTAGTTATTTCATTTGTAACTTAAAATTGTTGACGACATTAAAATTCATGAATATGTGATTGGTATTGATAACATTGCTTCAGAAAGGTTTAATTTAACGGTTTTTTTTTCTTCAAAAGTCATTGTTAAAATAATACAAAATGGTTGAAACGTTATCTTGATGGCATGAATGACATTGATTTTAAAACTGTTCCTAAAGTCATTCAACAGATGTTTAAAATTACTTTAAATGTCCGTTTTTCAAATTTCTATGTGATATAAGCTTTGTTTGAAAATTTTCATTGTGTTTGTCTAATATTATTAACTATTGAATTTAGAATGGTACAATTACAATTGAAATTCGAGATATAACAACAAACTTTAGGCATGGTAAGTCTTAAATTCTATAAATAAGAATAAGATGCAGTTTAAAACTAAAACATTCAAATGAAATTTTAACACTATCGACTGTAAGATCCTGTAATGGAGATTTTAATCAACATTTAATTGTACCCTAGATCTGTTTAATGGAGGAGATTAAGTCCAGTGATTTGCATAAGCATATTTACTTTCTTTACAAATAAAACTTTAAAATCATGTTTACAAGTATTTTTGGACAGTTATGTTCACGCATGAATACTCTACTATTAACAATTCACGCGTCATTTCATTGGATGGGATTTCATCGTCTGCTGTCTCATAAAATAAATCAAAATAATAAAATAACCCTGTTTTACCTGTTTTCTCACCTGAAAACAAAATATCAAATTTGACAATTGTCCGCGAAGTTGTGTCTTTCACACTACTTTATACTATTGATTTGTGCTGGTGTCGATTTTCTTGGACATTTTAATACGAAAACCAAAGTTCATAGATATGTTATGAAATATAAGTTTGGACAACTAATTTATAATGTCTACATACAGGTATGAAGTAAGTACATTTAAACATATAATGTGTGAAAACATTTGTACATTAAACATCATTTTAATTTTATACATGTAGTATGACAGGTTTTTAAAAAAATAAATTTAATGTTTTGACTGAACTTGTACAACTGTTTCAAGTTACACTTTTGTGTTATATTGTGACGTTTTGCATATTCTGTTTGTCGCAAACTTTTTATGTTAAATCTTCCCGAGTCTGAAAAGTTGAGAGAATAAATTTGCATACAACTGTTATAGAAATGTCCAACACGATTGATTTAGGTACATTATATGTATTACTAGTGAAATGCTATTCTTCAAATGGTTATCAAATAAAGACTTTAAAATTAAAGAGATATCTGGTATGGCCGATTTCCCCTATATTTAATTCACATCGGGGCCATTTTTATTTTAAAATGTATTTCAATCAATAAAAGAATTAACATCTACTTTGTGTATTTTGAGTTTATTTTTTATTACGTTACTTGGCGTATTTCAAAACATGGAACGCAAATTATCAATGTCTTAACGAACTAATCATTGTCAGAAGACGGCGCAAAACTGCAACTTTGATTGGTTTTTGGAAAATGTTCTTGTATTTTTCTTAAAAATGAACAGGAAAGACATTCTTAATCAAAACTAAAATGATATCGGAAGTAAAACTATGTATTGTTTCCGTTTGGTAAATTTGTCCTTCAATGCAATATGTTTTCTTTTAAAAAAAAACCTGCACACTTGCAATGTTGTATCAAAAGTCTCCTACAACAATGGTTAGCATTGAATTCATTATTATGCTATTGATATTAATAAAACCATTGAAATAGTTGCAAAGCAGATGAGTCTTGGGGAATTAGTAAAATTCCAACAGATTTTTCAACAACTTTCTAATTTCGCACATGAGAGTAAACAACTTCAGGAGAAAATTGTCCTTTTCTGTAAAACTTCATTATATTGAGAATTCACCACTCATGTTTAACGCACTTAAACTAAAACTGTAATTTGACACTCTTTCTGTAAAGGTGCATGCTTATATTTATCTATATTTTCATACTTAGAAATAAGTTTACTGCAATCCCGACACTATACATGTCATATATTACAAATTATTATCTATATGTCATAAAAGAGATAAATATTTATATGAAACAAATGTTTGTATTCGCTATGGTGGTTCTTATCATTCAGACATTTCAATTTCAAATGATCACTTTTTTGCTTATTTCAATATTACGTCAAGATGAAATATTGTTATACATAAAGATCAGTCAAGGATAGCAAATCAATCTGCAACGATGCAATGTAAACAAAGTGGCTAAAACAGTTATGAAAAATGTGCTTAAAAGGAGATCGTAATGAGGAACTTACTTATCGATTGATCGATACTGTTGTACTTACTGCAATGCTTACTATGGGGAAAAAAACAATATTGGTTTGAGGGGGAAAAGATAATGCTAGCGCTTTCCTATCAAATCAGAATCTGGACAACTAGAAACGTTTTTTGGTCCGCGATCAAGTTAAAATGGAAATGCTTAAATTTTCTATTTCATTAGATTTTTAATAATATATATTATATATTTTTTGTTTGTTTTTTTTGTTGTTGTTGTTGTTGTTTTTTGTTTTGCCTAAAAGTTTATTTTTAATCTGATTTTCAATTAAGTGATCTAAAGACGTATATAAAATTGCTACTTTCAAATACTTTAAAAGTTTACACTACTTGAAAGACGGTCGCATAAAATCAGTGCAACCCGGACAACTTTTCAGTGCTGATGACTTCATCGAATGCAACTTATGGAAGGTTCCCCCTCGTTATGAACATCACGACAGATGCATATACGTATGTTATGAAAAAAGGCTAACAGAAGTATAAGGATTACATGGTCCTACACAATTGTTCGATCCTTTCAAAGTTTTATCGATAAAGCAATATGACGATGTTCTGTCAATTCAGAATGTTGATTGTTAAGCTACATGCTTTGTGAAAATAACACCTCGTAGGCTCATTTTTGTGTTGAAAACTGTCATTTGTGATGTCAACGTTATCTAAAAGTTGAAAAATGTAAGCCACTTTCTTAAATGCAAGAAGTCTGACGGATAAGAAAAAATTAGCTATTTTAAATGAATTAATTTTTTGAATTCAATGGCAAAAATACGGCTTCATGTTCATTCTTTACATACCAAATTTACAACAGCAAAAGAACAGACTCCTGATACACATGACTTACAGTACAACATCAGCAGTACCATATAAGTGGTTAAAAAGTAGGAACCGATTTCGTCCACGTTTTTAAAATTGCTTTTTGACTAAAAAAAAAATATCTGAATTTCTGCAAGTTTCTTCCTGTTTTTGTTAAAGCGAAAAGCTGTTTCTGTTCAAATTGGTTTACTAGAGAATCCTGTCACCTTACAGCCAGTGTTACCCTGAGATTGCAATGAGTCCGAAAGTTTAAGCTTCAGTGTTGCATCATAATACATATAGTAAATGTACATTTATCTGTTTTAAGTAACCATTATATCAGCGCCTATATACGATATAGTTGGATGTATCTGTTCTAAGTAACCATTATATCAGCGCCTATATACGATATAGTTGGATGTATCTGTTCTAAGTAACCATTATATCAGCGCCTATATACGATTTAGTTGGATGTATCTGTTCTAAGTAACCCTTATATCAGCGCCTATATACGATATAGTTGGATGTATCTGTTCTAAGTAACCCTTATATCAGCGCCTATGATATACGATATAGTTGGATTTATGGTAATTCAAATAAAAGGTCGTCAGTTTAACGAAATTTGAAGATTTTGAACCATTTTAACCATTACGAAGTTAAACTTTTTTTTCTTTTATCGTAAACGGAATTCTTGATCAATTCAAATGCGTGAAATGCTACGAGTCTGCAGCAATCTGTCTTACAGTTAACTAGGGAAATATTTTGATTGATTGAATATTTCTTGAAGGGAACATAATCTTAAAATTGAAATCCATACATCTGTATTTCAATCATTGTTGTCCGGTTTAAATGAGATATCGCTTCATCTTGTCTATTTCAATCAATTTCTGCCTGTAACAGTTACAAAAATTAGATTTCATAAGTATTGCATAATTATTCGGCACCTACGATTTAAAGTTATTTCATGATGTCCACTTGGGAAAGTTTGATAGATATGACCTATTGTAGAAATTTAATTAGTTTATAAACATTTGTACTATTTCGTAAACATTGTGTAACTTGACTTTGCGGACAATTTTGCCCTCGGTGTAGATTGATAGATAGTAAATGAATGACACAGCAATTATGGAAAGCTTTTAGTAACACCAAACTGACTCACCTGACCAAAAGGTTTAGATACAAATTCGATAAAATTCAAATGAAATGTACAAAATGTGCCGCTAGTGAACACAATAACAAGTTTTAATTCCGTTTAGATAAAACTGTAATGATGTTTACTTTGTGTTAATAGATTGTGTTTTATGTTTAGATTTACTGCAAAAAGAGTACATTATTGACTTCAAACAATGAAACTTTTAATTATTTTTTGTCAATTTTGTATAATTAAGACTGCATAGTGTTGGATGTTTATTACAAATCAATATTATATAGTTGTATTCTTTTCAGATTGCCTGACAGAGAGTACTTTCTTAACTTCTGGACTGACTTATTGTGGACACAAACTGAGTACGTTACAGTTTTCTTTTGTGATATATATATAAAACCTAAGCTCGAAGTGTAAACCTGTTAATTATTTAGGAACCAATTCACTGAGAGGAACTCTGGAAAACCGTTTATTTATCAAAGTCAGAGGTAATTAATTTTATACGTAGTTTTTTATTCTCTGCTGGAGTTATACTTTTTTCCTCTTTCACTAAACAACAAAAGCGCCGAGTAGAAAACGGTGTAATAAGAAATCGTGTTCAGTGTTGGCCGAGCTCTACATCACTTTTGTGAACTTTATGTTGAATTAATTTACATATGACTGAGAAAAAGAAAAATCGGTTATTTACTAATTATGCAAATTTAACAACCAGTTGACTTGACCAAAATATTAATAAGAGACTTGTTGCAGTGCGAGATATCTATATCACAAATTAACAGACAAAAGGTGGAATTAGCGTGTCATTACTGAAGTTGAAATTAACCTACGTTTTACAGGTAAGACAATTTCCCACGGTGGTTTTATTTTTGCCAGGTAATACCTTGTATCTTGTGACAAAAGTGTATGTAGTTTAATTTCATAAAAACTTTGCTTTAGACAGGCTGATTGCTGCTATTAAAAATTCATTTGTATTAAAATTCCTTCAGGCAGTAAGACAGTAAAATACCAACATGAAGTTAAAGAATTAAAACATTTAATCTACCAAATGTCAAGAAAATTATTGAGGATTAAAAGTTAAGAAACATTTCTTATAGCATTGTATTAGAATATTTCATTTGTGTTAAAGAAACGCGTAAAATTTTATTGCATACTTGTAACTCATGAAATCAGACCTATCTGTCGAGTTGTTTTCTTCTTGTGTTTAATACTTAGTACTGTCATAGAAAATCTATTTTTTTAGCACAATCGTATAATTTGATATGCTTAATTTCTTATATTTTTTTTTGGATGTATATCCATAGTGAATGCAAAGGTTGTCGGTAATACAAGTCAAAATTGGTAAAGAGGGAGAAATAAAAATGATAAATTTATGTTATTTATAGTTTCTTATGCTTATAATGATTGATTTGAAATTCCTTATTGAATTAACATCTTAAGTCAGACTGAAGCCATTGGTGTTTGTCGTCTGCCGAGCTTCGTCCTGTCAAACAAGCATGGGAATTGTCAGTCAAAAGAAAGATACGTTAAAATAATGAATTGACGAGATTTTGATTATCTGTTTTTTACTGCAATTTGCATAATAATAGCTAGTGTCGGACAGCAACGCAACGAAATTAACCCAATTATCACAAGCATTTATGTGTTGAAGACTAGTCTTTGATGACAACCTCCCCACCAATTAATAGTAGTTAGTGATCTAACAATATGTTACCAACTCAGGATATGATTCATCTTGCTCTAAAGATAATTGATAGCAAAATATAATTGCTCATTAACTCTGCTGTTGTCCCTCCTCTGTTCCCGAGTAACAGTGATTTAGCTGCTGTCGTATATTTTACGTCAAAAATCTCGAAAATATTTCGAAATTCGAAGCATTGGTTCAGTAAGCTCAACATTTTACTTGCATCTGTAAATATCATGTGTTTGTAAAAAAAAAAATTAAGATATATATAAACTGTTAGATATACTCGGGTCGTGTAAATGAATGAAAATCTATTTACAGATGTAATGGTAAAAAGCTTTAAAAGTTGGATAATGATAACCCCTTCGTTTTAAACGATTTCGATTAGAAATCTGAACAATTCCAAATTCTAGACAGAAATGAGATAATAAAGTATTGATGCTAAGCTAAAGCCAGAGAAAACTAAAAATGTGTGTATTGTGTAACCTTCCCATTATTTAGTGTGTACACATCGGAATCGTTCCGTTCAGAACAGAATTTCCATGAAAGAAAATGCAGAATCTTTAAAGCAACACTATGAATAAAACAGTTATTTGGTGAACGTCAATGAGACAGCGCCCCATAAAATACACAATGGAAACAGCATACGTTCTTCAACAATATACATATATATTGTATAACTAGAGTCATGAACAAATAAATTTATCAGAGTTTATCAAAGATCTGCCATCAAAACAAACTTCACTCAATGCTCGAAACCTCACAAACCAGTACCTATTGTAATTGCTTAAAAAAATGGGGAATGGCTAAGTAACCATGGGGATAAGATGACGACAAATAGGCAACCTAAGCTCTCAGCTTTTTTTGTGAATCATCTGGTTTGTCTGTTAAAAATGTGTTTCTTAAATATTGACAAAATTTAATACGTTGTAGACTTAAATTTGCAGAAAATAAAAAAAATATCAATATCAAAAATAATGCAAGTACAATTTGAAAATGCAGAATTTATCATCACTGGAGTGGTGACACTTTCTTTTTCATTGTCATTGAATAAACATATATATAAATATATGATTTGGGCTTATATGATACTGTATTGATTTGCATTTTCTATATCTTGTATTCACGATTTTTAAACCTCCCTAATCTTTTTTTTGTACTCTTCTTTTTTATTGTCGACTTTTAAATTTGGTTTTATCAGACATGTGCTTAAAAAGCTTTCTTAAAACTTAATTTTGATGACATAAAAGTGGTCTGGAAAAAAATTATTTCACATACCGTAATTTAACTTGCTTACAAAATGGAGATTAGCTGTCAATTTCGTGTACAGTATTACACAATTTTTCATTACGTTAATCAAATGAAGTGTACTTGGTTTACCTAAATTCTGATACATATTCATTCACTCGAACATACTCAGAATGTTCATGTTTGCGTGAAACAGGATTTTATATTAAATTTGTTACATTCACGGATCACGTATTTCAACATATCATATTGCGTAAAACAACTGAACATAATTATTTGTTTGTGTGTGGTAACGACACTATATATTTTATAAAAATCATTTCAGAGGTATTTCTGCAATACAAGAGATTTATTGAAACGTGACGAAAATATGTGAATCTCATCTAGTCTGATTGTCCAATGTTTCTAACAGTTATAACATCAGAATATCATCGACAGGGTTTGTAGCTAGGTGCTGTGTTGATCAGGCAATCCTGGTTTTACTTTTTAGCCAATATAGCTGTAAATAATGTTCGACTGTTTATGGCGTCTTTACACTAAATCCATAGGATGTTGGATGTGAACTGTTGATAATTTAGTCATAGATTCATGTTTTTTTTTTTAATTATTTGTTATCGTCTTGAACTTAAATGTAGTATTTTTGTTGTTGAGATGTACCAGTACCCGGCCACGTCCATTTGTGTTTTTGTCAGATGAATTTCTATTTTAATTCCACCTTATGTAATAATGCTGTATTTTGATTGGATGAGAAACATGGTATTTTTCACCACTTTCTATATATTGAGATTTTCTTATCTCTGCCGGGGTATTTGCCGTTAGGGAATTCCATGTGCCGGGGTATTTGCTAGTAAATACCTGGCAGATGGGGAATACCATGTCTAAAAATAACTCGAGGAATTATTTCTATTCTAATATGACAAATTCATGGTTCCAGATGGAATATTTAGGATAAAAAGCATCATTATTGAATTTGGACCGAATGACGTAAAAATTCCGTGACGTCATAAATAAAACTCAACGGAAACGAATTGTCAACCGGTCACATAAAACTGGAATCCACTCGTATTACGCGTCACTGAAACTGATGAACAAAGTGTAGTAGTCAGCCGAGAACCAGATTATTATCATAAAAAGGGAGATATATATACAGTCAGTGACTGTACATAAAAAAATGATACGAAATGATTATACGGTCAATGCAATTTGACTGCGCAAATAACACAGATGCAGTGTATACAAAAATTATACATTCAAGTCGAAATTTCATATGATACCTGATTATAATAAACTTTCTGAGGTGGAACATTCGGTGGAATTAACCAATTATATCATGCTTACAAGGGGTATTTGCCAAACATACCAGTTTCGAGGTAATCAAATTTCCCTCGCCTAACGGCTCGTGAAATTTCTACCTCTCAACCGGTATGTTTGGCAAATACCCCTTGTAAGCATGATATATTTGTATAGTATCCATCTGATGAGTTCAGCATTTTTCAAGTTATTTTTCTAGTTTGTGCTTATGATGTACTGTATCATTACTGTCCCAGGTACGGTGACCTATAGTTGTTAATTCCTGTGTCATTTAGTCTCTTGTGAAGAGTTGTCTCATCGGAAATCATTCGGCATCTTGTTTTTTCTCACGGTCCATCCGCATATCCTACCCTGCCAATTGATGTACATTAACACATACTAGGCCTAAATATATGTAGGTTATTTGTAATATTGGCCAATGCTGATGATGCTATGCAATCGACAATGCAACAATGTGTTTCAGGTTAGATTGTATAGCTTTCCCCTTTGTATACCGTTTAATACATATGATGGTTCAAGTCTTGCTGTGGTCATCCACCTTTATCTGACGAAACTTGTCACTCACTCATTGAAGGCAGCCTTTAAAACTATAATCTATAGCACCTAGCCTGTAAGAAATATAGGAACATGTGAAGTGTTTTTTTGTTTTTTTTTTTTTTGTTTTTTGTTTTTTTCATTAACTTTTTAACCTTTTTAGTTCAAAGCTAACAAAGTAAAAATAAAATGAACCATAGTCATAGTGTGACATGATTTTTTTTTCTATTTCAAAACAAAATTCTTCAAGCTACATCTCCCGCCAACCAAATTAAGCAAGGATCCGCTTTAGGTATCCACGTACATTCTCTGAGGTTTAAACAGATACCGCTTATGTTGTTTTTTTTTGCTGCAAGAACGGATGGTATTTTAGCTAATTTTACTGAAAATGTCCCCAAGACAATTTGAATTAGAGACTGCATTGACCATTTCTGTAGAAAGTTGTTATTCACCTTGTTAAATAAAAAAACTCGCAACGATAATGAAGTCATAAGACGTCGCATAATAACATATAATTAGGAATAATTTCTAATCATCTTTAAATATGCTTTTCGTTATTAAATTATTGATAATAAACATCATTGATCCAGGATAAATATCATGCAAAATGGTAAAAACAAGGGGAAATAGGTCCTACTAATACGTTCAATAAATCGTTTGCACATTTTTTTTTCAATTTAGTTTAAACATATTTATTTATAGTGGATTGGGAAACAAGTTTTGCAACTTATATTAATCCCTTTCCACTTTTTTTCAATATAAAAACATGTGCAAGAATCATAATAAATTAAGTGAGGAGCCTGTAATTCATTGGTTTTCGTTTGTTGCCAACATTTTTTTTCTTCATTTTTTGTTTTGCTAGTTTTCTCGTTTGAATTGATTAACATTTTTTGTTATTTTGTGGCCTTTTATAGCTGACTATGCGGTATGCGGTTTGCTCATTGTTGAAGGCCGTGGGGGAAAAGAAAAACGACCAAAAACTCAATTTGTGACAATTAAATACCGATTGACGTCCACTTCAGATACAATTACAGCTATCTCCTTTATGTAGTGTTGGTCTATTACTTAAAAATATCACAATATTAGAAATTATGAGTAGTGAATTAATATGCAAGTGAAACAAAATTTGACAACCAACATGAACTTGTATAGATTACAATGCTGACCAGGGTCGTTAGAAAAAATACCATGGCCTAAAAGGTCGATGAGTTCAACAATCTATAATCAATACAACAACAAAAACCAACAACAACAAAAAACAGGTACCAACGATTAAGAAGGGGCCCTCTTTGGGATAACACGCAAACATGGTAAACCTGATACTTTCAGAAATTATGTATCTCATTATCAGACCGCATAATAGTTACTAGACATAAACTTTATGAAAATACAATCACTGCAATCTTCTTCATAAGCAATGAAATTATACTCGCTTTTATGAGCAATATCTTTTTTACACACTTTTATTTTATATGGAAATTTACATCTAATTCTATAAGGTATAACCAATTCTATAAGGTATAACCAAATAGGAAACTCGATTACATGCGTTTAATAGCCATATATCTCTTCATCGCGCATTTACGAGTGGGATATTTTGTCTGTGGTTTAATCAGGGGATACAAATTATTATTGAATGACATTATATGAAAACTATCTCTGAGATTCTAATCGAACGTACTAATGAAATACGATGACAATACTATACAACCGTGAAACACTGTTATGCTGTTTTCAGTACTTGTTTCAAGAGACAAGTTCTCTGATTATATTGATAGAAATACTAGGTCGTTATGTTTCTGAGACAAGGAAAATCTCTCTCTTTTTTTACACCATTGCAATTCCTTTTAGCACCCAGAAAACAGTTTTCAGTCTTTAAAAAAAACGGCTTAGTCTTAGATACATGAACAGTATTAGTTATTATTGGCTTTGACATAGCTGCTAGTAACTGAAAGTACTCGCAGATCTGATCTGCACTTCGTGTCTTTCTTTGTTATAAGGGATGTATCAATACCCGGCTACTTCCGGTCTGTTTTTTTGTTATATGTATTTTTCTGTTTTGTTATGGGCTGATTTAAGGGCCTTTCCATTGATTTTTATAGTATTTCATTGTGATGTACTTTTACATCAAGTGGAGGGTTGGTGCCTTCAAGCATGTTTAACCCTGTCACATTCTATATGTGCCTGTCCCAAGTCAGGATACTCTAGTTCAGTGGTTATCGTTGGTTCATGTCTATCATATTTGTGTTTGTAAAATGTTTTGCTCTAAATTAGGCCGTGAGTTTGCTTTATTGAATTGTTTCAGATATTTCATATCTTGGCCTTTAATACCTGCCGACTATACCGTATGCATCTTCCTCCTTGTTGAAGGTTGAACGATTGCCTACAATTGCTTACATCCACTTAATTTGATCTTTGTGGATAGTTGTCTCATTGGGAACCATATATATAGCACAATTCCTTATATTTATATTGAGGTAACTGTGAAGGGTTTCTCCAGCCATTAAAATCTGCAGATTAAATTAAGTTCAGAAAATGAATTCGGAGTAAACGAACATTTCGGATAATAAAAGAATATTTGAATCCTTAAACAACACAAAAGAAGAAGAAAAAAAACAAGAAACGAATTAGGTGATAAACTGTCGATTGCTGCCTACTACGAACTTTAAGTGTGAGTCGAGAATTGAATTATTGATTCATATTGCAATAAAGATATGGCATGAAACAGGAATCAATGCATATCTCTACTTGCACTTGTTAAAAAGTTCTTACTCGGCATCTTTGTTTAAATCTTTGGAATTCCCCGTTTTCTATAAGACATCCCATAAGGTTATATGGAAATTCACTGTTTTTGAAAGACACCTTCCTCCAGATAGCAGAATTTGCTATCTTCTTAAAGACATCTTCCTCCAGATAGCAGAATTTGCTATCTTCTTAAAGACATCTTCCTCCAAATAGCAGAATTTGCTATCTCCTTAAAGACATCTTCCTCCAGATAGCAGAATTTGCTATCTTCTTAAAGACATCTTCCTCCAAATAGCAGAATTTGCTATCTTCTTAAAGACATCTTCTCTGCGTTGCTAGCGAAATTCCTTGCTTATTCTTTGTTTCTTCTAAAGTGGGAGTTCCCAGTCTTCTTAAGGACATCGTACGTGAGGTGATCGTAAAATTCCTGTCTTCTTCTGATGAGATAACACAATCCCCTGTCTTCTCTTGTTCCTCTTTTCTGGGGTTGTAGTGGAATTCCCAGTCTTATATATACATAAATGTAGTATGATTTCCAATTAGACAAATATGAACCAAAGATAAGATGAAGTAGATTTAATGAACATGTTTGTTCGTCAGTTAATATTGTAACTGGCTACCTGTTTAATGTGACAAAATTAAATATGAAAATCGCTCTGCTAGTTAAAGGGGGAACTATTAGTTTACAAAAATCACTTTGTCATGAAAAAGAACTATATTTTGTGCCAAATTCGTCTGGAACTAGAAATTTGATATGCACGATGTTGAATTAATTTTTTAGATCTTTTTTTTTCATATTGTCTTATCAACTTTAGCTGTTGCTTTTCTAAGAACGGAATCAATGAATTAGTATAGAGTTCAGATAATTGTCAAAGTTTTTATTTATATTAAGTTGCATATATACATGAATGAAAAATATTACATGTCCAAGAAATTGAAAATGAAAATTGATTGAATTATTGTGCTTAATATTGATTTTTCGTATCCATTTAATTCACTAAATAAAATTAAGTGTTTTGTATGTTTCACCTACTGTCTGGTTATTTTGAAATATACAAATATACCAAGTTCCTTGAATGAGATGACCAGTACCTTCAACTTATTTCTGTTGACATACTGTTGATAGCGTCAATTGAAATCAACTACACTGAACTACTCGGTCTCGGACTTTCCTAAGGCATTTTTTTATCAATTCAAATCAAAAATAAAACAGCCCCAATGTTTACAGTTACCGACTCTAATAACAAAATATTGATCAACTATATGGATTTTGTTATTCAAATGACCCAAGTAAGATTTCTCAAAGATAAATAGGAAACAATCAGGGGCTGGTGAAGAAAGCGAAATGAAAAGCCAGCAGACATGCGACCATTATGGATATGACCACTTCATCAATTAGAGATTCACACACCATTAACCCTCACCAATAAATCACATAACGTTTTTTTCTAAGGACTATCAAACTCAATGGTTTTGCTGTAATAACGAACCTCAAATTACGTTCCGTTGCGAACTAACTTGATAATTTCTTAACTATGTAATTGAGATTCAATTAAAATGCCTTCCATTCTGTATATCCATGAACGATTACGGAAAGTAGTTTGGCTGACAATAAAATTGTGCTTTTGTTGAGGTTCCCGAGTCTATCAAATATCCTTCCTAATTCTACTGCAGTATTGGAAAATAAGCTTTCTTTAAATATAGATATATTAGATGGAATATATTGAATTATATTTTTATATTAAAATTGATTAGATTGAGATACAGTTATAAAAACAGGCAGGCAGCATTTTAAAGCAGTAGTAGCTTCCAGAAAGGAATCTGATAGGAATGACACCATTTTGTTCATTCTATACTTTTTCATTTTCATTTTCTTCTAGTCGTACAAAATACTTCTTGACAATACTTAATGTATTTGGCGTGATGAAAGCCGCGGAACTACATTATCCATAATGTTTTATCTGTAAACCCTCATACCAACCAATAACTTCTAACATGTGGCGCCGTTGTTGTAGAAACGTACAAATATTTCTTACAGCAAGTAGTAAGGTCACGTTATAAATTTAGAATCTTATTTTTTGCATGGTATGTTTGACATGCTTATCAACAATTAATCACTTTGCATGCTCTAACATTTGTTCTTGCTATTTTACCCCTCATTGCACCAGACAATTAGCAGTTTCCGTAGTTTTCTTGAGATGAAAACGCCAGTCCGGTCATTATTACATTACGTTTAAATTGGATTCATGACATCTCATAACTTCTCGTGAGGTTTTATTGATAAACCAGATGAAAACTAATTTTGTGTTCTCTCCATGACATAACTGTAAAGTTTCGAATATTTTCCTGTAATAATAAACAACTCTGTAAAATTTGAAAGAATAATTAAAAAAAGGTTCAGAAAAGAAGCGTTTATTTTCGGTTAACATTGCATAAACTGCAGCACCATCATACGGTCACACACAAAACAGAACAACGTACCCTTCTTTTCAAATTCCCCTTCATACATGCGTCAGGAACCAGTATTTCAGGGGCTGTCATTAGTTGTTAACGTTGTCTGTCATATTTGTTTCTCGTTTATTGTTTTTTTTTTCTCATAAAACAAGCCTTTATTTTTCTCGAAAGATTTTTTTTTCGTGTCAAGGTTTTTATATATATATATATATATATATATATTTGTACATCTATGGTATGGGTTTTTGTCGTCATTGAGGGCTGCATGATGACACATAGTAACTTGAATTAAATATTAAGCAGAGCAATAAGTTTTCTTTTCTCTATGTATATGGACTCTCTAGTGCATTTCAGGTCATTTCTCTTTAGATGCTCATCTTCGATCAACTTCATGGTGCAATATCTCCGAACATATGATACTTTTTAAGCAAAAATGAGAAGAAATAAATAGATATGTGTACAGGTAAATTGGCGCAAATGAGATCCGAAAATTGTCGCAATTGATACATTTGGAAAACTATATTTGGCGCAAATGATACCCCTGGAAAAACAGTAATTGGCGCAAAAGGACTGCTGCCACTATATCTGCATCATTTGAACTCTGTTGGATAGTTGTCTCAATTGCAATCTTATCATATTTTATTTTTAAATTTAAATAACGGTATTTCAAAATTCAGATACATAAAAGCCTTTCTACGTATCTTTCAAAACGAATTTACAATGTATATGATACCTTTCTCATTTCGTTTGCTTTTTTGCCTGATTATAAATTAATCGGATATATGATGCATAAAACAAAACATATGTTGTTTCAAGTAGCTAGGCATATTTTCTCATATGGTAAAGTCTTGCAAAACTTCGTTTGAAACGCTTATCACCAACAAGAAACTATTTCAAATATTTTGTTCCAACATGCTCTAGTCATAATGTGACTTGTGGTAATATACCAGTATCATTTCATCTCTCCGGAGTACATATTATTTATATCTGATCAATTATTCGTCACTTTAGACCAAAGCAGGTGTTAGAAGTGTACCCTCTAGTCACTGTTTGTTATGATCGGTCCATGATGACCTCCTAATGACATCCTCTGTATTGAACGCTAATGTGATAGGATCGTTATGATATAGGATGTGTATTAGTTAAGTTAAATGGGAAAGATGTCTCATTGTTATCGTTTATAAAATATTCTACTTTTAAACTACTTCTTTTCAAATTACATTAAAATGAAATATCTGAAATTTCATAATTTTTGTGTAAAGAAAACAATAAGAAGTTAACGATGACTTGAACTAGCTAAGTTCATGGTCTTATTTATATTTACTAAAATGAAAGACTTATCTATAATATACAGTGATATATTATTCCCTGATGCATTTATTCCACAGATTTAAAACGTGATTTAGTTGTGATAGATTATGAAAAAGCGAGAAATTAATGTATTTTGAATAAGAACAAAATATGTATATCACTGTATATCAAATTGAATTTGATTTCCTTCAAATAAACTTTGTTAAAGACCACATGTAGGAATTAAGTAAGATGGGATATTAACCCTATAACTGGAAAATACATAGATAAGTCAACAAATGTTAACTTTTGTGATTAAATTTAACAGAGATTATCAACAATATGCCATCAGTAACAAATCTTTTTAAGTGCCAAAACATTTTTAAAGATGTAACTACAGACAACCACTAGCGAAAATGCTGACTATTGACAGGCACATGAAAATAAAATCTTTTCTGTTGAAAAAGTTAGACGGAAAATTTAAAACTATTTCTTAGCAATTAATTGTTGATGTTTACTATACTTTTTAAAGAGCTCCATCCTTTTAGTACGATCATGGAATACTTTCATGGCACGATTAACTAGAATTTATAAAAGCAGTAACGACACCTTTTCATTCATATTACAATGAAGTTTACTGCTGAATTTTGACCAAGGTAAAAAAAAAATGGCCAAGGTCTTCCTGTTTTGGACAAGAAGATAAGATTCATCTATTTCAGAAACATACATTTTTATTACATACCATATTCAACTTGGCATTTGGTGCTTTAATGTGGTATATCAGGTATATGTAAACATTCCAATTTTATCCATGCTGACTGAATGAGGTTAATGGAGATGTGTCTGAAAGAAGCAGGCAAAAAATCATGAATTTTCTGACAGTAGAACCGATAGGACTGGTGTTATTATGAAAAAAATCATGACATAAATTTGACACCTTAAGTCTTGTATATTGGACAGCAGCTTTAGGGAAACAATTTCGCTTCAACTGATATACCCTTCCAAAACATCTATAAATAAACTTTTGTCCTTTTATGTTTAACATTGTGACACATATATCAATGTTAACAGTAAAAGTAACATTTTAATTTTTAAAGCAAATTTCCTGCAATTTCATAGAACATCTTCGCTTTTTATTAAACTAATTTCGATATACAATAACTTTTAACTGATTTGCAGTAATCTTATATTGCTAGTTGCACAATGCATGATTATTTGTTTTTGTTGGTTTGATCCGTATCTTTGCACTATCAGGAAAAAATAAAGAAAAATAAATTAGCATGAACCTATTACTGCAAAACTACTTAACAGATTATCATATCGCCATGATAATTCATGCTTAAAGTGCAAAGATTTTTCCAAATTTTTTTTTTATTGTGAAGACAGTTCGAACTGTAAGCAAATAAAACAACAGTAACACAATGAAGATGTACTGTAGAAGTTTATTTCTCGCGAAACCGGAAGATCTTAGACAATGACCCGTCTTTTCCAATGCTGAAAATAGACAGAAATGCAACAATTAATATCACTTAAAACCCTCTAGTTCTCAACACAAGGATATATAAAAACTGTCAATAAACCATTCAATATTTACTGGGCTTATTATCCCAGCTGAGATGTTAATTTTCTCTTAATGAAATTTTGATCAATAGAAATCGAATAAGTTGTACCTGTATGATATATTTAAGTATCTATTTAACCACATATTCCATTAAATAACTTTATATATCAATATTTCGTTAGGATAAACAGGTATTCCTATATATACGGCTTTTCATTAACAGTTATATTGATCTGTCAATCTTTTGACAAAAAAAAAAAAAAACGTGGAGATTTCACAATTAATTCAAGAAGGAGGGTTAAACTTAGTAGTGAAATTGGACCTGCGAGAAACAATTTCTGGACTAGACTGTCTTGCTGCAAAAATTACCAGCAATATCGAAAATATCAATACCTTAGTCAAGATAATTGGTACACGCAAACCTCAACTATATCATTCTACAATATTATGGATCAACTCAAAATCACTCTTGACAGCTGATAACTAATTTTGATCAATGTTACAGTTTTACGCATTTTTGTTTCGTACATCAAACTGTGGATTACGGAATTGGATATCTCCATCGAGTTATGTAAGTCTTTTTCTTTTCCTATAAGATTTTTAACTCTTCTCTTGTGATAAAACGTTACGGTTTTACGAGAATTGCAATGATTTTGTTTCTTTGTTTGCCATGCATGTTACGTTTATCTTAAAAAAATGAGACATAAACCATACGATATCGAGAGCTTCAAAGAATTTAATTATAACTTGTAAAGGTCTTTTTACACCCAAAACCATTTTCCGTTTTTGTAAAACATTTCAAGTGTGAGAAAATGTCCTCTTAAAAATTGTATGATTTTACTGTCAATATGAAATAGAGTTAAGGTTAGGTCGCTGTTAAATGTCAGAATGGTCGAAATAAGAACACAAAAGAGGTCGCAACTGAGTTCTCAGAAATCAAATCCAAGTTTTGGTAGACAATCCACATAACAGTCAGCTGATCTATCCAATTCCTGGTTAACATGCACTTTTAATGATTATAATGTCCCACATATACTGTATTTTATTTACTGATTTATCGGGTTAGTTTCTTATGTTATAAATCAGACGTTTAGCTTTCTCTGTTTAGTTTTTTCTTCTGCATATTTTGTCATTTGGAGGCCGTTTATAGCTTACTATACAGTATGAGTTTTTATCTTTGTTAAAGAACAAATAATGACATGTAGTCGTTTATATCATTGTCCTTTTTTACGTCTGGGAATTGCTGTTTCATTGGCAATCATACTCATCTCCTTATTTTTACATTGTCCGTAATTTCATTGGTGTATTCGAATGTGTTACGACTAACTGTTCTATTTAGAAAGTAACTCCAATTACACATTCTACCTGTGATTTGACTGTTAACCTTATATAAGCTTCATAATGGAATAACATTAACGGTACCAATTTTTCTGGAAGCTGATATTTAAATAGAACACTTTAATATAATAGCACGATGCTGTAATACGAACTTTGATTTTTTGTAATCGGATATATGGTTACATTGCTTTCAATCTCTCGATCCTATGATTCCAAACCATACTTCCTATCAACAAAAGTAATTAATTATTTTATTAATAGTGGGAATATAGCAGATCAAATAGCTAATCCTAATATTGGAAAATACAGAGTGTCACTGACTGGAAAAACTGCATGTGATAATCGTTTACGAGCGATAAAGCAACAGGATCTCTTTTCGCGTATCTAAATGTTTGGTTTTATATGTGAAAAATCTCTTATACGTTTGCATTGATATTGATACGTATTCGATTGGTTAAAATTTCATTACGATCAAAAGACAGAAAAATCCGTTTACAATTGAAGAAATTGCGATAGTAAAGCTCAAAGTCGTTCTACCAAATGTCATAAATACTATTGGGAACCAAGTGGGTGGCGTACAACCTTTTCCAATTTATTCTTTTTCATAAAGAAGGATTATATAATTGATTACCTAAAGCAGCAGAAATTGAAATTAACACCAAAAGAGAAGAAAGGGTTATTTGAATCGATTGATTGGTCTGTAATTACGCAACTTTCAGTTATGATCAGTTGCGCCTCGCTTTAATGTTTCGTGAGCTAACGGATCTGCATTGTGTATTTAAACAATGGTTTTATTATTGGTCCTGGTTCCATTTGTACTACTTGGTCTATTTCTGGTCTTTTTCGTTTATGGTGGAATATTATTAGAATTTTTTATAGGGCTGAGATTCAGTTAAAATCATGAAATAATTATAAGAATTTGGAAATGCAAACTGAAAATGTGTTCTGTGGTGTGAGAACACGTCATATGAATACCAAATAGATTCAGATCCAGGTTCAATAATTTATTATCGCTATGTCCACTTAAAGAATTTGCGTGGGAAATAATGGTGTCAAATAATTGGCATAAAAATAACCTAAAATTTATCCTGATTTAAAAAAATATTAGAAAGATAAAATGGATACTGAGTACTGAATAAATTCAGCTTGAAATCATAGGTAGTTTAGAAGACATTAATAAAGCTTGATTCCATCAGTATGTATACTGGACTAGTGCGAGAATATTGAAAACACCATGCGTTAGATTTAAATTAATGAATTGTTTGTACGAGCATTTCTTCAAAGCTTTTTCTTGTTGTAAGAAATTGATTTGCATCCAGTGACAAAAGTTGATGCATGTTTAGTACAAGAACAGATAAACAGTGAATACATTAGGTAGGTCCTGCAAGATAATCAACAGAAATGAAGGGCGGGGAAATTTGGAATTAGTTTAAAGTGGAACATTGAAAAGAGCTTGCCATTCTAACTTTCAAGTCGACCGGACTTGGCTGTGAATTTATCCATCTCGCACAGCCAAACGGACGCTCTACTATGGGAATGGCTTTGCTGTCGGTTAGAAGGAAGCAAAGGAGTGACTATATATCTATGACATTCTATGCCGCAGGTCTTGCAAAATCATTGAAGAAAGAGCAAGAGTACATATTCGAATAATTTTCTTGCGTCGTTCCTTGTCCAAGCAGTTGAAGTTATTCATTTGAGACATTTGTGACACGAAAGAGTTTTAAGCAATAGAATAAAAAGATATTTAGACTTTTTACCGTTTAACTAGGCGCCAGACACGAATTTTATAAACGTATAAAAGTTATCGTATATTTTTTTTTGCCATTTATCGAAATAAAATATTACAATTTATTTTATTTAACTATTACTGGACAAGCAAATCTAATAATTTAATGTGTATAAAACGAACATGAAATGACATAGCCAAAAGCTACTCCGGGTAGATAGTATAATTAATACCAACTCGTAAAAATAGATATATTTTAAGTGATTGGGAATGTACTTACGAAGTAAAAGGTTTTAAAGGAGTTGCGTCAAATGCATCATAAAATATCAGAAACATTTTTTATCAAATCGATGAATTTGCACATTTCTATTTATTGCTAAGAGTTCAGACTGGGCGTGTTATCAATTCAAATGCAGACTGATGAAACATTATTACCCAAGTATTGAGCCAGAATCAGTGTATGGAGTTAAAGTTGAAAAACTATACTACAATTGTTGTAACGAAAGTTATGCAATATCATTACCTAATTAACCATAATCATATTTCTTCTGACGACTGGAGCTATTAATGTTTTTTTTTCTATTGCTGTATTCTAATTTTCAAATGCACGCTTTAGATATGCCATGAGAAAGGCATATCCCTGCAATAAAGTAATTGATTTTCCTATGTTATCATTCTCTACCATTAGTGAGAGTTTTTTTAGCTTTGAAATCGACAATTAACCTTTCTTGTCAAATAGCTGGTCTCCCGATTCCTAATTCCGTGCTCTATCGCCAACACATCAATTTTATTGAAAAATAATTTGCTGATGCAGTTTAAAGATTAAAATTAATTACACTGATTGTTGCTAATATGATCGATTTGACATCAATTGTTATACTGTTGCGGAAAAAGATATGTTTGTAATACACACTCCTGTAGGTTTCCACTGAAGCGTACAAGTTGCGATTGTCTTGTGTCATTTTTCATCTGTATTAAATCAAGTAAAGTTACAAAGTACATATGATATATTGATAGTTTGTTTTTTTCAATTCACACTTTTACTATCACTAACTTCAGTCGAGTCAATCCACTTAATTTTCACCCGAATAAACCTTTTCATATTAAGTAAAATACCATAACGTTCCAATATTATCCATCCCTATGGCATACTAAGCTCGTTTATTTAAGAAACGTTCAATGTCCAACTATTTGACGGAACATTTGTGATGAAGAAGCCAGTTAGGATATTGAATTGATTGGACCAGGGTAGCATGTGTGTATTAATTAAGGTTTCGGAATAAGTTGTTGGCAGCGGAGATGTTATTCAGACAGAACAATTAGCCTTTCGACCAAATTGGTTTGTTTATGCTGCTCTATGTATATTTAACTTCCAGGAATATTGAGTTAGTGGATTTTAATTGGCTTTTATAATGTGCTTAAATTTTATTACAAGTCGTATAAATTTGTTAAAAATTACGAGAAATGACATTTTTTTATTTTTTTTTTCAGTCAGCTATGAGGATTAAGAAAGGAAATTTGTTTTGTCTCAGTTTAATAGGATTTGTTATTCAGATCGGAGCAACGGGTAAGTCAAATTATTGTCATCTCATTTAAGAATTCAGTCCAAACTAAATTGTAAATAATGTTTGATCTTTTGTGTTAAAAATAAATAGAATTGTGAAGCATTTTAAAAAAAAGAAGAAGAAAGGTTCTTAACTCGTTTTATGCTTTACAAAATAATAATCGTATGCATCGATTTTTTGGAGCAATATTCTAACTTCAAACTTTTATAAATATTAAACATATATAATTGCAGTTTTACAAAACTATGTCATACTCAATTATTCAATTGAAATGGTATCAACCAAGGCTACAATGTTATTTGAAGGCTATATATACAGATTGATAACAAATACACGCATTATTTTGATATAATGTAGCGTTTTGTACGTCAGTATTCTCTTTTGTATAGTAGTTTTGATATAATCTGTACAATTTGTGTATATTATGTGAACATTCCCGATCAGATTACAAACGTATTTAAGATAGAAAAGTAATTTAAATATTTCAAAAAGTCCAAATAAACAAAATTAAATAACCAGTTAATAATTGTGATTTAAAAATTGGTCTCAACACGATAGCAAATATTATATTGTCCCAATGCATATTGGCAAGTAATGTTGACTGGACTATAACCTTAATAACATTCAGCTGAGAACAAAATTTAAATGCAATTGAATTCTGTGAAGGAAAGAAAACAAAAAACAAACCCCTTCGGTTGTTTCGAATAGAAATCGTTGTTAATGCTACAGCTCGATATTCATAATAGCATCTAACATGCAAGAAAGTCATCCAATATATATGCTTAAGGAAATAGTTATAAAATATTAATTGTAAATCAAATCTGTTGTGTGAAGGGTCAAATCTTACATTATTATAACAATCTTTCAGGAAGTAATCCAAAAATGGTGGAAATGATTTTTTTTATCAATTTATATCAAATGTCGGGATATTTTTTTCTTGTTTGATGTACTTAAGCAGACGTACCTATACAGTAACTTTGTGTCATATTTACATTGAGAAAATTGTTGATCTTTGTATGCAATACTTACTTCAAGATAATATCAAAATGACTAGTAGACATAATTTTAGACTAAAGCCATCGCTTTTGGGGATTTTGATCAGAACTGGTCTTTAAAGACTGATAATTATTTCACAATTCATGTTAATTTTTTTCAGTCATATCTACCATATCAATAGTTCAGTATACTGTTCAGTTTCTTCGGTCAATGTAAATTAATTTCAGATCAATCTATTTTTATCTTTCCAAGTAGCTGTTAATTTATCGACGCAAATCAATAAGTAAGTAATGAACAGTACTGGATTGACTGCAAGCATTATGCTTGGATGTACCGCATCGGTGGATATGTTTGAAAATATACTCAGACTTTATATGACTTGTTTGGTATTTGAAAATAAGTTTGATCAAAACTCGATGTTATGTTTAAACTGTTGTAATACATTGAAACAACTTACTGTATTGAAACATTCTATCTGTGATTACAAAACGTCAAAATACGATAAATTCATGTTAAAGGAAAGTGGATTCAATTTCACACTGGCTGGTGATTTTGGTGATTTTGATATTTGTTGTTGGGCTAGGTGATTTTTTTTAAGAAGAAAAACATGTGTAACCATGCTATTTAGAAGAAAATTAGACTAAACTTTCGAAAATTTCGTAGTTTCGTTGCAATGTTTATACTTTATCTGGAGCTTGTAAGTTGCCTATAAAACCAAATTTGTTTATAAGTTTTATGAAGCTTTTTGCCTAGAAAACACGGTCAACGAAACTAATGAGCTTCATTATGTGTCGAGTAGGTGGTCTTCGTTATCTATCTAAACACGTTATTTTAACAATTATCATACAACAACAATAATTGACATTAGACCTGGAATAGACACTTGAAGAATGTCTTGCATACAACGCGATTTGATTCTTTTTAAGTAGTTTATCGAATTCATTATTTCAATTTCATATGTGTCTTATACTAAAAGACTGGCACTCTGGTAATCATTGCATGATGAAAATGTCCAAATCCATCTATATCTGAATACATAAATCATGATCAGTTATGTTTAGACAAAACAAGAAACATTTTTGTACATAATTGATTGTATGTTATACTTTCTTATTCCGATAGGTGTCAGATCATTTGGAAAATTGTTAAAATATGTATTAGAAACAATTTTAAACGCAACAAAAGACGAAATGTTGATTAAGCAAACATTGTGTCAGCATATTCACAGACGACTCATTGGGAGTAGCTTATATTGCACAAGATACGCTAAACAATTTAAATTATACACAACCTTTAATAATTGACATTACCCAAATGTGGTATACGAATGTGTTTCGGATATTCTAATTTATTTCAAGAAAAGACTAGTTAGTATATATCAGTTTCGCACGGGTAACTACACACAAATACAACATAAGAGACGATTTTTCACCCCCTTCCTATTTTGAACAATGCGGTTCATTTATCACTTTCGTTCAGTGTATTTATTTTAAATTTCGTCCGCTATATCTGTGTCTGTAGTGATGATTTCAATGTATGAACACAAAGTATTCTTGATAAAGTATTAAGTAAGGGATTTCATTACCACAAATTACCAAAAAAAAAAACTGTATAAAAAACTTTCATAGATAAACATTTTTGGTTCATAGTTTGGCTGTACATGTAGAAATCTTATTACAAACCGGATTTAACATCCAAATTCTAACGTTGAGGTCGTTTAAAGAGCCCGTAAATATAGAAACGACCCATGTATGGCTTATGTATTGATTCTTAGAATAAACTTTCTCAAAAGATGAGTAGACTATATTGTTATACAGCTATGAAAATGTTGGTCTTTCATCCTGTCGATACCTATGTTTTAGGATTGAACTAGGTCCTGCTATTTAAGAATGTTTAAGTCTTTACACTAAATTCGTAGGATGTGTACTGATTAATATTTCAGTTATGAAAATATGGTTTATTTGTTGAAATCTACTTTGAACTATAGCTGTTTGGTACTGTGAGCCTAATTAGATCGGTAATTTGTGTTTTATCTTGTGTTCAAGTGCTTCGAGTGCCAATCCTATCAGTAAAGCATTTTCCATCGGAATTTTACAGCATGTTCTTTTGTTGTGCTATGCATCTCGAAGCCAGATTAGGAGAGAGTTGAGGAGTCATAAAACATGTTTTACCCCGCCATATATTTCCAAGTCAGGACCTTTTAATTCAGTGGTTGTCGTTGTTTCTGTCTACCATATCTGTTTTATACTTATTTATAATTTTTAAACAAAATTAAGGCTGTTAGCTTTCCCCTTTTAACGTTTTCACAGTTTTTAACCGGAGCTTTTCGAAGCCTACTTTTGCTCATTGTACAAGCCATGGCTAGGTATGCTTGAATCTCTACAGAACGCACACAGCTGTCTATAAAGAATGAAGTTGAATGACACCAATCCGAATAATTGACATTTTGGAATGCTGTTAATATATATCTGATCTTGACAAATAAGCATTATATTCGGTATTTAGTTTCTATTTTGACTGTTTCTACTTGTTAGAGAACCAAATTATGGCGTCAAACAGTTGTGTTCTAGCAATACCAAATTATGTAAACTGTCATGGCATGACATTGAGGCGATGTAATTAATTTCACTCTCTAATTTAATGTTTAACTACTATAAAATCTATTTCGGTTTACTCTTTTACCAACGTAAATACATATTCTAGATTGGGAGTGTCTGACAGGTGAGGAAATTAACTAATTATATATACTTGCATATGTATATTTGAATTTTTTGAATGCATACACTAAATTGAATGGGTCATTGGGGAAAGGGAAAAACTCGCCGTGTTTATAAACCCATGATAAAACCATTATTTTATGAAGGATCTGTATGTGTTTCAACAGATAATACCAACAATACCACAGACGCCTTTTTTACCTATATACCTTTATATAACGAGGTATAAGGGTAATTTTATCTTCAGAGTTTTATGTTTGTGAAATACCCCCAAAATGATATATATTTGAACACTTTCTCATATAATCATTTTAAAACCATGATGATTCTATAGTGTCCAAAAGTGTAATCAACATCCTTGCGAGTATATTCTTATAAGTAAACAGAACCCGTCATTTTGATGAAATGAAATGATTGCTCGCGTTAAGAGAATATACAGTGATTGATGATAAGGAGATACAATACTGAATTACACAATAAGCCCCTTACTAAGTAATTCTAAATGACCGTAGGCGTTACTTTTAGTGACCAAAATGCTGTTTTAGTATTTTATGTTGCAAATAGAAAAATATGGTAGGCTGCAAATGTTTGCACATGTCCTAAGTCTGTAAGTCAGGAATCTGATGTACAGTAGCTGTCGTCTGTTTATGTCGTTCATACGTGTTTCACGTTTCTTGTTTGACCTATAATGGTAAATACTTTTATAAATTGTTATTTGGACGGAGAGTTGTCTCATTGGCACTCATACCACCTCTTCCTATATCTATAGTCTCCATTTTCATTATTGACATTTTTTTATGTCCCACCTATGATAGTAGAGGGGCATTATGTTTTCTGGTCTGTGCCTCCTTTCGTCCGTCCGTCCGTCCGTCTGTCCGTCTGTGCCTCCGTTCGTCCGTCCGGTTAAAGTTTTTGGTCGAGGTAGTTTTTGATGAAGCTGAAGTCCAATCAACTTGAAACTTAATACATATGTTCCGCATGATATGATCTTTCTAATTTTAATGCCAAATTATAGTTTTGACCCCAATTTCATGGTCCACTGAACATAGAAAATGATAGTGCAAAGTTCAGGTTAAAGTTTTTGGTCAAGGTAGTTTTTGATGAAGTTAAAGTTACATCAACTTGAAACTTAGTACACATGTTCCCTATGATATGATCTTTCTAATTTTAATTCCAAATTAAAGTTTTAACCCCAATTTCACGGTCCACTGAACATAGAAAATGATAGTGGGAGTGGGGCATCCGTGTACTATGGACACATTCTTGTTTATCTTTCCTTAGAACTGTTTGCATTAAAAAAAAATCATGTGCTTCTGATGTCAACACGAGGAGATATGGGAACATGCAATTGAAACGTTAGGCAAACAATCGGCCTAGCCAAGATCAGATGTGCATTTCATATTGGGTCTATGTTATAGGCTTGTAAAGAGAAGAAGATAAACTTTACATAAGTAATACATCTTTGAACTGAAGAAGAGAATGTAGGGCTTCACAATGAATATCAAATATTATGTATAGGTGTTACCGTTTTGAAAAAAAACACTAAAATACACGCTGAAAATGGGCAAAATTTCACGTTATGTTGTTTCATTTAAAATTTCGCTGTTTTTATCATTTGATAGTTAATAAGTGAACTTAATTTGAACTACATTATTGGTTCACTGTTATAGACAATTTATTCATCTTTCTTTTACTGGTTGTTGCAACAAAAAATCTTCAGTGGTTACAAAGTTATGATGTTGAATACTATGCGCTTGTTATGCAATTTTGTACTTTTGATTTTAGCTTGCTCAGTGTAGTGATAAAAGAGAAAAATAAATCAAATTTATGCTATTATGTGTTTTGTTTTCTCTTCTAGTATATACATTATAAAAAAATACCTCATTTATCAAAATTGCAGTACCCTAGCTGGAGATATATGCCATCAAAGTTGGATATACAAATAAAGTGAAAAAAATGTCTTGTCCGTAGACATGCATTCCCTAGTAAACTGGAAGCATAATAACATTAATGTTACGTTGCTAAGTTCCTGTTCTTTTGTAGATATGAAAACACTACTAACATTTTTTTCTACCATCTATTAATAGAGGAAAAAATTCAAAAATATGTCAGAATGTCTTGTCCGTAGACACATGTCTTGTCCGTAGACATGTCTTTTTATCAATATTGCTTGGCTTCATGGGTCTTAATAAGTCCTATGTGTTGTTTAAACTTAGAAATATCTTATTTTTAATAAATAAATGGTAATTTAAGTGTTCTCAATTTTTGTAAAATTACTTTACAGGAGTGGATTTTTAAAAGTGTCAGATTATCAGTCATAAAAAGCATACCTTATTTTACTCCAATCTTGTTTATTTCAGTTGCTGCATACCTTAAAAGATTAACTAAATCAAATGAAGAAAAAGTATTTCTCTCTCTCTAACTTTATCTTTTGCATTTCAGTATTAACAGCAGATGAGGAAGTGTCTACGGACAAGACACTTGTACGTAACAAGTATTAAATTCAATTATATGTCTGCTATGGAACTTAAATCTTATTTATAGGTGATGAAAGTTATCTATTCAAATTAAAACTCAGTATTTTCAACATAAATATAGTCACAATTAATTCTAACAGATTTTTTTTTAACTGAAATTGTCTTGTCCGTAGACATCACCACAATATATTTGTATCCAATTTCCTTGAGTTCAGCATAATTTGATAGGTAAAATGTATGTTATTTTTTCAAGAGAACACATTCAACTATGTCAAAATTGAGTTTTAATAATAGTTTGATTGTTTTAAACAGTCAGATATATGGATTTCAGTTAAAAGAATGTGTCTTCATTTTGGCTTAATCAATAAATTATTGAGATATGTAAAGAATTGTGGGTACATTTTTATATTTTCCAAAATTTAAAAAACACAACTTAAAATTTGATTAGTAACATGAGTAACTTTTAATCTTAACTTTAACAATCATCTTTGAAAGCATTTAATTGAATATCAATAAAATGTCTTGTCCGTAGACATTATCAAAATGTATTTGTTAACATTTTCCTCGAAGTTAGCATCATTTGATAGATAAACCTGATAAAATATATGTTTTTATTCTTCAAGAGAACACTTTCAGCTATATCAAAATTAGGTTTTAATAATGCATTTCATTAAATATGAATACAATGTCTTGTCCGTAGACAAAACATATAAATTGTATTGCTAAGTTTGATTGTTTATTGTACGAATATGCATCAAGTTATTTTAATGTTCTATACACCAAAAGAAAGGTTTTTTTTGGAAGTTTTGTTATTTATAGATAATTTTAGATACAGTTTTATCAGATAATATTAATGATCAAAGAAAGCTACTGTTGTTTGAAATAACTGTGAGTTAAACATGTTCTTGTCAATTTTTTTTCAATTAAAATGTTTGATATTCAATAATTCAAAACATATTTTGTTGTCTTTGTCATTGACCAAAAATCTGACACTGGTGACCATGTCTTGAAGGCAACCATTAAAGAAAATTATACAGTTTTTAAACACCATTTATTTAATAAAAATATTAAATATTTCTTCCAAAACTGGATCTAATTATATAAATGCTTCCAGTGTTAGCCTAACGATGGCAATTTTTCATAATTTAAACCATTTTTGAACCAAAATATCAAAAGAGTTTTTCCCTGAGGTGATACTCATTTTTGACTTCATGTGAAACACAAAATGCACATCTGATTGTGGCTAGGCCGAATACGAAAAGAACAATACTTAAATAAAAGTAACTAAAAAAACTCAGGATCTTACATACTTTTACCGTTCTAGTTTATTCGAGTGAAAAGTTATATCTTAAAGGAAATGTGTCCAAAATCTTATTCGTGATACGCACAAGTACAAAACAAACTAGCTAGCAAAAACAGTTGATAGATATCATAATATAAATCTTGTTAATATTATGTAAAATATTATGTAAAATATTATGTAAAATATACATCATTGTTAATGGGAGATCTTCAATTGTTTCTGATAAATTTATACATAATTTTTATCAAATATGAATAATTAAGAACTTGACATATCATATAAACACATGTCTTTTAATGAAAATTGTGTGTTTCCCTCTGAATGCGTGTTTGTTATATTTGTCGTTGGATTGCTGTCTCATTGACGTATACCTACATCTCTTTCTTTTCTTCATTATTATTGCACTATTTTAAGAATAAGTCAAAAAGTAAAACATAAAGTCACAAATCAATGTTTTATACATTTATCATTATTTATAAATGACATTTCCATCTAATTGACACCAAGACACTTAGCTATCATTAAGAGAATGAATTCCCATCAATCAGTAATGGATACATCAACATTATTTACACCTTCTTGTGATTCCATTGAAGCTATTATATAATGTCATGTTCAGCTTTCATAACGGTGCCTATTGGGAAAAGTTTAACAGAATATCTAATAATTTCTGTTGTTATACAATTATTTTCCAGACACGACAATTTGTATGAACTGTCCATCCCCATGTAAGTTCCGATTGTTACAACCCTATAATCATCAGTACCTGTATGCTGTAATCACACTAACAGCACATTATACTTATTTTGTAATTATATGCTTTGAAAAACCTTTGTATGGCTTAAACAGTAACATATCAGAAGTTTATATACTAAAATGGAAGTATTGTTAAACGAGGTAGCTATTGCAATGGTCTTATTAAAACGTATTTTCTGTTTAGGTTATTACCATTTGTAGTCGATAAGAGTTTATTTACACAACTTTGAATTTGTAAGAAGTCAATCCACGACAAATGATTGATTACTTAAATAATAGTGGATTAATGTCCCATCAGTTCACATGGGCAATGTCACGGCGTAGAGATATATAAAAGTGTTTGTCATTGCTTTTTGAATAAAATATTGTATAACTAGTAAAGAATGATGTTATGAAGTCAACTCATACCCAGAATCTCTGTATGTGCTGTATATGTATAAAGAAAGAATATATATACCAAATTGGGTGCCACATCTGGAGCAGGATCTGCCTTACACTCCCGGAGCGCACCTGAGATCACCCCAAGTTTTTGGTGGGGTTTGCCTTTAGTTTTTATATGACGTGTTTTGTTAACTTGTTTAACTGTTGGTCTTTTTTCTGTTAGCAATGGCGTTGTCGGTTTATTTACACTTATAAGTTTGAATGCCCCTCTGGTATCTTTCACCTCTCTTATACGAATCAGATGTTTTGATTCTCCTTTGGAGCCAATATATAATGAAAAGCCTATCTAAACCCTATAGGAAATAAGTGGAAACTATATTTAATTATACATTGAGTCACGGAGCACATTCATGACATGCGAAAATATAGTGATGATTTTAGGGGGATTTAGCTGCATAATGTAAATTTTTCCTATGAACGAGGTCATCTCGTTTGCCTAAACATAGTTGACCAGTGCTCATCCAAATCATTGTTGTTCTGATAGACTTCTTTATAAATTGCAAGTTTAATGACAAAAAAGAAGTTTGGCTCTGTAGAAATGGAAAGCATTGCTTATGTTAGCATGTGCATGCTTTTGAGAATAGGTAAAATAGAGCGCATGAAGTTAGCTTGTTAAGATACATTTTATTCGAATGAATACTAGATAGAATTCTGGAAGACGACAGAGATTAATGTGTACTGATATATCATTGACGGGACTGTATGAGTATCAGATGTAAGATGACATAAAACTTAATAAAAATAACCAAGAAAAACCTATATTGCTAGCAAAGAACTGTGGCTAAATTCACATTCTGTCAATACTTATTGAAAACATTGAAACAACCGTATTATTGTTACTAGAATGAATTATTGCTTATATACGATTATTTACTACGTAATTCACAGTGTCTAATGATAATACCATCTTTTATTTGATATGATTTTCACCGTAGGATTCGTTGTATATCGGATTTTTTGTATGATAAGATATTACTTCAAACAAAAACCAAACAATGGATTTGGATTTGTTGATAGACAAAAGTTCTACAATGAGAGGTAGAATCAAAAGTTCAATAGTCTGAGATAGAAATCAGAACATCTTTACAATATTAAAGAATTTTGCAAGTAAAAAGCAAAATCTTGAAATGAAACAGCAACTTTGAATAAACAAAGTTAAAATGCAGTACAGTTTTAATGTGAAGTGGAAATCATTTTGAAATATCAATCCACTCAATTCAATATATTGTGTTCCTATGTTACCGAAAATAAAACTATTCACAATCGTTCATGTTAGATTTAGAATGGCATTACAGCAAAGTTTAGACCTTTCTCATATATGCTGTATCTAAAACAAAATTATATATATCTTTGATGGTGAAAAAAGGGACTCCAACACAATCTTAAGTCCCTCCAAAGTCAAAATTCATTTCATATTATATATATTTGAAAAGTATACATGTAATAAAGACAATGTTACAGAAACACATGTTCAAAACAAATGTTCTTTACATATTAACATACTGCAATATTGCAATATACAAATAAATATTCAAACAGCTAAAAGTTTAAGCTATTATAAAATCTTGCTGTCAATAGTAAACACAACGAAAGCAATATTTTGTATTATTGTACAAAAATTGTGTAAGTATTTCATTTTGAACATATTTAAAATCATAATTCCTTATTTACAGATCCCTGTACCACAATATCTTTTGGTAGCTATGAAACTTTTATACGGAACATTCCAGAAGATACTCCAGTTGGTGAGTAAAATGTTTGTAAATTGTATTTAAAATGGAAACATATCTGATACATCCTGACTAATCTTTAACATAAAGTTTCGTCTGCTCTAATTAAGACTCAGTGGCTTGTCAGGTATAAAATATATGGTTTATTATGGAGTTCTCTTAGTAGACATTTTATCAGGTGCTTATATAAATACTGTGTTGACTACAAATAGTTTTTAGTAAACATCTTTAAAAGACATAGTTAAATCTTCAATGGTTTAATTTGTCTACGAGAGTCTAGGATTCGTATATTAGAAAGGCGATGCCTAATATTGTTTAGTGTCCATTAGTATCATGATTATTATGTTGTGTTTTATATCAGCGTCCATTGTCCGTCTTTATTACAATTCTTTGTTTTATTACCGTAATGTCTAAATTCCTTTCTGTCGTTGGTTAAGACAAATTATCCAATATACTGGAAAAGCCTGATAAATGTTTATGTCAGACGTGACTTATCTGGCTTGATAGACTTATATGTCAAACATCATTCTTTGTCTGATCGTTGATATTTCAACAAGTCTATATACGAGGAACGAAAATGAAATATGCATTAATTTAATTGAATTTGAAAACTTTAACATCTTCCTTAATGAAATTTAATTCCTTAGCGGTTTTATTGAACCCCAATTACTCGCGTCATGTTTTGCCATTGTGCAATAACCATATAATGTTAAAACTTAAGTTTATGTTGTCATAGAACCGGAGATCATAAAATGAAACATGTTTTGTTATATTCATCTTTTCTCTTATTACTATATATGTCGTTTACGATTGAAGATATCGAACGCTGTACACTAGAGGCACACAAGTGTCTATTGTCTGTTTAACAGACATTGTTATTTTGATTCTATGTCTTGATAGGTTCTGTGATAGGTATATTGGATACTTATGGCACTGAGAACGAGATCACTTTACAACCAATCAACAATGCTAACCTTCGGCTAGAACTACCATCAAGGAACATCACATTACAACAACAACTAGACACAGACAAAGGCTCAAGCTCCCTATCACTGCGTATACGATGTACTCCAAAAACAGAGCCTTCTTCTACGGTAAAATGTCACATGTTTTTAAGAAGTATATTGATAGATTTTTTTTACTTCGTGAATCAAACTTGTTGATTTATAAACATTACATTAGCACACCAGAAATATAGAATTTATTCAAATCTCTCTTGGATTAATGACTTCTGAACAGCGGTATAATACAGTTGCCTTTATTTTGAACTATTATTGGATGCCATTTCTTCAGAGTAGGTGGACAAAAGTTACAATACATTTTAAAAGAAAATAACTTGTCACTTGTTTACCAATCCATGTATTGTATTTATGTACGTATTTATTTATCTGTTTCTGAATAAAATATTGTTAACACTAAAAGAAATAAGATTTGAATCAATATTATTTTTATATTTATTTAATTTGTTTGTTTTCGGCAGATGTTGCGAAATATTCTAAGTACATGTCCTTTTTATTTCTTTAAAGAAACACCTACATAACAAATTGTAATGAACTTGTATGACGATCAAATCACGTCTAGTTCTTTTTTTATTAGTGTCCATCACGGTATTTATCATATTAATAGCTGAAATATGATAGAGTAGCTATACACAAATAATCATAGCTTGCTTTGTGATATTGTGTGAAAAACACCAATTGTGTAAAAATGAGGTTTTATGATGGAAAATGAAAAAAAACATATCTGATACCCTGATGTTTATTAGGCGGATAATTGAGCAGTCTATTTACCAATTTGTTTACCTTGAAATGTATAACATGCTTTGTCATTACTTACTTACTTACGATACTTAATCCTCCTTGTAGGTGACTGTAACAATAAGAGTACTCCTGGTTGATGTCAATGACCATGCGCCGACCTTCTCACAAGATCAGTATACGGTAAACATAAGTGAAGTAAGTACATGTATCTGGAAGGCTTCAAAATAGAAAAAAATTGTTTACTATATAAGAGAATATACAATACAGAAAAAAAACCTATTTAAAATTGTTTATCCCTGCGATTGCACTGACCGAATATCTTCCATAAAACCGTAACTAGCCTGAAACAACAGACTGTCACAATGTATTTTGTTGTTGTGTTTTTATTTGTCTGACTAAAATAGTCTTTCCCAGTGCAAGGATGAATACTAATATGTATAAATATAATCTTCATATTCCTAAGATTTACTAATGAAAGTGTTATCATAATCATTCAATTCTTGTCCTCGTGAACATAATTTTTCACTATTACAAAGATACGAATCAAACGAGACTAGAAAGTCATGGAAAAGAAATTCCTTTATATTTTAATTCCAAAGGGAAGAAATTGTATGAATAGAATTTCAATTGGAAGAAATAAAACAGTATTTGTTCCTGACGGAATAAAGTGTAAAAAATATTATAATATTGTTTTATACAAAAAGTTTTCACAGGAAAGTCTGTTATTAAGAACAAACATACATCAATCAACCACAGTCTAAAGACAAAAAATACTAAAACACACTCTATGTTTTATAGAAGGCACCTTCATAAAAAAACAAATACTTACTATTACAGCATGAGGAGAAATGAGATTCTGATGTAAATTCCAATTGATACCGTTTTGTCCTTTACTGTCTGATTATGAATGAAGGAAAAACTTGTTTATTAATATCAACAAATAATTTATTGTTTAATGTTACTTGTATTTTTGCAGGATGCAGCCCCTGGTACGACAATATTTAGAGATGCAAAAGCTCATGACGATGACAAATCTGGAGATGGCAATGATTTGTTTTCATACAGTATATTACCTGGTCCTTTCTCGGTAGGAACGATATATTATCAACACGAGTTGGATGTTAAGATACACAATCAGTTTAGTGACATTGATAGTTATTGATTAAAAATCGAAGACGCAATCGTTTTCCTTTTTATTTTCAATCTCTTTTTTCAGTTTCGTTCATGTTAAGTCAAATAATGCAAATTGTTATCAATGTTGTAATACATAGTTCTGTTGTTTTCGTCCTAGAATTGTCTTACCTCTCAAAAAATAAATGCCAGTTGCGGAGAATTCACATTGCTTCACCACTCACTCAATATTTTTTTCAGGATTATTTTGAATATGAATATCCGTTATACCCAGATATAACACTGAAAAAGAATTTAGATTTTGAACAGACAACTTACATGGAAATAGAAATCATGGCAAAGGTTTGTACCATTATTCATATGAACCTGTAAATCAAATGTCAAAAAATATTATTAAACTCCACCTCAAGTGCTTTTTCTGTCTGTTCTGTTGAATTCATCAACCACTTTGTTACATCAAGATATGTTGAACGTAATAAATGTTAATTGTATGGACCCTGAAACCTTATTGAAAAATGGATACTGATATATGTATGCCTTTTTTGATGGTTGTGTGTTTGGTTGTTCTCTTATAAACGTTTGCACAAAATCTTCCTTTAATGAATACTGCTGTTAATATTACAGTAATATTCTACTGTAAACACATGGAGTTACAACATATTATCTAATACTTATTAATATATGCTTTGTAGGATACTCCAGTGCGTGGAAGCAGTTTAAATTCTACCGTCAAATTACGGATTAATGTTAAAGATGCTGATGATTTGAACCCTAAATTTGTGTTCGACCAGTATTTTGGAACTGTTAGTGGCAATTCAGTCCCGGTAAGTTGTTTTTTATGTTAAGTTATAATTCATTTCTTTCGACTTATATTGATACAGTTTCGTATCATCTATGTTATTTTACAAAATCTTGTCGAATATATCTTGATATAGAAGTTAAATTTTAATGACAACAAGATGTGAAAATTGTATTAACAGTTAAAGTAGTAAGAAGTATGGAAATTGTAATTGATTTTTGTTTTAACCAACAGGGAACATTGGTAACAGTTTCACCATCAGCAGTTTCAGCTTTTGATCAGGACACACTAAATGCTGCCGTGAAGTATGAGTTAACAGGTAATACTTTAATTTTAATACATTGACATATGTTTTGTAACTGACATGTTGTGTCTATGAAAGTTTTTGCTTATAAAGATAGTATTTTGTTTTCTTTTTTCACTGTCATCCCTGTTCTCATATGAATGTACATACTAAAACACTGCTTATTTCAAGAAGCCAAAATGTACTGACATTGTACTGAAGATATCTATAGGAAACTTATATTCCAGTCTTATGTAATTAAAATATGCAGTGGCGGATCCAGGGGGGGGGGGGGGTTCCGGGGGTTGGAACCCCCTTTTTTTTGGCCGATCAATGCATTTGAATGGGGACATATAGTTGGCTGGATCCGCCACTGATATGTCTATTTGTTCTGTTGAATGATTGAGATATTTATCAATTTATTTTCAGATCCTAAAGGAAAGTTTACTATCAATGATCAGACTGGTATTGTAAGTGTTAACGGACCGCTAGGGAGTGACGCTAACGCCATAATTATCCTGAAGGTAAATATGTCTGATAAAAGGTAATCCATCAAAGTGTATCGGAAGCATGAAATTATTTATCGTGTTGTTTTTCATTTTTTTTTGTACCTGATCTAACCAATATATGATACTTATATACTAAATTAACCAAACTATACCAACTCATTAATTTGACAGTGATACTGTCTGGTAAATTGACTTCAGCATACATTACCATCTGTTTCAATGTTTTCATAATTAACCAATGATAGCTGATATAGCAGTGCAAACTAAGTCGGTTGTGATGATTAGAAATAACCAACCATAGCTTAATTAAATTTTTATTACGTTTTGTTTTCAAAAAGGATCGGAAATATTTTAGTCACTTATTTTATAATCAATGTGATTTAATTTGAGTAGTAAATGGAAAATTCCAAATAACAAAATAGGATGGTAGAAAATTTAAATTAGAATTAAATACTGAATATGGTAAGTTAAACATGCATCCCTTCGAATTAAAACTGCACTTAGTACAAAGAACAAGTTTGTGGAATTTCACAGAGATGATAATTTTTGTTATCTGTTGAAGATCTAATAGAGTATACATTTCATTGGCACTGATGTTGTGCACAGACGAAAAGGACGCTCTCGTTCGTTAGTAATTAAAAAAAAAATAACAAGTCAGTATCACTAGAGAGATTTACTGTGTCATGTTTAAAACAGTTTCTTCGTCAACTTTCAATATTTAAACTTCTTAGCAACCAGAAATGCATATATTGTTTATATCACAATTATAGACTTGAAAAATATGCATTTAAGTGTACTCTCATATTCTGAGCTTTGTTATATTACGCGGTCTGTTCTATAACTGAAATAATCATTAACTCAATTAGCTTTTTTTAATCGTTATAAAACTGTAAATAGATATTTTAGAAGTATTTGCCCTATACAGCGAAGATGGATTTTTTAAACACTAAATATGATTAAAGAGAATTTTCAGATGCTAAAGTTAACACAATGTGTAATTTTTACATGTTCCTTTCTTCAGGCAATACAGACAGATAACCCATTTCGCTGGTGTATATCAACACTAGCTATTGATATAACTGGAGTACTGCCACCACCAACCCAAAATGAAACACTTCGATTTCAGTTTCAGCGGTATAATGTTACATTATCTGAAAGTACTCCAGTTAGTACTATTGTCAAGTCCTTGCATCCCACTGGACAAAAGAAGGTATTTATACATTTTGTCATTTGATTTCCAAATAATCATTAACATTTCCATATATCTTTCACAGAGAATACAGTTATTAAAAATGTGTTAATGCATTTTATCAATATAACTTATTTTAAATGACATATTAAACAGAGAAAGTTTTAAAACACTTAAGGGTCTCTTTATCACATTATCCTCGAGTTCTTTTGTTCTTTTTTAATATAACGATCTTCAATATAACCGTCGATTTTAGATCTTAATTTCGATTATATGGACTAGAACCTGTAAATACTTTGATGGTGAAACTTTTTGAATGCAAACAGATAATGTTATTTTGTTTTATTTTAGGACAGTACTTTATCATACAGCATAATGGAAAATCAGAATATTTTTATCATACAATCAAGGTTGGGATTTTAGTGATTTCAAAACAATACTTACAAAAGCACCACAATCCCGTAATTGAACTAGAGGAAGAAATGTTTACTTAACAAAAATACCGAACTCATAAAGGGGAAATCCATAAAAAAAACTGACATAACAATATCAATCTACGGAACAAGTGAACAACAACATGCTATATTTTTTACTTGGTACAGCCATGCATTTCCAGAATTAAATTTTAAACCTGAATATATTGTCAACTGCCGAGTGGCGCGGATATATACCCGACGTGGCATAGGCATTTTACATTCAACCGTTCAACTGGCTAGTGACACTCATATTGCTGACAATACATTAGCAATTTCAAAGGACACAGTTGTTACACTTATCTCCTAGAGAATCTCCGTTAAACTTCTGCTCACAGAAGGTAACAACCAATCAAAGATACAAGACTTTTATGTTTGTACACCAGGCGCGTTCATTCCTTATATTCAATAATAATACGTGTTGATTGGTAGCTAGTATACATAAATACATAACTATGAGTACTGTAAATGTAAAATTTTGCTGGTATGAGTATATAGCTTAGATATGTAACTAACATAACACATATCATCGACTTGTCAATCTGTTGTATTATATTTCATGGACAGATTAAGCGATTATAATTCGAAGTAGTAAAAACCTATTTATTATCAGTCCAGAGAGTAAAATTGTATTTAAACATTCAAATGACCTGCACATATATAGTTTTTACAAAGTAAAATCACAAAAATACTGACCTCCGAGGAAAAATTCAAAACGGAAAGTATTCTAATCAAAAAGCTCAAACACATCAAACGAATGGATAACAACTGGCATATTCCTAACTTGGGAATTATATAAATGTGGGAAATGGTGGATTGAACCTCGTTTTATCGCTAGCTCAACCTCTTACTTGCATGACAGTTGCATCAAATTCCATACTATTAACAACGATGCGTGAACCACACAAACAGACATAATAGGTAAAAATGTCAAAAATATGGGTACAGCAGTCAACATTGTATTATAATCTTAATCACAATAAAACAATCACAATTGTTAGAAATTGTTTGTTTGTAGTGGCGACATTGTACTTGGAAAAGCTTTGGACTATGAACAGCTTCAGTACTATAAGATCACTGTTACTGTTACTGATGGACAAGATGTAAGTACGAGGGTGCGCACATTATTATGGGATGGATAAATATATTATTTATAACGAATTTCTGTATCATTAATAATCTTTCAAACCAAAAATGTATCAATACATTGGACAGTATTACATTTATACTAGTATATTAAAGAGTATGTTTAAATATGAATGATAATCGTTAAAAATAAAGTAGATTGCATATACCAAAGGATCAATCAAAAAGTAAAAGTAACGACGAAAAACTCAAGTCTACAAAGCACTACATGGAAAACAAAGATTTTGAGTAACATAAACCCATCCAAAAACTGGTCACAGTAAGTGTAAAATTCGGTGATGTATGGAATGAATCGAGGGAAAGATGACGGGATTAATGATAAAATCGCAACATGAAATTAGATTTGTCATACCTTTATTACTTCTTTAAAGTTCAAAATGTTCAATTCATTTACAGACAGCCATTTCAACAATCAACTTTTATGTGGTGGATGTTAACGATAACAGTCCTGTTATAGGAACACCAACTGTTAGTCTGTCTGCAGAACGTGTTAAAGGGACGGTTTTAACTATAATTGAGGTATGTGTTTTATTACTTTATAGTAGTTTGATATCAAACTGAGCATGCTATAGTCTTACTGTAGCCGTTTGGATTGACACTTAAAATGATTTTTTGTTAATAATTTAGATAATAGTCGTTTGGTTTTGTAGTCATAATACACACTTTGTATTTCATTTCGTAAAAACAAACTTTGTTTTGAAAAAATAACGAATAAGATATATGCATAATATAACATAATCATTTTTTCCTTTGGTAATTTGTTGTATAATAAGATGGTAAAATTTATTCAACGTTGCTGTAATAGATGAATTGAAATAATCGCGATTCATGAATCTGCATTTAAAATTAATTAACCAGGTGGACAAATCAAATGGTCAATTATATTGTAGGTTACAGACAAAGACGCCAATTCTCAGTTTACATTCCAGTTGTTAAGTCATACAAGGTAAGTTTATTTGAAATTGACGTTGCTTATTGTTTTTAACTATATCATATATTGGTTTGTCACTTTTTTGTACTTTGTTGACCATGAAGATAGAATTATGCATTTTCTCTAGATAATTTAACTGCTTATTTTACCAATAAAACAGCAACATTAATAACAGATAATTACTCTCTTTTGTAATCAATGCATTTAATGTATCCGGGTGCTGGATTTTCTCGCTATGTTGAAGACCCATTGGTGGTCAGTGGCTATTTTTGGCTCTTTGTTTGAGATGTTGTCTCTTTGCCACATTCCCTATTTTCATTCTAAGTTTTATTATTGAAATATTTTTAGAATATCCTTTTGGTAGATGTGACTTCATTTATTTATAATTCATAATCATCTATACAGACGAGACATTATAGCGTTTTAGGTTTTGTTTTGTCAAACATCTTAAGCCTGTTGATAATTTCGTTTTCTAAATTAAAACAGTACTTAATTATTTTTAGTTTATTTGCTGTCGACTTGATTGGACAAGTTTCTATAACTGGTTTACCAGAGGAGTTAATCGAAGACAAATATATTTTGACTGTATCTGTGAAAGATAATGGGGCACCTGTTCGTGAAAGTATTGCCCTGGTAATTGTAAATTTTCCAGCATCTTCACAACCAGTAGCCAAGGCAGCAATTATGACTGAGAGCAGTGATATTTTAGCAATAGGTTTAGGTGCTGCAGCGGCGGTTTTATTCATAATTGTTATTATACTTATTGTATACATCATAAGGAGGTAAGTTGGTGTAACATGTCATAGCTTAAAAAAGTGAAATAAAAACAATACCGACTTCAAGGCAAATTCAAAACGCAATGTCCTTTAAAACAGCTCAAACATTCAACTATCATATTTCTGACTTGGTACAGACATTTCCTTATGTAGAACATATAACTGTACCCTTACAGACCACGCAATGGGTGTGTTTTCTACTAACATTTTTCATTTATAGGTTGTAGTCCCTCTAGCGTTAGTTCTCAGTATATTTTAAAATTCATCTTAATGGAGCTGGCTTCTCAGTTTCAAAGAAATTAACTTTTCAAAACACTAACATATATTGATAGGGGATTAATAAAGGAATCAAAAGAGCAAAAAAAATATATAGGTCACCGTGCTTGTTTTCGAGATATTAGCCATTGAAATTTTGGCGGGAAAATGTTTTCTCTTGATTTTTCATAGCTTTATCATTGACAAGGCTAAGTCTTCAAAAACTATTAAAAAGTAATTAAAATTTTATAAGAGTTTAACAGACAGCTTATCATTATGTAAAAGAATTATAAAAAGAAATAGGGGGGTCACCGGGCAAATTTTGTTAAGGCATTCAAATGGATAAAACCAGAGGATTCCGAAAATCTGACCAAAATTCCAAAACATGACAAGCGAGCTTCCTTAAAAGAAGTAAGAATTCATGTTATTTCTACTATATTTTTAACTCGGTTTGATATCCATTCCAGCCAATTTGCATTCTCTTCAAATGCTTGTTTTAAAAACACAAAAAAAAACCAAGTGCATTCGTATCTTCATTTTAAAATTGTAACCTATACATCTTTACTTGAAAAAAAATTATAATTGAAAATGTTATTATTCTTACACTTTGCTACAATTATCCTCAAATCATTATTCAGCTCATGATTTGTATTATTCAACTTCTATTAAATTCTTCATAAAACAATCCCAGACGCTTCAGCTCAATTTATCTCTTTATAGATTATAAGTATACTTCAAACGAAAGCTTAGAAATTTGTTGAAGTATTTTGAATTTGAAAATACACAAATTAATCTGATATAAGTTGCATTATTATTTTGTTTTAGTACAAATTCTTTGAAATTCTCCGAATACTAGACAGGCCTGTTTGTGCCACTATTAGATCGTAATTATTAACCCAAGAAACGAAAATATAAAAAAAACACTTTTTTCATTCAATGAAGTGTTTTGATAAATATTGATATCATTTTTTCAATTCTAGTCTTAATAATTTTTTATTCACTAATAAAAATAACATTGAAATATTAAATATGTTCACCCTTAAATGATTTTAAAATCTCAATATTTTGTATTTTTTTTAATACCTGTTCTTTTTGGCAGAACATATATGGTAACGTTTGAGCAATTCCGATGGGGACAAATTGTGCTTCCCTTGTAAAAGATTTTGTGTCGTCACAATGATAAAGTTATCATTATTTGAGATTCTTTAAGTAGTATCAGATAACAAATAATAACTTCCATTTGTCGTATCCTTTATTGTGTCTTTATGAAATAACTGGATGTTACATATTTATCATTTGTACAACCACCGACGGTTGCCACTAGTCGAACAAACAGGGAGCTGCTAACTTTCATAAGCACGAGTTCGAATCCTTTTTATTAGTGTGTTTTTTTATTCAATCTTTCGTTGTGTATTGGGTTAATGCTGGTTGTGTTATGGTTAGTTTCTGTTATGGTAATGTCAGTCTACTAGACACTTAATATTTGTTTTAATTATCTCGTTTGTTGTATCTATATATTACTTTGTCATACAACTGAGAGGTTTCGCTGGCTATAAAACCAGGTTTAATCCAATATTTTGTACATAAGAAAATGCCTGTACCAATTCTAGAATATGAAAGTTGTTATTTATTCGTTTGATGAGTTTCAGCTTTTGATTAAGGACTTTCCGTTTTGAATTTTCCTCGGAGTTCAGTATTTTTTTTATTTTACTTTTTTAATGTTAGTTCATTTTTTAACTGATCACAACTCAATGAAATATCATTGAATATACGCGTTTAAGATATCTTTAAATTGTAGAAAAGATACATACATTGTATCTTAAAAACATTTATTCTGAATATTCTGATTAATTTATATGCATTATCTTTATATACACAGCTTTCATTATTTGTCTTTAGATATTCATTTTTTTTTCACAAAATGTTCATTTTTAATACAAATATGAAGACATATTATCTTAAATATCTTCTTTTCAAAGAATTTTTAAAAAATGATTTACATCCACACTTTAAATTAAAATACAAAACAAAGCAATCAAGTTTAGGAGGTTTTTTTTCTTTCAAATCAGCCCAATAACGCATTCTTTTATAAACTTGTTCCACAAATCCATAATGATAAACAATATATGTTTATAGCAAGTATTGAAAAAATGACAATATTTGGTAAGCAAGTGATAGTTTTATGGCAGTTGATACAAAATTCAAATTAGATGACGAATCAACTTACCTGAGCTCTAAATTCAAATGCATTTAAACAAATCTAACAGAGAAAATATAACATAAAAGTCAATTTCGCGTTAATTTTAAAATAAAATACAAAAACTCACACACGAGCGTCAATTTAAAAAACCCTACTTTTTAAAGTTAGTTTGTTTAAATAGATTTTTAATCTTTTCAATATATTAAAATTGACTATAAAGGGACTGTTCCTTGTCCTTCAACTGACTTTTTTTTTGCTTCTACCTTTTTCAGTTTACTTAACACCGATTTAAATTTATTTTAAAGTCATAAGCGGAGCACATCTGTTCAAGATTTGATTTCTTTACACACAATAATATTCATTCAGAAGGAGAAATCAGCGAGTCCGTATACTTAGACAAAATACAAAAATTTCAAATTGAAGTTTCATATTATCTCCGACTGTTTTAAAATTCATCTACTTTAGATAACTGATTTTCTTGCAGACGTTTATATGCTGCTGAACAACTAGACCGAGTGAAACACCAACGCGGAATGAACCCACGTGGTTTAACATATAGACCGGGAGATCCTTCACCAGTGCCATCACATTTTGATTTAAAGTTCAATGGTGACCTGGAAGAAACTTCTGAAATAGATGGATCCACAACCATTCAAGACAATCCACTGTCAGATAGTCGTTATCGATATGGTTATCCCAATTTAAATGGTGACGTGGATTTGGATGCTGGTGATGAAGAGATCCATATTGACACTGCGGTTGTACCCTTTGAAAGAGAAGACTATTTCAGGGGAAGTGGACGAATGAAAACATTCGGTGGTGGTCACGAGGAATGCAATAGTAGTGATAATAGTTACGCTAGCGATAGCACTGGGGATAGTAACAAAGGACTAATGAAAAACCTGAAGAAACAGGCATTAGCAAATGGGTCAGATAAAATAGGAAATACAAACAGAATACCTTCGTATATGTCGGACGTAAGTGTTCTTTATTAAGGGCTTTGAACACTGTTAATGTACCTTTCATGATCATTGAATCTGCAAATTATGTTTTTTTTTATTGGAAAAAAAAACAATCGTCGAGTTTCAAAATCACAAATTGGAGTGTTTGTGGTAAAGCTAAATCTTGAAAATCGATTTGGACGTACAGAATTAAACAAAAGTGTTATTTTAATTCATTTAGAAAATCATGTACAAAACAGTGTTTGACATGCTCGGAAGATTATTGCGATTAATTTGGCAGCTTATTTAAAAAAATCTTTTCGAAAACACGCAACATACATACACCAACACAAAAAACTAATTTAACCGACCAGAAAACAATATATTATTAACGGTTTGCTTTCTGTGAGACACAAATTCAATTCTGAAATGTTTTTTGACATAGGAGTTTATAAAATTGTCTTTTTTTATTCAAATATCAGTTTTCCCTTACAGAGTGTATTAGAAAGTAGACTGGGACAGAAATCATCGAAAGAAAAACCAGAAATAACAGTTTACTTCTGATACATATTTGGAAACGACATGTGCAATAATTTCATTCCTATGTAGGATATAAATATTTTCATAAATTATGTCAGTTCAATTTCATTAATGAATATTTATAGTCACGTTTACCTAAATCCAGGTGCTAAATTGGGATTTGTTTACATTATATCAGCATATATTTAAGTTTGTTTTGGTTAATGTAAATGATATTATGCTCCTTTGCCGATCATGTATAATTTGTAATTTACTTTGATCTTTTAACTAACATATATAACAGTTTTCTGAAATTTGTGATATTTTTGTACTACAATTTATGAATATTAATCTTATATTTCTATATAATATCCTTCAGTTTTCTATATAAATTTACAGGAATTAAAACAATTGTTTTCATAGTAAGGTCTTTTGAAAAAAATGTTTGTTTCTCATGTTGTCTTTTTTTAAAGTATGGTAGATGCTGGCATTTGCCATATGCACTGTCAAAATTGGTCTATCGAACATATGTCTTGTTTGTTAGGAATGTTCTACTTTCACATCATTCAAGTAGTAAGCAAGAGTTGGTTCTGTTCATTTCAAATATTTCCAATATATGTGAAAATTGAAGTAATATAGGTTTTGCTTGTTGCAATCAGCTCGGTTCGTTTTCTTTTAATTACTGTGTTAATAGAGTTTCAGTAGCTGTGTCTATTGCATTTGTTACACAATGAAATTGTTGACTTATGCTATAGTACACTGCCCTATATACGACTGTCTCTTATATTGCATAACCTTCTTATCTTCATATTATAATAAATTATTATTTTTCTTTTGTACATTAATTTACTCTATAGTTAAAGAACCACTTTTTATTCGAAAAAAAAACAAAGATTGTTTTTACATCTTATTTGTTTTATCTTTGTTTAGAAAGTCTTATTTTGTTACATGTGTGTTTTAAAGTTATTTATGGTTTCTATCCCTTTTACATGTTATATGATTATAGCAGACATAAAATGAATCATAACAAAACGTATTGATTTTATTTAGATGACCAAATTAAAAACTTATAGTATATTTTTCTAGGACAGATTTAAAAGTGATTGATGATCTTTCAAAGCATTGTGATGTCTGTGCATTATGTGAATGCTCTGTATCTATTTGAAATCTTTTATCTTAACTGGATGATCAATTCCACCCTACCCCAATAAACAATTCCTGAAAATAATAATCTTACCTCATTTGCTGGTTTACAGAATAAAGTTAAATTGTTTACTTGTCTTTTTTTCAAGCAATCAGTAATGTACTACAATTATTGAAACAATTAACCTGTATACACATAAAAAGTAGTTTTTATATATTTGTATATATATGTGTATTTTACGGAAATCTTATGACTTCCACGTTTTGAAGATATGTGAAGGTTTCATAGAATTTCTTTTTTGATTCCTGAAATAGTTTCCGTTTTTATTTTAAATGTTTAACGGAAATAAAAATGTATTATCTTAAGTACAATCCTTTTTTCATAGTGTGCAGAAACGGTTTTTTTCTGACATTCCCACAGTTACTGAAATTTATAGTTGTTTTTGTTTACTTTTGACGGAATGGGTCAAAAGATATAGTATTATATATTTTATTTCATGTAAGATGGTTGATTAATTAAACAGACTATTAAATTGATGACCAAGATATATGTCTTGCCTCAATTGTATGTAGTAATAGTAAAGTGCAACGTTGTATTTAAAAATGACAAGGCTTTAAACTTCAAATATACAAAACAACATACTAGTAATTATAATGGAAATGAAATATATGCCAATGCTTGTACAACTACATGTCAATTATCACTGACTTATCATTAATTAATGTCTCTTTAGTTGCACTTATCAATGCTATCATGTCAAATGTACAATAAGTTCCAAAGTCAATAGAATATGACCAAAGGGAGAAGGCAAAAATAGAATACATGGCACCCAGGTATGCAAATATTTAAAAACTACATACTAAATATCATTGACTTTTTTTAACTGTTCTATTTACAAACTTTAATAAATTGTTGACGGTGTCTTCGGAATGGTCATACCACAAGCATGCTTTCGCTATTTTGTCAGTCCGTGATTTCCATCTGTAAAAGACAGACTGAATAATTGTTCTAATTGAAGTTTGATCCATCTGTTAATTCTAAGAATGACCAACTTCATACCACTGACTATAAAAGAGGCCGGAGATACCAGGGAACATAAACAACTGAAAAGACATGTAGGAAAACAACAAAACTATGGGCTATTTTATGTACCCTAGAAAAGAACACAGATTCCTATCTACATGTGTCACACTTTTTGTGGTGTTTTCGACAACTACACGACGATATGAAAGAAATCAATTTGTATTACCAAAATCTACATTAAAATAAATAACGATTAACCGGAATAAATAATCTACAAAAATATAAAACAAGATGGAACAAATAAAAATCGACGGAATCAAAACAAATGGAGGGCTAATGTGTTAATCTATAATTTAGCGATTTGAAAAAAGTAAAATCACAAAAATACTGAACTTCAAGGAATATTCAAAAAGCAAAGTCCCCAACCAGATGGCAAAATCGAAACTTCAAACGAATGGATAACAACTGTCATATTCCTGAATTGGTACAGGGATTTTCTTATGTAGAAAATGGTGGATTGAACCTGGTTTTGTAGCTAGCTAAACCTCTCACTTGTATGACAGTCGCATCAAATTCCATTATATTGTCACCGATGCGTGAACAAAACAAACAGACACAATAGGTAAAAATGTCAAAAAATAGGGGTACAGCAGTCAACATTGTGTTATCATCTTAATCACTATAAAAACAACAAATGTAACGAAGAAGCACAAAAAGACATACATCAAATTTTAACATCCTCATTTTGCTTATATTATACGATTTTATTTATCTATGTAAAATGCACCCATAAAGGATGGAGGGTTTTAAGTACTGGTGTAAAATTGAGCGTTTGAAATTCGCACAGGTAGACGTGAAATAATTTTGTCGTTCAAAGTATGACGGGATACATAAAGACAGTCACGTAAAATAGATATAACAAAAACAGACTTAACAGTTGAAGTAATAATAATAAATAAAATAATAGTGTGGTTCAAAGTAGACGGGATACATAGGTACAGAGTCACATCATAAAATAATTTTGTCGTTCAAAGTATGATGGGATACATAAGCACAGAGTTACGTCAAAAGGATATCTCAAATAACGCACTTAACAGTAAAAGTAATATTAATAAAGACAAATAAAATAATAATATAACACGTTATTAAGATGATAAACAACGTCAGTACGCAAAATCTACACGTCAAGACCATCGTGTATTATTTGTGAAGTTGATACGGAATATTTATCAACAAATTCTTGGTACTTTCCGATGAACTTTTTTAGAAAAAAAAACGAGACGTTCTTTGACATACCCCTGGTTCATCAACTTTCTGCTCAGACACTGGTGACGTTTTACAAAGTCTGAGTAGGAGCTGCAAGCTCTTGAATACCGAATAAGTTGGGAAATATATATTCCATATGCAGTTGAAGTTGGTATATTGGTACTAAGGTGGGGGAAATTGATAATTTCAAAATCAAAATCGTCTCGTTTGTCATATTCATCTACGGAATTTCCATTTAGATATAAATGTCCATAAACTTATAGATACCCGGTCTACAACAAGACTTCAGTGATCCATAAACAGCATTATTTGATCAACAAGTTAGAAGGTAAAATACCAAACACACACCAAAATGCAGTCGGGTTACAAATATACAGTCATTGCACTCGTATAAACTCAAATAAAGTTTTGATAATAAAGTTGTCCATTCTACTATGCTTACAGTGACTGTAAGCACAGCAAAATAAAGCAAAAGTTATTTACCCATGTCCAACTCTCATAAATCAATGAAGAAGATAAGATAAACACAATAACAATTGGATAATCATGAGTTCCAGAAGGAGAGAGACCAGGAGTCAGTTTCACAAAATAAACCTGACCTGACGACTTGATTGTAAGTGTACTGTATTGTTCATACTTTACGGCCAATCTTAATTGTACGCTTTTTATGAGACCTACCCCATCTAACAAACTATGTATTTAAAGCTAACATATTCCGTCCATATGTACAAACATAGTATAAATTAACTCATCATAGATTCCAGGCTTATGGTATGTCTTTCTATGTTGTGATGTTTCACTATTGTTTCAGATAAGGGTGATGGTTGGTACATGTACAAAAATTCTGAACTTAGAGGAAAATCAATTCTGGAAGTCCATAATCACATGGCAAAATCAAATAAAAAAACGCATCAAAAACGAATGGACAGAAACTGTCATATTCCTGACTTGGTACAAGCATTTTCAAATGTAGAAAATGGTGGATTAAACCTTTTTTTAAAACATTTAAACCCGCTGCAATTGTTTGAACCTGCTCTTAGTCAGGAAAATGATGTTCTGTAGTTGTCGTTTGTTGATGTGGTTTGTTAATGTTTCTCGTTTTGTAAATAGATTAGAACGTTGGTTTTCCCGTTTGAATGGTTTTACACTAGTCACTTTTGGGGCCCTTTAATGCTTGCTGTTTGGTGTGAGCTTCGTGTTGAAGACCGTACTTTGACCTATAGTGGTTTATTTTTACAAATTGTGACTTTGATGGAGAGTTGTCCCATTGGCACTCATATCACATCTTCTTATATCTATTAACGTTTAGTACCCCAGACGGGCATTTCGTCTTAAAAGACTCATCAGTGATTTTCGAATAAAAAAAGGACAAAAAGGTACAAAGTTAAAGAGCATTTAGGACCCAAATGCCGAAAGGTTTTGAGAAAAATAGCTTAGGCGTTCTACTCCTTTGGTTGGAAAACCCTTAGTATTTCGAAAAATTCACATATCTTTTAACAGTTATTTATAGTGAATAATTCATTTCAACACAGACGTATATGTCACACGAGACGTGCACGTAACTATATAATTTGTATTTAATACATTCATTGTATTTTACCTAGCTTAACAAACTGTTTATTATTGACAACTGACAACATCACACTTAAGAACATGTATCAATTAAGATCTTAGTTAATCTGAATCAACTTGGTGGATGATTCCGGCTACAAATTGTCTGCAAACATGTGACATTAAAAACAAAACCTCTATTATTTTCTATTCGACATTTAACAAAACATTATTTTAGTTTACACCCTCGTTACTTTCTTGAGAAAGTAATCTTGAGTACTGGTGAAATCTGTGTCTTTTTCTTGGTAACGGTACAAGTTGGCGTTCTAGTGTTTTAATATTCTCAACGTCACTGTTGTAAGGATAATTCTGCAATGAGTTTTCGACCCTACTAGAAGCGTGATACGTTTTATGAGTTTTCGGTTTGCCTTCATTTAATGATCCCAACAGTCTGGAAATGTCCTCTTTTGTGATTGTATTCCCTTGAAATATTAGCAAGGGTAACCTTTGAGAAGTTTTCAACGATTTCATGTAGTTTAATTTTTCAAGAATTTGTAGGTTCAGTTGAAACAACAGCATATAATCAGCAGTTTTTGTATCTAATGCTTGTAGGCTTGATTGCACTAATTCGTTCATTTCCCTAACATTTTTCCTGCAAGTATCTATTTCACTTGTCATCCTACGTGATGCTTCACTTTTCAACTGTTTTAATTTTTCCCTCATTTCAAGATGAACTTGGTCAATGTCAGATTTCATTTTACTGACCCTTTCGTCAATAATATGGCCAATGTCATCGATGTTTTCTTTATATGCATGTTTTTCAATATGTAAGTCTCGAACAAGTCTGCTCAACTTGCCAAATCCTTCCTCGCGGATTATGTTGAGGTTTGCGGTGAGCTGATTCAATGAAAGATCTTTTTCGTTTTTACATCCTGAAATTAATGGAGATGTCGTGTGTTCATGTTCATTAAAGTTATAGTTCGATGTAGTATTCCTCAAACATCCTGTGCCAAAAACGGATAAATTTGAACAATGATGATCAGAAACCTTTGTAACAGACGCTCCAGTGTCTCCTTCGTTCGTGATTTCTTTTATCCTGCCTGTCTTTTTAAACAAAAGTGTGTTTGTGCCTGGTATTTTCTCTTCCATCTGTGAACAAAATTTAAAAAATGGTTGAACGAAATAAAAAAAACAAAAAATAAGATCAGAGAACTTAATGGCCGAAATGCACGAATGTTTCGTAAACAATGAAAATTATTCAGATTTTTTATCATATATAAAGGAGAAACGGTTAAAAATGATAAAACAATTCCAATTAAACATTCAACGAAGGCTAATTCTTGAATAAAAATACAATCATCTTTTGTCTTTTGTTTCGCGGTTTCAAAGTTATGCGACTTTTTATCTTTCAATTACATGATATTTTTGTACTTTTCTGGTGTTTGCTTGACTACTGATATGCACTTTGCTAAAAACCAAACACTGTCTCTCACTATTTTTTGTATTTTTGTTTTGGGGGGAAGGGAATATATATGAATAAAAGAAGTTAGGTAACCACAATGAATCATAATCTAACGAGAAGCATTAATAGACATCTAGAAGGCCGCAACCTTTCAATGAAAGACAGTAGGCCAACTATAAATCTATAAGTTTATAATCTAAAAGAATAAGTTTAGCGAAATAAAGTGTCAGATCTATCATCAAAATAAAATCCTCGAAATAACGCGAAGAAATATATGACTTACGACAACTACTTGCGAGGCTCCTGATGTTTTCTTTAGTTTCATATTCAAACTATCCGTCCGTTGACATTTGTCGCATGACCATTAATGGATGTTTGTTTACACGAGTTGTTGATGTATATATACGTTACATCAAGGTTTTGGGTGTAGATTTGTTTGCACAAGGTCCACAAATAGTACTCAATAAACTGGATGATCAGTGTAAGCCAAGTGTTCAGCAAATTTTTGAAAAGCAAATTAACAAAATTTTAAACATTTTGCAATGATTGTGTACTTGACATTTAGAAATTATTATTCAAATAAAACTATTGCTTTTGTGTTGTTCTCGATATCAGTGACTGGAAACAAATAGAGCATTGGCTTTTGTTGTGGGATCTGTAGATATGCTTCGGTGTTTTCGACAATCTGATGTCTTTAGCACTTTTCAACTGATTTTTATATTTTTCTTACGTCGTTATACTTTTAAACATTGTCTCAGGTTATTGGCAAGGTTTGGCGCCAGCAAACTAGTTTAGCCCGATTGATGTGTTTTTATATTTTTCATGTCGGAGGCTTTTATAGCTGACTATACGGTATGGGTTGTTACTCGTTGTTCGGAGATGTACGGTTGTCTATAATTACTTACACCCGCTTCATTTGAACTTAGGTGGACAGTTGTTTCATTGGCATACCACATGACTTGTGAATAGAGATATGTTCACTACATGTCTTCTTCCGATCGGCAGTGAAATCCTTGTGAAAGAGGTGAGTGTGTTTGGTTATGCGGGATTAACGAGTACACAGCCACTTCCGGTCAGAATGGGGGCGATAAATCTGATGCCTCGAGTGGTAGTCAAAATGTAACCGTCCTTCATCCCGCACGACCTTTATTACATGACCTACCTATTGTATGTATTGGTACTTTAACCCTCTCCTGAACATGCATGAAATATATGCCACTGGACGTTAAGCAACCATACAATGTATCGATATAAATAACGGCAGGCAAAGACGAGTCGAACGTCTGCATTCAAAAATTGACACAAGGAACTTTGACATGAACTCAATTTTCCGTTTTGAAAAATCTTGTCAACAAAGTATAACTTCAGTTCTGCAATATTCGATCGTATCGTATTATTTCAGATGTCATTGTTACTCGATATTTACCCCCCTCCCCCCCCCCCAAAAAAAAAAACTACCACCAAAATGATAGAATAATATACGCACGTCTCAAATTATTCGGAAACATATTGGTAAAACAGAACTTTTAAGTTCATATTTTATTATTTCATTATTTTAATATTTCAACAGAAAATTAAACTAAGAGCATAATTCACTGTTTGAACATGTTTAAAGCACATAACATATAAAACTCACCATCTGAAATGAACAGTAAATATGCTGAAGTTTTATCTATCTTAGTTCTCTCATACCTCAAATGAAAATAACTTTGTATATAATCTTGTTCAGATGTCATTCAAGTAAATATGTATTATTGATAACTTCATAATCTTGTTTAAAGGGCATTACATTTATTCAATACACATCTATAAAGTATTTATAAAGAATTTACAATTGATTTTTGAACAATAACCAAGTTTTAAACTTAGCAGACCATAACTTAGTTTACTTAATGAAGGATTAATACAATTTTAAAACAGAATCTCAATAAAATATAAAGACGATAAAAGCATAATTATTCGAGGGATTTAGCTTCCTCAATGCGATTTTAAAAACATTTTCTTTTAATTATTGAATATTTGTACACCATAGCTTATTTTTACACAGGAATTAACATGCTAAAATCTTTCTTTTGTGGCGTTTTTGTTTTCTTCACTTTGAAGTACGTTTCCCCTCGCTTCATTCATTCCAATTCAATTAACCATTATTTTCAATATTGCTTTTTTATAAAACGACACTATTTCATTAAAAGGTATTTGTTATTATTTTTTGAAGGGTAGATTCCACCCGAAGGAAACTTCTCGCTAAAGTCGATCTTGCTATAATGATTTAAACAAACTATAACAATTCAACCAGAAGTCCCTTATCAATTCGTTTAACTTACATGTAAGGTGATTTAGAGCTTAAGCATTGTTGAGGACCGCATGTTTATCTCTAGATGTGTTGTTTTTTTTTTATTTTGCTATCGTCTCGAGCATAAATAGTTGTCATTAATAAGTGAATGGTGTAAGAGCTAGTAATACTATTAAACTAGTGGATTAGCAAAGGGTGCTTAAAAATATATACAATAATAATATGCACAGAAAAGGAAATGCACTCTAAAAAAACGGTTTAACGTCATATACTACACTACCAAGAATTTCCCCACGTTATTTTGGTACATTTCTACCCTCTTACGTATCAGTACTGTCAGGAAAGACTAAAAACTTATTATAGTACTATATAATGGAATTTTATGCGACTTTCATACAAGTGAAAGGTTTTGCTAGCTATAACACCAGCTTCAACTCCAAGTCAGTAATATGACGTTTGTTATCCATTCGTTTGATGTGTGCTTTTAATTTTGCTATCTGATAAGAGACTTTCCAATTCGAATATTCCTTAGGGTTCGGTAATTTTCTTATTATACTTTTTGCTTGATAAGATTTCAGTCAGCAGTGTTATAAAAAGTTTTGAAACATGACATTGTGCAAAGATGAATATAATCATGGAATGCCTACAATTTATTGAATTATGTACTATACATAATATAATGAATGGATGTTGCTCAAGAATAAAGGTCATATATAAGGAAAACTAAAGAAACTTAAGAGAGATACAAATTTCTTAAAAATTATCATTTTATTCAAGAAAAAAAATCATAAAATAAAAATGAATGTTGCATTGGATGTTTTTAAATAAAATTAGCGAATTTGAAGGTTAAGAATGTTGTATGTCTTAAAGTAAAAAAAATGTATAAAAGAAATATAATGATAACAAACAGCAAACTGTTTAGTCTTGAAATGTATGTTAATTTTTTGTAAGTGATGACAATTTTCTATAATCTCTTTACTGTATACATACTGTAAATAAATACTCGAAATAATTAAATTCTAAAAATTTATGGTAGAAAGTAAGTAAGTAGTAAGAATTTTATTGAGAGTCGGACATCATATGTACAAATTTACACAGTAAACGTGAGCTCTGTAGATCTCTTAACCGACTTGATATTTAAGTAACAAATAACAAACTAAAAGCACATTTGACAGACTACACATATAAATATGGTATTTATGAATAACCGCCAACACACTCTTGTCTTACTCAAAGAACGGACTCGCATCCGAATACTTAAATTAACACAATTTCAGATCACAAAAAGAGAAATATCCGTTTAACCAAAAGACACAACTAAAAGATATATCAACTTAATGAAATTAACTTTAAAGTCACTGGTCAGCAAAGGTATCTATTAATTCGGCCCAATTGTGTAATATTTTCGTGATTGTACATAATCCTGTATAAATACATGGCAATTACAACTAAAGTTCAGTACTTAATTTAAAACGTATAAAGTACCTGTCTGGATAACATTACAATGAGATACTCAATACAATCAAATGAAACTTTGACATATTTCAACAACACTATCAAGTGAGAGGCGTCATATCACAACTGTGGCAATGCAGTACATTTTATGGTACACATATTTTATTAACGACAGTTTTTTTTCTGGTAAAAGGATGACAACTCTTGTGTCTTTTTCTAGCTGCTTTTAATTGAACTAGTGTGTATAAACGTTGTGTTCGTAGAGTAAATACACTCTGGTCTATATGCCATTGTGTGCTTCTTTGTGACACATTTCTATGTTTATTTTAGTGATTAAGATTATAAAATAATGTTGACTGCTGTATTTTTTACATTTATACATATTATTCCTGTTTGTTTTGTTCATGCATCGTTGTCAAAAAATGGAATTTGATGGGACTGACATACGAGCGAGAGTTTTAGCTAGCTATAAAACCAGGTTCAAACCACCATTTTCTACATAAGAAAATGCCTATACCAAGTCAGGAATATGACAGTTGTTATCCATTTGTTTGATGTTTGAGATTTTGATATTGCCATTTGATTAGGGACTTTCTTTTTTTGAATTTTCATCGGAGTTCAGTATTTTTATATTAATTTTTATAGCACGACACATACATTCTGAATACTTTGTAACACATACATTCTGAATACTTTGTAACCAAGCTGTTTTGTAAAACTGTCATTCATGACAACATTAATCGCTCAACTAGATATTAGTAAATGCGACTAATTACCAAATTTTCTTCCTATTAGTCCACTTATTGAACATAACATGTTTACCCTTTGTTTTGGAGACCCTAAGATTACCTCAAGTTTAAGTGGGTTCGTATTCCTCAATCTGTATTTTTCTGTGTAATTATTTGTAAACAGTTATTTGTCTTTTCGTAAAAAAAAAATTAAGATATTGTCTTGATTTAACTGGTTTTTTTTATTGTCCCCATGGTATCATCTGTCGATTTCGTCTCTCTTTCTCTCTCGGTTGGTATATTCAAACAAATTTGCTAAGTAAGAACATCTGAAATTACTGTTGCTTTTTATTCGGCGTTTTTGTTTTCTTCAAATAAATCAGTATTGAAGTTCAGCTTTTGATTCCAAACTAGAAACCTATTAAACACGAAAAGATGAACAATTATACACCTTTTTTGCATATTACCGGTATTTTTTGATTACGCTGTTTAAGTGCCCTTTTTCAATAGCATTTGATCATTTTATATTTAATTCTTATATATAACAGATGACAAATTTTCAGCCAACCGTTAAGTATCATTTTGTCAACATGTGCTGTTCCTGTTCTGTATAGAACGTAAATCTATTGACTGTCATGAAGTTGTGGAATAAGATAAGCTGTTGTATGAACATGATATGATTCGTTGACAAAATACACCTCCTTTAAGTGTGATAATATTAAGTTACTAAAAATCACGAGGGATTTTGATTCACGTTTGTAATGCGTGAACAAGATTGCTGTACACAGAATATTATGAAACATTTATATAAGCAGCTTTTGAATTACGTTTTGCTTAAGTCAGAGGACAATATCTGTATTTATTTATATTATGTTGTTTTGTAACTTTTGATCTATAAACTGTATAAAAGCGAACTTACAAAATTCACAATGAAGCATGTTTTGTCTAGTTATAACAAGATATGCTCGTGGAATTATTTTGCGTAACTTTTAAGAAAAATTGCAGATGGAAATTTGTGTATAAATTCTCCTTATTATTACTAGATATATAGCGTCATGGAAGAATTATTCCTCTTTCGACAAAATGATGCAATCATGATGAATTCATTTTTTTTTTATTAATTTTGCAATTTATCTTGATATTATATAATTATCTATTCTCCTTTTCCTGCTTATAACTTAATCTTTATAGATTGACGGATTATCATGATTTGTCAACAATGAAAATTCAATGTATTGATATCAATAATGCACGATTTTATCCTTTTACCTTTTATAACCGATACAGTGGATTCAACTCACTTGTACAAGAAAATATCATAATTTTATTCTTTTTTTCTCTCAATTTTGTATTAAACATTTTATATATGTTGGTGAATTATTTATAATAGTTAATTTTTATATAAATTACCTTTTTTATATTAATTTTGCAAATTATCTAATTATTAATTATTACGTTAACTGTTAATACAGTAGTCTATGGTAAAGATATTCTACATTTTTATGTTTTTTCCGTAAATCAATGTTTGTATTTGAAAATTTAAAAAACTTGCGACAGGTTTTGGATATCTTTGCTTAGATCAGCCTAAGACAGCTTCGAGACGAGATCTGTGATATGTCCTAGGATAGTCATTAGAGGATCATAAGACATGTCCTAAGATATATCTTAAGAAAATAAGAAAGCCTCAAATTTAGCAGTGTTATCAAAGGTTGCAAGATTTCCTCTTTATTTTTCTGTCATTATATCTATGGTAAAATATGTACACAGGCTTAACAAATTGGAAGGGCTACTTTATGATGCTTATGTTTGTAATAAAATTTTAGATGCAGGAAACATTAATTGTTGGTATTCATCTATGAGATGACTTGATATACAAAATTTAGATGCAAAGCTCAATAAATTAATTAGATTTGTAAAATGTAAACTTTGTAACAATTTTAAAACATTTTGATAGGTCAAAAGGTCTGAAACCTTATCACAAGGTAATAGTAAAATAGAAAATTATTTCAACCTCAAGACTGACTTTGTAAAGGAGGCTTATTTATTAATTAAAGATTTTAGTATAAGAAGAGATATATGTAAAATGAGAATAAGTGCTCATGATCTTAGAATTGAGAAAGATAGATATAGCAAAACATACATAGAGAGAACTCAACGTCTATGTCATCACTGCTTATCACATGGATCAAATTCTATTGAAGATGAGACCCATTTTACAGTAAATTGTCCTTTATATAATGAACAGAGGCAATTATTATTTGATAAAGTTATCACTTTTTGTACTAATTTTAAGAACTACCTAATGATAAGAAATATTTCTGGCTGTTCACAAATGAGCATTTACCAACTCTCATGTGCCTAGGAAATTATATTATTAAAGGTTTAGAAATAAGATCCAGATGTAAACAAAATATATGAAATAATTTAATATTTTATTATTATAAGATTTAATATAATAGTTACATAAGACACATGTTGTGTTAAGCTCTGATCCTGTCCATAATGTTATAGTATGGTATTAGTTTTCTGTTTTGCTTTTTCCAATCATATGGTGTTGTAAAATGATGCCCTTTGTGGGTTCTTGATTAGATTAATACAATTCTTATCTTATCTTATCTTATGACATGTCTTAGGATAGCTTCGTGAAACCGGCCCCAGATTATTTATTTGTTGCACTGTTAAAACATGAGTTTTCGTTTTCATTAAAACAAGGGACTGATTATTTATTTTCACATTCTTATTATAATATTTGAAAATACACAGTTTTTAAATTATTATTTTTATTCTTAAATTAATAAAACATGCATAGTCAAGTGTACAATTTAATCAGAATTAGTCCTCATCCTCTGAAAGTGAATCTTCTGAATTTCCAACTCCATATATTGCATACATACAAGGTATTAAAGTTGGGCTATAACTAGCCTCTTTTGAATGTCATGTCAAACATGCGGAAAAAAAATCGGTGAAGGGTTTAGGGGACAATCCAGGCCCAAATAAGCTATAGAAAAAATGATGCAAAATCTTGCATTCTGTGCGTTTCCCTCACTCTTGAATTTCTTAACCTGAAACGCAAGTTCTGTTTTAGTTATTTTCTTCAACAATATTTTGGTCTTAAAGCGAAAAATATAAATTCAGTGTAAGACTTTTAGTTTTTAAGAACAACTTCAAAAGCCCAAATATCGGATAAAGCAAAAAAAAAACTACTTCACAAAGTTAAGTATGTGCACGTGGCTGCTGTTTTTTTTTTTTTTTGTGTTTCAGCTTGCAGAAAACCTGTCAATTATGTGTTTTTTCATATTGAATTAAGAGGAGGCTGATTATCAATGATATAATTATGTCTTTATATATAGATTCTACCAGTGCATCGAGTATGATACGATTTTTATCCACTCGAGACAGTTAAATTTTCAAATTTAAAACGAGAGGCTCGCTGAGCGTTTTAAATATTTAAAATTTAACTGTCGAGAGTGGATAAATATCGTATTACACGAGATTTGGTGGTAGAATCTGTTTCTCTAATGATTTTCTAACAATATACAGGCAAACGTATTCCTTCTTTTCGAATGATCTGCAAAAAGATGTGTACTTTCTATGTGACGTCATCAGACATGGTCGCCTTTTTTCATGCCGTCACAATAGAAAATTCAGAGGAAAGCAAGAAAATTCGACGTCATAATCGGATTTTAACCAATGAAGAACTGAGAACAAACGAACCACACGTTGATTAAAATTGTTTACACAATGGGTGCAGAAAGGGATAAATTGACGAACAATTAGAGAAAAGTTTTTATAACACATTTCAATTACAACTTGGTGTAGTTCAGAACCTGGATATAATTTAAAGTAGTTTGTAAAATTAGATAAAAAGTCCTTAAGAAAATTTAAAACTCATGATTAAAACAAAATTACTAAAATACAAATGTAATGCAACAGTAGAGAGGATAAAGAAGGGCAATTAAGGTGGTACCCAACACTTTCACTAAAATTAATTTGGCTCGTCTAATTTTCGTAACATTTTGACAAAGTATTTACTTTGACCATTTAACAAAAATATCTAAATATCAAAAATTTTGAACCAACCATTTTATCATAAAAATTACACTGGTTATATAGCAGTTTGACAAATACCAATTTTGATCATCGAGAAACTTTATGTTCCCTTTACAACACAACGTAATTAAAACGTTTAGCTAACTTTACAGAGTTATCTCCCTGTAGTGTTAGGTACCACCTTTTAAATAAACAAAAGGCAAACCCGGGAACAGATAAAGCACACAACGACGAACAATAGACAAATAACACTGAAACTAAAAATTAATGAGAAACATGGATCCAGAAAAAACGGGGGCTACGTCAGAGAAACCATAAACCCAACACTTAATTTTTACATGTATATGTAGTTGCTATTGGACTATTAGTCACCAAGGGTAACAAAAGCTCAATATTATCAAATGTTCAAGCGGCATGTTATCGGTGTTAAGTCTCTCTGCTGTTCCTCTAGTCTACAATTTCAAATTATATTAGTTATAGATTAAAAAAATATTCATTGGTTGACGTTCTTTATTTGTCTATTTTATACATATAATCACGACTACACTACTTTGAATGCGGAAGACAAATGACGATCCTTTATTATAAAGTGTCCTTGAAGAAATTGCCTTTCTTTTAAGAGCGTATGATATCTTCCTTGTAATTACTGTATTTTTAGAGTGGTAACTACTTCAGGTATCTTAAAATTCATCTTAACAAATATTATATTATAGAATGAAATTCAAATCAGTGTGGCTGTGGCCATTGATTGACACATAAAATTCATTCATTGACTGAGACAATTTACGTGAACGTTTGTCTGTAACGACCACTGTTCACGACGTACCTACGATAGACATTTAAACTGTGGGGTCACCAAAGGTTTCTTAACGCCTTTAATTATAAAATAATTCGAAAAATTAATCAGGAATAACCTTTATGTTTTGATTTATATAATTGATATAAATCAAAACATCGTGTTATTTCTGATTAATTTTTCGAATTACTTTATTAAGGTGTTGAGAACCTTTGGTGACCCCATAGTTTAAGTGTCTTTAAAAAGTACATAGTGAGCAGTGGTCGTTACATACAAACGTTCACCTAAATTGTCCCAGTCAATGGATGAATTTAATGTGTCAATCAATGGCCACAGCCACACTGTTTTGAATTTCATTCTAATATGAGAGTCATTAAAACACGCTCACATTTTCATATATCACTACTTGTCGTAGATATAAAACAATGTCTGTAAAGGCTTGACTAATAGAAAGTGATCAAAAGAGAGTCAAAAAACACAAAAACAAACATTAAAACTCGTAAGTCGAAAATAAATTGTGTGAACGAATTAAAGACTATAACACTAGAGCAAATGTTTTTTTTACCGAAACCCTCAAGTCTCCCGATGCAGTAAAAAATAAAATAAAAAAAAAACTCCTAGGAAATTTCAAAACAAAAAGCTCCTAATCAAAGGGCAAAATAAATCTCAAACACATCAAACGTGTGGATAACAACTGTCATATTCCTTAGTACATGCATTTTCTTTGAGAAAATTGTGGATTGAGCCTGGTTTTATAGCTAGCTAAACCTCTCACTTGTAGGACAAACGCATCAAATTCCATTACATTGATAACGATGCGTGAACAAAACAAACAGACATAGATTATTAGGAAAAAATGCAAAATATACAGCAGTCAACATTGTGTTATAATCTGAATCACTAAACTAGATGTGTCAAAGCGACACGAATGGCCCCGTCTCAAAAGGTTGAAAAATGTGCAATTTCAATAACACATGTGGACACAAACATGATGGTAGTCTCACATATCAAGAATGAGCTCAAAATCTTGAGGCGTATAGAAAATTAGTCTGTATAACTGTGATTTTCAACAATTTTCAATGTTATAAACCCATAATTTTGGCCAAAATTAGCAGTCTGCATCAAAAAGTTGAAAGATATGCAATTTCAATAACCCATGTGGACACAAACATGATGGTAGTCACACATATCAAGAATCAGGTCAAAATCTGGAGACATATAGAAAAAGAATCAGTACAACTGTGATTTTCAACAATTTTCAAAGTTGTAAACTCATCATGGTAACCTCACATACCAAAAATCAGCAAAAAAAACCTCTGTATAATGGTTTGTTGTGGAATGACGGAATTACGGAATTACGGAATTTCAACAATTTATTAAAGTCCATAGCCCCAATTTTGGCATAATTTAGCCAAGCAGAAACTTAAACTTGATCTGTAACTCATCATGGTTAACTCACATACCAAAAAATCAGCCCAATATCTGTAGGCGATTAGAAAAAAAATCCGTATAACTGTGATTTTCAACAATTTATTAAAGTCCAAAGCCCGTAATTTCGTCAAAAATTAGTGGAGCGGAACAAAACTTAAACTTGATCTAAAACTCATCATGGTAACCTCACATACCAAAAATCAGCCCAATATCTGAAGGCGTTTAGAAAAAAACTCCGTATAATGGTGTGTTGCGGAATGACGGAATTACGGAATTTCGGAATATCGGAATTTCGGACAAGGGTAAAACTATATGGCACCGACAACTTGATTGCGGGGCCATTAAAACAAACAAATATGCAACAAAGAAGCACAAAACGGCATGTAGACCAAGCATATTAAAGTAAAAGGCTAAAAATATGAATCTTAACTAGGCAATTTTTTCATTTCTATTTGAAATACCAACGTAAGGGTGTGCAATTATGCCAATACCTTCATAGAGTGTCGAAAAATAAAAGTAAATGAGCCTTTGCAATCTTATTTTATTCAAAATGTGTAAATACTTTTTTCCATTAGGACTCACAAAAGCAAATCGCTTATTTCTGTATGCAACTTTGACCAATGAATCAATAGTATTTAACGTTCAGCATCGTGTATGACCCCAAAATACCATAATGATTTATAACTTTATTATAACATATACTAGTATTTTATATTTTAATTAGCAAAATAAACGTGCATCAATAATGTTTGTATAAATATGTCTTTATATGCATTAGGAAGTTATCACTTTATCAATAAGATGCATATCTAGATAGTATCTATTTTGTGTAACGTGTTGTTTTCTAAAAACCATAAGAAGGAAGCGCTGTGCCCATGCGATTATGCCTATCCTAATGAGATGTTTTTGATTGGCTATTTAATCGAGTATACCACTTAACATAAGGGGTATATATAACAACAGGGTAAAACAAAGAAAACATAAGACCACGCAGCAACAATAACGAATTACGTAAGTCTACATCTGTTTTTATGTTAATATGTATGTGCTAATATTGAACGATTGAATTTTGTTGCGTTTCCCACAACATTGCTTTAACGAGGTCTTTACATAAGAATATGATGAATATGACAGAAAACAATTATATTATACAGAGATAACTCATTATAACACATTCATTTGTATACCATACTTACTAAGAGTTCTATATACGGAACAAATCAACATAAATTATATTCATCTTCAATATTGTTCATATAACAACATCTACCAATACTAAGAATATTGTCTTATCGACTTGTTTCTAAATTGAAATTTTTAAGTAAGTTTGTATTGGACCTTTAATGTCTAACTCAAGTGTACAGTATGGGCTGTGTGCGTTGTTGAAAGCCGTACGTTGACCTATACTATAGTAGCTAACATTCACGTCATTTTGTTTAAGGGTGAATAACTTTCTCGTTGGAAATTATACCAGATCTCCTTGTTTTTATAATTATTATTTACATGAACTATTGGCATACGGTGTAGTTACCAAATGTCTGCCAAACCCTTTTATAAGGACAAAACATGTTTATTTTTTCATTGTATTGACGGAATAGAATGTCCATTCTTAATAACTGTACAAATGTAATTATTGTTTTGATATTCAGTATGTATTATGAGCTTCCCACTTTTTTAATTTACCTTGGAGTTTGTTATTTTTGTAAGTACAATAAATCAAGAAGTTAATCGACGATAGTCTTGTCAACTAATATCTTTTAGGTAAGCCAATATGTCAAGACTTTCCATTCTGTGCATTGTTTTCGTACTCTGTTTTCGAGGATCTTCGTCACAGACACCTAGCTGTAAGTAACCCTATAAAGATCTGAATTTATACACTTATATTTTATATCTGAAGCAAGTGCTTGTATGACGTAAAGTTTTAGGGCAAAGATAATATATGAATTTCAATTTCCAAGTTTTTATTTTTTATCTTGAACAATATAATAAGTGGTAGAAACTACAAATAACAGAAATGATGAGTAATACAAGTTCTGTATAAAATGCCAATATTTCCGATCCATAGAATGACTCCGTTTATGTATTATTGTCCTTAAATCGCAATGCTTGACTAATTTACAAGTGTGTGTCTATTTATTACAGCGATAAGTAGAAAATGTGAACATCAAAAGACAATTAGCTCACAAGGAAGCTATTAAACCAAGAGTTCCAAATGGTGAAGTTGAAATCATCCCTTCGTAAATTTTACGGACGCCATCACGAGTTGGTTGACCGTTATGGAATAACCGTTTCACAAATGATATCGGATATGTTCCTTACATCGTAACTACAATCCCCTTCCCTTTCATGAATGTGACCTACCGAATTGGACCATTTACCGGATTTGATATCACATAAGCAACATGACGGGTGCCGCATGTGGAGCAGGATCTGCTTACCCTTCCGGAGCACCTGAGATCACCCCTAGTTTTTTGGTGGGGTTCGTGTTGTTTATTCTTTAGTTTTCTATGTTGTGTCGTGTGTGCTGTTGTTTGTTTGTCTTTTTCATTTTTAGCCATGGCGTTGTCAGTTTGTTTTAGATTTATGAGTTTGACTGTCCCTTTGGTATCTTTCGTCCCTCTTTTAGCTAACAGATCTTCAAAATCACAAATATGATAATAACTATCAGACAAGATTTGTTGTGCTTAAAGACGATATTTTACTAATTTTCGAGAAAAGTTTGCCCTTTATCTAAAATTATAAAGGTAGAAACTTTAAACAGCAAACTTGGTCATATATATGTAGTATTTGCAGTTATTACTTTCACTGAGTCAGTATTTGTGCTTGTAAACTATCAATAGCCAGTGCTTGTTTTCTAACTTGACCTAACTTGAAATATTCAGTTATAACTTGTGTAGTTATAATAAAACTAGAGATGCAACTCCAAAATATAAGTTAACTTAATACAGCTTTAGATGAAAAGATTATGTTCATTTTGATTTGTTAATCACAAATGTTTTATTTATTGGCTATCCGAAAATTTGGCCTTGACGGTACCTGCTGAGGGTTGTTCGAGAAACAAGTCGTGTAGCGCACTGAATCGTCTCAATAATAGTATGCTTTTATAAGTCTTTCACAATTACTTTTTATATAACATGTAATTTGCAAATAGGGTCGAGAATTTTGGAGCATACTGGAGATCTTTCTGGGAATGTAGGTGGCCTGCGTACATGGCCTAGTGGATCAAACCTTGGAGGTTACCTGCACGGTGATTTAAGAAATCCTAATATTATAGACGGTAGGTACAACATGAACTAATTTGGATAAGAAAAAGAATTCATTTTTGCTGGTTTCTGTGCTGCTATTTGGTGTATTTACTGCAAGACAAACATCCTTTGTCCATTTTAAGAAAAACTTCTTGAATGTCACCGTTAGTTTTTTTCTCAACAAGGGACAAAATAATACGAAGTACAATAATTGCAACCAGATGCTTCTACATGTGGTTAGATTTGAACATGCATGAAATATTTATCACTGCTTGCATGTTAAGCAAACAACAATATACACGTGGAGCTAGATTTGTTTGATTACACATTCACATGGTACTATAATCGATTGTTAAAATGCTTTGGTCATTATATATTGTCTGCTGTTTATATTATGCATATTTATAATGAATAATGCTCTTATCATTGAATTTATAAAAGTAAATATCCAATTTGATAAGGATAAATGTTCGCGCAATCCTTTGCAAGTTATTGGTTGAAAGATAATAAGATCATGGAAGTAATATTTAGATATTACTTCCATGTGGTCGCCGACCTTCTTACCGCTGAGACTATAATTGGATGAAATCGTATGACTTTACTACAGAGCTCAGCATGCTATAAATACATGCTAATTAGTCGTTGTTATTCCTTCTAAATATTACTTCCATGGTCATACATTTTTATTAAATGTACAATTTTGTATTACTATTGGATCCGTGGTGTTTCCAAAAGTATTCTGCTTATATGTGTATGTTGTCCTTTCTACAATTCGTCATACCTTAGAGACATAAAAAAAAAAAAAAAAAAACAATTTCAGACATTTTTACTCTGTATATTAAAGTCTTATTGATAACTACAATTTTGCTTAATGCATATTAAATTTAGCAGAGACTGTCAAACCATGAAGGTATAAATAGAAAACCCCTGACAACGTTCATGACTGACTATTTTTAGTCTCTGTTTTTTTTATCATTGATAAAACAAAGCGAACGTCAAAAAACGACAAACAGAGAGGTGTAAATAAAACAGCACAAAGTAGTACAATATCAAAATATGCTGGCCGTTAAAAAATAAGCCTTTAAAGAACTTCATCTGATATAAATACCACATTCGTTATACTATTTTATACGATCAGCAATTGTACTTCAACCATTACAACAACAGTGCAGAAAACCACAATCTCCATGATGATCTTGTGCAATTCACCAAAGCAAAGTTTGTATAAAAATTCATTTGACAAAATAGATTGTCATACTATATATAAGCAAGTGTAAACACTAAACTTACAAGGTAAGATGGATTTACATTAACTGTACTATATGTTGTCAATTCACTTTAGTTTTCATGCCATCTTATTAGATTGACTTGAATTTGTTCCTTCTTTATATACACTATATTGATTGAAGTCTTGACCTTGTTTTTTTTTTGGTGTATTTTTAGCAAAATATTTTAAGATTGTTTTTTCGCCATTTAATGAATTTTACACATTCTGTTTATTCATACCAGAAATGTATGAACAAAGTTATAAAAATATTTTTTTTAATAAGGAGTAGAAGCATATGGTGGTGCTGATTTCGGGAGAGACAGAAGCTGGAACGTAGGAGGGAGAGGATTTGCACGTGGACAGTTTGGAAGCACACCGAATGATTATGGATGTACGTATATAAAATTCAAAATAGTGTGTAATATAAGCAAATATAAAAAAAGAAGATTTTTTGTTAATGTCAATGAGACAACAATACACAAGAGACCAAATGACACAGAAATTAACAATTATAGGTCACCATACGGCCTTCAACAATGACCAAAGCCCATACCGCATAGTCAGCTATAAAAGTCCCGAATTGACAAATGTAAAATGTAAAAAAAACAAGAAAATAACGGCTTATTTATGTACAGAGTGGACGTGGCAGGGTACTTGTATATCCCAACAACAAAAAGACTATAATTACTGATCTGAGAGTACTCGAAGTTACGGACAGCTAGATCAAAGCCACCAACATCTAATAAAAAAAATCAGGCATCTAACATCCAATGGATTTATTGTAAAGACGTCATAAATAGTCAGAGATACACATGACCTTGTGATACTATAATTGATATATACATATTCACATTCACGATACTACAATCGATAAAAACCTATATATTAGCATTGCACAATGTCTTGGTTTGCTCCGACTGTTAATGACGTCTTTAAACTAAATCCATTGGATGTTGGATGTGCACTTATTGTTAATTTAGTCTTTGATGCATGATTTTTTTTCATTAGTTGCTAGTGGCTTTGAACTAGCTGTTACTTAGTAACTGTGAGTACTCTCAGATCTATACCTTGTGTCTTTTCTGTTTTTAGAAATGTATAAATACCCTGCAACGTCCGGTCAGTGATTTTGTTAGATGCTCTTCTGCTTTGTATTGTCTGTTTCCTTTTTTTCCCTCTTGTATACCTGCCTTTGTCTTGTCGTATTTTGTGATATGCGGTGATCTTTCTCTGTCGCTGTCGTTCTTCTTTTGTAGACATAAGAAACTTTATTAAACATCATGTTTTCTTGACACAAAACATACTAATAATGAAATTGATGTTATTGTTTGTAGACCCCCCCTTTTCCACATGACATTCACACTCATCATATTAATCTGAAATCCTTTTTTTTCGACTTTGCTCCAATGAAGCAAAAAATGTTTTTTCTTAAGCATTTTCTCTTTATCTGCACTTTAAACAGCCCACCATTATGTTATTGTTCTATTTTAATTTTTGATTACTTTGAACGAAAAATTATTTTCTATATCTACCTGTGTGACGTTTACATTCTACATCAGAGTTCATGTTTATCTAGCCATTCGATAACAGGACTTTAATTATTTCAATCCTTTTGGGATTGATTTTAAAATGCTTGAATAAAGTACAAATATAAATAAGCAAAAGTGGTTGTTAAATTTGATATATGCTTTTTTGTGTTTCTTTGTTAAATATTTGTTTGTTTTTGTTCTGATTGAGATTGTGACACGGTGATGTCTGCTGTACCCCTATTTCGACAATTTTATCTTTTATTTCTGTTTTTGTTACACATCATTGTCAATATAATGGGATTTGATGCGACTGTCATACAAGTGAGAGGTATGTCGCTATAAAACAAGGTTCAATCCACCATTTTCTACATAAGAAAATGGCTGTATCAAGTCAGAAATATAACAGTTGTTGTCCATTCGTTTGATGTGTTGATCTTTTTTTCCATTTTGATGTGGAACTTACCGTTTTGAATTTTCTGTATTTCAGTATTTTTGTGATTTTACTTTGTTCTATAGTGTCTACCATGTCTAAACGTTTTGACTGTATGTAACTACCATATCAAAATACAGTGCCTATTGTAAGTACTGTCTAAAAAAAGTACTGTGTAAAATGACTAAAAAGGCTAGAAGCTGGAACTAAGTTCAATATAAATATATTATTTTTGCAGTTGGTGTCACTCTCACTAAGAAGTTTGGCAGACGACGTAGATCTATTTCATGCCTCGTACTGTGCAGTAAAGTGTGTGGACGATCTGCAAGGTGCCAGAGAAAATGTTTAGGACGTGCCTGTGCAAATAAAAAGGATGATGTTAGAACATTTTAAAAATGTACATTTTTCACCTATATTGCATTGGCTTCAACAATATGAACGGAATGGTATACGTTTAAGAAATAGTATACAATTTATACAAATTTAAAATTCTACAAAAGTATGAATTACATGTATCTTTATAAATTTGCCACTTGACGTTTAGAAAACAACGCTCAATCAATCAATAAATTCCGAGCAACTATATGGATGTCCTCGGCATTGGTTTTACTGCCGAACGGAGAAATGTATTCCAAACCTCAAACTTCCTTGGAATTTTTTCATATCCAAGATGTAGTTTTAGCTTAAATAAGGCCGTTGTTTTTCTGTTTTGAATTGTTAAACATCTTACTTACTGGTGCCTTATAAAGCTCACTGGGGGGGGGGGGGGGGGGGGGGTAATCATATCAACAACAGACTGGTATCTATATACATTATTGAATGCCTTAAATTATAAAACACCCAAGTGTAAATAATGTATGTTTTAACTTTGTTAGCGTTGAACTATCATGGCATTATTCTTTGCTATCTTTGTGTATCTGTCGACCATCAGTGTTGAGGAAGCTCTGTGTGTGTTAAAGAACCATTACAAAAGTACTTGTGTCCGTAGGTGAGCTTTTGCAATATTTCTCATTCTGTCCTGCATATCTCGCCCACCTATGGATTTATTGTCAGTTATTATAACCTAGAATATGCATGAAATATTTTCTACTGAACATTAAACAAACAATCGATCATATCAATCATCTCCAATCCTAAATCGTCCTAAACACCAACAAGGTAGTATTCATACGAAGCAGCAAATAAAGGCAACAGTAGTATACCGCTGTTAGAGATTCATAAATCGATTGAGAAGAAAACAAAAATTGTCCTGCACGCTAATTTAAAATAAGAGAGATTGAGTCCTTCGACATAGCAAGTGTCTCCTGCTATGTATCCTGCAACCGACGCACCTCCCATGTGAACATGTCATGATATGAAATTAATACACAATCAGTAAACTTACAGTTAAGACGACTGATGATAACTTAAGATTATAGACCGCAAAAGATATAACTTGTTAGCTCCGGCATGTCATCGTATAAGTCAAACCAATTCGTGATGATGGCTGTATAACTTTTGTACTTTCGAAATCGATGGTTCTTCCTCACAACCCTGTATGTTTTGTTAAGAGTACTGCCCTGTTAATGAAGTACGTATAGAGTGGGTCAGCATGTATGTTATGTTACAATTGTGCATGGTATGTTAATGTCATACGATGAACCTACGTGTTTGTAACTATGAATGAACTGACAATGGGAAACTAAAATCGACATTATTATCATAGATCATACTTTTAAGTCGCCCATCTGTTTCAATTAAGAAAGAGGCCCAGATATGTAGTTAACTTAAGTAGTATCCTAATGGCAGGTTAACTTGGATATATGAGATTCAAGTAAACTCTTATATATGTACTATTGGGTGACAGGATATCATTAATATATCTGAACGTGAAGTTAAAGAACTATTTTTGTCTTTGAAGGATGGTTTGTATGTATTCTTCAATCATAAATACAAAATCAAGTCGGTCTGTATAAGAGTTGGAATAATGTATCCTGGTAGGATTACATGACTAAATGAAAACTGTTTCATTGTGAACTAATACATTGAAATTCAATTCAGCGTGACGGTCTGGTACAATACATATAGCATTTACATGTTCTCGTTTTGATATGCATGCAACATCAAATAGATCAACGCTCAAAATATTTCGAGACTACTTGCAAAAAACAATACTATACAATTGATCTTTAAACTGTTTCGACGATTTGGAATAGTTTCCTTATGAAGGCAAGTTATTCCATATTTATGCAGTTTTATAATTCAAACAATTGGTCTTTGGTTTTGGAAGGTGTAATTTGTATTGATGTTAATTTTTAACATTTTACATATTCAATTTGTCCTTCAAAAACAATCAGGTGCCAATTCAATCAAAGATTTGAATACCATAAAAGCCTTCTTATATTTAACCTTCTCAAAATATCAATTCAGTTCAAACAAGGAAACAGTAATGATGATATTGTTAAGACAGCAGCTTCTAAAATAGCCCATACTGACCTTTTAACATTTATCTTTAAAAACAATTTCAATTACAGACAAGAAACAATTTGCTTCCATATTTTTGCGCTGAGTACATTAAAGTTTACTAGTGTGGATCTAGCCGGCGTTAATATTCATGAGGCTAGCCGTCAATAATATTCATGAGATCAAAACCGCGTTCGATGAAATGTTTTGGGTAGTTATTAGATTGTGACAATAAAATAACTTTTGCTGTTAATATCCAATATGGTTATGCTATTTATAGCAATATAAAGTAATTAGGAAATAGTAAGCCAATAGGTGTCTTCTGCAAGGTCCGCGTCATTTAAAATGAAAGTAAATGAAAAGTTTAATTGCATTGCCTCACACAACACAAAACAATTATGAACATTAAAATGTTGTTATTATTGAATCAATGTAAACTATAGTAATTAAAAGAAGATGATTAAATATAGGGTAATTAAATGGAATTAATTGTCATATGGGCATTCCATAATCTGTTCGTTGTCTACAAATATAGTCCAATTCTAAAACTAAAATATACAATACATACGATAGTATCACACAATTAAAAAGATCAGAAAAACAAGAAACATAGTTTGTTGAAGGAATATAATAAACAGAAAAATAGAAACTGTCAATTACTATTTCAATGACATAATTCTTCAAAATTACGGAGATCAATAAGAGTCTTTAATCTCAACATTACCAGTCCATTTAATTGCCTCTAAAATGGCCCATAGCACTTATGCCCTAGACCCGTACGAGTTAGTCAGAAAAGGATAAGGGGGGTACCCTGGTATATCACAAATTCGAAAATGAACTATTGCCGGCTGGCCAAACGAAGAGATTCTCCACGTGGGCAATGATACCAGAGGAAGAGGTACTTATTGCCTTTAAAATGGCCCATAGCACTTATACCCTAGACCCGTACGAGTTTGTCAGTAGAGGGTTCAAAGGGGGGATATGGTATCCCGGATACAACGAATTCGAACTGAACTTTTGCCGGCTGGCCAAACTAAGAGATTCTCCACATCGGCCATTATACCAGAGGTAGAGGTTGGTATTGCCTCTAAAATGGTCCATAGCACTTATGCCCTAGACCCGTACGAGTTAGTCAGAAAAGGATAAGGGGGGTACCCTGGTATATCACATATTCGAAAATGAACTATTGCCGGCTGGCCAAACGAAGAGATTCTCCACGTGGGCAAAGATACCAGAGGAAGAGGTACTTATTGCCTTTAAAATGGCCCATAGCACTTATACCCTAGACCCGTACGAGTTTGTCAGTAGAGGGTTCAAAGGGAGGATATGGTATCCCGGATACAACGAATTCGAACTGAACTATTGCCGGCTGGCCAAACTAAGAGATTCTCCACATCGGCCATTATACCAGAGGTAGAGGTTGGTATTGCCTCTAAAATGGCCTATAGCACTTATGCCCTAGACCCGTACGAGTTAGTCAGAAAAGGATAAGGGGGGTACCCTGGTTTATCACATATTCGAAAATGAACTATTGCCGGCTAGCCAAACGAAGACATTCTCCACGTGGGCAATGATACCAGAGGAAGAGGTACTTATTGCCTTTAAAATGGCCCATAGCACTTATACCCTAGACCCGTACGAGTTTGTCAGTAGAGGGTTCAAAGGGAGGATATGGTATCCCGGATACAACGAATTCGAACTGAACTATTGCCGGCTGGCCAAACTAAGAGATTCTCCACATCGGCCATTATACCAGAGGTAGAGGTTGGTATTGCCTCTAAAATGGTCCATAGCACTTATGCCCTAGACCCGTACGAGTTAGTCAGAAAAGGATAAGGGGGTACCCTGGTATATCACAAATTCGAAAATGAACTATTGCCGGCTGGCCAAACGAAGAGATTCTCCACGTGGGCAATGATACCAGAGGAAGAGGTACTTATTGCCTTTAAAATGGCCCATAGCACTTATACCCTAGACCCGTACGAGTTTGTCAGTAGAGGGTTCAAAGGGAGGATATGGTATCCCGGATACAACGAATTCGAACTGAACTATTGCCGGCTGGCCAAACTAAGAGATTCTCCACATCGGCCATTATACCAGAGGTAGAGGTTGGTATTGCCTCTAAAATGGCCCATAGCACTTATGCCCTAGACCCGTACGAGTTAGTCAGAAAAGGATAAGGGGGGTACCCTGGTATATCACAAATTCGAAAATGAACTATTGCCGGCTGGCCAAACGAAGAGATTCTCCACGTGGGCAATGATACCAGAGGAAGAGGTACTTATTGCCTTTAAAATGGCCCATAGCACTTATACCCTAGACCCGTACGAGTTTGTCAGTAGAGGGTTCAAAGGGGGGATATGGTATCCCGGATACAACGAATTCGAACTGAACTTTTGCCGGCTGGCCAAACTAAGAGATTCTCCACATCGGCCATTATACCAGAGGTAGAGGTTGGTATTGCCTCTAAAATGGTCCATAGCACTTATGCCCTAGACCCGTACGAGTTAGTCAGAAAAGGATAAGGGGGGTACCCTGGTATATCACATATTCGAAAATGAACTATTGCCGGCTGGCCAAACGAAGAGATTCTCCACGTGGGCAAAGATACCAGAGGAAGAGGTACTTATTGCCTTTAAAATGGCCCATAGCACTTATACCCTAGACCCGTACGAGTTTGTCAGTAGAGGGTTCAAAGGGAGGATATGGTATCCCGGATACAACGAATTCGAACTGAACTATTGCCGGCTGGCCAAACTAAGAGATTCTCCACATCGGCCATTATACCAGAGGTAGAGGTTGGTATTGCCTCTAAAATGGCCTATAGCACTTATGCCCTAGACCCGTACGAGTTAGTCAGAAAAGGATAAGGGGGGTACCCTGGTTTATCACATATTCGAAAATGAACTATTGCCGGCTAGCCAAACGAAGACATTCTCCACGTGGGCAATGATACCAGAGGAAGAGGTACTTATTGCCTTTAAAATGGCCCATAGCACTTATACCCTAGACCCGTACGAGTTTGTCAGTAGAGGGTTCAAAGGGAGGATATGGTATCCCGGATACAACGAATTCGAACTGAACTATTGCCGGCTGGCCAAACTAAGAGATTCTCCACATCGGCCATTATACCAGAGGTAGAGGTTGGTATTGCCTCTAAAATGGTCCATAGCACTTATGCCCTAGACCCGTACGAGTTAGTCAGAAAAGGATAAGGGGGTACCCTGGTATATCACAAATTCGAAAATGAACTATTGCCGGCTGGCCAAACGAAGAGATTCTCCACGTGGGCAATGATACCAGAGGAAGAGGTACTTATTGCCTTTAAAATGGCCCATAGCACTTATACCCTAGACCCGTACGAGTTTGTCAGTAGAGGGTTCAAAGGGAGGATATGGTATCCCGGATACAACGAATTCGAACTGAACTATTGCCGGCTGGCCAAACTAAGAGATTCTCCACATCGGCCATTATACCAGAGGTAGAGGTTGGTATTGCCTCTAAAATGGCCCATAGCACTTATGCCCTAGACCCGTACGAGTTAGTCAGAAAAGGATAAGGGGGGTACCCTGGTATATCACAAATTCGAAAATGAACTATTGCCGGCTGGCCAAACGAAGAGATTCTCCACGTGGGCAATGATACCAGAGGAAGAGGTACTTATTGCCTTTAAAATGGCCCATAGCACTTATACCCTAGACCCGTACGAGTTTGTCAGTAGAGGGTTCAAAGGGGGGATATGGTATCCCGGATACAACGAATTCGAACTGAACTATTGCCGGCTGGCCAAACTATGTGATTCTCCACATCGGCCATTATACCAGAGGTAGAGGTTGGTATTGCCTCTAAAATGGCCTATAGCACTTATGCCCTAGACCCGTACGAGTTAGTCAGAAAAGGATAAGGGGGTACCCTGGTATATCACAAGTTCGAAAATGAACTATTGCCGGCTGGCCAAACGAAGAGATTCTCCACGTGGGCAATGATACCAGAGGAAGAGGTACTTATTGCCTTTAAAATGGCCCATAGCACTTATTCCCTAGACCCGTACGAGTTTGTCAGTAGAGGGTTCAAAGGGGGGATATGGTATCCCGGATACAACGAATTCGAACTGAACTATTGCCGGCTGGCCAAACTAAGAGATTCTCCACATCGGCCATTATACCAGAGGTAGAGGTTGGTATTGCCTCTAAAATGGTCCATAGCACTTATGCCCTAGACCCGTACGAGTTAGTCAGAAAAGGATAAGGGGGGTTCCCTGGTATATCATATATTCGAAAATCAACTATTGCCGGCTGGCCAAACGAAGAGATTCTCCACGTGGGCAATGATACCAGAGGAAGAGGTACTTATTGCCTTTAAAATGGCCCATAGCACTTATACCCTAGACCCGTACGAGTTTGTCAGTAGAGGGTTCAAAGGGAGGATATGGTATCCCGGATACAACGAATTCGAACTGAACTATTGCCGGCTGGCCAAACTAAGAGATTCTCCACATCGGCCATTATACCAGAGGTAGAGGTTGGTATTGCCTCTAAAATGGTCCATAGCACTTATGCCCTAGACCCGTACGAGTTAGTCAGAAAAGGATAAGGGGGTAACCCTGGTATATCACAAATTCGAAAATGAACTATTGCCGGCTGGCCAAACAAAGAGATTCTCCACATGGGCAATGATACCAGAGGAAGAGGTACTTATTGCCTTTAAAATGGCCCATAGCACTTATACCCTAGACCCGTACGAGTTTGTCAGTAGAGGGTTCAAAGGGGGGATATGGTATCCCGGATACAACGAATTCGAACTGAACTATTGCCGGCTGGCCAAACTAAGAGATTCTCCACATCGGCCATTATACCAGAGGTAGAGGTTGGTATTGCCTCTAAAATGGCCTATAGCACTTATGCCCTAGACCCGTACGAGTTAGTCAGAAAAGGATAAGGGGGGTACCCTGGCATATCACATATTCGAAAATGAACTATTGCCGGCTGGCCAAACGAAGAGATTCTCCACGTGGGCAATGATACCAGAGGAAGAGGTACTTATTGCCTTTAAAATGGCCCATAGCACTTATACCCTAGACCCGTACGAGTTTGTCAGTAGAGGGTTCAAAGGGAGGATATGGTATCCCGGATACAACGAATTCGAACTGAACTATTGCCGGCTGGCCAAACTAAGAGATTCTCCACATCGGCCATTATACCAGAGGTAGAGGTTGGTATTGCCTCTAAAATGGCCCATAGCACTTATGCCCTAGACCCGTACGAGTTAGTCAGAAAAGGATAAGGGGGTACCCTGGTATATCACAAATTCGAAAATGAACTATTGCCGGCTGGCCAAACGAAGAGATTCTCCACGTGGGCAATGATACCAGAGGAAGAGGTACTTATTGCCTTTAAAATGGCCCATAGCACTTATACCCTAGACCCGTACGAGTTTGTCAGTAGAGGGTTCAAAGGGGGGATATGGTATCCAGGATACAACGAATTCGAACTGAACTATTGCCGGCTGGCCAAACTATGTGATTCTCCACATCGGCCATTATACCAGAGGTAGAGGTTGGTATTGCCTCTAAAATGGCCTATAGCACTTATGCCCTAGACCCGTACGAGTTAGTCAGAAAAGGATAAGGGGGGTACCCTGGTATATCACAAATTCGAAAATGAACTATTGCCGGCTGGCCAAACGAAGAGATTCTCCACGTGGGCAATGATACCAGAGGAAGAGGTACTTATTGCCTTTAAAATGGCCCATAGCACTTATACCCTAGAACCGTACGAGTTTGTCAGTAGAGGGTTCAAAGGGGGGATATGGTATCCCGGATACAACGAATTCGAACTGATCTATTGCCGGCTGGCCAAACTAAGAGATTCTCCACATCGGCCATTATACCAGAGGTAGAGGTTGGTATTGCCTCTAAAATGGCCCATAGCACTTATGCCCTAGACCCGTACGAGTTAGTCAGAAAAGGATAAGGGGGGTACCCTGGTATATCACATATTCGAAAATGAACTATTGCCGGCTGGCCAAACGAAGAGATTCTCCACGTGGGCAATGATACCAGAGGAAGAGGTACTTATTGCCTTTAAAATGGCCCATAGCACTTATACCCTAGACCCGTACGAGTTTGTCATTAGAGGGTTCAAAGGGAGGATATGGTATCCCGGATACAACGAATTCGAACTGAACTATTGCCGGCTGGCCAAACTAAGAGATTCTCCACATCGGCCATTATACCAGAGGTAGAGGTTGGTATTGCCTCTAAAATGGCCCATAGCACTTATGCCCTAGACCCGTACGAGTTAGTCAGAAAAGGATAAGGGGGTAACCCTGGTATATCACAAATTCGAAAATGAACTATTGCCGGCTGGCCAAACGAAGAGATTCTCCACATGGGCAATGATACCAGAGGAACAGGTACTTATTGCCTTTAAAATGGTCCAGAGCACTTATACCCTAGACCCGTACGAGTTTGTCAGTAGAGGGTTCAAAGGGGGAATATGGTATCCCGGATACAACGAATTCGAACTGAACTATTGCCGGCTGGCCAAACTAAGAGATTCTCCACATCGGCCATTATACCAGAGGTAGAGGTTGGTATTGCCTCTAAAATGGCCTATAGCACTTATGCCCTAGACCCGTACGAGTTAGTCAGAAAAGGATAAGGGGGGTACCCTGGTATATCACAAATTCGAAAATGAACTATTGCCGGCTAGCCAAACGAAGACATTCTCCACGTGGGCAATGATACCAGAGGAAGAGGTACTTATTGCCTTTAACATGGTCCATAGCACTTATACCCTAGACCCGTACGAGTTTGTCAGTAGAGGGTTCAAATGGGGGATATGGTATCCCGGATACAACAAATTCGAACTGAACTATTGCCGGCTGGCCAAACTAAGAGATTCTCCACATCGGCCATTATACCAGAGGTAGAGGTTGTTATTGCCTCTAAAATGGCCCATAGCACTTATGCCCTAGACCCGTACGAGTTAGTCAGAAAAGGATAAGGGGGGTACCCTGGTATATCACATATTCGAAAATGAACTATTGCCGGCTGGCCAAACGAAGAGATTCTCCACGTAGGCAATGATACCAGAGGAAGAGGTACTTATTGCCTTTAAAATGGCCCATAGCACTTATACCCTAGACCCGTACGAGTTTGTCAGTAGAGGGTTCAAAGGGGGGATATGGTATCCCGGATACAACGAATTCGAACTGAACTATTGCCGGCTGGCCAAACTATGTGATTCTCCACATCGGCCATTATACCAGAGGTAGAGGTTGGTATTGCCTCTAAAATGGCCTATAGCACTTATGCCCTAGACCCGTACGAGTTAGTCAGAAAAGGATAAGGGGGTACCCTGGTATATCACAAGTTCGAAAATGAACTATTGCCGGCTGGCCAAACGAAGAGATTCTCCACGTGGGCAATGATACCAGAGGAAGAGGTACTTATTGCCTTTAAAATGGCCCATAGCACTTATTCCCTAGACCCGTACGAGTTTGTCAGTAGAGGGTTCAAAGGGGGGATATGGTATCCCGGATACAACGAATTCGAACTGAACTATTGCCGGCTGGCCAAACTAAGAGATTCTCCACATCGGCCATTATACCAGAGGTAGAGGTTGGTATTGCCTCTAAAATGGTCCATAGCACTTATGCCCTAGACCCGTACGAGTTAGTCAGAAAAGGATAAGGGGGGTTCCCTGGTATATCATATATTCGAAAATCAACTATTGCCGGCTGGCCAAACGAAGAGATTCTCCACGTGGGCAATGATACCAGAGGAAGAGGTACTTATTGCCTTTAAAATGGCCCATAGCACTTATACCCTAGACCCGTACGAGTTTGTCAGTAGAGGGTTCAAAGGGAGGATATGGTATCCCGGATACAACGAATTCGAACTGAACTATTGCCGGCTGGCCAAACTAAGAGATTCTCCACATCGGCCATTATACCAGAGGTAGAGGTTGGTATTGCCTCTAAAATGGTCCATAGCACTTATGCCCTAGACCCGTACGAGTTAGTCAGAAAAGGATAAGGGGGTAACCCTGGTATATCACAAATTCGAAAATGAACTATTGCCGGCTGGCCAAACAAAGAGATTCTCCACATGGGCAATGATACCAGAGGAAGAGGTACTTATTGCCTTTAAAATGGCCCATAGCACTTATACCCTAGACCCGTACGAGTTTGTCAGTAGAGGGTTCAAAGGGGGGATATGGTATCCCGGATACAACGAATTCGAACTGAACTATTGCCGGCTGGCCAAACTAAGAGATTCTCCACATCGGCCATTATACCAGAGGTAGAGGTTGGTATTGCCTCTAAAATGGCCTATAGCACTTATGCCCTAGACCCGTACGAGTTAGTCAGAAAAGGATAAGGGGGGTACCCTGGCATATCACATATTCGAAAATGAACTATTGCCGGCTGGCCAAACGAAGAGATTCTCCACGTGGGCAATGATACCAGAGGAAGAGGTACTTATTGCCTTTAAAATGGCCCATAGCACTTATACCCTAGACCCGTACGAGTTTGTCAGTAGAGGGTTCAAAGGGAGGATATGGTATCCCGGATACAACGAATTCGAACTGAACTATTGCCGGCTGGCCAAACTAAGAGATTCTCCACATCGGCCATTATACCAGAGGTAGAGGTTGGTATTGCCTCTAAAATGGCCCAAAGCACTTATGCCCTAGACCCGTACGAGTTAGTCAGAAAAGGATAAGGGGGTACCCTGGTATATCACAAATTCGAAAATGAACTATTGCCGGCTGGCCAAACGAAGAGATTCTCCACGTGGGCAATGATACCAGAGGAAGAGGTACTTATTGCCTTTAAAATGGCCCATAGCACTTATACCCTAGACCCGTACGAGTTTGTCAGTAGAGGGTTCAAAGGGGGGATATGGTATCCCGCATACAACGAATTCGAACTGAACTATTGCCGGCTGGCCAAACTATGTGATTCTCCACATCGGCCATTATACCAGAGGTAGAGGTTGGTATTGCCTCTAAAATGGCCTATAGCACTTATGCCCTAGACCCGTACGAGTTAGTCAGAAAAGGATAAGGGGGGTACCCTGGTATATCACAAATTCGAAAATGAACTATTGCCGGCTGGCCAAACGAAGAGATTCTCCACGTGGGCAATGATACCAGAGGAAGAGGTACTTATTGCCTTTAAAATGGCCCATAGCACTTATACCCTAGAACCGTACGAGTTTGTCAGTAGAGGGTTCAAAGGGGGGATATGGTATCCCGGATACAACGAATTCGAACTGATCTATTGCCGGCTGGCCAAACTAAGAGATTCTCCACATCGGCCATTATACCAGAGGTAGAGGTTGGTATTGCCTCTAAAATGGCCCATAGCACTTATGCCCTAGACCCGTACGAGTTAGTCAGAAAAGGATAAGGGGGGTACCCTGGTATATCACATATTCGAAAATGAACTATTGCCGGCTGGCCAAACGAAGAGATTCTCCACGTGGGCAATGATACCAGAGGAAGAGGTACTTATTGCCTTTAAAATGGCCCATAGCACTTATACCCTAGACCCGTACGAGTTTGTCATTAGAGGGTTCAAAGGGAGGATATGGTATCCCGGATACAACGAATTCGAACTGAACTGTTGCCGGCTGGCCAAACTAAGAGATTCTCCACATCGGCCATTATACCAGAGGTAGAGGTTGGTATTGCCTCTAAAATGGCCCATAGCACTTATGCCCTAGACCCGTACGAGTTAGTCAGAAAAGGATAAGGGGGTAACCCTGGTATATCACAAATTCGAAAATGAACTATTGCCGGCTGGCCAAACGAAGAGATTCTCCACATGGGCAATGATACCAGAGGAACAGGTACTTATTGCCTTTAAAATGGCCCAGAGCACTTATACCCTAGACCCGTACGAGTTTGTCAGTAGAGGGTTCAAAGGGGGAATATGGTATCCCGGATACAACGAATTCGAACTGAACTATTGCCGGCTGGCCAAACTAAGAGATTCTCCACATCGGCCATTATACCAGAGGTAGAGGTTGGTATTGCCTCTAAAATGGCCTATAGCACTTATGCCCTAGACCCGTACGAGTTAGTCAGAAAAGGATAAGGGGGGTACCCTGGTATATCACAAATTCGAAAATGAACTATTGCCGGCTAGCCAAACGAAGACATTCTCCACGTGGGCAATGATACCAGAGGAAGAGGTACTTATTGCCTTTAACATGGTCCATAGCACTTATACCCTAGACCCGTACGAGTTTGTCAGTAGAGGGTTCAAATGGGGGATATGGTATCCCGGATACAACAAATTCGAACTGAACTATTGCCGGCTGGCCAAACTAAGAGATTCTCCACATCGGCCATTATACCAGAGGTAGAGGTTGTTATTGCCTCTAAAATGGCCCATAGCACTTATGCCCTAGACCCGTACGAGTTAGTCAGAAAAGGATAAGGGGGGTACCCTGGTATATCACATATTCGAAAATGAACTATTGCCGGCTGGCCAAACGAAGAGATTCTCCACGTGGGCAATGATACCAGAGGAAGAGGTACTTATTGCCTTTAAAATGGCCCATATCACTTATACCCTAGACCCGTACGAGTTTGTCAGTAAAGGGTTCAAAGGGAGGATATGGTATCCCGGATACAACGAATTCGAACTGAACTATTGCCGGCTGGCCAAACTAAGAGATTCTCCACATCGGCCATTATACCAGAGGTAGAGGTTGGTATTGCCTCTAAAATGGCCCAGAGCACTTATGCCCTAGACCCGTACGAGTTAGTCAGAAAAGGATAAGGGGGGTACCCTGGTATATCACAAATTCGAAAATGAACTATTGCCGGCTGGCCAAACGAAGAGATTCTCCACGTGGGCAATGATACCAGAGGAAGAAGTACTTATTGCCTTTAAAATGGTCCATAGCACTGGTACCCTAGACCCATACGAGTTTGTCAGTAGAGGGTTAAAAGGGGGGATATGGTATTCCGGTTTACAACGAATTCGAACTGAACTATTGTCGGCTGGCCAAAATAAGAGATTCACCACATCGACCATCATACCAGAGGTAGAGGTTGGTATGGCCTATAAAATGGCCCATAGCACTTATGCCCTAGACCCGTACGAGTTAGTCTTGAAAGGATAAGGGGGGTACCCTGGTATATCACAAATTCGAAAATGAACTATTGCCGGCTGACCAAACGAAGAGATTCTCCACGTGGGCAATGATACCACAGGAAGAGGTACTTATTGCATTTAAAATGGCTCTGAGCACTTGTACCCTAGACCCGTACGAGTTTGTCAGTAGAGGGTTAAAAGGGGGGATATGGTATTCCGGTTTACAACGAATTCGAACTGAACTATTGCCGGCTGGCCAAACTATGTGATTCTCCACATCGGCCATTATACCAGAGGTAGAGGTTGGTATTGCCTCTAAAATGGCCCAGAGCACTTATGCCCTAGACCCGTACGAGTTAGTCAGAAAAGGATAAGGGGACTACCCTGGTATATCACAATTTCGAAAATGAACTATTGCCGGCTGGCCAAACGAAGAGATTCTCCACGTGGGCAATGATACCAGAGGAAGAAGTACTTATTGCCTTTAAAATGGTCCATAGCACTGGTACCCTAGACCCATACGAGTTTGTCAGTAGAGGGTTAAAAGGGGGGATATGGTATTCCGGTTTACAACGAATTCGAACTGAACTATTGCCGGCTGGCCAAACTAAGAGATTCTCCACATCAACCATCATACCAGAGGTAGAGGTTGGTATTGCCTATAAAATGGCTCAGAGCACGTATGCCCTAGACCCGTACGAGTTAGTCAGGAAAGGATAAGGGGGTACCCTGATTTATCACAAATTCGAAAATGAACTATTGCCGGCTGGCCAAACGAAGAGATTCTCCACGTGGGGAATGATACCAGAGGAAGAGGTACTTATTGCCTTTAAAATGGCCCATAAAAATTATACCCTAGACCCGTACGAATTTGTCAGTAGAGGGTTTAAATGGGGGGATATGGTATCCCGGATACAACGAATTCGAACTGAACTATTGCCGGCTGGCCAAACTAAGAGATTCTCCACGTGGGCCATTATACCAGTGTTAGAGGTAGGCATTTCCTCTAAAATAGCCCATAACAATCATGCCCTAGACCTGTGCAAATTTGTCAGCAGACGGTTTAAAGGGGGATATAGTATCCCGGTGTACAACGAAGTCAAAATGAAATATTGTCAGCTGACCGACTAAGATAATCTAAACGTGGACCATATTAGCAGAGGTAGAGGTAGCCATTGCCTTTAAGATGGGCCATAGCACTAACCCTGATTGCGTTGTCAAACATATCAGATTTATGGAATAATGTTGCCTCGAAAATTACCCATGGTTCTTATGTCCTAGACCCGTACCTGTTGAACAGCAAAGGGAAGTACTCTTGTATATCACAAAGACCAAACTAAGAGATTCTCCTTGTGGGCTAACAAAAAGATTAGCGTAGGTGTTTTCTCTAAAAAGGCCCATGTATCGTATATCATAGATCCGTACGTATTGGTAGGAAAAGGGTAAGGGAATTACTCTTGTATATCAAAATATTCAAACATACTTTTACTTGCTGGTCATTTTAAAGGTAATTAGTACCTTAACCTCTGTATCATGGTCCACGAGGAGAATCTTTTAGTTTGACAAGTCGTCAATAGTTCAATCCGACTTTGAGATATATAAAGGTGCCCATCTTTCTCTTTGCTGACTAGGTCGTACGGTCTAGGGTATAGTAGTATGGGTCATTTTAGAGGCAATTCCTATTTCTTCCTCTGATATAATGACCCACGTGGAGAATTTCTTAATTTGGCCATCCGGCAATAGTTTTTTTCGACTTCGTGATGAATCGGAGTACCACAACCCTTGTTATCCCCTCCTGACAAACTCGTACGGGTCTAGGACATAAGTACTATGGGCCATTATACAACTACTACATATACCTCTTGTGTCATGACCCATGTGAAAAATGTCTTGGTTTGGCAAGCTGGCAATAGTTCATTTCGACTTTGTGATATATAAAGGTACCAACCTTATCCTTTCCTGGCTAAGTCGTACGAGTCTAGGGCATTAAAAGATTTTTGTCATTTTTGAGGCAATGGATACCTCTCCCTCTGATATAATGACTCGTGTGAATAATTCTTTCTATTCAAGCTCTAATGTCAACATGTCACACATGTTACAATGAATATGGGCAGCGAGAACGTTGCGTTTGTGATTTTGCTCTTAACATACTTGGGCCGCACATGAATTACTTTAAAATAAATGAAAGTGATCACAACATTAATTATTAAAGTTCTAATAAAATAAATTACTAGTAAAATTTTAAATTTATATGTAAAATATTTAACAGCCCACGGTTTAAATTCATTTTAATGTCCATATGCTAATCACACGTTATCATTTAACTTTTTACGATTTATATTTAACACATGTTAGTCTATGTTTTTATTTTCGTCTTTTCCTCACTCTGAGCTGCTATATTTTCAAGTTCCAAAGAATTCAAGTTTGATGATTGGTCTAGATATCAAACCAGTTTTTGTTCGAATTATGGCTGATCGTGTAAGTCCATCTTTGCCGTAAAAAAATTTGTCACTGATCGCCAAAGTCCAATTAATCTAGATACATAGTCCTGAATCTGAACTACATATTTCCGACGTTAATGTTCTATGTGTTTCGATCTGTGTATCGGTAATATTTCCTAAGCGAATTTATGTATTCCTGCTTCCATCTTTTTATGTAGTTTTTAAGAATTAATGAAAGAAACTTCGATTGTCTAGCCAGTTACTGGTTCATGCGTAGTGTATTTGGTTCCTGGTTGTAAACTACAGTCTTTAAGGCCGTTATACGGTAGCGTCTTGGTCCGTTTTCAATATAATAAATGTGACGGAGTAAGGGGTTCGTCGTCCGCGTTTGATCCGATGAAACGTATGTTAGTGGGCGATCACTGAGTAAACGTTCTACTTCAGTCATTATCGTGTTGAGTGTTCTATTGTCCATATGTGCTCGTTTAATTCAGTTTTTCGTTATTCCTCTCAATCTCTCCCACCATCCACCGAACAAAATTGTTCCATAAGGATTAAGCTTCTCGGTTACATGATGATTTTGATAAATGTTCAATTTCTTTTGCTCTCGCATCATACAAATCATTTACAAATACTAAACGTGATGCATGGAAGAAGTCTAACAAAGCTCTTTGTTAATTAAAGCTCGATATAATATTGTCAACATAAAAGTATTTCTTTATGCCCGCGTCACACTGTCCCGATTTTTATGCCGATGGCAGCACGATTATGGAAATTTTCAAAATCGGGACTGATCGTGTCAAGATCGGGCTATTCGTAGCGCCATCTTTAACCATCGAAGAACCATCGGCCACCTTTTCTAGCCTTCGGGGACAACTTCGGGAAAGGTTCTAAATTTTTTAACATGTTAAAAAATCCCCGAAGGTGCGTCCGATGTAGAGGGTTCGTATTGAGTTCGTATCACAATCCTCACCATCGTAATGCCACCGAGAATGCATCTTTGAATATCGTATTGCATTCGTGTTTCCATCGTTTCCATCGGGCAGTTTTGACATTACGATGTCTTCACGAATGAATCACGAAGCTACCCGAAGGTCTTACGATGGCAACACGACTTCGTGAAGACCTCGTAATCCAGCTAAATGTAAGTTAATTTTCGCGCTTAAATACATTTAAAGTGCCATGCGCGATATGCACTGGTCAGTCATACGACAGTTAAGAAAGACGTTCACAAAACATGGAGCTCATATCATATGATTCTATGAAAACAAGAAAGGCGAGAGCGTTGTTTCTATTAATTCAAATGGAAAAATTAAGAAGAGCAGGTATTACAGGCTAAGGTTTTACTTTTGCAAATAAAATATTATTTTTGTCAATTTTTCATATCAAATAATATAATGAAAATCATAAACGCGCCTCGTATACAAACACTGCATGTACACGTATATAGGGAAACCAACTTTTTCTTCATTATTCTGATTTTTTATGTATCGTCTGAGTTGTTGTCACACGAATGTTTACTACATAAACATTTTGTTTTCTATATGTCATATTTTGCCGCATTTGTTGCTTTCCTCACATCCTTCCTTTAGTCTATATTATTATGATATTCTCCTGGAAAGAGCTCTTATTGAATAAAAGGGATCAACGAACCCATTACCTTACCTTTAAGATAGATCAGTAAACATGGGCATAATTATGGGTGATTATTCAGACTAGTGCACACATTTTACAGTTCAAACAAGGCAATGCCGAGCGTGGCATCCCCTCGTATGTAACATATTGGGGACAAATATGGACACTTTATTTGTATATGACACATGCAGAAAATGGTAAATTGAATACGCATATTTGATACATAAACTATTTTTTTAGAAATCAACCAAATTATTCAGTAACTGGAAATACCAACGGTCTTTCGTCTTATGATTAAACCAAAATTTAAATGTACAATATAATTTATATTCAATATTGATCAAACAATTTAAAACGCGTGATGCCTTCGGCATATAATTTAAATGCATCGTAAGCTGTACATGACGTCTTTTAGACATCGTATGGCCATCGCGACATCATCGTAATCCATCGTGTAGCCTTCGTGATCCATCTTGTAGACTTCGGCTGAGATATGAAGCTTAAATACCGTCTTCGGTTAACCTTCGTATGTCCATCTTTTGCTATCGTATATACTTTCGACACCCTCGTATATAGACTTCGTTATTCATCGTACTTGCTTCGGTCACTTTTTGGTATTTTAAGAGATCGGGACCAACTTCGTACGAACTTACAATTTTCGCATTCGGGTGTCCATCGTATATAAAAATCGGGACAGTGTGACGCGGGCATTAACATTGCTGTCCAGTCTGTTGAATTGCAGTCAAATGTTTACGTATAACAGCATTTAGGATAAACGGAGAGAAAGTTGCTCCAAATTATACTGACTTGAATCTGTTTGCGGTTAGTTGACTATTTGGGTCATCCGGGTTACTAAGCATAAGAGAATCTGGTAACATCACGATCCTCTTCATCCAGCCCATAATAAGTAAGGCTTTTTCTATACCTGTCGAGACGGCGTATTTGTGCATTCTAAATCGGAGAAAAATTCCGGTTAAATCATTAAAGTTTGGCCAAAGATCCATCAAACAATCATTTAAGCTTAGATTAATAGGTGAAGGTTTGCAGCTACAGTCAAATACAATTCTGATTGGCGTGGTTGACGACTTTTTACGGAAATGATGGTGCGGTATGGAATGAACAATTGTTTTGGCTGATCGTTCATCAACTCTCTCGATAAATCTACGTTTTTTCTTGTTCATTAATAATTTTTCCGTTTTTCTGTAAAAGTGTAAGTTCACGATTAAGAAGCTTAATGACATTTTCTGTTCTCCGTTATTCAATACTTCTGTTGTCTAGTAAGGTGTGGTGTTCCTCCTTACAAGGTAACTTATCAACATATCTTTATGTTTCCATATGGTAACCTCTACCATTTGATTTATATACATCTTGGAATTGTCTGTTTTCAGATTTGTTGTCACTATTACTTATACTAGCAGCTTCAACTTCCATAAATTTCTCCATCATAAAAGTTCTACTCTTCAACTCTGTGACCTACTAATATGTTCATCATTGACGTAAGTGTGTGATCTGGATTTGCAGGTATTCAATTGATTGTGCCGGACAGAAGGTTACGGATTTCCGACTTGACGGTAGTAGGTCCTGTTCCTCATACTATTCTATCATCGACAATTGACCAGTAATAATCGAATTAGATATAATTCAATAGAGAATCTTCAACCATTGGGTCATGTGAGACCGGATGGTCTAATTTCAAGCCAAACAAATACTTTAAATTTGTTATATTACGTACATAAGTCTTCATTGGTACAGCTATTTCTGGTACAATCAAAACGTTGATAGGTAATTTGCCGTTGTCTGTGCCATCACTTGTGTCACAAAATCCTGACAAGTTTATGGTCTTCTGTCTGGTAATTGTCAAATCAAGCTCTGTAGCTTATTTTTCTGTGATGAGGGCATCTGTGCGCCCTTGTCAAATAATGTGTTTGTGTAAGTACATTGAATGCCCGAACTTACTTGCGCTACGACAGTTTTTAGTCTGTGTCTGTGAGTGAAGAACTGTACCCGTTTTCTTCGCGTTGTGTTGTGTTTACTGAATTGTGTTACTAGTAATATATTCATTAGTGTTACTCTGTTTTTCATCTTTTTAACCTCGTCTTTGCATAAACTAGTATGCTGCTTTATTTTACCTGCAACTTTTGTGTGATTTGCAATCAGCTATATTGGGGGTCAAAGACAGTTAAAACATAAACGATGCTGTTTAACAACAGAAATATTTGCTGTTTGATCAATTATCTTAGTGCAATTAACGGGAACATGTGATTCGTTACAAAAGTACACATGATTTTACGTTTATTTGTGTTGATTTATTTTGTACGTACCTTTGCATTGGTGTGAAATGCTGCTGTAGTGGTTTAAGTTTCCGTATGATCAGAGGAATTGCCTCTCTCAATAATGTTGAGTTCTTGAGATAGTATATGTAGTAGTTCATTTAATTGCCAACTATTTGATTCATGGTGTCTTGTAAGATTTATGCGTACGTCCCCGGTAACTTTTTCAATATGATAGGGATCAATAATGGGTCATATGTATTCTCTGTCTGACCAAGGGATTCTAAACCACGTACATATGTTTCAATTTTGTCGTAAAAAATAACGTAAGCTCTTGTATGAAGGTATGTAAAATTATGCATTCATGTACGTTTGCGTGATGTTGCGAACTTGTGGCATTTGTGTTTAGCGTTGATGTTTGTACTTAAATAAATTTTGCTATTGGCTGTATTTTTTTTCTAAATTAAATAAATAATCATCAGAGTTAACGATTTCTGTTTCGAAGGTTATTGGAATCAACAAGTTTTGTGCCGCTCTCCCCATTTTTCGTCGAATTTCTGGAATATTCCGGAGACGGCACTACTATGTCCTGCTAGTATCGATTTCAGCTGTAAATTCATCCTGGTCACTTGACACCAATATCGTTAAGAGGTTCACTTGACACCAATATCGTTAAGAGGTTACATCGGACAACTATAGAGCTAACAATAACAAAAGTGAATAGAATGTATGTATATCTATTTTGACTCTATTGTCAACACGTGACACTTACGTAACATTACAATGATTAACAACAGCGAAAACTTGATCAATTACTCCTTAACATATTGTCTAAGTATCGGTACCCAATACGATTGTAATACGTAAGTAAGCGTAGCATTGAGTCCGAATTAAGTGAACGCTCGTGTGCGTCTGTCACTATCAGTTTGGTAAGTAAATGATTCGCAGGTAATAAATACGGAAATTTGGTATTCTCTAGAATGATTCCGCTTTGAATCCTTCCATTGCATCTCAAAAAGCTACCGTCATCTATGAAGAGTCACAATTGTCTAGTGCTAGGATATTGCCTTGTGTTTTTATCTCAGATGTTTGGTATATCGGTATATTGGTAGTTAAATATGAACCGCTGAACGTAAGCAGTTACTCAAATCACTTTCCTGAAAATTTCAATATTTCCAATTGTCTATAACGTTACTGATATCATAGTGATCAGTATGAACTTCATTGTTTAGAAATTCCTCGTCTTCGTTTTTTTCTGTAATTGTCAATACCGTTAACTAATTCTGTCTTTTTTTAAAGGACACTATCGATGTATTGATCGACGTCAATTCCTCGTGTTAAGAGATTGGTTGGGTTGCATTCTTTTGGGCAATATCTCCATTAATGTTGATTTTGTAGATTTTGTTATTCCTCGCGCTCGATTCACAATAAATCGTTTAAACAGTTTCGATGATTTAACCAGTGCAATACTATACAGCTATCCGACCAGAAAGCCACGTTTTTACATTAGAAGGTCGATTTTACATGAAAAGCTAGTTCCAATAACTGCGGCCATAAGTTCTAGTTGCGGTTATGTAAGGGTTTTCACTTGCGCTAATCTGCTTTTCGCAATCACTAACGTAATTTCGGTTCCGTTGTTCAGATAGTCAGTCGCAAAATACGTGTAGTTCAAGGTATACCTAAGATTAGATGAAACAAAGGAGAATACAAAATTCGATCAAGTAGAAGTCATTACAACACTAGGAAAACTTGTGCAAACACAAACATTGTTTTAGGACTTGAATGAACAAATTCTAAAGTTAACGGAACCGGAAGATGTGGTAAATTAGATTATTTCATTCAGATGAATTTTCGGTTAATATGATAACCTTGATTTGACACGTACGTAAGTTCATACAAATGTCCAAAATCCTGCAGTCCCGTCACATTGAATCAAATACTAAAGAACTAGAACGCACACTTTAAATCCAAAAACTATACCGTTTGTTTCAACGCAAAACATAGCAAACCTACACAACGCACTGTCGTTTGAAAACCAGTTTGCCCAAGCCATTCTCACAATCAACACGCAATAAAGTACATTTCCTGCAACATTTAATCAGAGTAACGTACCAAAACTTACGCTTCCAACTTTCGAAGGCACGATTTCAGAATGGCAAACCTTCTGGGACTCATGTGAGTCGTCCGTACATCTTAACTACTTACTTACAAATATACAAAAGTGTAACTGCTTGAAAGCTCATGAAGTAGAACACGAAGCACTAGATTTAGAAATTCCTTCGCCTATAAATCAGTAAACAAGCTTACGAAGTTTTTTACGATCAAATTGGAGGTAGCGTCAAGGTCTAGAAACTTTGGGTAAGACACATGAAACATACGGCACACTACTTCTTCCCATTATTGTCAACAAATTACCCGTTGAAGTCAGAAAATATCTCGCGCGAGGACATAGAACAAAAACGTTGGTATAAAGGACCTCCCTGAAAGCATATTAGACGATATCGTTATACCGGACACAGGACAAAAGAGTCGACATCCGAAATTGGTGAAATCTAAATCTTACAAGAATATTAAGACTAGACCTAGCGTTTACTGTCACGAAATACATCCACCAACTCATTGCAGTAAAACAGCCGACACATAATGCCGTATGAACAAATTTGTTATCTTTAACTACCTTGGTATACACAGACTAAACGAATGTAAATCTAAACGCACATTGTAATGAGAAACACCACACAAACTAATGTAATGCACGTTAAACCCACTATCTTCGAATTCGCCCAACGTTCAACTCGTGAATGACATTGATGATACGGAACATAATACTACTATTTTATATTCTCAACGGGCAGAATTGCAATCGAATGTACTTTTGAAAACTGCCGTGGCACAAGTAGGCTCAAATCAGTTCTTTATCGATACGGATAATTCATTTTGACGAAGGACGGCAAACATCTTTTGAAACGCAAAACTTAACTAAATTTACAGATAGCGGGAATATAAATAATATATTAATCGGCATTTGGAGGTGCAGAGAAAAACGTGAGACACATAGAAAAGTCAACAATCTATCTCAAAACCGATGTAGGACACGTATTGTCAACCAAAGCACTGATAGTACAGATGATCGGCATGCCTATACAGAATCACATACGTAATATTGATACACAGAACGGTTATTTGCGTGGTTTAAAGATAGCGCACACGGTTACAAAGCACGATTCATTCGAGATATCGTTGCTGGTAGGCGCATATCACTACGGGGACATTGTTAACGATTATATAGTCCGTGTAAACGATCCGAACGCCGTGAAATCCAATATCGGATAAATGCTATCGGTACTTACATACGGTAAGAAAACAAACACGTCGAAGACTAGTATGTGTAATGTTGATAAAAGGGATGAGTTTTCATTTCCTATCGTTAATTATCCGTTTTTAGATGGTGACGTTCCCTTGTCACCATCTTACGGTGTTTATATATCTCAACTTGTACGATTCGCTCGTGTATGTAACAATGTTTTAGATTTTAACGAGAGAAATTTATGTATTACTGAAAAATTATTACACCAGGGTTTTCGATATCACAAATTAGTCAAAACATTTACTAAATTTTATCATCGGTATAAAGACATCATTCGTAAATATAGCTCAACATGCAGACTTCTAACGTTCAGGTATTTCACATCCAATTTTTTATGGAAATATTCTTTATAAAGCACAAAGGTGTCAGTATTCACCTCAGAAACTTACAAAACCTTTGAATAGACTTATTAAGAAGGGATATAATTACGATACTGTTGTCAAGTCATTAAAAATTGCATATTTTGGCGTTAATATTGAGTCACTGATAAGGTCCTTGCATCGGAACTAAACACATTTATTCTAAAAACAGTTGTTGGCATGACACGGGTTATGTTCTTCTCATATATTTTATGATGGTATGATACTAAACCCCTAACGGGAAGGATTGTGCCTGATGTTCATATGATGAAATCATAATCTTTCAGTCAGTTTAATTGAAGTCTGGAGCTGGCATGTCAGTTAACTGCTAGTAGTCTGTTGTTATTTATGTATTATTGTCATTTTGGTTACATCTTCTGACATCAGACTCGGACTTCTCTTGAACTGAATTTTAATGTGCGTATTGTTATGCGTTTACTTTTCTACATTGGTTAGAGGTATAGGGGGAGGGTTGAGATCTCACAAACATGTTTAACCCCGCCGCATTTTTGCGCCTGTCCCAAGTCAGGAGCCTCTGGCCTTTGTTAGTCTTGTATTATTTTAATTTTAGTTTCTTGTGTACAATTTGGAAATTAGTATGGCGTTCATTATCACTGGACTAGTATATATTTGTTTAGGGGCCAGCTGAAGGACGCCTCCGGGTGCGGGAATTTCTCGCTACATTGAAGACCTGTTGGTGACCCTCTGCTGTTGTTTTTTATTTGGTCGGGTTGTTGTATCTTTGACACATTCCCCATTTCCATTCTCAATTTTATCTAGTATCACACAAAGTTAAAGAATTCAATCTGGAGAGATTTTGGAATTTAGATTCAATAGGAATAAATAGTAGGGAGGTAGACGAAGACGACAATGCATATATTTAAGTCTATCAGGACAGATAAATTGAGTTCTGAGAAAACAAATATTCCGCTATGTTACCTTGAAAACGTGATGAATTGCCTATAAATTAAGCAGTCACGAACAGAAGGACAGAAAACGTCCTTCAAAGACTTACTCAAAACTCAGATATGTTAAAGAAGTACGGGAACATTATACAAGAACAGGAACGAAGAGGATTCATAGAGAAGGTAGATGAAACAGATGAACTTAAGAAAAGTATCACTACATTCCTTATTATCCTGTACAGAAGGAATCAAGCACTATGCCTATCAAAATTGTTTACGACTGCATTTGTCGACATCGCATAATTCGCAAAGTTTGAATGACTGATTTGTATGTGGACAACATTCTGTTAAGTTTACAGAACGAGGGTGGGCTGACTATAAGGAAGGGAGATCAATGATGGAGGAAACTGGATTATATCTACGATCCTGGACGTCAAACCGTGTGGATATACGTAAGCTAGCTAAAACGGAAAAAGTACTACTATATGCGGACAAAACACAAAAGTACATGGTATGTTATGGAATAGCTGATTCGATGATCTGATGTACCAGAAATTAATACGGCCGCTTTGTGAAAAATTGTGCAAATCATGCTACAGGAATAAAATTTGGCATAGACTCAGCTCAGCTGTTACTCTTTTATTCAAGATAAGGAGGCATTTGAAAAAAATGTCTCACATCCGGTAAAAATCTTAAATGGCCGACATCATACTTAAATCATTCAAATATCAGAGGTTAGGGTAAGTGTGTGAAAAGTGGTTTTTATCATGCTGATATAATAATATTTGGAACAAACCTTTGTTATGTACTACTTTTGGATATTTTATATAGATTAGATGTCTTTTAAAACCCTACTTTCGGTAAAATCCGACATGGCGGACATTGTACTAAAATAAGCTTATTTTTAAAGGAGGGTATTGCTACTATCATTAAATTGTTCAGGAACCTTTCTTTGATGCTGCTAATGGATACAATACATAAGACATATGTCTTTAAAAGCATTACTTCCGGTTATAGTCAAACTGGCGGACATGAAACATCATTATTTTACTTTAATATTCAACTTAATTTCAAGATGTAAAGAAACTGTTTTTTTTTTTGTGCTGGTCAGTTACCATTTGATTTTGGCTTTAAGTTATCTTCTAAACCACCTATTGTATTCTATAGATAATGATTAAATACAAAGCTAACACTTCCGGTATATAAAACCAATTTGGAGTAAATTTCAAAGATGAGTCCTCAGTCCATATCTTCGAAATAGAGCTTTTATTTGGATAGATTGATGAAAATAAGATAAAATCACTGTAGTACTAAAACATCTTTAAAAGTACAGATCATTTATGGCCGCAAATATTCACAATCGGAAAGCTGATTTTCCTCATTTACTAAGACAGCGGCGGTATTGGTTTTTACATCAAAAATGTACAAGCTCCTGATAAGGTGAAGAGGCCTCACAAAGAGTTGTCCAAAGGGGTTCCAATGTTTCATATTTTCCCCGCCATTATAAGCGTCTGGAATAGTAAGCATAGAAACCAAATCTCAAGCTTGTTACTCATCCACACCCGCCATGGTATATTGCACGTTTTACATGATGAAAAACATTAGACCGAGTCGTTCAAATATCATCAATAAGTCTTTCCACTTTCAAAAACATGTTTTCTTGCTTCGTAAACCCTATCTGATAAGTTTGTTCGATCTTACTACAAAACCACGTATCGTTTTATCAATGGCATTATCAAATCCATATCTGGTGATGTTGGCTGATCAATCATCATTCTAAATCATTAAGTCACATCTTCAAACGCCATCCATGTCAACAACGAAGTTCCCTTTCAAGTTAACGTGCACTTGAAAGGTCACGGATAGATTATATCTAAGGCTTTTTCCACTTCCAAAGCCAAAGTTCATCTGCCCCCATGTCACGGAATAATGACACAGCAATGACAGCAGCATCAGTATCGACTGTTCAAGTCATGAGTCAGTTAAGTCTGTGAATCACTGCATCAGACACATGGTTTTTTTTGTATATTGATTCTATAGTATAAGCCTATTCATTTTAACATGGGGCTAAACTTGAAACACCATCATGTGGTGAATAACACAAAACATCCTCAGCATTTGTTGCTACAACTAACTCTTCCTCAAAATCTATTGAGCAAGCGCCTGTGAATAAAAACTAAAAAGTTCTTTCTTAATGTCGTCATCTCTCAGAAAACTTTACCAATTTTGAGATTTGTTTCGAATCTGGATTCGTCTTTGTATTCTCTTACCCCTAAGTGTATTTCTTTTTTCTTGTGGCAGCATTGAAACTACCGGTATTGTCTATATATGCATTCATCCACTGTTACAGTTTCAAGTTGTTTCATAACGAGTATGCTGATAGGGTATTATGCCCTTATCTTAAAAAGCATGAAACTATTATGATAAAGTCTTGGATGCATATGACAGTTGTAGCAACACATGTTCAGGATATTCAATCTTTACCGACGTGATGCGTTTCAAGTTAAACACCATATTAATACATCTGTATTAAAAGGCTGACACTAGAATCATGCGGTGCATGTGTCTGATGCAGTGAAACACAAAATTAAACAAGTCATTATTCGAACAGTTGTTACTGATGATGCTGTCATTACTGTTTCGCTATTCCGTGACATAGGGGTAGACGAACTATGGATTGTGTTTAAGAGGAGGAAAAGCTTTGGATAAATATATATAAATGACCTTCCAAATGAACTCGCGATTAGGGATCACACACAAATATTGTGATCCATTTTCCGGTTGTGATACGGTTCTCTGTTTTCTTGAAAAGGGGGAAAAAGACTGTTTGGGAGACATTGATAGCATTTGAAGATGTGACTTAAACTTAAAGAATGATAATTGATCCGCCTAAATCACCGGTGTTTACTATAAGATAGCAAAAAATAATCATATGGGGTTAGCATGGTTAACAAAGCAAGAAATATCTATTTACGCAAAAGGGTAGGTTAATTGAGGTTATCAACTTAGTCTAGTCTTTTCCAGCATGCAAAATGTACAATATACTAAGACACGTGTTTAGGGGACGAGCCTGAAATTGGCTCGTATGCTACCAAGTCCAGGCGCTAATGGATGACGACGGCACAAAGAGGATCACTTTTAAAAAACTCTTTCTGAGGGCTCATCATGTTGTCAGAAGCTTGCACATTGTGGATGTAAGAAAGGTTGTCACGGTTGTTTTTATGAGGAAAATCAAGTCTCCCGTGCCCTGCGTCGTGTGCATGTGGTGGTAACTGGGAATTTACAAGTTGTTTTTGCCAAATAGTGGTAATTTTTAAAAGGTTTAGTACTTAAGTGATTTTATTTTGATTAAATCAATCTATCCAAAGCTCTACATCGAACATATGGAGTGAGGACTCATCTTTGACATTTACGCCATATTGTTTTTTTTTTACCGGAAGTGTTAACTTTGTATTTAAATATTAACTACAGAATATGATAAGTGGTTTAGAGGATAAATTAAAGCCTAAAGTTGATGACCACCACAAAAAAAACACTTTTTTCACATTTTGAAAAAAAGATAAATATCAAAATAAAAAAATGACATATTTATGTCCTCCATTTTGAATATTACCGGAAGAAAGGATTTTTAAGACATATATCTTATACATTGTATCCCTTGGAAGCATCAAAGCAATGTTACTGTACAATTTAATGATAGTAACAATACGTTAAAACACATTTCAATCCCCCTCCTTAAAAAATAAGCTTATTTTAGTCAATGTCCGCCATATTGGATTCTACCGAAAGTAGGGTTTTTAGAGACATTTTATCTATATAATATATCCAAAAGTATTACATAACAAAGGTTTGTACCAAATATTATTATAACAGCATGCTGATAGATCCTTTTCACATACTGTGGATTCATTATTATTCGTGGGATACCAATTTCTCGTGGATTTCGTTGGTACAGGCAAACCACGAAATTTGATGTTCAACGAATGACAAATTTCACAAAGGCTTGTACTAGTATGCAGACTTCGGTAAAACCACGAAATGAAATATCCACGAATATGTAAGTTTCCCTGAATCCACGAAAATTGGTACCCACGAAAATAAATGAATCCACAGTACTAGCCTTCTATATTGGGCCGATTAAAGTATGATGTCCGCCATTTTTTATTTAACCGGCAGTGAGACATTTTTTTCAAATGCCTTCTTATCTGAAATAAAAGAGTAATATTTCAGGAAGGTCTATGCCAATGTTCATGCTTATATCAGGATGTGCACAACTCGTCTGAAATATACTTGTGGCCGCCGGACTAAATGTGATATTCCAATACTAGACATTGTAACAAAAAGTGAGATTTTGAAAATTCTTCGAAAAAATACGATCCACTTAGAATACTTAGCCCGGTCACAATACGAACAAAGAAGCTCATACAGGATCTATGGAAAAGTGGATTGAATTGGGATAAACACGTTTCGGAAAACTCTAAGGATTACTTTAGCAAGCGACTGTGAGAAAGCGACACACAACGTATTTCCGAGATATTATTTCTCCGGTAATTCTATTTCGGAATAGTCTGGTAACAGCGCTTCTGTCTTCTGTTCTCCGATCTGACTGATTTCATTTTTTCGAGATCCGGGTCACGGTATCATAAATAAAGATGATAGTTAAGGCAATATGTACTACAACAACTGTTCAGCCAGTACATTAAATATACATATTCGTATTCCAAGGCGAAGTCACTGACAGTACGACGTCGACAATGGACAAGTACAATAAATCGGACGTTATGCTCCCGCGATAGGTTAACCAATAATGGCTAACGTGGAGAATCTCTTAGTATGGCCAGTCAACAATAGTTAATTTTCATTTTTAACCCTCTTCTGAAAAATCTTACGGGTCTAAGGCATCAGTGCTTTTATCCATTTTAAAGGTAATAACTACCTTTGTCCCTGTTATCGTGGCCCTAGTGGAGAATCTTTCAGTTTTGCTAGTCGGCAACAGTTCAATAAACCCCTTTCCCTTTGCTGACTGACTCGTACGGGTCTAGGGCATAAGTGTTATGGGTCATTTTAGAGTCAATATCAACTTCTACCTCTGGTATAATTGTCGATGTGGAGAATCTCTTAGCTTGGCCAGCCGGCAATAGTTCAGTTCGAATTTGTTGTAAACCGGTATCCCATTTCCCCACTTTTAACCCTCTACTTACTTACTCATACGGGTCTAGGGTATAAGTGCTATGGGTAATTTCAAAGTCAATAAGTATCTCTTCCTCTGGTATCATTGCCTACGGGGACAATATCTTCGTTTCGCCAGCCGGCAATAATTCATTTCGAATTTGTGATATACTTGGGTACCCCCTCCTTATCCTTTCCTGACTAACTCGTACGGGTCTAGGGCATAAGTGCTATCGGCCATTTTAGAGGCAGTACCAACCTCTACTTCTGGTATAATGGTCGATGTTGAGAATCTTTTAGTTTGGCCAGCCGGCAATAGTTCAGTTCGAATTCGTTGTAAACCGGAATACCATATCCCCCCTTTTAACCCTCTACTGACAAACTCGTACGGGTCTAGGGTACAAGTGCTTGGAGCCATTTTTAAGGCAATAAGTACCTCTTCCTCTGGTATCATTGCCCACGTGGAGAATCTCTTCATTTGGCCAGCCGGCAATAATTCATTTTCGAATTTGTGATATACCAGGGTACCCCCCTTATCCTTTCAAGACTAACTCGTACGGGTCTAGGGCTTAAGTGCTATGGGCCATTTTATAGGCCATACCAACCTCTACCTCTGGTATGATGGTCGATGTGGTGAATCTCTTATTTTGGCCAGCCGACAATAGTTCAGTTCGAATTCGTTGTAAACCGGAATACTATATCCCCCCTTTTAACCCTCTACTGAAAAACTCGTACGGGTCTAGGGTACCAGTGCTATGGGCCATTTTAAAGGCAATAAGTACGTCTTACTCTGGTATCATTGCCCACGTGGAGAATCTCTTCGTTTGGCCAGCCGGCAATAGTTCATTTTCGAATTTGTGATAAACCAGGGTACCCCTTATCCTTTCCTGACTAACTCGTACGGGTCTAGGGCATACGTGCTATAAGCCATTTTATAGGCAATACCAACCTCTACCTCTGGTATGATGGTTGATGTGGAGAATCTCTTAGTTTGGCCAGCCGGCAATAGTTCAGTTCGAATTCGTTGTAAACCGGAATACCATATCCCCCCTTTTAACCCTCTACTAACAAACTCGTACGGGTCTATGGTACAAGTGCTCAGAGCCATTTTAAAGGCAATAAGTACCTCTTCCTGTGGTATCATTGCCCACGTGGAGAATCTCTTCGTTTGGTCAGCCGGCAATAGTTCATTTTCGAATTTGTGATATACCAGGGAACCCCCCTAATCCTTTCAAGACTAACTCGTACGGGTCTAGGGCATAAGTGTTATTGGCCACTTTATAGGCCATACCAACCTCTACCTCTGGTATGATGGTCGATGTGGAGAATCTCTTAGTTTGGCCAGCCGGCAATAGTTTAGTTCGAATTCGTTGTAAACCGGAATACCATATCCCCCCTTTTAACCTTCCACTGACAAACTCGTACGGATCTACGGTACAAGTGCTATGGGCCATTTTAAAGGCAATAAGTACGTCTTCCTCTGGTATCATTGCCCACGTGGAGAATCTCTTTGTTTGGCCAGCCGGCAATAGTTCAGTTTCGAATTTGTGATATACCAGGGTACCCTCCTTATCCTTTCCTGACTAACTCGTACGGGTCTAGGGCATAAGTGCTATCGGCCATTTTATAGGCAATACCAACCTCTACCTCTGGTATGATGGTTGATGTGGAGAATGTCTTAGTTTGGCCAGCCGGCAATAGTTCAGTTCGAATTCGTTGTAAACCGGAATACCATATCCCCCCTTTTAACCCTCTACTGACAAACTCGTACGGGTCTAGGGTACACGTGCTCTTGGCCATTTTAAAGGCAATAAGTACTTCTTCCTCTGGTATCATTGCCCACGTGGAGAATCTCTTCGTTTGGCCAGCCGCCAATAGTTCATTTTCTAATTTGTGATATACCAGGGTACCCCCTTATCCTTTCAGTACTAATTCGTACGGGTCTAGGGCATAAGCGCTATGGGCCATTTTATAGGCCATACCAACCTTTACCTCTGGTATGATGGTCGATGTGGTGAATCTCTTATTTTGGCCAGCCGACAATAGTTCAGTTCGAATTTGTTGTATCCGGGATACCATATCCCCCCTTTTAACCCTCTACTGACAAACTCGTATGGGTCTAGGGTATAAGTGCTATGGGCCATTTTAAAGGCAATAAGAACCTCTTCCTCTGGTATCATTGCCCACGTGGAGAATCTAATTGTTTGGCCAGCCGGCAATAGTTCATTTTCGAATTTGTGATATACCAGGGTAGCCCCCTTATCCTTTTCTGACTAACTCGTACGGGTCTAGGGTATAAGTGCTATGGGCCATTTTAAAGGCAAGAAGTACATCTTCCTCTGGTATAATGGTCGATGTGGAGAATCTCTTATTTTGGCCAGCCGACAATAGTTCAGTTCGAATTTGTTGTATCCGGGATACCATATCCCCCCTTTTAACCTTCCACTGACAAACTCGTACGGGTCTAGGGTACAAGTGCTATGGGCCATTTTAAAGGCAATAAGTACGTCTTACTCTGGTATCATTGCCCACGTGGAGAATCTCTTTGTTTGGCCAGCCGGCAATAGTTCATTTTCGAATTTGTGATATACCAGGGTACCCCCCTTATCCTTTCCTGACTAACTCGTACGGGTCTAGGGCATAAGTGCTATCGGCCATTTTATAGGCAATACCAACCTCTACCTCTGGTATGATGGTTGATGTGGAGAATCTCTTAGTTTGGCCAGCCGGCAATAGTTCAGTTCGAATTCGTTGTAAACCGGAATACCATATCCCCCCTTTTAACCCTCTACTGACAAACTCGTACGGGTCTAGGGTACACGTGCTCTTGGCCATTTTAAAGGCAATAAGTACTTCTTCCTCTGGTATCATTGCCCACGTGGAGAATCTCTTCGTTTGGCCAGCCGCCAATAGTTCATTTTCTAATTTGTGATATACCAGGGTACCCCCTTATCCTTTCAGTACTAATTCGTACGGGTCTAGGGCATAAGCGCTATGGGCCATTTTATAGGCCATACCAACCTTTACCTCTGGTATGATGGTCGATGTGGTGAATCTCTTATTTTGGCCAGCCGACAATAGTTCAGTTCGAATTTATTGTATCCGGGATACCATATCCCCCCTTTTAACCCTCTACTGACAAACTCGTATGGGTCTAGGGTATAAGTGCTATGGGCCATTTTAAAGGCAATAAGAACCTCTTCCTCTGGTATCATTGCCCACGTGGAGAATCTAATTGTTTGGCCAGCCGGCAATAGTTCATTTTCGAATTTGTGATATACCAGGGTAGCCCCCTTATCCTTTTCTGACTAACTCGTACGGGTCTAGGGTATAAGTGCTATGGGCCATTTTAAAGGCAATAAGTACATCTTCCTCTGGTATAATGGTCGATGTGGAGAATCTCTTATTTTGGCCAGCCGACAATAGTTCAGTTCGAATTTGTTGTATCCGGGATACCATATCCCCCCTTTTAACCTTCCACTGACAAACTCGTACGGGTCTAGGGTACAAGTGCTATGGGCCATTTTAAAGGCAATAAGTACGTCTTACTCTGGTATCATTGCCCACGTGGAGAATCTCTTTGTTTGGCCAGCCGGCAATAGTTCATTTTCGAATTTGTGATATACCAGGGTACCCCCCTTATCCTTTCCTGACTAACTCGTACGGGTCTAGGGCATAAGTGCTATCGGCCATTTTATAGGCAATACCAACCTCTACCTCTGGTATGATGGTTGATGTGGAGAATCTCTTAGTTTGGCCAGCCGACAATAGTTCAGTTCGAATTTGTTGTATCCGGGGTACCATATCCCCCCTTTTAACCCTCTACTGACAAACTCGTATGGGTCTAGGGTATAAGTGCTATGGGCCATTTTAAAGGCAATAAGAACCTCTTCCTCTGGTATCATTGCCCACGTGGAGAATCTCTTCGTTTGGCCAGCCGGCAATAGTTCATTTTCGAATTTGTGATATACCAGGGTAGCCCCCTTATCCTTTTCTGACTAACTCGTACGGGTCTAGGGTATAAGTGCTCTGGGCCATTTTAAAGGCAATAAGTACCTCTTCCTCTGGTATCAATGCCCACGTGGAGAATCTCTTCGTTTGGCCAGCCGGCAATAGTTCATTTTCGAATTTGTGATATACCAGGTTACCCCCCTTATCCTTTTCTGACTAACTCGTACGGGTCTAGGGCATAAATGCTATGGGCCATTTTAGAGGCAATACCAACCTCTACCTCTGGTATAATGGTCGATGTGGAGAATCTCTTAATTTGGCCAGCCGGCAATAGTTCAGTTCGAATTTGTTGTATCCGGGATACCATATCCCCCTTTGAACCCTCTACTGACAAACTCGTATGGGTCTAGGGTATAAGTGCTATGGGCCATTTTAAAGGCAATAAGAACCTCTTCCTCTGGTATCATTGCCCACGTGGAGAATCTCTTCGTTTGGCCAGCCGGCAATAGTTCATTTTCGAATTTGTGATATACCAGGGTAGCCCCCTTATCCTTTTCTGACTAACTCGTACGGGTCTAGGGTATAAGTGCTATAGGCCATTTTAAAGGCAATAAGTACCTCTTCCTCTGGTATCATTGCCCACGTGGAGAATCTCTTCGTTTGGCCAGCCGGCAATAGTTCATTTTCGAATTTGTGATATACCAGGGTAGCCCCCTTATCCTTTTCTGACTAACTCGTACGGGTCTAGGGTATAAGTGCTATGGGCCATTTTAAAGGCAATAAGAACCTCTTCCTCTGGTATCATTGCCCACGTGGAGAATCTAATTGTTTGGCCAGCCGGCAATAGTTCATTTTCGAATTTGTGATATACCAGGGTAGCCCCCTTATCCTTTTCTGACTAACTCGTACGGGTCTAGGGTATAAGTGCTATGGGCCATTTTAAAGGCAATAAGTACCTCTTCCTCTGGTATAATGGTCGATGTGGAGAATCTCTTACTTTGGCCAGCCGACAATAGTTCAGTTCGAATTTGTTGTATCCGGGATACCATATCCCCCCTTTTAACCTTCCACTGACAAACTCGTACGGGTCTAGGGTACAAGTGCTATGGGCCATTTTAAAGGCAATAAGTACGTCTTACTCTGGTATCATTGCCCACGTGGAGAATCTCTTTGTTTGGCCAGCCGGCAATAGTTCATTTTCGAATTTGTGATATACCAGGGTACCCCCCTTATCCTTTCCTGACTAACTCGTACGGGTCTAGGGCATAAGTGCTATCGGCCATTTTATAGGCAATACCAACCTCTACCTCTGGTATGATGGTTGATGTGGAGAATCTCTTAGTTTGGCCAGCCGGCAATAGTTCAGTTCGAATTCGTTGTAAACCGGAATACCATATCCCCCCTTTTAACCCTCTACTGACAAACTCGTACGGGTCTAGGGTACACGTGCTCTGGGCCATTTTAAAGGCAATAAGTACTTCTTCCTCTGGTATCATTGCCCACCTGGAGAATCTCTTCGTTTGGCCAGCCGCCAATAGTTCATTTTCGAATTTGTGATATACCAGGGTACCCCCTTATCCTTTCAGTACTAACTCGTACGGGTCTAGGGCATAAGCGCTATGGGCCATTTTATAGGCCATACCAACCTTTACCTCTGGTATGATGGTCGATGTGGTGAATCTCTTATTTTGGCCAGCCGACAATAGTTCAGTTCGAATTTGTTGTATCCGGGATACCATATCCCCCCTTTTAACCCTCTACTGACAAACTCGTATGGGTCTAGGGTATAAGTGCTATGGGCCATTTTAAAGGCAATAAGAACCTCTTCCTCTGGTATCATTGCCCACGTGGAGAATCTCTTTGTTTGGCCAGCCGGCAATAGTTCATTTTCGAATTTGTGATATACCAGGGTAGCCCCCTTATCCTTTTCTGACTAGCTCGTACGGGTCTAGGGTATAAGTGCTATGAGCCATTTTAAAGGCAATAAGTACCTCTTCCTCTGGTATCATTGCCCACGTGGAGAATCTCTTCGTTTGGCCAGCCGGCAATAGTTCATTTTCGAATTTGTGATATACCAGGTTACCCCCCTTATCCTTTTCTGACTAACTCGTACGGGTCTAGGGCATAAGTGCTATGGGCCATTTTAGAGGCAATACCAACATCTACCTCTGGTATAATGGTCGATGTGGAGAATCTCTTAATTTGGCCAGCCGGCAATAGTTCAGTTCGAATTTGTTGTATCCGGGATACCATATCCCCCTTTGAACCCTCTACTGACAAACTCGTACGGTGCTAGGGTATAAGTGCTATGGGCCATTTTAAAGGCAATAATTACCTCTTCCTCTGGTATCATTGCCCACATGGAGAATCTCTTCGTTTGGCCAGCCGGCAATAGTTCATTTTCGAATTGGTGATATACCAGGGTAGCCCCCTTATCCTTTTCTGACTAACTCGTACGGTTCTAGGGTATAAGTGCTATGAGCCATTTTAAAGGCGATAAGAACCTCTTCCTCTGGTATCATTGCCCACGTGGAGAATCTCTTCGTTTGGCCAGCCGACAATAGTTCATTTTCGAATTTGTGAAATACCAGGGTACCCCCCTTATCCTTTTCTGACTAACTCGTACGGGTCTAGGGCATAAGTGCTATAGGCCATTTTAGAGGCAATACCAACCTCTACCACTGGTATAATGGTCAATGTGGAGAATCTCTTAGTTTGGCCAGCCGGCAATAGTTCAGTTCGAATTCGTTGTAAACCGGAATACCATATCCCCCCTTTGAACCCTCTACTGACAAACTCGTACGGATCTAGGGTATAAGTACTATTGGCCATTTTAAAGGCAATAAGGACCTCTTCCTCTGGTATCATTGCCCACTTGGAGAATCTCTTCGTTTGGCCAGCCGGCAATAGTTCATTTTCGAATTTGTGATATACCAGGGTACCCCCCTTATCCTTTTCTGACTAACTCGTACGGGTCTAGGGCATAAGTGCTATGGGCCATTTTAGAGGCAATACCAACCTCTACCTCTGGTATAATGGTCAATATGGAGAATCTCTTAGTTTGGCCAGCCGGCAATAGTTCAGTTCGAATTCGTTGTATCCGGGATACCATATCCCCCCTTTGAACCCTCTACTGACAAACTCGTACGGGTCTAGGGTATAAGTACTATGGGCCATTTTAAAGGCAACAAGGACTTCTTCCTCTGGTATCATTGCCCACGTGGAGAATCTCTTCGTTTGGCCAGCCGGCAATAGTTCATTTTCGAATTTGTGATATACCAGGTTACCCCCCTTATCCTTTTCTGACTAACTCCTACGGGTCTAGGGCATAAGTGCTATGGGCCATTTTAGAGGCAATACCAACCTCTACCTCTGGTATAATGGTCGATGTGGAGAATCTCTTAGTTTGGCCAGCCGGCAATAGTTCAGTTCGAATTTGTTGTATAAGGGATACCATATCCCCCCTTTGAACCCTCTACTGACAAACTCGTACGGGTCAAGGGTATAAGTGCTCCGCGCCATTTTAAAGGCAATAAGTACCTCTTCCTCTGGTATCATTGCCCACGTGGAGAATCTCTTCGTTTGGCCAGCCGGCAATAGTTCATTTTCGAATTTGTTATATACCAGGTTACCCCCCTTATCCTTTTCTGACTAACTCGTACGGGTCTAGGGCATAAGTGCTATGGGCCATTTTAGAGGCAATACCAACCTCTACCTCTGAAATAATGGTCGATGTGGAGAATTTCTTAATTTGGCCAGCCGGCAATAGTTCAGTTCGAATTTGTTGTATCCGGGATTCCATATCCCCCCTTTGAACCCTCTACTGACAAACTCGTACGGGTCTAGGGTATAAGTGCTATGGGCCATTTTAAAGGCAATAATTACCTCTTCCTCTGGTATCATTGCCCACGTGGAGAATCTCTTCGTTTGGCCAGCCGTCAATAGTTCATTTTCGAATTTGTGATATACTAGGGTAGCCCCCTTATCCTTTTCTGACTAACTCGTACGGGTCTAGGGCATAAGTGCTGTGGGCCATTTTAGAGGCAATACCAACCTCTACCTCTGGTATAATGGCCGATGTGGAGAATCTCTTAGTTTGGCCAGCCGGCAATAGTTCAGTTCGAATTCGTTGTATCCGAGATACCATATCCCCCCTTTGAACCCTCTACTGACAAACTCGTACGGGTCTAGGGTATAAGTGCTATGGGCCATTTTAAAGGCAATAATTACCTCTTCCTCTGGTATAATGGTCGATGTGGATAATCTCTTAGTTTGGCCAGCCGGCAATAGTTCAGTTCGAATTTGTTGTATCCGGGATACCATATTCCCCCTTTGAACCCTCTACTGACAAACTCGTACGGGTCTAGGGTATAAGTGCTATGGGCCATTTTAAAGGCAATAATTACCTCTTCCTCTGGTATCATTGCCCACGTGGAGAATCTCTTCGTTTGGCCAGCCGGCAATAGTTCATTTTCGAATTTGTGATATACCAGGTTACCCCCTTATCCTTTTCTGACTAACTCGTACGGGTCTAGGGCATAAGTGCTATGGGCCATTTTAGAGGCAATACCAACCTCTACCTCTGGTATAATGGCTGATGTGGAGAATCTCTTAGTTTGGCCAGCCGGCAATAGTTCAGTTCGAATTCGTTGTATCCGAGATACCATATCCCCCCTTTGAACCCTCTACTGACTAACTCGTACGGGTCTAGGGTATAAGTGCTATGGACCATTTTAAAGGCAATAAGTACATCTTCCTCTGGTATCATTGCCCACGTGGAGAATCTCTTCGTTTGGCCAGCCGGCAATAGTTCATTTTCGAATTTGTGATATACCAGGGTACCCCCCTTATCCTTTTCTGACTAACTCGTACGGGTCTAGGGCATAAGTGCTATGGGCCATTTTAGAGGCAATACCAACCTCTACCTCTGGTATAATGGTCGATGTGGAGAATATCTTAGTTTGGCCAGCCGGCAATAGTTCAGTTCGAATTTGTTGTATCAGGGATACCATATCCCCCCTTTGAACCCTCTACTGACAAACTCGTACGGGTCTAGGGTATAAGTGCTATGGGCCATTTTAAAGGCAATAAGTACCTCTTCCTCTGGTATCATTGCCCACGTGGAGAATCTCTTCGTTTGACCAGCCGGCAACAGTTCATTTTCGAATTTGTGATATACCAGGGTAGCCCCCTTATCCTTTTCTGACTAACTCGTATGGGTCTAGGGCATAAGTGCTATGGGTCATTTTAGAGGCAATACCAACCTCTACCTCTGGTATAATGGCCGATGTGGAGAATCTCTTAGTTTGGCCAGCCGGCAATAGTTCAGTTCGAATTCGTTGTATCCGGAATACCATATCCCCCCTTTGAACCCTTTACTGACAAATTCGTACGGGTCTAGGGTATAAGTGCTATGGGCCATTTTAAAGGCAATAAGTACCTCTTCCTCTGGTATCATTGCCCACGTGGAGAATCTCTTTGTTTGGCCAGCCGGCAATAGTTCATTTTCGAATTTGTGATATACCAGGGTATCCCCCTTATCCTTTTCTGACTAACTCGTACGGGTCTTGGGCATAAGTGCTATGGGCCATTTTAGAGGCAATACCAACCTCTACCTCTGGTATAATGGCCGATGTGGAAATTCTCTTAGTTTGGCCAGCCGGCAATAGTTCAGTTCGAATTCGTTGTATCCGGGATTCCATATCCCCCCTTTGAACCCTCTACTGACAAACTCGTACGGGTCTAGGGTATAAGTCCTATGGGCCATTTTAAAGGCAATAAGTACCTCTTCCTCTGGTATCATTGCCCACGTGGAGAATCTCTTCGTTTGGCCAGCCGGCAATAGTTTATTTTCGAATTTGTGATATACCAGGGTACCCCCCTTATCCTTTTCTGACTAACTCGTACGGGTCTAGGGCATAAGTGCTATGGGCCATTTTAGAGGCAATACCAACCTCTACCTCTGGTATAATGGCCGATGTGGAGAATCTCTTAGTTTGGCCAGCCGGCAATAGTTCAGATCGAATTCGTTGTATCCGGGATACCATATCCCCCTTTGAACCCTCTACTGACAAACTCGTATGGGTATAGGGTACAAGTGCTATAGGCCATTTTAAAGGCAATAAGTACCTCTTCCTCTGGTATCATTGCCCACGTGGAGAATCTCTTCGTTTGGCCAGCCGGCAATAGTTCATTTTCGAATTTGTGATATACCAGGTTACCCCCCTTATCCTTTTCTGACTAATTCGTACGGGTCTAGGGCATAAGTGCTCTGAGCCATTTTATAGATAATACCAACCTCTACCTCTGGTATGATGGTCGATGTGGAGAATCTCTTTGTTTGGCCAGCCGGCAATAGTTCAGTTCGAATTCGTTGTAAACCGGAATACCATATCCCCCTTTTAACCTTCTACTGACAAACTCGTACGGGTCTAGGGTACAAGTGCTTTGGGCTATTTTAAAGGCAATAAGTACCTCTTCCTCTGGTATCATTGGCCACGTGGAGAATCTCTTCGTTTGGCCAGCCGGCAATAGTTCATTTTAGAATTTGTGATATACCAGGGTACCCCCCTTATCCTTTCCTGACTAACTCGTACGGGTCTAGGACATAAGTGCTATGAGCCATTTTATAGGCAATACCAACCTCTACCTCTGGTATGATGGTTGATGTAGAGAATCTCTTAGTTTGACCAGCCGGCAATAGTTCAGTTCGAATTCGTTGTAAACCGGAATACCATATTCCCCCTTTTAACACTCTACTGGCAAACTCGTACGGGTCTAGGGTACAAGTGCTATGAGCCATTTTAAAGGCAATAAGTACGTCTTCCTCTGGTATCATTGCCCACGTGGAGAATCTCTTTATTTGGCCAGCCGGCAATAGTTCATTTTAGAATTTGTGATATACCAGGGTACCCCCCTGATCCTTTCCAGACTAACTCGTACGGGTCTAGAGCATAAGTGCTCTGGGCCATTTTATAGGCAATACCAACCTCTACCTCTGGTATGATGGTCGATGTGGAGAATCTCTTAGTTTGGCCAGCCGGCAATAGTTCAGTTCGAATTCGTTGTAAACCGGAATACCTTATCCCCCCTTTTAACCCTCTACTGACAAACTCGTACGGGTCTAGGGTACAAGTGCTAAGAGCCATTTTAAAGGCAATAAGTACCTCTTCCTCTGGTATTATTGCCCACGTGGAGAATCTCTTCGTTTTGCCAGCCGGCAATAGTTCATTTTCGAATTTGTGATATACCAGGGTACACCCCCCCCCTTATCCTTTCCTGACTAACTCGTACGGGTTTAGGGCATAAGTGCTATGGGCCATTTTAAAGGCAATGATATAAATTGTTAATGTTAAGATTAATGACTGAGATTGGTCTCCGTAATTTTGAAGAATTATATGTCATTGAAATAGTACTTGACAGTTTTTATTTTTCTGTTGTTTTTATTTCTGCAATTAACTATGTTTCTATTTTTTCTGATCTGTTTAAATAGAAAATACTGTCTGTATTGTATGTTTTAGTTTCATGATTGGACTATATTTGTAGACAACGAACAACGAACAAATTATGGAATGCCCGGATGACCATCAATTCTCTGTAATTCCTAAATTTCTATACTAGTATTCAATCATTTTTTTTATTTATTGTAGCTTACATTAATTCAACAATCACAAAATTTTAATAAGAACTGTTTTTTACTTTATTTGTTTGTTGTAATGTCCCATTAAATTTCTATATTTAATTATATTTATTTCAACTTGTTATTGCTTCAGTTTACATTATTTCTCTTATCACAGAATGTTAAAAGACCATTACTTTGTTTTATATTGATGGAAGCATTTGCATTGTTTTTATTACATTTACAATGTTATTTAAAGACGCAGACCTAGAAGTCCTTGATTTAGTAAACGCGGACCTCGAAGAAGACACCCATTGACATGCCTGTCTGAAGTAATATCACATATAAATAGGAACGTTATTTAATCATAGTTATCGTTCATAGTTTCTAACAACACTTCTTCGAACGCAAGTCATCTCATGAATATTATTGCCGGCTCATGAATATTATTGAAGGCTGGCCTCATGAATATTAACGCCGGCTGCTATCGACGGCTAGATCCACACTAGTTTAAAGTTTTCAACGTAAACAATTAGTTATTATAACTATAGGCAGGTGTAAATTTGTTTTGTAAACAAAGTTCATTTAAAGATTTGAATAGCATAATTGCTTTCAAAAATCATAATTCTCTCTCCGTCATGATCATTTTAAAAGCTATTAAATAGGAATGATAATGGTCTTATTATATTATTTTATAAAATAACATAATGGCTTTCTAATATCATAATTATCTCTCAATGTTGATAATTTTAAAGCTATTAATTAGTAATGATGAATTTATTGATGGTCTTATTATCTCATTTTATAAAATAGCCCTTGTTGACCTCTTCAATAATTAGTCCAACTGTAAATCTATCTATACAAAAAAAGAAAGAAAAAACATTTTCATCATTTTACAAAGGTTGAGATGTATAACCTGACGAAGTATATTTGTTTCTAAAATATCTTTACAGATACAGTTACCGAAATGGTAAAGCATTAATGAATTAAGTCGCATTGATTAATGTGATACAGGATGAAAAGTTACAGGAGGCTCAAATCCTTGTTATATACACTGATAATCCATTATTGTAAACCACATACTGACATCGTATACCACATATGGTGTTCGTTAAAGATTCAATGATGATGACTATAAGTTTAACACTCGTCAATGAAATACTGTATATAACATTTAAATGTTTGAATTTTTCTTGAAGGGCGAGAATATTATCTGGTCACGGAAGTTAATTTAAAAATATTGAAACGATTCTATCCTCTAAAAAATATCATTAAATGATCATAAACATATACAATGATGTACTCTTATCACTTTCATTCAAAATGTCTATTGACGTCATTTACATGTTGCAATTGACACAGATCAACTTGAATGGCCATTTTGCACGTTAGTTATCGCAATTAGATATCATGAGTCAAGGCCTTGCTAGGAAAAATAATACATCACGAATTATAAACATCTAACATCTACGCATATAGCATATTGTTGTCCTGATAGTCTTTAGAGCAAGACTTACCTTGGCTCATTTCTTAATACAAAATACAGCTTGTCTCAAAAGGAGGCTATTTTGTTTAAAAATTATATGCCAGAAGTTTGAAGCCATGATGCAGAATTAAAAAAAATTTGAAAACTTACATTTGGCTGACTAAAGTCTTGTAAACACGTAGAGAACATTGTGTATAAATGTTAATTACACTTTTGATTTTCAATTTCATGGGGCAAAAAGGTAGCCTTATTATACCTTCTTCTTTCGCCTGTAGAAACACATGCCCCTTGAAAATAAACGGTCCATACGGGATCAGAACATAAAATAAGATTTATCATTACATGCGAGAGGGCATCCAGTCATATCTGTATACACGAGCCATGATACATGATATAAGAGGAAAGAAGATATATAGATGACAATAAAACAGGTGAAAAAGAAATACAGACAACATCATGGTAAGAGATAAAGAGAAAAACACAAAAAAATCATGTTACGAGATAAAAGGACAAACAGACAACATCATGCTAAAAGATAAAAAGACATACAAACAACATCATGGCAAGAAAAAGACATACAGACAACATCATGGCAAGAAAAAGACATACAGACAACATCATGGCAAGAAAAAGACACACAGACAACATCATGGCAAGAAAAAGACACACAGACAACATCATGGCAAGAAAAAGACATACAGACAACATCATTGCAAAAAAAGACATACAAACAACATCATGGCAAGAAAAAGACATACAAACAACATCATGGCAAGAAAAAGACATACAAACAACATCATGGCAAGAAAAAGACATACAAACAACATCATGGCAAGAAAAAGACAAACAGACAACAACATGGCAAGAAAAAGACATACAGACAACATCATTGCAAGAAAAAGACATACAGACAACATCATGGCAAGAAAAAGACATACAAAAAGACATACACACAACATCATGGCAAGAAAAAGACATACAGACAACATCATGGTAAAAGATAAAAAGACATACAAACAACATCATGGCAAGAAAAAGACATACAGACAACATCATGGCAAGAAAAAGACATACAGACAACATCATGGCAAAAAAAGACAAACAGACAACATAATGGAAAAAAAAGACATACATCATAGGAAAAGAAAGAAAAAACATACAGACAGCATCATCTATAAGAAAAAAGACATTCAGACAACGTGGTAAAAGAAAAAAAAGCAGCATGATGGTAAAAGATTTAAAGACATACTTGTAAAATCATTGTAAAAGAAAAAAAAGACATTCAGAAAACATCATGGAGAAAAATAATAAAACAAAAACGGCGGTTAACGCCGCATGATATGCTTTTGAATGTTTATGAGTGTTGGCTCTTCAAGTAGCATCCGCCATGTTACTCATGATGAGTAAATATCCCGTGATAAGTAATTAAATAAATGAAATTTTATTAAATGAGCCAAAACTGAAATTTCTAGAGATTCTGTTTCAACTATTTGGTATATTTACTTCTGACGTCGTTATTCAGTTTGTGCACCAGAGAAAATTAGTGTTTTATAATAAGCTTAAGCATTGTTTTTGACAGGTTTAAATTTGTATTGTTGTTGATTTGTGACACTTTTCCTTAATAATGAGACGGTGCCAATTCATTTAAAGATTCTAATAACATTATAGCTTGCTGGTATTTAACCTTTTTCAATATATAAATTCATTTTAAACTATTAATTAGTAATTGCGATCTTGTTAACACATCAGCCCATGCTGTCAGTTTAACATTTATCTTTAAAACAATTTCAAAGATAAAGAATATTGTTCTTCCTTGTTTGTGCACTAGATGACATCAATGTGTTCTTCGTAAAATTTAAATTGTATTGGGAGGTGTAAAAATATGTTGTAAATAAAACGAAACTGATAATGTTAAAACTTAGCATGGTGAAAAGTTTCATCTAAATGAAGAAGTGGTATTTCATTTGAAATAAAATCTTGCTGATTTGTATGGACGTCAAGTTGGTTACTTATTCCCTATTCCCTATTCGTTACCTATTCCCTATTCCCTATTCGTTACCTATTCGTTACCTATTCCCTATTCCCTATTCGTTCCCTATTCGTTACCTATTCCCTATTCCCTATTCGTTACCTATTCGTTACATATTCCCTATTCGTTACCTATTCCCTATTCCCTATTCGTTACTTATTCCCTATTCCCTATCGTTACCTATTCGTTACTTATTCTCTATTTCTTATTCGTTACTTATTCGATTTTTAATATCCTTCTCCCTTTTTAATTGTTTATACTCTTATATCTGGTAATAGTTCTAAATTTGTTGAGGTAAAATGATCTTTTTATGACCTATTTATATGTGTTTGTGCTCAACCGATCCTTTTACTTTATGTTCGATACTCATTTGTTTCTTATTTGATTTTTATACGTTCTACCTTTTAACTGCTTTATGTCCGTATGTTTGAAGATGGATCTTGGTTCGAAGCGATGAAATCACCGTGTTAGCGCTTGTATAAAAAAAGAAGATGTGGTATGATTTCCAATGAGACAACACCCCACAATAGACCAAAATGACACAGAAATTATCAACTATAGGTCACTGTACGCCCTTCAACAATGAGCATAGCCCAAACCGTGTAGTCACCTATAAAAGGTCCAGACATGACAATCTCAAACAATTCAAACAACAAAACTAACGGCCGTATTTCATATACAAAAAAATAAACGGAAAACAAATATGTAACACAAAAACAAACGATAACTACTTAATTTCAGGCTCTTGTCTAGGGACAGGTACATACTAACATAATGTGGTGGGGTTAAACATGTTAGCAGGGTGTACATCGTTTCGGAGCATGCTATTACCTTGTTTAATTCGTTCAATCACTCGCTAATAATTCGCTTATAATACGTGTATCATACGTTGCACCTTTTAAAACATGATTTTCAATTGTTTTGTTGTCTCTGGTGGTAGATTTGGGTTCTTAGAGGTGATATAACTCTATAAGCGCATATGTACCCGTTCCAGCGCTCGGATAATACCCTGTTAAATATTCGTTACTTATTCGCTTTTAATACGTTTGTTGTACGTTGCACCTTTTCGAAAAGGATTTTCAATTGTGTTCATATCTCTGTTGGTAATGTGTTCTTATAGATGAAATACCCCTATTATCGCGTATGTACCCGTTCCAGCGCTCGGATAATACCCTGTTACTTATTCGTTCCTTATTCGCTTTAAATGCGCGGGGTATACGTTGCACCTTGACATAAATCGTTTTTTAATTGTGCTCATGTCTCTGGTGGTAACAATGTGTTCTTAGAGATGAAATGACCATATTAGAGCGAATGTACCCGTTCCAGCGCTCGGTTAATACCCTGTTACCTATTCGTTACCTATTCGTTACCTATTCACTTATAATACGTTTGTTGTACGTTGCACCTTTTAGAAAAGGATTTTAAATTGTGTCCATGTCTCTGGTGGTAACAATGTGTTCTACGAGATTAAATGACCCTATTAGCGCGCATGTACCCGTTCCAGCGCTCGGTTAATACCCTGTTACCTATTCGTTACCTATTCGTTACTTATTCGCTTTTAATATGTTTGTTGTACGTTGCACCTTTTAGAAAAGGATTTTCAATTGTGTTCATATCTCTAGTGGTAATAATGTGTTCTTATAGATGAAATACCCCTATTAGCGCGTATGTACCCGTTCCAGCGCTCGGATAATACCCTGTTACTTATTCGTTCCTTATTCGTTTTAATGAGCAGGTATACGTTGCACCTTGAAATAAATCGTTTTTTAATTGTGTTCATGTCTCTGGTGGTAACAATGTGTTCTACGAGATGAAATGACCCTACTAGCGCGCATGTACCCGTTCGAGCGCTCGGTTAATACCCTGTTACCTATTCGTTACCTATTCACTTATAATACGTTTGTTGTACGTTGCACCTTTTAGAAAAGGATTTTCAATTGTGTTCATGTCTCTGGTGGTAACAATGTGTTCTTAGAGATGAAATGACCCTATTAGCGCGTATGTACCCGTTCCAGCGCTCGGATAATACCCTGTTACTTATTCGTTCCTTGTTCGCTTTTAATGAGCGGGGTATACGTTGCACCTTAAAATAAATCGTTTTTTAATTGTGTGCATGTCTCTGGTGGTAACAATGTGTTTTTAGAGACGAAATACCCCTATTAGCTCGTATGCATCCGTTCCAGCGCTCAATTAATACCCTGTTACCTATTCGTCACCTATTCGTTACCTATTCACTTATAATACGTTTGTTGTACGTTGCACCTTTTAGAAAAGGATTTTAAATTGTGTCCATGTCTCTGGTGGTAACAATGTGTTCTTAGAGATGAAATGACCCTATTAGCGTGCATGTACCCGTTCCAGCGCTCGGTTAATACCCTGTTACCTATTCGTCACCTATTCGTTACTTATTCACTTATAATACGTTTGTTGTACGTTGCACCTTTTAGAAAAGGATTTTCAATTGTGTCCATGTCTCTGGTGATAACAATGTGTTCTTAGAGATGAAATGACCCTATTAGCGTGCATGTACCCGTTCCAGCGCTCGGTTAATACCCTGTTACCTATTCGTCACCTATTCTTTACCTATTCACTTATAATACGTTTGTTGTACGTTGCACCTTTTAGAAAAGGATTTTTAATTGTGTCCATGTCTCTGGTGGTAACAATGTGTTCTTAGAGATGAAATGACCCTATTAGCGTGCATGTACCCGTTCCAGCGCTCGGTTAATACCCTGTTACCTATTCGTTACCTATTCACTTATAATACGTTTGTTGTACGTTGCACCTTTTAGAAAAGGATTTTCAATTGTGTCCATGTCTCTGGTGGTAACAATGTGTTCTTAGAGATGAAATGACCCTATTAGCGTGCATGTACCCGTTCCAGCGCTCGGTTAATACCCTGTTACCTATTCGTTACCTATTCGTTACCTATTCACTTATAATACGTTTGTTGTACGTTGCACCTTTTAGAAAAGGATTTTCAATTGTGCCCATGTCTCTGGTGGTAACAATGTGTTCTTAGAGATGAAATGACCCTATAAGCGCGCATGTACCCGTTCCAGCGCTCGGTTAATACCCTCTTACCTTTTCGTTACCTATTCGTTACCTATTCGTTACCTATTCACTTATAATACGTTTGTTGTACGTTGCACCTTTTAGAAAAGGATTTTCAATTAAGTTCATATCTTTGGTGGTAATTATGTGTTCTTATAGATGAAATACCCCTATTAGCGCGTATGTACTCGTTACAGCGCTCGGATAATACCCTATTACTTATTCGTTCCTTATTCGCTTTTAATGCGCGGGGTATACGTTGCACCTTAAAATAAATCGTTTTTTAATTGTGTTCATGTCTCTGGTGGTAACAATGTGTTCTTAGAGATGAAATGACCCTATTAGCGCGCATGTACCCGTTCCAGCGCTCGGTTAATACCCTGTTACCTATTCGTTACTTATTCACTTTTAATACGTTTGTTGTACGTTGCACCTTTTAGAAAAGGATTTTCAATTAAGTTCATATCTCTGGTGGTAATAATGTGTTCTTATAGATGAAATACCCCTATTAGCGCGTATGTACTCGTTCCAGCACTCGAATAATACCCTGTTACTTTTTCGTTCCTTATTCGTTTTTAATGCGCGGGGTATACGTTGCACCTTGAAATAAATCGTTTTTTAATTGAGTTCATGTCTCTGGTGGTAACAATGCGTTCTTAGAGATGAAATACCCCTATTAGCTCGTATGCACCCGTTCCAGCGCTCGGATAATACCCTGTTTCCTATTCGTCACCTATTCGTTACCTATTCACTTATAATACGTTTGTTGTACGTTGCACCTTTTCGAAAAGGATTTTTAATTGTGTTCATGTCTCTGGTGGTAAAAATGTGTTCTTAGAGATGAAATGACCCTATTAGCGCGTATGTACCCGTTCCAGCGCTCGGATAATACCCTGTTACTTATTCGTTCCTTATTCGCTTTTAATGCGCGGGTATACGTTGCACCTTAAAATAAATCGTTTTTTAATTGTGTGCATGTCTCTGGTGGTAACAATGTGTTCTTAGAGACGAAATACCCCTATTAGCTCGTATTTACCCGTTCCAGCGCTCGGATAATACCCTGTTTCCTATTCGTCACCTATTCGTTACCTATTCACTTATAATACGTTTGTTGTACGTTGCACCTTTTAGAAAAGGATGTTCAATTGTGTCCATGTCTCCGGTTGTAACAATGTGTTCTTAGAGATGAGATGACTCTATTAGCGTGCATGTACCCGTTCTAGCGCTCGGTTAATACCCTGTTACCTATTCGTCACCTATTCGTTACCTATTCACTTATAATACGTTTGTTGTACGTTGCACCTTTTAGAAAAGGATTTTCAATTGTGTCCATGTCTTTGGTGGTAACAATGTGTTCTTAGAGATGAAATGACCCTATTAGCGTGTATGTACCCGTTCCAGCGCTACACTGATACCCTGTTACTTATTCGTTCCTTATTCGCTTTTAAAACGTGTGTTATGCGTTGCACTTTAAAAAAGAAATATTTTTGTGTCTCTAGTGTTAACTGTCGGTTCTTAGAGGTGAAATAACCCTTATAAAACATATGTACCCGTTTCAGCGCCCGACTGATACCCTGGTACTTATTCGTTCCTTATTCGATTTTAATACGCGTGGTATACGTTGCACCTTGGACTAAATCGATTATCTATTGCTTTCATGTCTCTGGCGGTAATTGTGTGTTCTCTGAAGTGAAAAACCCCTATTAGCGCATATGTACCCGTTTCAGCGCAACACTGATACCCTGTTACTTATTAGTTTCTTATTCGCTTATAAAACGTGTGTTACGCGTTGCACTTTAAAAAAAGAAATATGTTTGTGTCTCTGGTGGTAACTGTCGGTTCTTAGAGGTAAAATAACCCTAATAGAACATATCTTCCCGTTTCAGCGCTCGACTCAGTGATACCCTGTTACTTATTCGTTCCTTATTCGCTTTTAAAACGTGTGTTATGCGTTGCACTTTAAGAAAGAAATATTTGTGTGTCTCTGGTGGTAACTGTCGGTTCTTAGAGGTGAAATAACCCTAATAGAATATATGTACCCGTTTCAGCGCCCGACTGATACCATGTTACTTATTCGTTCCTTATTCGCTTTAAATACGCGTGGTATACGTTGCACCTTGGAATAAATCGATTATCTATTGCTTTCATGTCTCTGGTGGTAATTATGTGTTCTCTGAAGTGAAAAAAAAACCTATTAGCGCATATATACTCGTTTCAGCGCAACATTGATACCCTGTTACTTATTCGTTTCTTATTCACTTATAAAACGTGTGTTATGCGTTGCACTTTAAAAAAGAAATATTTTTGTGTCTCTGGTGGTAACTGTCGGTTCTTAGAGGTGAAATTACCCTAATAGAATATATGTACCCGTTTCAGCGCTCGACTGATACCATGTTACTTATTCGTTCCTTATTCGCTTTTAATACGCGTGGTATACGTTGCACCTTGGACTAAATCGATTATCTATTGCTTTCATGTCTCTGGCGGTAATTGTGTGTTCTCTGAAGTGAAAAACCCCTATTAGCGCATATGTACCCGTTTCAGCGCAACACTGATACCCTGTTACTTATTCGTTTCTTATTCGCTTATAAAACGTGTGTTATGCGTTGCACTTTAAAAAAAGAAATATGTTTGTGTCTCTGGTGGTAACTGTCGGTTCTTAGAGGTGAAATAACCCTAATAGAACATATCTTTCCGTTTCAGCGCTCGACTCAGTGATACCCTGTTACTTATTCGTTCCTTATTCGCTTTTAAAACGTGTGTTATGCGTTGCACTTTAAAAAAGAAATATTTTTGTGTCTCTGGTGGTAACTGTCAGTTTTTTGAGGTGAAATAACCCTAATAGAACATATGTACCCGTTTCAGCGCTCGACTGATACCCTGTTACTTATTCGTTCCTTATTCGCTTTTAATACGCGTGGTATACGCTGCACCTTGGACTAAATCGATTATCTATTGCTTTCATGTCTCTGGCGGTAATTATGTGTTCTCTGAAGTGAATAAACCCTATTAGCGCATATGTACTCGTTTCAGCGCAACACTGATACCCTGTTACTTATTCGTTTCTTATTCGCTTATAAAACGTGTGTTATGCGTTGCACTTTAAAAAAAGAAATATGTTTGTGTCTCTGGTGGTAACTGTCGGTTCTTAGAGGTGAAATAACCCTAATCGAACATATGTACCCGTTTCAGCGCTCGACTGATACCCTGTTACTTATTCGTTCCTTAATCGCTTTAAATACGCGTGCTATGCGTTGCACCTTGAAATAAGAATAAGTAACAAGGTATTAGCCGAGCGCTGGAACAGGTACATACGCGCTAATAGGTTTATTTCATCTCTAAGAACACATTGTTACCACCAGAGACATGCACACAATTAAAAAACGATTTATTTTAAGGTGCAACGTATACCCCGCGCATTAAAAGCGAATAAGGAACGAATAAGTAACAGGGTATTATCCGAGCGCTGGAACGGGTACATACGCGCTAATAGGGTCATTTCATCTCTAAGAACACATTGTTACCACCAGAGACATGGACACAATTGAAAATCCTTTTCTAAAAGGTGCAACGTACAACAAACGTATTATAAGTGAATAGGTAACGAATAGGTAACAGGGTATTAACCGAGCGCTAGAACGGGTACCTACGCGGTAATAGGGTCATTTCATCTCTAAGAACACATTGTTACCACCAGAGACATGGACACAATTGAAAATCCTTTTCTAAAAGGTGCAACGTACAACAAACGTATAAGTGAATAGGTAACGAATAGGTAACGAATAGGTAACAGGGTATTAACCGAGCGCTGGAACGGGTACATGCGCGCTAATATGCTCATTTCATCTCTAAGAACACATTGTTACCACCAGAGACATGAACACAATTAAAAAACGATTTATTTTAAGGTGCAACGTATACCCCGCGCATTAAAAGCGAATAAGGAACGAATAAGTAACAGGGTATTATCCGAGCGCTGGAACGAGTACATACGCGCTAATAGGGGTATTTCATTGATAAAAACACATTATTACCACCAGAGATATAAACTTAATTGAAAATCCTTTTCTAAACGGTGCAACGTACAACAAACGTATTATAAGTGAATAGGTAACGAATAGGTAACGAATAGGTAACAGGGTATTAACCGAGCGCTGGAACGGGTACATGCGCGCTAAATGGGTCATTTCATCTCTAAGAACACATTGTTACCACCAGAGACATGGACACAATTGAAAATCCTTTTCTAAAAGGTGAAACGTACAACAAACGTATAATAAGTGAATAGGTAACGAATAGGTAACGAATAGGTAACAGGGTATTAACCGAGCGCTGGAACGGGTACATGCGCTCTAATAGGGTCATTTCATCTCTAAGAACACATTGTTACCACCAGAGACATGGACACAATTGAAAATCCTTTTCTAAAAGGTGCAACGTACAACAAACGTATGATAAGTGAATAGGTAACGAATAGGTAACGAACAGGTAACAGGGTGTTAACCGAGCGCTGGAACGGGTACATGCGCGCTAATAGGGTCATTTCATCTATAAGAAGACATTGTTACCACCAGAGACATGAACACAATTAAAAAAAGATTTATTTCAAGGTGCAACGTATACCCCGCGCATTAAAAGCGAATAAGGAACGAATAAGTAACAGGGTATTATCCAAGCGCTGGAACGGGTACATACGCGATAATAGGGGTATTTCATCTATAAGAACACATTATTACCAACAGAGATATGAACACAATTGAAAATCCTTTTCTAAAAGGTGCAACGTACAACAAACGTATTAAAAGCGAATAAGTAACGAATATTTAACAGGGTATTATCCGAGCGCTGGAACGGATACATATGCGCTGATAGAGTTATATCACCTCTAAGAACCCAAATCTACCACCAGAGACAACAAAACAATTGAAAATCATGTTTTAAAAGGTGCAACGTATGATACACGTATTATAAGCGAATTATAAGCGAGTGATGGAATGAATTAAACAAGGTATAATAGCATGCTCCGAAACGATGTACACCCTGCTAATATGTTTAACCCCACCACATTATGTTAGTATGTGCCTGTCCCTAGACAAGAGCCAGAAATTAAGTAGTTATCGTTTGTTTTTGTGTTACATATTTGTTTTCCGTTTATTTTTTTGTATATGAAATACGGCCGTTAGTTTTGTTGTTTGAATTGTTTGAGATTGTCATGTCTGGACCTTTTATAGGTGACTACACGGTTTGGGCTATGCTCATTGTTGAAAGCCGTACAGTGACCTATAGTTGATAATTTCTGTGTCATTTTGGTCTATTGTGGGGTGTTGTCTCATTGGCAATCATACCACATCTTCTTTTTTTATACAAGCGCTAACACGGTGATTTCATCGCTTCGAACCAAGATCCATCTTCAAACATACGGACATAAAGCAGTTAAAAGGTAGAACGTATAAAAATCAAAGAAGGAACAAATGAGTATCGAACATAAAGTAAAAGGATCGGTTGAGCACAAACACATAAGAGTATAAATAGTTAAAAAGGGGGAAGGATATTAAAAATCGAATAAGGAATAGGGAATAAGTAACGAATAGGTAACGATAGGGAATACGGAATAAGTAACGAATAGGTAACGAATAGGGAATAGGGAATAGGTAACGAATAGGTAACGAATAGGGAATAGGGAATAGGTAACGAATAGGTAACGAATAGGGAATAGGGAATAGGTAACGAATAGGTAACGAATAGGGAATAGGGAATAGGTAACGAATAGGTAACGAATAGGGAATAGGGAATAGGTAACGAATAGGGAATAGGGAATAAGTAACCAACTTGACGTCCATCTGATTTGTAACCTTTTTCAAATCATCATTCCATTTCATACTATTGGACAGTGATTAAGATCTTGTTAACGCATCACCCTCTGAATCAGCTAAAGGGGACCTTTTTGCATTTATTTTTGCATCAGAGTACAGTTAATGTTTTCTTTGTAAAATTGGATTTGTTTTGGCAAGTGTAAATTTATGTTGTAAATAAAACTAAACTGACAATGTGCAACATTAACCTGTTGAAAAGGTCCTTCTAAATGAGGCAGTACCATTCCAAATAATGATTTGAAAAAAAACTTTCGGGTATCTTATTTCTCTCTCTCAATTTTACTCAATTTCTAAAATATGAATTAGTAATAATGAATGTGTTATTTTTATACCGGCTTATAAAATAGTCCTTGCTGACTTCTTTAACAACCTTTTAACTATGTAAAGACAATGATCATTATCCTTTTGAAACGCTGGGACTATATAGACCTGACCAAGTTTGAGTTGGCTAATATATAATACATAACATGGTTTCCCCAAAATGGTACAACAGTTATCTTATGTTGTATTCGTCGATGCTATAAACAAGAATGTGACTTACACCCTTATACTATAACCCATAAGTGAAACCATATAATGATAACATGTAATGGTGTCCGTAAAGGTTTCAATATGAAGAATAAAAACATTATATTCAATAGGTTCTATCAGAAGTCCAGTCCAACTAGTAATGGACTTCTGGTTCTATTCAGCAGCGAACTTTTTACTTTTTACGAGGCATCATTAGAAACGCATATAAATGTCTTGCATGAATCAAGTTCATTACTAATATTTTATACGTATAATATAAGACTGGACAAAAAGCATGTACATATTTTGACTATCATCTTTCAGATTTTGTTTATTATATCTTTTATTGTCATTTTCAGCTCCAACTTCCCCCCAAAATAATCCTATAGTTTAAAATGTATGCTTTTCCTATAATCTGATAATGCACTTCGTATCTACGTGTCATAGACAGTTTTTAGCAGATTATCTTAATAATGGACAATAATTGCTTAACCCGTAGTTACATGTATTTCTTTATTATTCTGATTTATGCCTCTTGGAAATATTTTATATTCAATCTAGGAAAGGTTGTCGATCCGTAAACACAGAACTAAATATTGTAACATCGTTTATGCGTTTATATTCTTGTTGGAATGTTTATTTATTTGTTAAACTTTATACCGACTTGAATCTTCATTTGATAGTCAGCACGTATACCAGTGTTCATTTCAACTTGAGCTCTTAGAGAAAGCAATTCCTTTTTGTCTTTGCATAAAAAAATATAATCATACGTGCGTCATCGACTGAACACCAATGTAATTTCGACCTCATTTGCGTTCAATAATTTCCAACAAGCTATTTAGCGAGTATCATTTTTCAAATAGACTCTTAGCTATCAATTTTAATGTACACACCCAGCATACAGCTACATGATACCATTCGAAAGCGGATTATCTTTACTTTATTTTTGCCTGGTCGTCTTTATTGAATTTACCTTTCATCAGGCACGACTAAACCTAAACATTTGTACCAAGTGAGGAATATGAAGGTTGTTTCCCATTCGTTTGATATTTTTCGCTTTTGATTTTGACATTTGTTAAGGGACTTTTTGATTTGAATTTTCCTTAGAGTTCGGTATTTTTGTTATTTAACTTTTTTGGAAGCAATGATGTGTAAATACGATGCAACATTCAATTAAGGTCAAGAGACTTGGGAAGTATACGAATGGAAAGAAAAAATCGGTAACTAAAATTCGCCACTTTTGTCGTACTAGTATATCTTTTTATAAAGTCTCCCGTTTGAAAGGGAATCATTTCTGGTTGTATTAAATTTACTTAAATCCAGTTCACTAGGGTAAAGTCTCGAAATATGGTTTGTAAAAGGTGCACAACTTGTATAGGAAGAGGGACTCGCTCTCTATATGTGTTGAACACCTTTTGTAACCAGTACTGTTTAGCAAAACAAACAAAAATAAATATCAAGTCATGCACATATACAATTAAACATAGAAAACAAGAGTACACGAATAAAATGACCAAAACCCAAACATTGCAATGATGTAAACGACATAAATGACATAGAAGTATAGGTCCAGGGATGACAGAATATAAACGACATAAATGTCATAGAAGTATAGATCCAGGGATGACAGAATATAAACGACATAAATGTCATAGAAGTATAGGTCCAGGGATGACAGAATATAAACGACATAAATGTCATAGAAGTATAGGTCCAGGGATGACAGAATGTAAACGACATAAATGACATAGAAGTATAGGTCCAGGGATGACAGAATGTAAACGACATAAATGACATAGAAGTATAGGTCCAGGGATGACAGAATGTAAACGACATAATGTAAACGACATAAATGTCATAGAAGTATAGGTCCAGGGATGACAGAATGTAAACGATATAAATGTCATAGAAGTATAGGTCCAGGGATGACAGAATGTAAACGACATAAATGACATAGAAGTATAGGTCCAGGGATGACAGAATGTAAACGACATAAATGACATGGAAGTATAGGTCCAGGGATGACAGAATGTAAACGACATAAATGACATAGAAGTATAGGTCCAGGGATGACAGAATGTAAACGACATAAATGACATAGAAGTATAGGTCCAGGGATGACAGAATGTAAAAATATTCTAATTAAAACATTATAACAAAATGGTGTCTATCAAATGAGGATTCAAGTCGGTTTAAGAGGTCGTATAAAGTTAAACAATTTAATAAACAAACCTGAATTATCTAAACGATATAACACCATCTCAGTAGCATGGGTTCGAATCCCGGCGAGGGAAGAACAAAAAATTTGCGAAAACAAATTTCCAGATCTAACATTGTTTGGGTTGATGTTTAGAAGAGTTGTATATATATATATATATATATACAACTCTTTTTTCCGTACATATATATATATATATATATATATATATATATTATATATATATATATATATATATATATATATATATATATATATATATATATATATATATATATATATATATAATATATATATATATATATATATATATACTAACTAATTGCTACCAAAGTCCCGATGCGTTAAAACAGCTACTAAAGTAAGCATGATTCAGCATTTTCAAAGAATTTAAGAAATCGGTTATTATCCAAAATCTTGATGTTATATTAATATTGTTTGGACGTACAATATGTTTTTTATAACAATTTAAGATAAATATGTTACTTTAAACTCAATAAAAAATCGGGAAATGTGTAAACTCGGCCTCCAAAATGTATACGTGCCTACTTTAAATTTTGTGCCTTCTTATACAATTTTTAAAAAAAAATATTGTTAAATTACTACTTAAGTCGCAATCACCGGAACATCTCTTGATTTTGTATTTAAACAAGTATAAGGTCGTTAAAGTCAGCGTATATATTAAGGATAAGAATAACATTTCTTTTCGGAAGTCTTTGTTAATAAACAAACAAAACGGCAGTTCTGTTGGCAAGGAAGTTATATTTGTAGAAAAAAATTAAATGTAATCAAAAACTTTCAAGAAATTACGAGTAGTTTGTCTGAAATTAAAAATACATAAGGAATATCAAAATTATATGTTAAATTGGAGTTGACACGTGCTGCAAAAAAAAGTGCACTGGTATATAAAAGAAAAACTTGTTCAAACTTTTTGTGTTGTTTTATTAGCATAGAAATATAATTATAAGAAATGAATGCCTCTTTTTGTATTTTTTTTTTGGTGGTAAAAGGGAAGGGGGATTTTATATTGTTGATCGTGTGCATATTTTTCGAACGAACCGCTTCGTACAAGTTGTGCTTCAGTCAACACTTTTACAACTCAATTAAATTATTAAAAGAAGCATAATTTCTTAATTGAACAATCTGATTCTAAACATGTGATACGCGTTTTAAAACCCTAGACGGCTATATTATAATAATATTTGCATGTACATTTATATTTTATAACTGACTAAGCGGTATGGGCTTTGCTCATTGTTAAAGGCTTACGGGGTGACCTATAGTTATTATTTCTGGGTCATCTGGTCTCCTGTATAGAATTGTCTCATTTCTACATAATGTACATGTTATTTAAACCCGTCCCCTTACATCTATAGTCTTCTTTTTTCTAAAGCCTGCATATATTCTGGGTTTCTTTTTTACGATTGAATGTTGTTAATTGACATGTAGTTTTAAAGAGTTTTAAATATTCTTCCCCACATATGATCAGATCAATGTTTTCGTACTTTATATATGCATGAATATGTACTATGCTTGCTTTCTCAATTAAAATTGTGATGTCACAAAAAATTAATAGCACGAAAAGCCCATGAGATGAGGATATTCTTCAGTTTTAACTTGATAAAATTTATTAACTAGTAAATTTAAAATGTTCACTGCTGTGTAGATATTTATAAAACTTCGAAGTAGTGATCAATTTCTTCACTAATTGCGATAATTTCACGTTTCTTTCCCGATCCAATTTCCTATTATTTAGGTACCAAGAAACAACATTTATAAATAGTGCTTTTCTGTGTATTGGTTTTTCTAAAAATAGAATAATCCAAAAATACGCAATTCTACTTTCTATTGATTTACCTTCTTTTCTTCGTATGAGCTTCCTCTGTTAGGAACACCCCTCTTTTGAGGGTAATATGGATAAAAAAGTCTTTAAGTATGTACACACTCCGTGAATATATATACACTTGCTAAAATCTAAAATAAACTTTAAATAAGTTAGTGATAATTGTCAACAGCCATTATTGTTGTTGTTGTTGTGCTGGTAAATTCCTCCGTTGACTTCGGAGCACCCTGTCGTAAACAGGTATAAGGTTACCAAATGGAAAGATTGGTGGTGGTGTTCGGAAAAAGAATCAAATATATCACTAAACGTTCCTTTGTCTAAACTATTGTCTCACACGATATAAAGTTCACAGATTGTTATTATAAGTCGATCCGTCCCAAGTCGATCCGGCCAACGTCGATCCGGCCCCAAGTCGATGCGGCCCCATAATAAAATATGAATAAACTATATTCACTATATGGAGTAATTTGTGACAAAGAACAAATGCACTATATTACCGCAAGGCCGTAGCTACCCTTAGAGGCAAGTGAGGAAATTGCCTCACTAAAATTTCGACACTGATTATTTTTTTTTTATTCAAATATATAAATATAATGGTAATTTTTGTTGTTCTGTCTCAACCTTAATTTCTATAACTTGTCATCCTTCCTTTTAAACTATTCTTCCTGGATATAACTCAACATTTCGTTTCTTTATATTCGGGTTTTCGGAATCGGACACAAATTATTCAATTTCAGAGGCGGATTTAGGGGGGGGCAGGGGGCCCGGCCCCCCCCCCTTTTTGGGAAAAAAATTGGTTGCTTATATAGGGAATCACTGAAGCGTGACTGGAGCGGGCCCCCTCTTAGGTCAGTCAGTGGGCCCCCACTTATGAAAATTTCTGGATACGCCATATACGGATTAGCGCTGATAAATGAAACAACACCACTGATAGCACAACCTTTGTCATACATGTAACTTTTAACTGGCTTCTCCATTGTGTCAATCTTTTGATATTCCCTCCTATGTTACATCCATCATAGTACCTATGGTATAATGTGTATTACACCCTCCTATGTTATATCCATCAAAGTTCTTATGGTATTATGCGTATTACACCCTCTTATGTTACATCCATCAGAGTACCTATGGTATTATGTGTATTGCACCCTCCTATGTTACATCCATCAGAGAACCTTTGGTATAATGTGTATTACACCCTCCTATGTTACATCTATCAGAGTACCTATGGTATTATGTGTATTACACTTTCCTATGTTACATCCATCAGAGTACCTATGGTATTATGTGTACTACACTCTCCTATGTTACATCCATCAGAGTACCTATGGTATTATGCGTATTACACTCTCCTATGTGTATTACACCCTCCTATGTTACATCCATCAAAGTACCTTTGGTATTATGTGTAGTATACCCTCCTATGTTACATCCATCAGAGTACCTATGTTATTATGTATATTACACTCTCCTATGTTACATCGATCAGAGTACCTATGGTATTATGTGTACTACACTCTCCTATGCTACATCCATCAGAGTACCTATGGTATTATGCGTATTACACTCTCCTATGTTACATCCATCAGAGTACCTATGGTATTATGCGTATTACACTCTCCTATGTTACATCCATCAGAGTACCTATGGTATTATGCGTATTACACTCTCATATGTTACATCCATCAGAGTACCTATGGTATTATGCGTATTACACTCTCCTATGTTACATCCATCAGAGTACCTATGGTATTATATGTATTACACCCTCCTATGTTACATCCATCAGAGTACCTATGGTATTATGCGTATTACACCCTCCTATGTTACATCCATCAGAGTACATCAGAATTGGGCGTATGTAAGTTACATTGGCCCCTCAAGTGTTGACCAATATGATCTTCAAACATCCAACCCTCGTGAGTACTAATGTATGCAACCATTAAAACTTTGAAAATGCTTTGTCTTCTTGACGTACACATTAACTGTACCACAAGTACTGACCATTATTATCTACAAACATTAACCGAAGTTAATATATGAATAGCGGTTTAGGGCGACCAGAGGTAACCATCGTCAATATATGTGTTTGGTGACCAGAAGTAACCACAGTGAATGATTGTGTTATGTGAGCATTAATATAAGGTGACATGAGGTCAACATAGTGAATAGATGTACAAGGTGACCAGAGGTAACCAAATTAAATGAGTGTGTTATGTGATCAGAGCATCATTGTAACTGGACCAGAGGTAAACATGGTCAATATGTGTCCAAGGTGAGCAGAGGTAACCTAAGTCAACATATGAAGAGCGGTGTAAGGTGACCAGAGGTAACCTCAGTCAATATTGGTCAGGGGACACATTTATCGTCCATTGATTTTCATTGTCTACGAATATAGTACCTATGGTGCATGTAGTGTGAACAGTGTGTTACTTGCTATATTTGTATACCCTTTCCAAATTTGTTTCTTCATGTTTTATACCTCAAATAGCAAGTAGGGGGTGTGAATCTGAACTGTAAAAATATTTGGGTCATGGATTTTGAATTAAAGTAATCACTCCTTTTGTAATAGTATACATGAATATTTGAGTACAGTATTGCATATTGCAATTCAAGTGCAACAAGTAATCAACAACAAATAGAAAACTAACGATTAAGTAGAATAAAGATGGAAGGGAAATTATAAGTCAATCTTGACGCATTTCTTGTTGCCTAAAATTTCCTTTTTCACACAATTATGTTGTTTTTATTTGATTTAAATTTCTGTTATATAATAATTGTAGAGAATATATTTTGGTTGTGGTTAAGTTAAATATGATCATTTTTCACTTTATCATGTTTTTTCATTACCATATCCTGATTTAATCTGAAATTTGTCGGATTAGTTATGAATGTTCATCCTATCTTTCCACAGTTATTTGATTCAAGTTATTGCCAAACAAATATATCATAAAAATTTCCAAAATAACCTTGACCTCTGAAAAGCAAATGGTTATTCCTTCATCATACTCAAAAATACACAACCTTTATTTTCTTGGCAGCTTTTAACTATTTTCATTGCATACTTTATGCAGTTTACAACTTTTTTTTATTTAGAATTATTACCAAAGAGGAGGGGCTTGTAAAATTTAATAGCTTACCGAACTTCATTAGCTTCTCTTTTTGATGAGGAAATTTTACTAAGCCTAGTAAAGACCTCGCTTTTTTCAACAATGTTGCTGAAATCTTCAGCCAAGTCTTTTGCCTCTCCTTCTGAAAAGCCTGAAAATAGGCTGATAGAAGTCTTGATGTTCCTTCTTATTACAATTCCTGGTGAAATGTTTGCCACTGATCTGCTCCTCTGGAAATAAAACAAAAAGTACGTTTTCAAACACGTTTTTATCCTTTTTAACTTTTTCTTACCACAATAATTTGTATGGGAAGATAAAGAATTGAAACCGTGCTGATATACTCACAACAAAGCCAGGAATGACGTCACAAGTAACGTAGAGCTAAAAGGGTACTAATGAATTGATTAATAAATATAATCAATGAAGAAGAAAAAAATATATCAAAACACTGTACCTTGGTGAAATTCCAATATTTAGTTTCCACCTTTTATTTAAATTACAATTTGTTTTAACATGTTTCAATACCTTTGTGTGATCTGATATTGTGATTTACCAGTTATATACCTTATACATCAACGTCTGATCTCTGCCTACCTTTGTTGTGATCTGATGTTGTGATTACCAGTTATATACCCTATACATCAATGATTTTTGCTGCCTTTTTATCTACCGTGTCCTTTGAAAAGACATGATCGCATATGGCTACATGCTATAGATTCGCTTTTTGTATATGTTGTTCGTAAACAAATTTAAACTGCAATGGTGACTGAGGTATAGAAATGTGACAATTTCCGTTTTTTACCGGCAGTCAAACCATTGCTAGAGCGGGTGGTCAATTTGACTGTGTGTGATGATTGAATTCAGAAAGCTAGGAGACGTGAAATCTAATGCCTAATGCTTTGAGATTACCATACAAATCTGTGTATTTTGAATAACCTCTGAAACAACTTTTTGGGTGTCCGTAGATACCCGGGGTAGGTACCCAGTTATAATGCTATTTTCCCGACCTTCAATGCAGATATATACCTATTGTACTCTTTCGTACTGATCATACGTGAAATACTTGGCACTGGACCTTTCCTACTTAATTGATTAGGATTGTCAGTTTTCCTATCAAAGGTCGGTGGTTTTCTCTGGGCACTCCGGCATCCTCCACTGACAATAATAAAAACTGGCTGCCACGAAATAACCAATGGTATGCCTGGGCGGTGCTGAGGGAAGATGTTCACTCTTATGGGTAGTTGCCTTTATGTTGGTTTTCTAGGCTTTTATGATGATTTATCGTGTTTTCCGCTTAATGAAGCACCTATTTATGTTGGAAAACACATGTTAATGTTAGCCAAGGCCTTTATGATGAAAATGACACCTTGTATAGACCAATAATATGGTCAGTTTGGTCACTAGGGTGAAAAGATCCGGGGTTGGTATGGTCAATATTGGCGTCTGGCTATCCAAATTGCGGGTAGGGTCGATTAAAAAAAATTTGGCCTACGTCCACATATTTTTGTATTATAAATAAAGATTCAGGCATGTAAAAGACACTATAAGCATTTGTTTGGGCTATACCTGTAATATACACAAATGCCTGGGTGGTGCTGGGGGAAGATTTTTACTCTTATGGGTAGTTGCCTTTATGTTGGTTTTTCTAGGCTTTTATGGTGGTTTATCGTGTTTTACGCTTAATAAAGCACCTATTTATATACAAATACAAATATACAAATATTTTATTGGCACAAACACAATAACAATAATTGGGAAAGGCCCATATTTCAGTGCATTACAACAATGAATATAGCATACTAGTAGTTAAATATATATATATAAGAACTCTATTGAAAAGCACATGTTAAAGTTATCCAAGGCCTCTACGATGAAAATGACACCTTGAGATTCATTGCTAGAAAAAAAGACCTTTTAACGAGTCGTATATATCGGTTTATTAAATATATCTTTTTTAACTAAGAAAGTTGGTTTTATATAATTTAACCACAAATAAAGGTATTTTACACTTTATCTATTTCATAAATAAAAAGCAATATATATATCACTTTAATTGAGATATATTATATATGATTAAAGACTGTGCACTCTTAAGTTATATGTTTGAAGCAAGCGCATAGGTCATCATATATACATCTTCAAATTTCAAAGTGTCAGCATTTTACAAAAATTAACGCAATTGAGCTAATTTTTGGTGCATCTGAAAGATAATGTAAAAGCCTTTAAGGATAATACCATAATTTAATGAACAAATAAGTTTTTTTCATAGAAAAATATATCGTTAAAGTTTATGTATGCAGCGAAATGCATACTTAAACCCCGTGCCTACTTTGGTGAAATGATGACTTATACGGAATTTATAAATGTATTGGTTGTTCTAAAAATAGAATAATCTAAAAATATTGTATCTATCACACCTTTATATATAATGTCCTATCTAACACCCATGTCATGCCCTTGTAACACCCTAGTCAGGCATTTATGACATTCTAGTCATACACAATCAACTATATAATACATACAGACAACATATCTTTGTAATAATTGTTCTACTGTATCTATCACACCTATATGTATAAGATCTGCATCTAACACCCCATTCATGCCCTCATAGCACCCTAGTCAGGCAGTTGGGACATCCTAGTCATACACAATCAACTATATAATACATACAGACAACATATCTTTGTAAAAATTGTTCTACTGTATCTATCACACCTACATGTATAAGGTCAACATCTGACACCCCAGTCATGCCCTCATAGCACCCTAGTCAGGCAGTTGGGACATCCTAGTCATACACAATCAACTATACCATACGTACAGACATCATATCTTTGTAATAATTGTTCTATTGTATCTATCACACCTTCATTTTTAATGTCTTCATCTAACACCCAGTCAAACCCTTGTAACACCCTAGTCTGGCATTTGTGACATCCTAGTCATACACAATCAACTTTATAATACGTACATACATGATATCTTTGTAATAAATGTTCTATTGTATCTATCACCCGTTTATATATAATGGGCTATCTAACACCCATGTCATGCCCTTGTAACACCCTAGTCTGGCATTTGTGACATCCTAGTCATACACAATCAACTTTATAATACGTAAATACATGATATCTTTGTAATAAATGTTCTATTGTATCTATCACCCGTTTATATATAATGTCCTATCTAACACCCATGTCATGCCCTTGTAACACTCTAGTCAGGCATTTATGACATTCCAGTCATACACAATCAACTATATAATACATACAGACAACATATCTTTGTAACAATTGTTCTACTGTATCTATCACACCTACATGTATAAGGTCTACATCTAACACCCCAGTCATGCCCTCATAGCACCCTAGTCAGGCAGTTGGGACATCCTAGTCATACACAATCAACTATACCATACGTCCAGACAACATATCTTTGTAATAATTGTTCTATTGTATCTATCACACCTTCATTTATAATGTCTTCATCTAACACCCCAGTCATGCCCTTGTAACACCCTTGTCTGGCATTTGTGACATCCTAGCCATACACAATCAACTATATAATACATGCAGACATCATATCTTTGTAATTATTGTTCTACTGTATCTATCACACCTACATGTATAAGGTCTACATCTAACACCCCAGTCATGCCCTCATAGCGCCCTAGTTAGGCATTTGGGACACCCTAGTCATACACAATGAACTATACAATACATACAGACATCATATCTTTGTAATAATTGTTCTATTGTATCTATCACACCTTCATTTTTAATGTCTTCATCTAATACCTTAGTCAAGCCCTTGTAACACCCTAGTCTGGCATTTGTGACATCCTAGTCATACACAATCAACTTTATAATACGTACAGACATGATATCTTTGTAATAAATGTTCTATTGTATCTATCACCCGTTTATATATAATGTCCTATCTAACACCCATGTCATGCCCTTGTAACACCCTAGTCTGGCATTTGTGACATCCTAGTCATACACAATCAACTTTATAATACGTACAGACATCATATCTTTATAATAAATGCTCAATTGTATCTATCACACCTTTATATATAATGTCCTATCTAACACACACGTCATGACCTTGTAACACCCTAGTCAGGCATTTATGACATTCTAGTCATACACAATCAACTATATAATACATACAGACAACATATCTTTGTAATAATTGTTCTACTGTATCTATCACACCTACATGTATAAGGTCTACATCTAACACCCCAGTCATGCCCTCATAGCACCCTAGTCAGGCAGTTGGGACATCCTAGTCATACACAATCAACTATACCATACGTACAGACAACATATCTTTGTAATAATTGTTCTATTGTATCTATCACACCTTCATTTATAATGTCTTCATCTAACACCCCAGTCATGCCCTTGTAACACCCTTGTCTGGCATTTGTGACATCCTAGCCATACACAATCAACTTTATAATACATACAGACATCATATCTTTGTAACAATTGTTCTACTGTATCTATCACACCTACATGTATAAGGTCTACATCTAACACCCCAGTCATGCCCTCATAGCACCCTAGTTAGGCATTTGGGACATCCTAGTCATACACAATGAACTATACAATACATACAGACATCATATCTTTGTAATAATTGTTCTATTGTATCTATCACACCTTCATTTTTAATGTCTTCATCTAACACCCCAGTGATGCCCTTGTAACACCCTAATCTGGCATTTGTGACATCCTAGTCTAGACAATCAACTTTATAATACGTACAGACATCATATCTTTATAATAAATGCTCTATTGTATCTATCACACCTTTATATATAATGTCCTATCTAACACTCATGTCATGCCCTATTAACACCCTAGTCTGGCATTTGTGACATCCTAGTCATACACAATCAACTTTATAATTCGTACAGACATCATATCTTTGTAATAATTGTTCTACTGTATCTATCACTCCTACATGTATAAGATCTACATCAAACACCCCAGTCAAGCCCTCATAGCACCCTAGTCAGGCAGTTGGGACATCCTAGTCATACACAATCAACTATACCATACGTACAGACATCATATCTTTGTAATAATTGTTCTATTGTATCTATCACACCTTCATGTATAATGTCTTCATCTAACACCCCAGTCATGCCCTTGTAACATCATAGTCTGGCATTTGTGACATCCTAGTCATACACAATCAACTATATAATACATACAGAAACATCATATCTTTGTAATAATGTTCTATTGTATCTATCACACCTTCATGTATAATGTCTTCATCTAACACCCCAGTCTTGCCCTTGTAACACCCTAGTCAGGCATTTGTGACATCCTAGTCATACACAATCAACTATATAATACATACAGAAACATCATATCTTTGTAATAATGTTCTATTGTATCTATCACAGCTTCATTTATAATGTCTTCATCTAACACCCCAGTCATGCCCTTCTAACACCCCAGTCCGGCATTTGTGACATCCTAGTCATACACATTCAACTTTATAATACATACAGACATCATATCTTTGCAATAATTGTTCTATTGTATATATCACACCTACATATATAAGGTCTACATCTAACACCCCAGTCATGCCCTCATAACACCCTAGTCAGGCATTTGTGACATTCTAGTCATACACCATCAACTATATAATACATACAGAAACATCATATCTTTGTAATAATGTTCTATTGTATCTATCACAGCTTCATTTATAATGTCTTCATCTAACACCCCAGTCATGCCCTTCTAACACCCCAGTCTGGCATTTGTGACATCCTAGTCATACACATTCAACTTTATAATACATACAGACATCATATCTTTGTAATAATTGTTCTATTGTATCTATCACACCTTCGTTTATAATGTCTTCATCTAACACCCCAGTCTTGCCCTTGTAACACCCTAATCTGGCAGTTGTGACATCCTAGTCATACACATCAACTATATAATACATACAGACATCATATCTTTGTAATAATTGTTCTATTGTATCGATCACTCCTTCATTGATAATGTCTTCCTCTAACACCCGAGTCATGCCCTTGTAACACCCTAGTCAGGCATTTGTGACATCCTAGTCATACACAATCAACTAAACAAGACATACAGACATCATATCTTTGTAATAATTGTTCTATTGTATCTATCACACCTTCGTTTATAATGTCTTCATCTAACACCCCAGTCTTACCTTGTAACACCCTAGTCTGGCAGTTGTGACATCCTAGTCATACACAATCAACTATATAATACATACAGACATCATATCTTTGTAATAATTGTTCTATTGTATCTATCACACCTTCATTTATTTTGTCTTCATCTCACTGTTCTAACACCCCAGTCATGCCCTTGTAACACCCTAATCAGGCATTGTGACATCCTAGTCCTACACACTCAACTATATAATACATACAGACATCATATCTTGTAATAATTTTTCTATTGTATCTATCACACCTACATATACAAGGTTTACATCTAACACCCCAGTCATGCTCCATAACACCGTAGTCAGGCATTTGGGACATCCTAGTCATACACAATCAACTATACAATACATACAAACATCATATCATTGCAATAATTGTTCTATTGTATCTATCACACCTTCATTTATAATGTCTTCATCTAACATCCCAGTCATGCCCTTCTAACACCCCAGTCTGGCATTTGTGACATCCTAGTCATACACATTCAACTTAAAATACATACAGACATCATATCTTTGTAATAATTGTTTTATTGTATCTATCACACCTTCATTTATAATGTCTTCATCTAACACCCCAGTCATGCCCTTGTAACACCCTAGTCAGGCATTTGTGACATCCTAGTCATACACAATCAACTATATAATACATACAGAAACATCATATCTTTGTAATAATGTTCTATTGTATCTATCACAGCTTCATTTATAATGTCTTCATCTAACACCCCAGTCATGCCCTTCTAACACCCCAGTCCGGCATTTGTGACATCCTAGTCATACACATTCAACTTTATAATACATACAGACATCATATCTTTGCAATAATTGTTCTATTGTATATATCACACCTACATATATAAGGTCTACATCTAACACCCCAGTCATGCCCTCATAACACCCTAGTCAGGCATTTGTGACATTCTAGTCATACACCATCAACTATATAATACATACAGAAACATCATATCTTTGTAATAATGTTCAATTGTATCTATCACAGCTTCATTTATAATGTCTTCATCTAACACCCCAGTCATGCCCTTCTAACACCCCAGTCTGGCATTTGTGACATCCTAGTCATACACATTCAACTTTATAATACATACAGACATCATATCTTTGTAATAATTGTTCTATTGTATCTATCACACCTTCGTTTATAATGTCTTCATCTAACACCCCAGTCTTGCCCTTGTAACACCCTAGTCTGGCAGTTGTGACATCCTAGTCATACACATCAACTATATAATACATACAGACATCATATCTTTGTAATAATTGTTCTATTGTATCGATCACTCCTTCATTGATAATGTCTTCCTCTAACACCCGAGTCATGCCCTTGTAACACCCTAGTCAGGCATTTGTGACATCCTAGTCATACACAATCAACTAAACAAGACATACAGACATCATATCTTTGTAATAATTGTTCTATTGTATCTATCACACCTTCGTTTATAATGTCTTCATCTAACACCCCAGTCTTACCTTGTAACACCCTAGTCTGGCAGTTGTGACATCCTAGTCATACACAATCAACTATATAATACATACAGACATCATATCTTTGTAATAATTGTTCTATTGTATCTATCACACCTTCATTTATTATGTCTTCATCTAACTGTTCTAACACCCCAGTCATGCCCTTGTAACACCCTAATCAGGCATTGTGACATCCTAGTCCTACACACTCAACTATATAATACATACAGACATCATATCTTGTAATAATTGTTCTATTGTATCAATCACACCTTCATTTATTATGTCTTCATGTAACTGTTCTAACACCCCAGTCATGCCCTTGTAACACCCTAATCAGGCATTGGACATCCTAGTCATACACAATCAACTATACAATACATACAAACATCATATCATTGCAATATTGTTCTATTGTATCTATCACACCTTCATTTATAATGTCTTCATCTAACATCCCAGTCATGCCCTTCTAACACCCCAGTCTGGCATTTGTGACATCCTAGTCATACACAATCAACTAAACAATACATACAGACATCATATCTTTGTAATAATTGTTCTATTGTATCTATCACACCTTCATTTATAATGTCTTCATCTAACACCCCAGTCTTGCCCTTGTAACACCCTAGTCTGGCAGTTGTGACATCCTAGTCATACACAATCAACTATATAATACATACAGACATCATATCTTTGTAATAATTGTTCTATTGTATCTATCACAACTTCATTTATTATGTCTTCATCTCACTGTTCTAACACCCCAGTCATGCCCTTGTGACACCCTAATCAGGCATTTGTGACATCCTAGTCCTACACACTCAACTATATAATACATACAGACATCACATCTTGTAATAATTGTTCTATTGTATCTATCACACCTACATATAAAAGGTCTACATCTAACACCCCAGTCATGCCATCATAGCCCCCTAGTCAGGCATTTGGGACATCCTAGTCATACACAATCAACTATACAATACAAACAAACATCATATCATTGCAGTAATTGTTCTATTGTATCTATCACACCTTCATTTATAATGTCTTCATCTAACACCCCAGTCATGCCCTTCTTACTCCCAATTCTGGCAGTTGTGACATCCTAGTCATACACATTCAACTTAAAATACATACAGACATCATATCTTTGTAATAATTGTTCTATTGTATCTATCACACCTTCATTGATAATGTCTTCATCTAACACCCCAGTCTTGCCCTTGTAACACCCTAGTCTGGCATTTGTGACATCCCAGTCATACACCATCAACTATATAATACATACAAAAACATCATATCTTTGTAATAATTGTTTTATTGTATCTATCACATCTTCATTTATAATGTCTTCATCTAAAACCCCAGACATGCCCTTGTAACACCCTAGTCAGGCATTTGTGACATCCTAGTCATACACAATCAACTAAACAATACATACAGACATCATATCTTTGTAATAATTGTTCTATTGTATCTATCACACCTACATATATAAGGTCTACATCTAACACCCCAATCATGCCATCATAGCCCCCTAGTCAGGCATTTGGGACATCCTAGTCATACACAATCAACTATACAATACAAACAAACATCATATCATTGCAATAATTGTTCTATTGTATCTATCACACCTTCATTTATAATGTCTTCATCTAACACCCCAGTCATGCCCTTCTTACTCCCAATTCTGGCAGTTGTGACATCCTAGTCATACACATTCAACTTAAAATACATACAGACATCATATCTTTGTAATAATTGTTCTATTGTATCTATCACACCTTCATTGATAATGTCTTCATCTAACACCCCAGTCTTGCCCTTGTAACACCCTAGTCTGGCATTTGTGACATCCCAGTCATACACCATCAACTATATAATACATACAAAAACATCATATCTTTGTAATTATTGTTCTATTGTATCTATCACACCTTCATTTATAATGTCTTCATCTAAAACCCATGTCATGCCCTTGTAACACCCTAGTCAGGCATTTATGACATTCTAGTCATACACAATCAACTATATAATACATACAGACATCATATCTTTGTAATAATTGTTCTATTGTATCTATCACACCTTCATTGATAATGTCTTCCTCTAACACCCGAGTCATGCCCTTGTAACACCCTAGTCAGGCATTTGTGACATCCTAGTCATACACAATCAACTAAACAAGACATACAGACATCATATCTTTGTAATAATTGTTCTATTGTATCTATCACACCTTCATTTATAATGTCTTCATCTAACACCCCAGTCTTGCCTATGTAACACCCTAGTCTGGCAGTTGTGACATCCTAGTCATACACAATCAATTATATAATACATACAGACATCATATCTTTGTAATAATTGTTCTATTGTATCTATCACACCTTCATTTATTATGTCTTCATCTCACTGTTCTAACACCCCAGTCATGCCCTTGTAACACCCTAATCAGGCATTTGTGACATCCTAGTCATACACACTCAACTATATAATACATACAGACATCATATCTTGTAATAATTTTTCTATTGTATCTATCACAGCTACATATAGAAGGTTTACATCTAACACCCCAGTCATGCTCCATAACACCCTAGTCTGGCAGTTGTGACATCCTAGTCATACACAATCAACTATATAATACATACAGACATCATATCTTTGTAATAATTGTTCTATTGTATCTATCACACCTTCATTTATTATGTCTTCATCTCACTGTTCTAACACCCCAGTCATGCCCTTCTAACACCCTAATCAGGCATTTGGGACATCCTAGTCATACACAATCAACTATACAATACATACAAACATCATATCATTGCAATAATTGTTTTATTGTATCTATCACACCTTCATTTATAATGTCTTCATCTAACACCCCAGTCATGCCCTTCTAACACCCCAGTCAGGCATTTGTGACATCCTAGTCATACACAATCAACTAAACAATACATACAGACATCATATCTTTATAATAATTGTTCTATTGTATCTATCACACCTTCATTTATTATGTCTTCATCTCACTGTTCTAACACCCCAGACATGCCCTTGTAACACCCTAATCAGGCATTTGTGACATCCTAGTTCTACACACTCAACTATATAATACATACAGTCATCATATCTTGTAATATTGTTCTATTGTATAGTATCTATCACACTTACATATACAAGGTTTATATCTAACACCCCAGTCATGCCCTCATAACACCCTAGTCAGGCATTTGGAACATCCTAGTCATACACAATCAACTATACAATACATACAGACATTATATCATTGTAATAATTGTTCTATTGTATCTATCACACCTTCATTTATAATTTCTTCATCTAACACCCCAGTCATGCCCTTGTAACACCCTAGTCAGGCATTTGTGACATCATAGTCGTACACAATCAACTATATAATACATACAGACATTATATCTTTGTAATAATTGTTCTATTGTATCTATCACACCTACATATATAGGTCTACATCTAACACCACAGTTATGTCCTCATAACAACCTAGTCAGGCATTTGGGACATCCTAGTCACACGCAATCAACTATACAATACATATAGACATCATATCTTTGTTATAATTGTTCTATTGTATCTATCACACCTTCATCTAAAATGTCTTCATCTAACACCCCAGTCATGCCCTTGTAACACCCTAGTCAGGCACTTTTGACATCCCAGTCATACACAATCATCTATATAATACACACAGACATCATATCTTTGTAATAATTGTTCTATTGTATCTATCACGCCTTCATTTATAATGTCTTCATCTAACACCCCAGTCATGCCCTCATAGCACCCTAGTCAGGCTATTGGGACATTCTAGTCATACGAAATCAACTATACAATACATACAGACATCATATCTTTGTAATAATTGTTCTATTGTATCTATCAAACCTACATATATAATGACTACATCTAACACCCCAGTCATGCCTTCATAGCACCCTAATCAGGCATTTGGGACATCCTAGTCATACGCAATTAACTATACAATATATACAGACATCATATCTTTGTAATAATTGTTCTATTGTATCTATCACACCTTCAGTTATAATGTCTTCATCCAACACCCCAGTCATGCCGTTGTAACACCCTAGTCAGGCATTTGTGACATCCTAGTCATACACAATCAACTATATAATACATACAGACATCATATCTTTGTTATAATTGTTCTACTGTATCTATCACACCTTCATTTATAATGTCTTCATCTAACACCCCAGTCATGCCCTCATAGCACCCTAGTCAGGCATTTGGGACATCCCAGTCATACACAATCAACTATATAATACATACAGACATCATATCTTTGTTATAATTGTTCTATTGTATCTATCACATCTTCATTTATAATGTCTTCATCTAACACCCCAGTCATGCCCTTGTAACACCCTAGTCAGGCATTTGTGACATCCTAATCAAACACAATCAACTATATAATACATACAGACATCATATCGTTGTAATAATTGTTCTATTTTATCTATCACACCTTCATATATAATGTCTACATCTAACACATCATATATTTGTAATAATTGTTCTATTGTATCTATCACACCTTCATTTATAATGTCTTCATCGAACACCCCAGTCATGCCCTTGTAACACCCTAATCAGGCATTTGGGACATCCTAGTCATACACCATCAACTATAAAATAATACAGACATTATATCTTTGTTATAATTGTTCTATTGTATCTATCACATCTTCATTTATAATGTCTTCATCTAACACCCCAGTAATGCCCTTGTAACACCCTAGTCAGGCATTTGTGACATCCTAATCAAACACAATCAACTATATAATACATACAGACATCATATCTTTGTAATAATTGTTCTATTGTATCTATCACACCTACATATATAAGGTCTACATCTAACACATCATATCTTTGTAATAATTGTTCTATTGTATCTATCACACCTACATATATAATGACTACATCTAACACCCCAGTCATGCCCTCATAGCACCCTAACCAGGCATTTTGGACATCCTAGTCATACACAATCAACTAGACAATACATACAGACATCATATCTTTGTAATAATTGTTCTATTGTATCTATCACACCTTCATTTATAATGTCTTCATCCAACACCCCAGTCATGCCCTCGTAACACCCTAGTCAGGCATTTGTGACATCCTAATCATACACAATCAACTATATAATACATACAGACATCATATCTTTGTTATAATTGTTCTATTGTATCTATCACACCTTCATTTATAATGTCTTCATCTAACACCCCAGTCATGCCCTCATAGCACCCTAGTCAGGCATTTGGGACATCCCAGTCATACACAATCAAGTATATAATACATACAGACATCATATCTTTGTTATAATTGTTCTATTGTATCTATCACACCTTCATTTATAATGTCTTCATCTAACACCCCAGTCATGCCCTTGTAACACCCTAGTCAGGTATTTGTGACATCCTAGTCGTACACAATCAACTATATAATACATACAGACATCATATCGTTGTGACAATTGTTCTATTGTATCTATCACACCTTCATTTATAATGTCTTCATCTAACACCCAACTCATGCCCTTGTAATACCCTAGTCTGGCAGTTGTGACATCCTAACCATACACAATCAACTTTATAATACATACAGACATCATATCTTTCTAATAATTGTTCTATTGTATCTATCACACCTTCATTTATAATGTCTTCATCTAACACCCCAGTCATGCCCTTGTAACACCCTAATCAGGCATTTGGGACATCCTAGTCATACACAATAAACTATACAATACATACAGACATTATATCTTTGTTATAATTGTTCTATTGTATCTATCACATCTTCATTTATAATTTCTTAATCTAACACCCCAGTCATGCCCTTGTAACACCCTAGTCAGGCATTTGTGACATCCTAATCAAACACAATCAACTTTATAATACATACAGACATCATATCTTTGTAATAATTGTTCTATTGTATCTATCACACCTACATATATAAGGTCTACATCTAACACATCATATCTTTGTAATAATTGTTCTATTGTATCTATCACACCTACATATATAATGACTACATCTAACACCCCAGTCATGCCCTCATAGCACCCTAATCAGGCATTTGGGACATCCTAGTCATACACAATAAACTATACAATACATACAGACATCATATCTATGTAATAATTGTTCTATTGTATCTATCACACCTTCATTTATAATTTCTTCATCCAACACCCCAGTCATGCCCTCGTAACACCCTAGTCAGGCATTTGTGACATCCTAATCATACACAATCAACTATATAATACATACAGACATCATATCTTTGTTATAATTGTTCTATTGTATCTATCACACCTTCATTTATAATGTCTTCATCTAACACCCCAGTCATGCCCTCATAGCACCCTAGTCAGGCATTTGGGACATCCCAGTCATACACAATCATCTATATAATACACACAGACATCATATCTTTGTAATAATTGTTCTATTGTATCTATCACGCCTTCATTTATAATGTCTTCATCTAACACCCCAGTCATGCCCTCATAGCACCCTAGTCAGGCACTTGTGACATCCCAGTCATACACAATCATCTATATAATACACACAGACATCATATCTTTGTAATAATTGTTCTATTGTATCTATCACGCCTTCATTTATAATGTCTTCATCTAACACCCCAGTCATACCCTCATAGCACCCTAGTCAGGCTATTGGAACATTCTAGTCATACGCAATCAACTATACAATACATACAGACATCATATCTTTGTAATAATTGTTCTATTGTATCTATCACACCTACATATATAATGACTACATCTAACACCCAAGTCATGCCTTCATAGCACCCTAATCAGGCATTTGGGACATCCTAGTCATACGCAATTAACTATACAATATATACAGACATCATATCTTTGTAATAATTGTTCTATTGTATCTATCACACCTTCATTTATAATGTCTTCATCCAACACCCCAGTCATGCCCTTGTAACACCCTAGTCAGGCATTTGTGACATCCTAGTCATACACAATCAACTATATAATACATACAGACATCATATCTTTGTTATAATTGTTCTACTGTATCTATCACACCTTCATTTATAATGTCTTCATCTAACACCCCAGTCATGCCCTTCTAACACCCTAGTCTGGCATTTGTGACATCCTATTCATACACAATCAACTTTATAATACATACAGACATCATATCTTTGTAATAATTGTTCTATTGTATCTATCACACCTTCATTTATAATGTCTTCATCTAACACCCCAGTCATGCCCTTGTAACGCCCTAGTCAGGCATTTGTGACATCATAGTCCTACACAATCAACTATATAATACATACAGACATCATATCTTTGTAATAATTGTTCTATTGTATCTATCACACCTACATATATAAGGTCTACATCTAACACCACAGTTATGTCCTCATAGCACCCTAGTCAGGCATTTGGGACATCCTAGTCATACGCATTCAACTATACAATACATAGAGACATCATATCTTTGTTATAATTGTTCTATTGTATCTATCAAACCTTCATTTATAATGTCTTCATCTAACACCCCAGTCATGCCCTTGTAACATCCTAGTCTGGCATTTGTGACATCCTAGTCGTACACAATCAACTTTATAATACATACAGACATCATATCTTTGTAATAATTGTTTTATTGTATCTATCACACCTTCATTTATAATGTCTTCATCTTACACCCCAGTCATGCCCTCATAGCACCCTAGTCAGGCAATTGGGACATCCTAGTCATACACAATCAAATATACAATACATACAGACATTATATATTTGTAATAATTGTTCTATTGTATCTATCACACCTTTATCTATAATGTCTTCATCTAACACCCCAGTCATGCCCTTGTAACACCCTAGTCAGGCATTTGTGACATCCAAGTCATACACAATCATCTATATAATACATACAGACATCATATCTTTGTAATAATTGTTCTATTGTATCTATCACACATTCATTTATAATGTCTTCATCTAACACCCAACTCATGCCCTCGTAACACCCTAGTCTGGCAGTTGTGACATCCTAACCATACACAATCAACTTTATAATACATACAGACATCATATCTTTCTAATAATTGTTCTATTGTATCTATCACACCTTCATTTATAATGTCTTCAGCTAACACCCCAGTCATGCTCTCATAGCACCCTAGTCAGGCATTTGGGACATCCCAGTCATACACAATCAACTATATAATACATACAGACATCATATCTTTGTTATAATTGTTCTATTGTATCTATCACATCTTCATTTATAATGTCTTCATCTAACACCCCAGTCATGCCCTTGTAACACCCTAGTCAGGCATTTGTGACATCCTAATCAAACACAATCAACTATATAATACATACAGACATCATATCGTTGTAATAATTGTTCTATTGTATCTATCACTCCTTCATATATAATGTCTACATCTAACACATCATATCTTTGTAATAATTGTTCTATTGTATCTATCACACCTTCATTGATAATGTCTTCATCTAACACCCCAGTCATGCCCTTGTAACACCCTAATCAGGCATTTGGGACATCTTAGTCATACACAATCAACTATACAATACATACAGACATTATATCTTTGCTATAATTGTTCTATTGTATCTATCATATCTTCATTTATAATGTCTTCATCTAACACCCCAGTCATGCCCTTGTAACACCCTAGTCAGGCATTTGTGACATCCTAATCAAACACAATCAACTATATAATACATACAGACATCATATCTTTGTAATAATTGTTCTATTGTATCTATCACACCTACATATATAAGGTCTACATCTAACACATCATATCTTTGTAATAATTGTTCTATTGTATCTATCACACCTACATATATATTGACTACATCTAACACCCCAATCATGCCCTCATAGCACCCTAATCAGGCATTTGGGACATTCTAGTCATACACAATCAACTATACAATACATACAGACATCATATCTTTGTAATAATTGTTCTATTGTATCTATCACACCTTCATTTATAATGTCTTCATCCAACACCCCAGTCATGCCCTCGTAACACCCTAGTCAGGCATTTGTGACATCCTAATCATACACAATCAACTATATAATACATACAGACATCATATCTTTGTTATAATTTTTCTATTGTATCTATCACACCTTCATTTATAATGTCTTCATCTAACACCCCAGTCATGCCCTCATAGCACCCTAGTCAGGCATTTGGGACATCCCAGTCATACACAATCAACTATATAATACATACAGACATCATATCTTTGTTATAATTGTTCTATTGTATCTATCACACCTTCATTTATAATGTCTTCATCTAACACCCCAGTCATGCCCTTGTAACACCCTAGTCAGGCATTTGTGACATCCTAGTCGTACACAATCAACTATATAATACATACAGACATCATATCGTTGTAATAATTGTTCTATTGTATCTATCACACCTTCATTGATAATGTCTTCATCTAACACCCAACTCATGTCCTTGTAACACCCTAGTCTGGCAGTTGTGACATCCTAACCATACACAATCAACTTTATAATACATACAGACATCATATCTTTCTAATAATTGTTCTATTGTATCTATCACACCTTCATTTATAATGTCTACATCTAACACCCCAGTCATGCCCTCATAGCACCCTAGTCAGGCATTTGGGACATCCCAGTCATACACAATCAACTATATAATACATACAGACATCATATCTTTGTTATAATTGTTCTATTGTATCTATCACATCTTCATTTATAATGTCTTCATCTAACACCCCAGTCATGCCCTTGTAACACCCTAGTCAGGCATTTGTGACATCCTAATCAAACACAATCAACTATATAATACATACAGACATCATATCGTTGTAAAAATTGTTCTATTGTATCTATCACACCTTCATATATAATGTCTACATCTAACACATCATATCTTTGTAATAATTGTTCTATTGTATCTATCACACCTTCATTTATAATGTCTTCATCTAACACCCCAGTCATGCCCTTGTAACACCCTAATCAGGCATTTGGGACATCCTAGTCATACACAATCAACTATACAATACATACAGACATTATATCTTTGTTATAATTGTTCTATTGTATCTATCACACCTACATATAAAAGGTCTACATCTAACACCCCAGTCATGCCATCATAGCCCCCTAGTCAGGCATTTGGGACATCCTAGTCATACACAATCAACTATACAATACAAACAAACATCATATCATTGCAATAATTGTTCTATTGTATCTATCACACCTTCATTTATAATGTCTTCATCTAACACCCCAGTCATGCCCTCATAGCACCCTAGTCAGGCATTTGGGACATCCCAGTCATACACAATCAACTATATAATACATACAGACATCATATCTTTGTTATAATTGTTCTATTGTATCTATCACATCTTCATTTATAATGTCTTCATCTAACACCCCAGTCATGCCCTTGTAACACCCTAGTCAGGCATTTGTGACATCCTAATCAAACACAATCAACTATATAATACATACAGACATCATATCTTTGTAATAATTGTTCTATTGTATCTATCACACCTACATATATAAGGTCTACATCTAACACATCATATCTTTGTAATAATTGTTCTATTGTATCTATCACACCTACATATATAATGACTACATCTAACACCCCAGTCATGCCCTCATAGCACCCTAATCAGGCATTTGGGACATCCTAGTCATACACAATCAACTATACAATACATACAGACATCATATCTTTGTAATAATTGTTCTATTGTATCTATCACACCTTCATTTATAATGTCTTCATCCAACACCCCAGTCATGCCCTCGTAATACCCTAGTCAGGCATTTGTGACATCCTAATCATACACAATCAACTATATAATACATGCAGACATCATATCTTTGTTATAATTTTTCTATTGTATCTATCACACCTTCATTTATAATGTCTTCATCTAACACCCCAGTCATGCCCTCATAGCACCCTAGTCAGGCATTTGGGACATCCCAGTCATACACAATCAACTATATAATACATACAGACATCATATCTTTGTTATAATTGTTCTATTGTATCTATCACACCTTCATTTATAATGTCTTCATCTAACACCCCAGTCATGCCCTTGTAACACCCTAGTCAGGCATTTGTGACATCCTAGTCGTACACAATCAACTTTATAATACATACAGACATCATATCTTTGTAATAATTGTTCTATTGTATCTATCACACCTACATATATAAGGTCTACATCTAACACATCATATCTTTGTAATAATTGTTCTATTGTATCTATCACACCTTCATTTATAATGTCTTCATCTAACACCCCAGTCATGCCCTTGTAACACCCTAGTCTGGCATTTGTGACATCCTAGTCATACACAATCAACTTTATAATACGTACAGACATGATATCTTTGTAATAATTGTTCTATTGTATCAATCACACCTTCATTTATAATGTCTTCATCTAACACCCCAGTCATGCCCTTGTAACACCCTAGTCAGGCATTTGTGACATCCTAGTCGTACACAATCAACTTTATAATACATACAGACATCATATCTTTGTAATAATTGTTCTATTGTATCTATCACACCTACATATATAAGGTCTACATCTAACACATTATATCTTTGTAATAATTGTTCTATTGTATCTATCACACCGTTATATAATGTCCTATCTAACACCCATGGCATGCCCTTGTAACACCCTAGTCTGGCATTTGTGACATCCTAGTCATACACAATCAACTTTATAATACGTACAGACATGATATCTTTGTAATAATTGTTCTATTGTATCAATCACACCTTCATTTATAAAGTCTTCATCTAATACCCCAGTCATGCCCTTGTAACACCCTAGTCAGGCATTTATGACATCCTAGTCATACACAATCAATTATATAATACATACAGACAACATATCTTTGTAATAATTGTTCTACTGTATCTATCACACCTACATGTATAAGGTCTACATCTAACACCCCAATCATGCCCTCATAGCACCCTAGTCAGGCATTTGGGATATCCTAGTCATACACAATCAACTATACAATACATACAGACATCATATCTTTGTGATAATTGTTCTATTGTATCTATCACAACTTCATTTATAATTTTTCATCTTAAACCCCAGTCATGTCCTTGTAACATCCTAGTCTAGCATTTGTGACATCCTAGTCATACACAATCAACTTTATAATACGTACAGACATCATATCTTTGTAATAATTCTGCTATTGTATCTATCACACCTACAAATATAATATATATCACACCTACATATATAATATATATCACACCTACATATATAATATATATCACACGTACATATATATTATTTATATCTAACACCCAGTCATGCTTTTGTAAGATGATAGTCAGGCTCTTAATATACGATAATAAAAAAACATCAAACTTGTTCATTATGTTTTATAACTGGATAAAGAAGTTTATCTGCCTCAGTTATTGTTATTCCTCTTAAATGGGATAAAACTAAAATCTCGGCTTCGACAAAAACGACATCCATAAAGTAATTGTATCCGTGATTTAAATTCTGTGACATTCTGTAAAAGATGAAACAAAATAAAATTTAACATTACATGTTTTTAAATATTTTTTTATTTTCTATTTATTAACATACACTATAACAATATATCATTTTACCAGACCACGGTTTGCGGAAGTAGTCAAGAAGACAATATTATGTTTTTCAGGGGTTGACAGGATACACGTGATCGTTGTTAGTTTCAACTTCAATATTATTATGCAAGCAGATGTAATAAACAATGATTTCATATATTATTTTTTTTTTGGTTTACACTTTATATAGAGCTTTATTTATGATCTTATTCCAGAGTGCACAATTCTTATTCTACATATTTCACCTTTATCAAAATTAGGAAATCTGTTTGGTCGTCCCATTTTGTTGTAGGGATGTTTAGATTAAGTGTCGAGTTAATTTGTATATTATTTTGTGTTGTCTGCGAGAAACAAATCATTTTTCTGATCTAGTAACTAAATTCAAAACCAATATAGATAATGTTAACATATGTATTTTATTGAACTGTGTAAATTAATCGGAATGCGAATGACAACATGCACCTACAATTCTTTTGTGTGTTTCCCGTTTCGGTAACACATGACATTTGCGCGGGAACTTCTTACATAAACATCGTTTTTGGATTATTGAAACATGTGAAATGTACTGCAACAGTTATTGATTTTTTTAGGTAATATGATATTATTTATTATTCAATAGTACATCATTTTACGTCAGGTTTGTACACATTAAGTCTCTGGTCAGTGGCAGATCTAGGGGAGGGGGGATTCCGGAGGTTGAACCTCCCTTTTTTGTTGACGATCAGGCAATTCATTTGGATAGGGATATCAGTTGGAACTGACCCTTTATCCTGGGTTAGGATCCCCTTTTAAAAATGGCTGGATCTGTCTCAGCTAGTCAAGTCAGAACCGAAACACATCAGTGGCAGATCTAGCCATTTTGAAAGGGGGGTCTAACCATGTCCCCATTCAAATGGGGCGATTCCAACCGGGAACCCTCTTGCTGGATCCGCCACTGCACACTACTCGGACCTATGTTATTTAGTGAGTGATGCGAAAAAAATCAATTAATTTACATTTATGTCCCCCTTTTTGAAAAATTACTAAATCCGCCTCTGCTTATCCTGGGTGAGGTCCCCCTTTTAAAAAATGGTTGGATCTGTCTCAGTTACTCTAATCTAAACTGAAACACATCAGGCCATTTTGTGAAAAGGGGGGGGGTCCTGCCATGTACCCATTCAAATGCATTGATCACCCCAAAAAAGGGGCGGTTCCAACTGAAAACCCTCCCCTGGATCAGCCACTGCACATTACTTGGACCTATGTTAGTTCGTTACATGTAATTACTTAAGTGATGCGAAAACAACTCAATTTACTAATAAACTCCCTTATTAAAGAAATTTTATATAAAAGTAAACATGTTCATTTTATTTTGCTGAGTGAAATTGCTTATGCGGGAAAGACCCATTACAACCCGACCATAGAGGAGACAACAGCTGAAGGCCACCAATGGGTCTCCAATGCAGCGAGAAGCTCCCACACCCGGAGGCGTCACAACAAACCTGTTCTAGACATTATTTGTAAATGAAATTGGTAAATACAGATATTCTTGATCTTCATACAATTTAAGGGCATTTCCAAATAGTCCTAAATATAATGCTTTTTGCATCTGAAAAGGGTTGAAAATAACACTGAAAAATCATCGTTATTCCTCTAGCATAGTTTGTACGTGCAGTATAGGTGTATTTTAAAGGCACAACAGTGAAGCCGCCGTATAATACTTCAATCGAACCGATTTACTTTTTGAAGTTAAATTACTATACTATATATATAAAAATATTAATTTTCGCGAACCATTTAGGTCACGGAAATTCCAAAATATGGCATCAGTAAGGAGAGTAAATAATGTGAATACACAGAACCCCCATCCAATTCATCTTTAACTGAAAGTATTCATCATTTTCTATTTTATATGTACTAACAATATTCCATTTTTCTATAATTTGGATTAAAATGTGCAAAAATCTGAGTTAGAATAGGTCGAATGCCCCAAATAAACATATTCCCTGATTGGTTGAAGCACTGTGGCGTCGATGTAAAGCATAGCAAGCCTCGATGTAAAGCACACGCTTCACAGGAATAATTAAGGAGAGTTTTACAAATAATGTGAATACACAGACCCTCAATCCAATTTATGTATTGCTAAAAATAATCAAGTCAGTGAAGTGTTCATCATAATCTGTTTTGATTCTGCTAACAACATTCTATTTTTTCTATTATTCCATTTGAAATATGTGAAACCCCGCAATGAAAATAGATAGCCTCAATGATGTAAAAGCAACCCAAAAAATTTCCGTTAATATGTTAACATCTTGAACTTCGACCCTGGGTTCAAAGGCTTAATAAACCGATTCACTAATAGAGATATCCTTTCGCTCAAGTGAAGTATACAGGCAACTTCGTTTACAGAAATATATACACACTTTATCAGTAATATATTGTCATGCTTCTGCATATCCACGTTTTTTTGTATGCTGAACTTCAGTCAAATTCAATTCTATTCAAACTTCATTACGTAAAGCAATAGGAGTAAGAATATTTTTTGCGCCAATTTAACCGTGACCAGCATCATCGTCAGTATCAAAATTGTTTATCGTAATCATTGTGAAATTTCACTGACATAGGGTTTATTAATATAGAGTAATTTTGGTAAGTATGGCTTATTTATGTTAAAGTTCTCCAGATGTGCTTCTCTAGACATCTTTGACGGTCAGTTTATCCCATTTATCTCATTATTATCCCCGATGACAGAAATGTCAACCCGACCTATTCGTGTCAAAAGTGAAAATCTAATCTATTTGATGAACTAATTTCTTCTAAAACTGTACATGCATTATTTCTGTATTATTTGATAACCAATCACATTTGCGTTGCATGATAATGGGTACTGTTTGAACGAACTGTCTAGTGTACTGCAAGATCGATGCAAATTGTGACGTCAGTGAGTGATCACTTGACATTATTATTTGTAAACAAACCAGCTCCTCATGTAACATGTGTCTCAGTCTGAACTATACATTCAAAGTGCAATCAATCTTTCAATCGCTATTTTATGATATTTTTGTGTCTGTTTTTTGGTTTGCATATCAGTAGTCGAAGTAAACTCAAGGTTATTATATAAAATTAGTTGTCTCTTTTCGTCTGTAGTACATGCGTTTGAGGTCCGGTTTAATTTGTACGCATGAAATCTCTAGTCTAAAAAAAGCTAATGATAGAACCGTAACCAGATAAGGAACTGTCTAGGGCCAAGTAAGGAAGGTGAAAAAAAAACGGTATTGGTACTATTACGCAGAACCATAAACAGATGCATAGACAGACCCAGGGGGTAGAAGTGGCGGATCCAGAACTTTTCATAAGGTGGGGCCCGTTCCAGTCATGCTTCAGTGATTCCCTATATAATCAACAAAATTTTTCCAACGAAAAGGAGGGGGAGGGGTCTGCCCCCTAGATCCTCCTATTGGTGGGAAAAATTTAGTTGATTATATAGGAAATCATCAAAGCTTGTTTTATAAAAAAAAAAAGTAACTATTCTATAATCCTGATATTGCATGAAGCTGTTACTAGTTTATAGTCTCAATATTTCATAAAATTTCACTGTTGGCTTTGTCCAAAAGGATTCGTTGTTGACATGTAAATACTTATTTGAAGTTTGAAGTAAAATATTGAAATTTGTTTCATTAAAAAAAACATGGTACCAAGGGAAAGCACCTTCATACTTGGAGTAACCACTCATAGAGTGCCTCCCATTTTTTCTGTGTACTTTTTTTTATGGAAGAGCATTTAGTTTGTTCTATCAGTTTAAAAAAAATAAAAAAACATTTTATTGGGTATGCATTTATAATAAATAACTTGCAATGAACGCTTGCTAGTTAACTATTTAGGATAATAACAAGTACTGACTAGACATTAATTATCAAACTGCCAATCTGGTATCCAAAATGTTATTATGGAAGACAAGTATAAATTACATACAAACTTTCTATTCTTTCCAACAATTCACCATTTTCTATATCTTTTACAGTCAGGAAATATCCATGTCCACAACCCACTATCCTAAATGAAATCATAAAGAATGTTTTGATTTGTCAGTGTTTAAGGTCATGTCAGGGCTGAATTATGGCAACACTTCAGTTAGATAGGTATGCAACTATTATGGAGCAGCTTAATTAAAGCACTAAAAGTCTAAAATTCCTCTAAAACAAATATTGTTCGTAAAACAAACACAATTATATAGATTTATATAGTATTGTAACGGATTTCGGCCTCGTTGTTCAACAGTTTGAGTCCCCTCCCCCTTTTCACTTTTTATCAAGTTAAATCTCTGTTTAAACCGTTTTGGATACTTATAAATTTTTGACTATGTTTCTTTTTATCAGAATAAGTTATCTTAGACATTTATTATGAACAGTAACTTGATCAAAGATAAAAATAACGTCAAGTCCTCCCTGAAAATTGAGTCGCCTTTCTATTTATTTTTGTACAGTGTAAATACAGAATTTCCTTATACTGGACCTACCTTTATATGTTTGTTGATGATTGTATTATGTTGTTTTAATCTCTATATCTATTTATATTAAGTGAATTAGTTAACCTGGTCAAGTGTCTAGAGACTCAGAGTCTCTCTTTTTCCTTGTAATGTCCGCCATGTTTACTTGAGTCGCTTTACCGTAAACCGTCAAAGTGCACTGTCGTGAACGGCAATATTACGTTGAAATAGAGTCTTTCGAGTCGCTTTTGACGTCAATATGAAGTCTTTTAAGTCTTTTTGTTGTATATATATTGCACTACCAGTGAGCGCGTTAGTCGTGATCGGACTACCGTGGCAAAAGGTTGCTTACAATCACAAGCCTAATAATAAATCCTTTTTCACTGTAACTTACAATTTGAGTCTTGCACTTTTAAAAGGTTAGGAAATATTTTGTCAGAGTTTTACTTTATGTAAAACATAGATTTATAATTTTATATTATAAGAGACTCTAAAGATTAGAGATCATTAGACGTACAAAAAGTTATATACTGAAAAGTACAGAAAAGTCAGAAATATAAAATATTCCATATTTTATACAGAGACTCACCGACGCAGTCTCGAGTCTTAAAGTCGCTATTCAATAAGACGTCAATATAGTTTTTCTTCAGAGAAAGTAACAGTTAAAGTTATTCTTGTATTATTTTCTCGATATACCAATAGTATAGAAACTGCAATTATTAACGATTCTTTACATATATATTACGAAGTCAAATATTCACAAAAAGTACAGTAAAACCCGGAGTCGCAACTTATACATTTGAGAAGTCGACATAACTTATATAATTATATAATTCTATAATTACTTGTTAATAAGATTGTTTATTTAATACATGTGTATATAGAACTTGACCAGAGTACTCACTAGCTTGCATACTATTTAAGTGTAATTTATTGTGTTGATCTGATGTAAAAAGAAATACAATATTGAAATTGTCTGAATTACATATATATAACTGATCATAGTAACACTTCATTAAATCATTAACTTTAAACGAATTATTTATTTCTGTCTTCTGAATCAACGCATCTTTAAATACACCTATTGGATTACAGGGTTGAGTTAACCCAAGGGAGCAGTCATTTGAAACAGTATTTATTGCCGAGTATTAGTTTGTCTGGCGAAATGTCTAGTTTTGTCAGTGGGTCAGAGTTTCACTTCAGGGTAACGAAAACGCTATAGCAACACCGAGCGAAAACGTTACATTTGGTGGCCAATGTGGGGAGTCCCAAATTCTAAGGGGCTCTCCGAACTAAGCTGAAGTGAAATTCATATAAATATTTAAATAAATATAATTAATTCCGTTTAATAAATAAATATGTCAAAAACAAATATCAGACAACCCAGTTTTGTTGTTATTGAAGAAGAGGAAAATAGTGCAAGTCCGTTTGGGGTTCGATCACGGCTCCCCGCAATGTCCGTGAACCTGGACTCAGATATGAACAGGAGTCTTATTGATTTGACACCATCAGGGGATGTTCAAATGCGGGTAAATAGGGAAAAGGATGATGAATTCACTAGTCCACGAGCTCAAGCGGGAGCTACTGAAAAGTCTATGCAGACTTCAACAGAAAATATAGATGTACCTAAACTTAAACAAGAGTTAAATGAAATAAGGGAGAGGGAAAGCATGTTAATGGGTTTATTGGAGAGTCATTCAGGCGACGAGTGTCGCAAATCACGGGAATCCTATGGAGGGGGAGATAGTTTTTGTAATAAGGTTTTCCCTGAAAAAATAGCCAAATAATTTTGATGAGAGAAACCTGTGTTCAAAACCCATAACAATAAGTTTGTTTCACTTTTTTGTCATAATTCAATAAGATGTATCATCTCAAAGATTAAATGAACCTGTCAAAACGTGGAAGTCGTCAAGTTAAAGTTAAAATAATTTGCAATTTTCTTGTTTCATAAATAATAAAAAAAAAAATAAAAATCTTCCTTTTGGATATCAAATAGTTATGAAAGGTACCAGGTTATAATTAAGTACGCCAGACGCGCGTTTCGTCTACATAAGACTCATCAGTGATGCTCATATCAAAATATTTATAAAGCCAAACAAGTACAAAGTTGAATAGCATTGAGGATCCAAAATTCCAAAAAGTTGTGCCAAATACGGCTAAGGTAATCTATGCCTGGGATAAGAAAATCCTTAGTTTTTCGAAAAATTGAAAGTTTTGTAACAGGAAATTTATTAAAATGACCACATTATTGATATTCAAACAGGAATGCATGACAACTGATGAATTCCAGGAAGACAACTATGAGGATCTGTTTGTGAAATGACAATATAATGGTGTCTTTGTCTGTGGACAAAACTTGGATGAGGATACCATGCATTTTTTTGTTTATAACCGTTGAGTAATTATATTTCAAGGATAACGAATTTAAGAAATGATGACAAAATAGCATACCACTCATATTGTTAGAAATGTGAAACATATTTTTTTTTACATATTTGTGGTCTTGAAACATATTTTTTACTTTTTTTTCCTACCGACCAACCTGACTTTTTAATGTGAAAAATATGTAAACCAGCAAAATTGAAAAACCCTGGCCTAACAGAAAATACATACAAAATTACACTGACATTTATATAATATAGACATATATTTGAGAACAAGATTTATAAAGTAAATATCAAACTTTAAATGAATTTATAAAAAAAACCATTTTGACTATTTATTTTTTCTGATAATTCCATAATTATAGAATAAATACTTACTTCACCTCTGTTGTCCATAGAGGTCAACATTTTATTAAAATCAACCAGATGCTCCACAGGGCGTAGCTTTATACGACCGCAGAGGTTGAACCCTGAACGGTTGAGGCAAGTATGGACACAACATTCAAGCTGGATTCAGCTCTAAATTTGGATTGTGATTAAATAGTTGACACAGCATAGGTTTCTGACACACAATGAATGTGTTCTAATGAACTTAAAATTTTTGTTTTCTCTTAGAGCAATTCACTATGCTGTTGAATATTAATCCTCTCAAAAAAATGTTTGAAGGAATTTTCTTTTTTATTTATGAAATTTCAAATGAGAAAAATTGAACCCAATTTTTTTAATCACATCCCCCTTTCCCTTATTCCAAAACTAATCTCAATTAAAATTTCTAATGGAGTTTGCAACAATAACTACTCATTTAAATACATCATAAAATATTAAGATGTAAAAAAAACTGCTTGTTATCACTGAATGGTAAAGATTATTTTAATTTATCAGTTGGTAGTAAAAAGTGAATATACATTGTATATTGTATTTATATATAACAAAGATTTAAGTTGATTCTGGACAAAGAAAGATAACTCCAATTAAAAAAAATCTTGCTATTGCACAATATTTTGCAATTAGATATTTCTTGCTTACTATTCTGGACAAAGAAATATAACTCTAATTAAAAAAAAATTTGCTATTTCACAATATTGTGCAATTAGATATTTCGTACCATTGCGCAATACTGTGCAAATGAAAAGACTTGCTATTGCACAATACTTAATATAATAATTTTAGATCCTGATTTGGACCAACTTGAAAACTGGGCCCAAAATAAAAAATCTAAGTACATTTTTGGATTCAGCATATCAAAGAACCCCAAGATTTCAATTTTTGTTCAGACTAAGTTTAATTTTGGACCCTTTGGACTTTAGTGTAGACCAATTTGAAAACAGGACCAAAAATGAAGAATCTACATACACAGTTAGATTTGGTATATCAAAGAACCCCATTTATTCAATTTTTAATGAAATCAAACAAAGTTTAATTTTGGACCCCGATTTGGACCAACTTGAAAACTGGGCCAATAATCAAGAATCTAAGTACATTTTTAGATTCAGCATATCAAAGAACCTAACTGATTCATTTTTTGTCAAGATCAAACTAAGTTTAATTTTGGACCCTTTGGACCTTAATGTAGACCAATTTGAAAACGGGACCAAAAGTTAAGAATCTACATACACAGTCATGACAGTTAGATTCGGCATATCAAAGAACCCCAATTATTCAATTTTGATGAAATCAAACAAAGTTTAATTTTGGACCATTTGGGCCCCTTATTCTGTTGGGACCAAAACTCCCAAAATCAATACCAACCTTCCTTTTATGGTCATAAACCTTGTGTTTAAATTTCATAGATTTCTATTTACTTATACTAACGTTATGGTGCGAAAACCAAGAAAAATGCTTATTTGGGTCCCTTTTTGGCCCCTAATTCCTAAACTGTTGGGACCTAAACTCCCAAAATCAATACCAACCTTCCTTTTGTAGTCATGAACATTGTGTTTAAATTTCATTGATTTCTATTTACTTAAACTAAAGTTATTGTGCGAAAACCAAGAACAATGCTTATTTGGGCCCTTTTTTGGCCCCTAATTCCTACACTGTTGAAACCAAAACTCCCAAAATCAATCCCAACCGTTCTTTTGTGGTCATAAACCTTGTGTCAAAATTTCATAGATTTCTATTAACTTAAACTAAAGTTATAGTGCGAAAACCAAGAAAATGCTTATTTGGGCCCTTTTTGGCCCCTAATTCCTAAAATGTTGGGACCAAAACTCCCAAAATCAATACCAACCTTCCTTTTGTGGTCATAAACCTTGTGTTAAAATTTAATAGATTTCCATTCACTTTTACTAAAGTTAGAGTGCGAAAACTAAAAGTATTCGGACGACGACGACGACGACGACGACGACGACGCAGACGACGACGCCAACGTGATAGCAATATACGATGAAAATTTTTTCAAATTTTGCGGTCGTATAATAACAAGGTTATTGAAAGATGGTCGCCCTGATGGATTCTCATGCCAACAGGACTGCATCGTTTTATTAATTATTTCTGAAGCATATGGAGGTCTGCCCATTCTATGACCTTCTTTTAAAAGTTCAAATAATCTTTCCGCAGGTACATATGGATAAGGATTCCCTCCGAGTGTAAATATCTCCCACAACAATACTCCATAGGACCAACTATGAAAAAAAGATTAAAATTGTAAAGAACAAGGATTAATATATTTATGAATAAATTTAAATTACTTAGTGAATCAAAATATGCTTTTATTTCAACCATCTTTGCAATTTTTTTTTACTTGAAGCAAGGTCCTACAAAAATCAGTCATCATAAAGTATCTGTAAGGCCTTTTTGGGGGGAAAATATTACTGCTGTAGAACCTGTGATATAAATTCGTTAAGGTGGTACCCAACACTTTAACTAAAATTAATTTGGCTCCTTTAATTTTCTTAAAATTTTGACAAAGTATTTACTTTGACCCTTTGACAAAAATATAAAAATTTCAAAAAGTTTGAACCAACCGTTTTATCAAAAAAATTACACTGGTTATATAGCAGTTTGACAAACACTTATTTTGATCATTGAGAAGCTTAATACTCCCTTATGAACACAACGTCATTAAAACGTTCTGCTGATTTTACAGAGTTATCTCCCTGTAGTGTTAGGTACCACCTTAAGATGATGTACAGGCATACATGTCAAGTGACATGATATTCGCGTGTAATACACGCCTTTTTAACGGTTTACACACGAGGATTTTGTCACATGGCGTGCATTGTACAGTACAATATGAAACAAGTTGAATTAAACTATAGTAGCAGTCTTTTGACCTTTGTTTTCGTAAGACTTAATTTCCAGAACATCTACATCATGTTTCTTATAAATGCTAACACAAATTCTTTATATAATCTGGAATCATTTCACTGTTTGTTCAAATCTTTCAGTATTTTAGGCTATAAAATAAAATCCTCTGTTCAAAACAGTTCTCTTTTTTATGTTTTTATTTATATCCAATAATGGCACTTTTCCCTAGTTAATTAAGATTGGAGTTGAGTGCACCTACACAAGGGTGCAATCAACAGTTTTTTTTCTATGACATCATATTTTAGGGACTATGCATGAGTGACCCTTAGTGGTGGAAGGATTAATAAAGATACTTGTATACTGTATACTACCGCAGAGTCAAACCTTGAAAAGTTGGGGCAAGTATGGACACAACATAAAAGCTTGATACAGCTCTGAATTCGGATTGTGATTAAATAGTTGACACAATATAGGTTTCTGACACGAATGAATGTGGTCTAAGAACTTAAACATAAAAACTTAAAAATTTCAAATTGGACATTTAAAAACCTATTATGCCCAAATTGGCACCTCAATCAACCAGATGCTCCACAGGGGGCAGCTTTATACGACAGCAGAGGTTGAACCCTGAACGGTTGGGGCAAGTATGGACACATAAAAGCTTGATACAGCTCTGAATTTGGATTGTGATTAAATAGTTGACACAATATAGGTTTCTGACACAGAATGAATGTGGTCTAAGAACTCAAACATAAAAACTTAAAAATTTCAAATTGGACATTTAAAAACCTATTAATAATATGGTCCAATATCCAAAATCTAAATATATGGTTAGATTCAACATATCATAAAACCCCAAGAATTAAATCTTTGATGAAACCAAATAATGTTCAATTTTAGATCCCTTTAGACCTCAATGTGGACCAATTTGATAACCAGGTCCAAATATTAACCAGATGCTCTGCAGGGCCCAGCTTTTATTATACGACCGCATAGGTTGAACCCTGAACGGTTGGGGCAAGTATGGACACAACATTCAAGCTGGATTCAGCTCTAAATTTGGGTTGTGATTAAATAGTTGACACAGCATAGGTTTTGGACAGAGCATGAATGTGGTCTAATGAACTTAAAATATTTTTTTTGTCTTTGAGCAATCACTATGCTGTTGAATATTAATTCTCTCAAAAAATGTTTGAAGAAATTTTCTTTTTATTTATGAAATCTGATATGAGAAAAATTTACCCCCCCCCCCCCATTTTTTTTTTCACATCCCCCTTTCCCTTTTTTCGAAACTGATCTCAATTCAAATTTCTAATGGAGTTTGAAACAATAACTACTCATTTAAATACATCATAAAATATTAAAATGTAACAAAAAGTGCTTGTTATCACTGAATGCATGCTAAAGAGTGTTTTAATTTATCAGTTGGTAGTAAAAGTGAATATACATTGTGCATTGTATAAAACAATGATTTAAGTTGATTCAACTACTATTCTGGACAAATATTTCAATAAATCGTTGTCAAAGCCTATCCCAGCACCCCAACTCCATAGATCATAAGGTGTTTCGAACATCTATTTAGACCAATTAGAATTAACTAATTGACCATGGCCATGTCCATCGTATTTCAATAAATCGTTGTCAAAGCCTATCCCAGCACCCCAACTCCATAGATCATAAGGTGTTTCGAACATCTATTTAGACCAATTAGAATTAACTAATTGACCATGGCCATGTCCATCGTCAGGAGCCCAAGCCATTGCATAGTGACACTTATTATAAAAATACTGTAATTTGTATTCGGGGCTCGACACCTCATGATCTGTTCTATATTTTTCTATACTCTTTATCTACTTAACTTTGTTTATCAATTTAACGAACAAAGTTTAGAAACTATTTTCATAATCTGCAACATGTCAATTACCCAGAGTTGCTGATGTTACTGTGTCTTTCAAGTTTTTATGCATACGGAAAGCAAACAGAGGTCTTTTATCAAATAAAATAAAATGTTTGCCTCTTCGTCATCCTTCAATGTATCCCATTGATTTAAGATATTGTTCTTTATGTGTGATTTCTGTCTTGAAAACACTGTTGAGAATACCAAGGGAGGCGACTGTAATACAGATTTGGGCTTTACCATTAATGTGTCTTTTCTTTGTTTTGCAGTCACTTCCTGCATAACCGGTTCATATCCAGATTTTGTTATAAAGGGATGACGTTTAAAAATTTCACCCTTGTCAAAATGATATTTACATCTTAGTTTTCTTGCAAATTCATTGAAATCTGATGCAATACTAGATTTTGCAAATTTGGTCGAGGGAGACGGTACCTAGATATTTTAATCCTATACTGAGTAACAAAATCTCATCGTCTTTTATTTTTTCAGTGGTGAATATTTTAACATATTCACGTGCTTTTTCAATTGATTTTTTTCCTCTTGAGAGAGCGAATCTATATCTTTCTATTTTCTGATAGAAGGCCTTTGTCATGATAGCCTTTTTTGTTTTTTTCGCTCTCTTAAAGTGTCTGTTAGCCATGCTTACAGATCGGAGGAAATCGCCAGAAGGCAGTGTGCAATTCATTTCTTGATGTAATATTGATTCTTTATCAAGCCTGTATGAACTCACCAAGCAATCAGATATCAGTTACTCATTAGGAAACTAAATAAGGGGAAGAGGAAAACATCCCTCCTAGACATTGCAACCAATCACCATTCATTGCTTTATAAACTAACACGTTTACCAGATGCATTTTGACAATTTGACTATTTAATTTATCAGACAATCAAAAACCATACATTTTTGTTTTGCAAATCTCAGCACTTTCGTATCAACTTATTCCTCTCAATAAAAAATCTCTGACGTATTGGTTTTTACATTTACTTTCCTTGTATTATCATGTATGTATTACAACTTTAATAACATGAAATCGAATATTTCAATAAATCGTTGTCAAAGCCTATCCCAGCACCCCAACATTCATAGTTAAAATATTCACCACTGAAAAAATAAAAGACGATGAGACTTTGTTACTCAGTAAAGGATTAAAATATCTACCGTCTACCTCGACCAAATTTGCAAAATCTAGTATTGCATTAGATTTCAATGAATTTGCAAGAAAACTAAGATGTAAATATCATTTTGACAAGGGTGATATTTGTAAACGTCATCCCTTTTTTAACAAAATTTTAACCTGTTATGCAGGAATTGACTGCAAAACAAAGAAAAGACACATTAATGGTAAAGCCCAAATCTGTATTACAGTCGCCTCCCTTGGTATTCTCCACAGTGTTTTCGAGACAGAAATCACACATAAAGAACAATATCTTAAATCACTGGGATACATTAAATGATGACGAAGAGGCAACATTTTTATTTTATTTGATAAAAGACCTCTATTTGCTTTCCGAATGCATAAAAACTTGAAAGACACAGTAACATCAGTAACTCTGGGTAATTGATATGTTGCAGATTATGAAAATAGATTCTAGACTTTGTTCGTTAAATTGATAAAAAAAGTTAAGTAGATAAGAGTATAGAAAAATATAAGTCAGACAGATCATGAGGTGTCGAGCCCCTAATACAAATTACAGTATTTCTATAATAAGTGTCACTATGCAATGGCTTGGGCTCCTGACGATGGACATGGCCATGGTCAATTAGTTAATTCTAATTGGTCTAAATTATGATCTATGGAGTTGGGGTGCTGGGATAGGCTTTGACAACGATTTATTGAAATAAAAAATATATTTATCATGTATATAAGAAATAAAAATAAAGATATATATTAATTGTAATTCATAAATTTTTATGATTTTTATTATAATGTCAATAAATGTAAAAGGTGTACGGTAAAAAAATAAAAAAGACCTTTGAAAAATATCTATTTTAGATGAGTATAAAACAACTAGGTTGATTATGTTTTTATTGCAAGTTTTCTAGATTATTGGGTATATTCATATTATAACGTATATAAAAGAACTCAAACATCAACATTAATCAGCAGTAAGGCCCTGGGTTCGTTCTCCTTACTTTTATCAAGGACGCATAATACTAAAATATTAATATTATGGGTATTTAAATAAATAAACCTTTTCAGATATTTAAATGATATAAATTCTCGAAATTCACGAAAACACATGAAAATAATTAAAAGTTAATGGCTTGTTTTGGAGCATTAATAGGTCATAATAATAATTCTCACTGATTGTTGTTATAATTGCCTTTGATACATTAATAATTGGAATAATCCGAATGAAACAACTGGATTATTCGGGTTAATCTTCATCAAATTGGTTACGCTTCTACGCATGTGCACCATTAGGAAATTTAATTGTGCATCCGAAAGTTTCAAAATAATGATATCATTTATTCATACAATCCATCTCGTGTTAAATTCAAGTATGTACGAGGAGAGTATGACTTCAAATCAATTATGCTTGAACAAAAATATATGGATTTAGTCATGTTAGTTGTTCTGTCTGTGTTCAGATCTTTAACGCAATCAAATCATATTCCAGTTTTGGACATGTGTTTTTTTAAAACGAAGGTTAAAATATTTTATGTCAAAGCGAAGATGTGGTATGATTGCCAATGAGACTACTCTCCACAAGAGATCAAATGACACAGAAGTTAACAACTATAGGCACAGTATGGCCATCAACAATTAGCAAAGCCCATACCGTATAGTCAGCTATAAAAGGCCCCGAAATGACATTGTAAAACAATTCAAACGAGAGATCTAACAGTCCAATCTATCAAAAACAAATATGTAACACATAAACAAAGGACAACCACTGAATGACCGACTCCTGACTAGGGACAGGAACATACATACAGAATGTTGCGGGGTGAGACTTAAGAGGTGTGTTCATATTTTTTTTATTTAAGCGTTCATCCTGAGATTGCGGTACCTTTTTGGTCACTATTTATGTGTTGCGTCTAAATATGAATTGTAACACTTTATAGTGACTGAACAGGTTGATTTAACTTCCTCAAGAAACAGAAAAAGAAGACGAATTCAATGGAACAGCTCTAGACTATTTAACATGCAAGCTGATTATAGATAGATTTATAAGGATAGTAACGTAAGTTATCAATAGATTGAATAATAATGGGGATAACCAACATTTTTATGCCGCAGCCTTAGCTATGGATGTTATAGTTTGACTCGACCAAATGTTTGAAACTTATACACAATGCTTATTACGCAAAACACGGATCAAGTTTGAATTTTAGTGGCATAACTTTAACCTTTCTAGAGAAAATGTATAGTACTATCAAACACTTATCAAAGCTGGTATATAGACCAGTTACATACCTGAATAAGTAAACATTAAATAACTAAAGAGTATTACAAATAGTATCAACAGGTCAAATAAACAAGAAAGTACGATTGGAGAGTACTCTTAGTTACTGAAAAGCCGAAAACAATTAATTAAAAAAAAATCATGCATCAGAGACTAAAATCAACTAAAACAGATCCCAGAGATTTAGTATTTCAACGTCATGAACAGTCAAAGAAGACATGACTTGTGCAATACCAAAAATAAATGTATGCTTTCTCGGTCTTAATGATAATATCATGGGAATTGGCAATATATCAAGAACCGATTCTGTTAACATTTTGGATATAGTTTCTAAAACTGTTCGTAAAAATCGTTCTCATGGACGCAGAAAAAATCGCAATCAAAGAAAATTTCGGACCAACCATACAAATATTTCGGACCTAATTTCCATTTCAAAAAACAACGGCAGACATTATCTGTTAACCAAGCTTTGTTCTTTACCTATAAATAAATTAAATAAAATTTTAGAGGATTGCAACACAATTTCATATTACAGTCCTAATTATGAAATTGTCCAAATTATAATGGCATATTGTTATTCTAAACTGTTTCCAAAAATTGATCGCCCTGAAGATCATAAAAAACATTTTATTAAAATAAAGTATGTCAATAAAGGTTTTGATTTTGTAAATATTGCCGGTATTTTTAACGACCATTCTGTTAAAGACCAAATTCCTGGATATTTTGATAATACTGAACTCCCTCTCATTTGTTATATTTACAAGAAATCTACCCGAAAATATGTGTTTAATTATAGCCAATTGTGTAAAGATGTAAATATCGATGAAAATACACCTATGTCGTGTAATTGCAGTAATTCAGAATACACCTATGGACCAATTTCCCATGTTATAACAGGAGACCTTAACATCGTTCGCGACCGAGAGTTAAAATCATTCCTCAGTAAAGGACCTAAATATCGTCCCCCGTCAACTATTAACTGGAATGAGTGTCGTAATATCATCAACGACTCACTCCGTGCCTACTGTTTGAAATGGGTAAAACGGGAAAAAGCTGACAAAAAATCTTTGGACTCTTTTTTTAATTCAGTAATGAAGATAGTTGATATTCGAATACAACATTTTAAAGAACATTTTACCCTCAACAAAAACTATAAAAACCCTATTTCGCGTATCAAAAATAAACTAACAGAACTAGCCAAGGAATTTGTTTTTGTCCCGGCTGATAAAGCTGCTAATAATATCATTATTGTTTGACGTAAATTTTATATAGAGGTTCTGCAAAAGGAAATCACGAATTCACCAACATTCCAACTGACTTCATTTTCAGAAAACGACATCTGTAACAAACATAAACTTTTAGCTACTTCTTTACAAGCAGAACCAAACACAATGAAAGTCCCAACTATGTACTGGCTTCCGAAGCTGCACAAAAAACCTTACAAATATAGATTTATTTCATCTTCTAGCCATTGTTCAACTACTAAATTGTCTGTTTTACTTACTAGTACACTTGGTACAATAAAAAACCTGATAATAAATTGTTCAAATAAGGCCTTTGAAAATAGTGGAATTAATTACTTTTGGAGTGTCAAAAACTCGTTGGAAGTACTTGATAAATTGCATGCATATATTGGTGATTTTGAATCTGTTCAAAGTTTTGATTTTTCTACCCTATATACCACTTTGCCTCATATTCTTATTAAGAAAAAATTCACATCCCTAATTAACTGGGCATTTAAAAAGTCGGAATGCGAGTACATATGTTCAAACTCTTTTAGATCATTTTTTAGTAGCAATAAACAAAAGAACTATGTCAATTGGACATGCTTTGATACTATTTATGCACTTGAATTTTTACTTGATAACATTTTTGTTCGCTTTGGAGATTCCGTATATCGTCAAGTTATTGGAATTCCAATGGGGACTAACTGTGCACCACTTATTGCGGACCTGTTTTTGTATTGTTATGAGTTACAATTTATGACTAAAATTAGCAAAGACCCATCAAAACAACATTTGATACAAAAATTTAACAATACTTTTAGATATTTGGATGATATATTGGCTCTAAATAATGACGACTTCAGTATGTATACTAAAGAAATTTATCCTGTAGAACTTACTTTAAATAAAGCTAATGATAACAATGACCACTGCCCTTTCCTCGATCTTGATATCTATATCATAAACGGGAAGCTTAATACAAAAATTTATGATAAAAGAGATGATTTTTCATTTCCTATTGTTAATTATCCATTTTTAGATGGTGACGTTCCCTTGTCACCATCTTATGGTGTTTATATATCTCAACTTGTACGATTCGCTCGTGTATGTAACAATGTATTAGATTTTAACGAGAGAAATTTATGTATTACTGAAAAATTATTACACCAGGGTTTTCGATATCACAAACTGGTCAAAACATTTACTAAATTTTATCACCGGTATAAGGAAATAATTCGTAAATATAACTCAACATGCAGACATCTTATACGTTCAGGTATTTCACATCCAAAATTTTATGGAAATATTCTTTATAAAGCACAAAAATGTCAGTATTCTCCTCAGAAACTAACAAAACCTTTAAATAGACTTATTAAAAGGGGATATAGTTACGATACTGTTGTCAGGTCATTAAAGATTGCATATTTTGGCTTTAACATTGATTCACTGATAGGGTCTTTGCATCGGAACTAAACACATTTATTTCTTAAAAAAAACAGTTGTTGGCATGACACGGGTTATGTTCTTCTCATATATTTTATGATAGTATGATACTAAACCCCTAACGGGAGGGATTGTACCTGATATTCATATGATGAAGACATAATCTTTCAATCAGTTTAATTGAGGTCTGGAGCTGGCATGTCAGTTAACTGCTAGTAGTCTGTTGTTATTTATGTATTATTGTCATTTTATTTATTTTATTTTGTTACATCTTTTGACATCGGACTCGGACTTCTCTTAAACTGAATTTTAATGTGCGTATTGTTATTCTTTTACTTTTCTACATTGGCTAGAGGTATAGGGGGAGGGTTGAGATCTCATAAACATGTTTAACCCCGCCGCAATTTTGCGCCTGTCCCAAGTCAGGAGCCTCTGGCCTTTGTTAGTCTTGTATGATTTTAAATTTTAGTTTCTTGTGTATAATTCGGAGTTTAGTATGACGTCCATTATCACTGTACTATTATGCATATTTTAGGGGCCAGCTGAAGGACACCTACGGGTGCGGGAATTCTCGCTACATTGAAGACCCATTGGTTGCCTTCGGCTGTTGTTTGCTCTATGGTCGGATGGTTGTCGCTTTGACATATTCACCATTTCCTTTCTCAATTTTATTGTTAACATATTGAAAAATTGCTGAATTTTTCGTCGTTTTCTTTCTCAAACTTAAGTTTCCCTCAACCTAACGTTATAAAACTTATACACAATTCTTATTGCAACAAAATGCAGATGAAATTCAAATTTTGATGGTGTTACTATTACTTTTCTAGAGTTATGCCCCCTTTACAAATGAAAAAATTACTGAATTTGTTAGTTGGTCTATCTTTTGAAACATGCTTGGTATAATTGGTTTTTATTGTGTAGAAAGATAGTACTATTATGTTAGATGGTCTATCTTTTGAAACATGCTTGGTGTAATTGGTTTTTATTGTGTAAAAAGATAGTACTATGATGTAAGATGGTCTATCTAATGAAACATGCTTGGTATAATTGGTTTTATTGTGTAGAAAGATAGTGCTATGATGTTAGATGGTCTATCTAATCAAACATGCTTGGTATAATTGGTTTTTATTGTGTAGAAAGATAGTACTGTGCTGTTAGATTGTCTATCTATTGAAACATGCTTGGTATAATTGGTTTTTATTGTGTAGAAAGATAGTACTATGATGTTAGATGGTCTATTTAATGAAACATGCTTGGTATAATTGGTTTTTATTGTGTAGTAAGATAGTACTATGATGTTAGATGGTCTAACTAATGAAACATGCTTGGTATAATTGGTTTTTATTGTGTAGAAAGATAGTACTATGATGTTAGATGGTCTATCTAATGAAACATGCTTGGTATAATTGGTTTTTATTTTGTAGAAAGATAAAACTATGATGTTAGATGGTCTATTTAATGAAACATGCTTGGTATAATTGGTTTTTATTGTGAAGAAAGATAGTACTATGATGTTAGATGGTCTATCTAATGAAACATGATTGGTATAATTGGTTTTTATTGTGTAGAAAGATAGTACTATGATGTTAGATGGTCTATCTAGTGAAACATGCTTGGTATAATTGGTTTTTATTATGTAGAAAGATAGTAATATGATGTTAGATGGTCTATCTAATGAAACATGCTTGGTATAATTGGTTTTTATTTTGTAGAAAGATAGTACTATGATGTTAGATGGTCTATCTAATGAAACATGCTTGGTATAATTGGTTTTTATTGTGTAAAAAGATAGTACTATGATGTAAGATGGTCGATCTAATGAAACATGCTTGGTATAATTGGTTTTTATTGTGTAGAAAGATAGTACTATGATGTTAGATGGTCTATCTAATGAAACATGCTTGGTATAATTGGTTTTTATTGTGTAGAAAGATAGTACTATGATGTTAGATGGTCTATCTATTGAAATATGCTTGGTATAATTGGTTTTTATTGTGTAGACAGATAGTACTATGATGTTAGATGGTCTATCTAATGAAACATGCTTGGTATAGTTGGTTTTTATTGTGTAGAAAGATAGTACTATGATGTTAGATGGTCTATCTAATGAAACATGATTGGTATAATTGGTTTTTATTGTGTAGAAAGATAGTACTATGATGTTAGATGGTCTATCTAATGAAACATGCTTGGTATAATTGGTTTTTATTGTGTAAAAAGATAGTACTATGATGTTATATGGTCTATCTAATGAAACATGCTTGGTATAATTGGTTTTTATTGCAACATAAGATAGTACTATGATGTAAGATGGTCTATCTAATGAAACATGCTTGGTATAATTGGTTTTTATTGTGTAGCAAGATAGTACTATAATGTTAGATGGTCTATCTAATGAAACATGCTTGGTATAATTGGTTTTTATTGTATAGAAAGATAGTACTATGATGTTAGATGGTCTGTCTAATGAAACATGCTTGGTATAATTGGTTTTTATTGTGTAGAAAGATAGTACTATGATGTTAGGTGGTCTATCTAATGAAACATGCTTGGTATAATTGGTTTTTATTGTGTAGAAAGATAGTAGTATGATGTTAGATGGTCTATCTAATGAAACATGCTAGGTATAATTGGTTTTTATTGTGTAGAAAAATAGTACTATGATGTTAGATGGTCTATCTAAAGAAACATGCTTGGTATAATTGGTTTTTATTTTGTAGAAAGATGGTACTATGATGTTAGATGGTCTATCTAATGAAAAATGCTTGGTATAATTGGTTTTTATTGCGACATAAGATAGTACTATGATGTTAGATTGTCTATCTAATGAAACATGCTTGATATAATTGGTTTTTATTGTGTAGAAAGATAGTACTATGATGTTAGATGGTCTATTTAATGAAACATGCTTGGTATAATTGGTTTTTATTGTGAAGAAAGATAGTACTATGATGTTAGATGGTCTATCTAATGAAACATGCTTGGTATAATTGGTTTTTATTGTGTAGAAAGATAGTACTATGATGTAAGATGGTCTCACTAATGAAACATGCTTGGTATAATTGGTTTTTATTGTGTAGAAAGATAGTAATATGATGTTAGATGGTCTTATCTAATGAAACATGCTTGGTATAATTGGTTTTTATTTTGTAGAAAGATAGTACTATGATGTTAGATGGTCTATCTAATGAAACATGCTTGTTATAATTGGTTTTTATTGTGTAGAAAGATAGTACTATGCTATGATGTTAGATGGTCTATCTAATGAAACATGCTTGGTATAATTGGTTTTTATTGTGTAGAAAGATAGTACTATGATGTAAGATGGTCGATCTAATGAAACATGCTTGGTATAATTGGTTTTTATTGTGTAGAAAGATAGTACTATGATGTTAGATGGTCTATCTAATGAAACATGCTTGGTATAATTTGTTTTTATTGTGTAAAAAGATAGTACTATGATGTTATATGGTCTATCTAATGAAACATGCTTGGTATAATTGGTTTTTATTGCAACATAAGATAGTACTATGATGTAAGATGGTCTATCTAATGAAACATGCTTGGTATAATTGGTTTTTATTGTGTAGCAAGATAGTACTATAATGTTAGATGGTCTATCTTATGAAACATGCTTGGTATAATTGGTTTTTATTGTGTAGAAAGATAGTACTATGATGTTAGATGGTCTATCTAATCAAACATGCTTGGTATAATTTGTTTTTATTGTGTAGAAAGATAGTACTGTGCTGTTAGATTGTCTATCTATTGAAACATGCTTGGTATAATTGGTTTTTATGGTATAGTAAGATAGTACTATGATGTTAGATGGTCTATTTAATGAAACATGCTTGGTATAATTGGTTTTTATTGTGTAGTAAGATAGTACTATGATGTTAGATGGTCTATCTAATGAAACATGCTTGGTATAATTGGTTTTTATTGTGTAGAAAGATAGTACTATGATGTTAGATGGTCTATCTAATGAAACATGCTTGGTATAATTGGTTTTTATTTTGTAGAAAGATAAAACTATGATGTTAGATTGGTCTATTTAATGAAACATGCTTGGTATAATTGGTTTTTATTGTGAAGAAAGATAGTACTATGATGTTAGATGGTCTATCTAATGAAACGTGCTTGGTATAATTGGTTTTTATTGTGTAGAAAGATAGTACTATGATGTTAGATGGTCTATCTAGTGAAACATGCTTGGTATAATTGGTTTTTATTATGTAGAAAGATAGTAATATGATGTTAGATGGTCTATCTAATGAAACATGCTTGGTATAATTGGTTTTTATTTTGTAGAAATATAGTACTATGATGTTAGATGGTCTATCTAATGAAACATGCTTGGTATAATTGGTTTTTATTGTGTAGAAAGATAGTACTATGATGTAAGATGGTCGATCTAATGAAACATGCTTGGTATAATTGGTTTTTATTGTGTAGAAAGATAGTACTATGATGTTAGATGGTCTATCTAATGAAACATGCTTGGTATAATTGGTTTTTATTGTGTAGAAAGAGAGTACTATGATGTTAGATGGTCTATATATTGAAACATGCTTGGTATAATTGGTTTTTATTGTGTAGACATATAGTACTATGATGTTAGATGGTCTATCTAATGAAACATGCTTGGTATAGTTGGTTTTTATTGTGTAGAAAGATAGTACTATGATGTTAGATGGTCTATCTAATGAAACATGATTGGTATAATTGGTTTTTATTGTGTAGAAAGATAGTACTATGATGTTAGATGGTCTATCTAATGAAACATGCTTGGTATAATTGGTTTTTATTGTGTAAAAAGATAGTACTATGATGTTATATGGTCTATCTAATGAAACATGCTTGGTATAATTGGTTTTTATTGCAACATAAGATAGTACTATGATGTAAGATGGTCTATCTAATGAAACATGCTTGGTATAATTGGTTTTTATTGTGTAGCAAGATAGTACTATAATGTTAGATGGTCTATCTAATGAAACATGCTTGGTATAATTGGTTTTTATTGTATAGAAAGATAGTACTATGATGTTAGATGGTCTGTCTAATGAAACATGCTTGGTATAATTGGTTTTTATTGTGTAGAAAGATAGTACTATGATGTTAGATGGTCTATCTAATGAAACATGCTTGGTATAATTGGTTTTTATTGTGTAGAAAGATAGTAGTATGATGTTAGATGGTCTATCTAATGAAACATGCTAGGTATAATTGGTTTTTATTGTGTAGAAAAATAGTACTATGATGTTAGATGGTCTATCTAAAGAAACATGCTTGGTATAATTGGTTTTTATTTTGTAGAAAGATGGTACTATGATGTTAGATGGTCTATCTAATGAAAAATGCTTGATATAATTGGTTTTTATTGCGACATAAGATAGTACTATGATGTTAGATTGTCTATCTAATGAAACATGCTTGATATAATTGGTTTTTATTGTGTAGAAAGATAGTACTATGATGTTAGATGGTCTTTTTAATGAAACATGCTTGGTATAATTGGTTTTTATTGTGAAGAAAGATAGTACTATGATGTTAGATGGTCTATCTAATGAAACATGCTTGGTATAATTGGTTTTTATTGTGTAGAAAGATAGTACTATGATGTTAGATGGTCTCACTAATGAAACATGCTTGGTATAATTGGTTTTTATTGTGTAAAAAGATAGTAATATGATATTAGATGGTCTTATCTAATGAAACATGCTTGGTATAATTGGTTTTTATTTTGTAGAAAGATAGTACTATGATGTTAGATGGTCTATCTAATGAAACATGCTTGTTATAATTGGTTTTTATTGTATAGAAAGATAGTACTATGATGTTAGATGGTCTATCTAATGAAACATGCTTGGTATAATTGGTTTTTATTGTGTAGAAAGATAGTACTATGATGTAAGATGGTCGATCTAATGAAACATGCTTGGTATAATTGGTTTTTATTGTGTAGAAAGATAGTACTATGATGTTAGATGGTCTATCTAATGAAACATGTTTGGTATAATTGGTTTTTATTGTGTAGAAAGATAGTACTATGATGTTAGATGGTCTATCTATTGAAACATGCTTGGTATAATTGGTTTTTATTGTGTAGAAAGATAGTACTATGATGTTAGATGGTCTATCTAATGAAACATGCTTGGTATAGTTGGTTTTTATTGTGTAGAAAGATAGTGCTATGATGTTAGATGGTCTATCTAATGAAACATGATTGGTATAATTGGTTTTTATTGTGTAGAAAGATAGTACTATGATGTTAGATGGTCTATCTAATGAAACATGCTTGGTATAATTGGTTTTTATTGTGTAAAAAGATAGTACTATGATGTTATATGGTCTATCTAATGAAACATGCTTGGTATAATTGGTTTTTATTGCAACATAAGATAGTACTATGATGTAAGATGGTCTATCTAATGAAACATGCTTGGTATAATTGGTTTTTATTGTGTAGCAAGATAGTACTATAATGTTAGATGATCTATCTAATGAAACATGCTTGGTATAATTGGTTTTTATTGTGTAGAAAGATAGTACTATGATGTTAGATGGTCTGTCTAATGAAACATGCTTGGTATAATTGGTTTTTATTGTGTAGAAAGATAGTACTATGATGTTAGATGGTCTATCTAATGAAACATGTTTGGTATAATTGGTTTTTATTGTGTAGAAAGATAGTAGTATGATGTTAGATGGTCTATCTAATGAAACATGCTAGGTATAATTGGTTTTTATTTTGTAGAAAGATGGTACTATGATGTTAGATGGTGTATCTAATGAAAAATGCTTGGTATAATTGGTTTTTATTTTGTAGAAAGATAGTACTATGATGTTAGATGGTCTATCTAATGAAACATGCTTGTTATAATTGGTTTTTATTGTGTAGAAAGATAGTAGTATGATGTTAGATGGTCTATCTAATGAAACATGCTTGGTATAATTGGTTTTAATTGTGTAAAAAGATAGTACTATGATGTTATATGGTCTATCTAATGAAACATGCTTGGTATAATTGGTTTTGATTGCGACATAAGATAGTACTATGATGTAAGATGGTCTATCTAATGAAACATGCTTGGTATAATTGGTTTTTATTGTGTAGAAAGATAGGACTATGATGTTAGATGGTCTCACTAATGAAACATGCTTGGTATAATTGGTTTTTATTGTGTAAAAAGATAGTAATATGATGTTAGATGGTCTATCTAATGAAACATGCTTGGTATAATTGGTTTTTATTTTGTAGAAAGATAGTACTATGATGTTAGATGGTCTATCTAATGAAACATGCTTGTTATAATTGGTTTTTATTGTGTAGTAAGATAGTACTATGATGTTAGATGGTCTATCTAATGAAACATGCTTGGTATAATTAGTTTTTATTTTGTAAAAAGATAGTACTATGATGTTAGATGGTCTATCTAATGAAACTTGCTTGGTATAATTGGTTTTTATTGTGTAGAAAGATAGTACTATGATCTTAGATGGTCTATCTAATGAAATATGCTTGGTATAATTGGTTTTTATTGTGTAGAAAGATAGTACTATGATGTTAGATGGTCTATCTTATGAAACATGCTTGGTATAATTGGTTTTTATTGTGTAGAAAGATAGTACTATGATGTTAGATGGTCTATCTAATCAAATATGATTGGTATAATTTGTTTTTATTGTGTAGAAAGATAGTACTATGATGTTAGATGGTCTATCGTTTGAAACATGCTTGGTATAATTGGTTTTTATGGTATAGTAAGATAGTACTATGATGTTAGATGGTCTATTTAATGAAACATGCTTGGTATAATTGGTTTTTATTGTGTAGTAAGATAGCATTATGATGTTAGATGGTCTATCTAATGAAACATACTTGGTATAATTGGTTTTTATGGTATAGTAAGATAGTACTATGATGCTAGATGGCCTGTCCATTGAAACATGCTTGGTATAATTGGTTTTTATTGTGTAGTAAGATAGTACTTTGATGTTATATGGTCTATCTATTGAAACATGCTAGGTATAATTGGTTTTTATTGTGTAGAAAGATTGTACTATGATGTTATATGGTCTATCTAATGAAACATGCTTGGTATAATTGGTTTTTATTGCAACATAAGATAGTACTATGATGTAAGATGGTCTATCTAATGAAACATGCTTGGTATAATTGGTTTTTATTGTGTAGCAAGATAGTACTATAATGTTAGATGGTCTATCTAATGAAACATGCTTGGTATAATTGGTTTTTATTTTGTAGAAAGATAAAACTATGATGTTAGATGGTCTATTTAATGAAACATGCTTGGTATAATTGGTTTTTATTGTGAAGAAAGATAGTACTATGATGTTAGATGGTCTATCTAATGAAACATGATTGGTATAATTGGTTTTTATTGTGTAGAAAGATAGTACTATGATGTTAGATGGTCTATCTAGTGAAACATGCTTGGTATAATTGGTTTTTATTATGTAGAAAGATAGTAATATGATGTTAGATGGTCTATCTAATGAAACATGCTTGGTATAATTGGTTTTTATTTTGTAGAAAGATAGTACTATGATGTTAGATGGTCTATCTAATGAAACATGCTTGGTATAATTGGTTTTTATTGTGTAAAAAGATAGTACTATGATGTAAGATGGTCGATCTAATGAAACATGCTTGGTATAATTGGTTTTTATTGTGTAGAAAGATAGTACTATGATGTTAGATGGTCTATCTAATGAAACATGCTTGGTATAATTGGTTTTTATTGTGTAGAAAGATAGTACTATGATGTTAGATGGTCTATCTATTGAAATATGCTTGGTATAATTGGTTTTTATTGTGTAGACAGATAGTACTATGATGTTAGATGGTCTATCTAATGAAACATGCTTGGTATAGTTGGTTTTTATTGTGTAGAAAGATAGTACTATGATGTTAGATGGTCTATCTAATGAAACATGATTGGTATAATTGGTTTTTATTGTGTAGAAAGATAGTACTATGATGTTAGATGGTCTATCTAATGAAACATGCTTGGTATAATTGGTTTTTATTGTGTAAAAAGATAGTACTATGATGTTATATGGTCTATCTAATGAAACATGCTTGGTATAATTGGTTTTTATTGCAACATAAGATAGTACTATGATGTAAGATGGTCTATCTAATGAAACATGCTTGGTATAATTGGTTTTTATTGTGTAGCAAGATAGTACTATAATGTTAGATGGTCTATCTAATGAAACATGCTTGGTATAATTGGTTTTTATTGTATAGAAAGATAGTACTATGATGTTAGATGGTCTGTCTAATGAAACATGCTTGGTATAATTGGTTTTTATTGTGTAGAAAGATAGTACTATGATGTTAGGTGGTCTATCTAATGAAACATGCTTGGTATAATTGGTTTTTATTGTGTAGAAAGATAGTAGTATGATGTTAGATGGTCTATCTAATGAAACATGCTAGGTATAATTGGTTTTTATTGTGTAGAAAAATAGTACTATGATGTTAGATGGTCTATCTAAAGAAACATGCTTGGTATAATTGGTTTTTATTTTGTAGAAAGATGGTACTATGATGTTAGATGGTCTATCTAATGAAAAATGCTTGGTATAATTGGTTTTTATTGCGACATAAGATAGTACTATGATGTTAGATTGTCTATCTAATGAAACATGCTTGATATAATTGGTTTTTATTGTGTAGAAAGATAGTACTATGATGTTAGATGGTCTATTTAATGAAACATGCTTGGTATAATTGGTTTTTATTGTGAAGAAAGATAGTACTATGATGTTAGATGGTCTATCTAATGAAACATGCTTGGTATAATTGGTTTTTATTGTGTAGAAAGATAGTACTATGATGTAAGATGGTCTCACTAATGAAACATGCTTGGTATAATTGGTTTTTATTGTGTAGAAAGATAGTAATATGATGTTAGATGGTCTTATCTAATGAAACATGCTTGGTATAATTGGTTTTTATTTTGTAGAAAGATAGTACTATGATGTTAGATGGTCTATCTAATGAAACATGCTTGTTATAATTGGTTTTTATTGTGTAGAAAGATAGTACTATGCTATGATGTTAGATGGTCTATCTAATGAAACATGCTTGGTATAATTGGTTTTTATTGTGTAGAAAGATAGTACTATGATGTAAGATGGTCGATCTAATGAAACATGCTTGGTATAATTGGTTTTTATTGTGTAGAAAGATAGTACTATGATGTTAGATGGTCTATCTAATGAAACATGCTTGGTATAATTTGTTTTTATTGTGTAAAAAGATAGTACTATGATGTTATATGGTCTATCTAATGAAACATGCTTGGTATAATTGGTTTTTATTGCAACATAAGATAGTACTATGATGTAAGATGGTCTATCTAATGAAACATGCTTGGTATAATTGGTTTTTATTGTGTAGCAAGATAGTACTATAATGTTAGATGGTCTATCTTATGAAACATGCTTGGTATAATTGGTTTTTATTGTGTAGAAAGATAGTACTATGATGTTAGATGGTCTATCTAATCAAACATGCTTGGTATAATTTGTTTTTATTGTGTAGAAAGATAGTACTGTGCTGTTAGATTGTCTATCTATTGAAACATGCTTGGTATAATTGGTTTTTATGGTATAGTAAGATAGTACTATGATGTTAGATGGTCTATTTAATGAAACATGCTTGGTATAATTGGTTTTTATTGTGTAGTAAGATAGTACTATGATGTTAGATGGTCTATCTAATGAAACATGCTTGGTATAATTGGTTTTTATTGTGTAGAAAGATAGTACTATGATGTTAGATGGTCTATCTAATGAAACATGCTTGGTATAATTGGTTTTTATTTTGTAGAAAGATAAAACTATGATGTTAGATTGGTCTATTTAATGAAACATGCTTGGTATAATTGGTTTTTATTGTGAAGAAAGATAGTACTATGATGTTAGATGGTCTATCTAATGAAACGTGCTTGGTATAATTGGTTTTTATTGTGTAGAAAGATAGTACTATGATGTTAGATGGTCTATCTAGTGAAACATGCTTGGTATAATTGGTTTTTATTATGTAGAAAGATAGTAATATGATGTTAGATGGTCTATCTAATGAAACATGCTTGGTATAATTGGTTTTTATTTTGTAGAAATATAGTACTATGATGTTAGATGGTCTATCTAATGAAACATGCTTGGTATAATTGGTTTTTATTGTGTAGAAAGATAGTACTATGATGTAAGATGGTCGATCTAATGAAACATGCTTGGTATAATTGGTTTTTATTGTGTAGAAAGATAGTACTATGATGTTAGATGGTCTATCTAATGAAACATGCTTGGTATAATTGGTTTTTATTGTGTAGAAAGAGAGTACTATGATGTTAGATGGTCTATATATTGAAACATGCTTGGTATAATTGGTTTTTATTGTGTAGACATATAGTACTATGATGTTAGATGGTCTATCTAATGAAACATGCTTGGTATAGTTGGTTTTTATTGTGTAGAAAGATAGTACTATGATGTTAGATGGTCTATCTAATGAAACATGATTGGTATAATTGGTTTTTATTGTGTAGAAAGATAGTACTATGATGTTAGATGGTCTATCTAATGAAACATGCTTGGTATAATTGGTTTTTATTGTGTAAAAAGATAGTACTATGATGTTATATGGTCTATCTAATGAAACATGCTTGGTATAATTGGTTTTTATTGCAACATAAGATAGTACTATGATGTAAGATGGTCTATCTAATGAAACATGCTTGGTATAATTGGTTTTTATTGTGTAGCAAGATAGTACTATAATGTTAGATGGTCTATCTAATGAAACATGCTTGGTATAATTGGTTTTTATTGTATAGAAAGATAGTACTATGATGTTAGATGGTCTGTCTAATGAAACATGCTTGGTATAATTGGTTTTTATTGTGTAGAAAGATAGTACTATGATGTTAGATGGTCTATCTAATGAAACATGCTTGGTATAATTGGTTTTTATTGTGTAGAAAGATAGTAGTATGATGTTAGATGGTCTATCTAATGAAACATGCTAGGTATAATTGGTTTTTATTGTGTAGAAAAATAGTACTATGATGTTAGATGGTCTATCTAAAGAAACATGCTTGGTATAATTGGTTTTTATTTTGTAGAAAGATGGTACTATGATGTTAGATGGTCTATCTAATGAAAAATGCTTGATATAATTGGTTTTTATTGCGACATAAGATAGTACTATGATGTTAGATTGTCTATCTAATGAAACATGCTTGATATAATTGGTTTTTATTGTGTAGAAAGATAGTACTATGATGTTAGATGGTCTTTTTAATGAAACATGCTTGGTATAATTGGTTTTTATTGTGAAGAAAGATAGTACTATGATGTTAGATGGTCTATCTAATGAAACATGCTTGGTATAATTGGTTTTTATTGTGTAGAAAGATAGTACTATGATGTTAGATGGTCTCACTAATGAAACATGCTTGGTATAATTGGTTTTTATTGTGTAAAAAGATAGTAATATGATATTAGATGGTCTTATCTAATGAAACATGCTTGGTATAATTGGTTTTTATTTTGTAGAAAGATAGTACTATGATGTTAGATGGTCTATCTAATGAAACATGCTTGTTATAATTGGTTTTTATTGTATAGAAAGATAGTACTATGATGTTAGATGGTCTATCTAATGAAACATGCTTGGTATAATTGGTTTTTATTGTGTAGAAAGATAGTACTATGATGTAAGATGGTCGATCTAATGAAACATGCTTGGTATAATTGGTTTTTATTGTGTAGAAAGATAGTACTATGATGTTAGATGGTCTATCTAATGAAACATGTTTGGTATAATTGGTTTTTATTGTGTAGAAAGATAGTACTATGATGTTAGATGGTCTATCTATTGAAACATGCTTGGTATAATTGGTTTTTATTGTGTAGAAAGATAGTACTATGATGTTAGATGGTCTATCTAATGAAACATGCTTGGTATAGTTGGTTTTTATTGTGTAGAAAGATAGTGCTATGATGTTAGATGGTCTATCTAATGAAACATGATTGGTATAATTGGTTTTTATTGTGTAGAAAGATAGTACTATGATGTTAGATGGTCTATCTAATGAAACATGCTTGGTATAATTGGTTTTTATTGTGTAAAAAGATAGTACTATGATGTTATATGGTCTATCTAATGAAACATGCTTGGTATAATTGGTTTTTATTGCAACATAAGATAGTACTATGATGTAAGATGGTCTATCTAATGAAACATGCTTGGTATAATTGGTTTTTATTGTGTAGCAAGATAGTACTATAATGTTAGATGATCTATCTAATGAAACATGCTTGGTATAATTGGTTTTTATTGTGTAGAAAGATAGTACTATGATGTTAGATGGTCTGTCTAATGAAACATGCTTGGTATAATTGGTTTTTATTGTGTAGAAAGATAGTACTATGATGTTAGATGGTCTATCTAATGAAACATGTTTGGTATAATTGGTTTTTATTGTGTAGAAAGATAGTAGTATGATGTTAGATGGTCTATCTAATGAAACATGCTAGGTATAATTGGTTTTTATTTTGTAGAAAGATGGTACTATGATGTTAGATGGTGTATCTAATGAAAAATGCTTGGTATAATTGGTTTTTATTTTGTAGAAAGATAGTACTATGATGTTAGATGGTCTATCTAATGAAACATGCTTGTTATAATTGGTTTTTATTGTGTAGAAAGATAGTAGTATGATGTTAGATGGTCTATCTAATGAAACATGCTTGGTATAATTGGTTTTAATTGTGTAAAAAGATAGTACTATGATGTTATATGGTCTATCTAATGAAACATGCTTGGTATAATTGGTTTTGATTGCGACATAAGATAGTACTATGATGTAAGATGGTCTATCTAATGAAACATGCTTGGTATAATTGGTTTTTATTGTGTAGAAAGATAGGACTATGATGTTAGATGGTCTCACTAATGAAACATGCTTGGTATAATTGGTTTTTATTGTGTAAAAAGATAGTAATATGATGTTAGATGGTCTATCTAATGAAACATGCTTGGTATAATTGGTTTTTATTTTGTAGAAAGATAGTACTATGATGTTAGATGGTCTATCTAATGAAACATGCTTGTTATAATTGGTTTTTATTGTGTAGTAAGATAGTACTATGATGTTAGATGGTCTATCTAATGAAACATGCTTGGTATAATTAGTTTTTATTTTGTAAAAAGATAGTACTATGATGTTAGATGGTCTATCTAATGAAACTTGCTTGGTATAATTGGTTTTTATTGTGTAGAAAGATAGTACTATGATCTTAGATGGTCTATCTAATGAAATATGCTTGGTATAATTGGTTTTTATTGTGTAGAAAGATAGTACTATGATGTTAGATGGTCTATCTTATGAAACATGCTTGGTATAATTGGTTTTTATTGTGTAGAAAGATAGTACTATGATGTTAGATGGTCTATCTAATCAAATATGATTGGTATAATTTGTTTTTATTGTGTAGAAAGATAGTACTATGATGTTAGATGGTCTATCGTTTGAAACATGCTTGGTATAATTGGTTTTTATGGTATAGTAAGATAGTACTATGATGTTAGATGGTCTATTTAATGAAACATGCTTGGTATAATTGGTTTTTATTGTGTAGTAAGATAGCATTATGATGTTAGATGGTCTATCTAATGAAACATACTTGGTATAATTGGTTTTTATGGTATAGTAAGATAGTACTATGATGCTAGATGGCCTGTCCATTGAAACATGCTTGGTATAATTGGTTTTTATTGTGTAGTAAGATAGTACTTTGATGTTATATGGTCTATCTATTGAAACATGCTAGGTATAATTGGTTTTTATTGTGTAGAAAGATTGTACTATGATGTTAGATGGTCTATTTAGTGAAACATGCTTGGTATAAAATTGAGAATGGAAATGGGGAATGTGTCAAAGAGACAACAACCCGACCAAATAAAAAACAACAGCAGAGGGTCACCAACAGGTCTTCAATGTAGCGGGAAATTCCCGCACCCGGAGGCGTCCTTCAGCTGGCCCCTAAACAAATATATACTAGTCCAGTGATAATGAACGCCATATTAATTTCCAAATTGTACACAAGAAACTAAAATTAAAATAATACAAGACTAACAAAGGCCAGAGGCTCCTGACTTGGGACAGGCGCAAAAATGCGGCGGGGTTAAACATGTTTGTGAGATCTCAACCCTCCCCCTATACCTCTAACCAATGTAGTAAAGTAAACGCATAACAATACGCACATTAAAATTCAGTTCAAGAGAAATCCGAGTCTGATGTCAGAAGATGTAACCAAAGAAAATAAACAAAATGACAAAAATACATAAATAACAACAGACTACTAGCAGTTAACTGACATGCCAGCTCCAGACTTCAATTAAACTGACTGAAAGATTATGATTTCATCATATGAACATCAGGCACAATCCTTCCCGTTAGGGGTTTAGTATCATACCATCATAACATATATGAGAAGAACATAACCTGTGTCATGCCAACAACTGTTTTTTAAAAAAAAAAAAAAAAAAAAAAAATGTGTTTAGTTCCGATGCAAAGACCTTATCAGTGACTCAATATTAACGCCAAAATATGCAATCTTTAATGACTTGACAACAGTATCGTAATTATATCCCTTCTTAATAAGTCTATTCAAAGGTTTTGTAAGTTTCTGAGGTGAATACTGACACCTTTGTGCTTTATAAAGAATATTACCATAAAAAATTGGATGTGAAATACCTGAACGTATTAGAAGTCTGCATGTTGAGCTATATTTACGAATGATGTCTTTATACCGATGATAAAATTTAGTAAATGTTTTGACTAGTTTGTGATATCGAAAACCCTGGTGTAATAATTTTTCAGTAATACATAAATTTCTCTCGTTAAAATCTAAAACATTGTTACATACACGAGCGAATCGTACAAGTTGAGATATATAAACACCGTAGGATGGTGACAAGGGAACGTCACCATCTAAAAACGGATAATTAACGATAGGAAATGAAAAATCATCCCTTTTATCATAAATTTTAGTATTCAGCTTTCCATTAGTGATATAGATATCAAGATCGAGAAAAGGGCAGTGGTCATTGTTAGTATTAGCTTTATTTAAAGTAAGTTCAACAGGATAAATTTCATTAATATACATACTGAAGTCGTCATTATTGAGAGCCAAAATATCATCCAAATATCTAAAAGTATTATTAAATTTGTTTATCAGATGTTGTTTCGATGGGTCTTTGCTTATTTTTGTCATAAATTGTAACTCATAACAATGCAAAAACAGGTCCGCAATAAGTGGTGCACAGTTAGTCCCCATTGGAATTCCGATAATCTGACGATATACGGAATCCCCAAAGCGAACAAAAATGTTATCTAGTAAAAATTCAAGGGCATATATAGTATCGAAGCATGTCCAATTAACATAGTTTTTTTGTTTATTGCTACTAAAAAATGACCTAAAAGAGTTTGAACATATATATTCACATTCTGATTTTTTGAATGCCCATTTAATTAGGTGTGTGAATTTTTTCTTAATGAGAATGTGAGGCAATGTGGTATACAGGGTAGAAAAATCAAAACTTTGAACAGATTCAAAATCACCAATATAAGCATGCAATTTATCAAGTACTTCCAACGAGTTCTTGACACTCCAAAAGTAATTTATTCCACTATTTTCGAAGGCCTTATTTGAACAATTTATTATCAGGTTTTTAATTGTACCAAGTGTGCTGGTAAGAAGAATAGACAATTTAGTAGTTGAACAATGGCTTGAAGACGAAATAAATCTATATTTGTAAGGGGTTTTGTGTAGCTTCGGAAGCCAATACATAGTTGGGACTTTCATTATATTTGGCTCTGCTTGTAAAGCGGTGGCTAAAAGTTTATGTTTGTTACAGATTTCGTTTTCTGAAAATGGAGTCAGTTGGAATGTTGGTGAATTGGTGATTTCCTTTTTCAGAACCTCAATGTAAAATTTACGTCAAACGATAATAATATTATTAGAAGTGGGACATTTAAAAACGTATCGTATCCGTTTCTGATACGTTGACGTATCTGAGAAAATATCTATGTGTTATTGTTGGGTGCGTCTAAACACTGCTAAGGAGTCCTTAGTGCACTAAGGACTAAATGGGATGCTGTTACATGTAATTTCTTTCCATATTATGGTAGAAATTGATATTTAATGCATAAATTTCAAATTTTATAGAAAAATAATCATAAATAAACGAGATAGTCAACATTATTTAGACACGTGCCTGTTTTTCTTTGATATGCCGAAAATCAATGAACCGTTTGACACGTGTCAAATTACATAACTGATTACACGGGAATCCTGCTATCTGTTGTGTTTAATCGACAAGTTTGGTAAAGTTTGATACTAATAAATGAATTGTTGTTGAAATTTTATTAATATTTTTTTTTTAGAATGAAGAAGTATTTTCTCAAGTGTATATTTCTTGTAAATAATAAATTTGTCACCAGAGCAATATATCTAATGTCGGATTTTTATTTGATGTTCATATTTATAAGTGACTGAAATATATATTTTTTTAAATATTTTAACTCACATTTATATATATATATTTTGAAAGTACATGTTGAAGTTTGGATAACCGACTGAGGTGTTTGTTGCTTTTTCATTAAACTCATCTTGATCTTGGGCTGTGATCAATCTAATTAAAATATTGATCTCTGATTACGTTATACTACATATGAGTATAACGTAATCAGAGATCAATATTTTAATTAGATTGGGCTGTGATATGTCCGGTAGAACCAAAACTTGAATCTAATATTTCGTAGCTTTGTCGTTGGAACCAATTTTATTTTTCAGGTGGTCGGACACATTATCAATAATGTGTTTTGTAACCGTATCTTTATACAGTTTATTATTTCTTGCAAGCGTGCTTTCATGTGATGACAGGCGACATGCGGACATGCGTTTGAACAATAGACTGGTATATATGGAGCTGAAACACTTTAGTTTGTTTCTTGTGGTGATATTTTCAAAATTAATTTTTATATATGAAGACATTAAGCAATGTATTACTGGACAAAACGAAACAAATAAGATAATGCATTTTTACTACATGCAAACACACTAAGTTCATACTGGGAACAGTATATCTATATTAATATATATGTTCCTGGTTCATATATGACCCGTTTCAGCAATATATTTCGAGCCTTCAACAGTGAGTAAAGCACATATCACATAGTCATTATTTCATAAATCATTTCGTACAATATGTTAAACAGACAAATTGTTAAAAAAAAATACAAATCGGATTTCCTTCTGACATACTTGTTCTTCTCTAAGAAAAATAGATTTAAAGAAATTATAGTTGAAAATATTTCTGTCGGCTATTTCATTTTTTCACGCGATATATTTAAGTTTAGATATTCAGATTAAATTGTACTACAAAAAAATATTTTTTACACATCATGTGGTAAAGGCATATGTTCAAGGCTTTCATACGAAGCATTTTTTTCTCTGTCAAAATTATATCTTAATCTCTAAATTAACACATACTGAAAATTTTTCGTGAATACTGTAATAAAAACTATGGAACATTTTTATAAAAATATTTGTCTCTTTTATATATTCGAAAAGTAAACTTAATCTGACTAAAAATCGGAAAACAAATAAGTACCATATGAAGCCTTTGTAAACAGATATCAACCTGGTTGGAAACTAGTGGTTTTGATAAAAAAACCCAAGGACGCCACATGATTTTTTTCTCTCAATTCCATCGTAATTTTTTAGTGAAACCATTTGTATATGCACGCATCTTTGTCGAAATTTAAATACAAACAAAACACTTATCAATATATCTATTCCTTTTGTCTTCGTATCTCTTACATAACAAGCCGACCACACTCTAACTTATTAGTCATTTAGTTGGTGCACTATGGTGCACATCAAAGTCGTGCACCTGTGGCAAATAACTTTGTCGGGAAAGAAGTAAAACACAAACAAAATTATTTGTCCTTTTAATGATTTTTAATAAGAACAACACATTTAATTATAAATATTTAGCATAAATCTTTTCGATACAATTGTTTATTACTTAAAATAAAAAGATTATTATTGTTTAATCAGTTTTTATGTCATTTGGCACGTGTCAAACGGTTCATTGATTTTCGGCATATCAAAGAAAAACGGGCACGTGCCTAAATAATGTTGAATATCTTGTTTATTTATGATTATTTTTCTATAAAATTTGAAATTTATGCACTAAATATCAATCTCTAACATAATATGTAAAAATAGTACACATAACAGCACTCCTTCTGGTCCTTAGTGGCATTGTATAGTCCTTAATGCACTAAGGACTCCTTAGCAGTGTTTAGACGGACCGGTTATTGTTTAATAGATTATTTTCAGGTTTAAATATATGTCTTTCTATTTTTGATATCTTTCTTTCATTTATACCCATTGCTACACTCTTTTTATTACATGATAGTTTTCAATAATTTATGAATACTCGTGTATATCTAATCACTCGATATTTAAACAATCACCACTTCTCCGTCGTGAATTTAAGATTTATGAGTCCTTGTAGCCATGTGTATTACGAAATTGTGCAATAAAATCATAACAGCAATGGTACAATAGAGATTTGCCATATGGTGCATATATACAAAGAAAACTTCGTTCAGAAAATTGCGACTTTGTGGCAAATATATTAAAATCTACAGACTTGAATAAAGACATTTTTATTATAAAATTTTAAACATAGTTTTATACACACTTCTTAATGTGCTAGCGTTTATTGTTAACAAAAAGTCATTTAAAACAACTATTCAAAAACAAAACTCGTATTAAGTCCGAGATTAAGTCACTAAAGTCGAGCGCACCCTAGAAGGTGTACTTCACTACATATTTGAAAAAATGATTGCCTGCTACATTTTAATTAGAAATTTAGTTTAATGGTATCAGTAATCAATTCGACTCATATGATGTGGATGATTCAATTCCCTTTTATTACCAAATCTAAAGTAAGTGTATGAATATTGTTAACGTTACCTTTATTTGTTTTAAATTTCAACTTCACGCCTGGATAGTTCTAATGAATTAAGTATTAGATACAATACAAAGGTAACAAAGAAACAGTCCGGTAACAACCGTTGCCGGATAGTTTTTCTGCACGAGTAGTCAGGTCAAGGTCCGAGGCGCTAGCCGAGGACCTTGACCTGACTACAAGTGCAGAAAAACTATACGGCAGGTTGTTTCCGGCCTGTTTTATTGTTATTTTTGTTTTGTATCTGACTTGTACGACGTTTCAAGGAAGAAGTATTACATTTTGAAGCTGAATATTTGAGAAACTTCAAGGGCCTCAAATCAGTAAATGTAAGTTATAGAATAAACACATTTTTTTCATTTTCCTTCAACGGAGTTTTTTTCAGAAAAAAAAATCAGGAATCTAATAATTTGATAAAAACAAAAGAACCATTTCGAGTATAAGATTTATGTTATCAAGTTTGAGACTTTTTTAAAATGCAACTTCGTTGAAATGTTATATATTTAAGAAATATTTTAGTGGTAAGAAAGCTAACGTTTAATTTTATTGGTGAAACGAAAAGCGGGAGGGGGCCTTAATTGATTTGAAATAAACAGGCAGTGATCTTTACTTTGATGAAAAAATGCAGGATGTGCCATTTCTTTTCCCCATTCCCCCTTTAAACATTTCGTGAAAATCGCACGTTTGCTGTCAAATACATGAATTTAATATTCAGTGGGGGAGGGGTGCCGGGGGTTGGAATCCCTTTTTTTTTTGGACCATCAATGCATTTGAATGTGGACAAATAGTGGAAACCCACTTTTTTCCTGGGTTGGGAACCCCTTTCCTAAAATGACTGGATCCGCCCCTTATAGATTTGAATTCAACTTATAATTAAAATCAATAACAATATAAATGTATCAAAAGAATGAATTTTCTACTTTGTTATTGAGTGAAATGTTATAAAAAAAGGATTTTTGTTCTGTTATTGTATATATTAAGACAAATACTTTAAAAAAATAAAATCATGCATGCTCGGTCTCTGCAAGTGTTGATCGCGATTAATAAAACACGTGTTACTATATGACCAATCGCAGCCAACCGTCCAAAATTGAGGCCTGACATAAGTTAAATGATTTTCTTCAAGAGTTGCTGCTTATTTGGACATGTATTACACGAACAGTTCTTTATTTATAGGATCAATCGTGCATTGGTGAGTTGATAGGGATTTTATCTTTTGAGGAGATTTGATTCTTATTTACATATTTTCTATCTTTTTTAATTGAAATATAAGCGTCGGTATCATCATTTCTTCACTTTCTGCATTATCTAAAATTACTATTCATATCCATGCTCCATAAAAAGGGGGAGGGGTATGTACTTTTCTAAATATATCAACTATTTACATTTACAACACCATCACCCAATATATATATATATATATTTTTTAAATAAGCACTATATATATATATACGAAAAATCAGGAATCATGCAGATCATTAATTTGTTATCTGCTTGACCATAGTAATTTTTTTCTCATAAAATTTGGAATCAAAATATCTTTTTTATTAGGAGAAAAACATACCCCCCCCCTTTTAGAAGTTAAATGTACGAGCCTATTAGTATACTGATATGAATAGTATTTTACTGGAAATGTTTTTAAAAAAAATATTGATGATAACGAAAATATTTTATTAAAAAATAGACAGGAAATATGTCGGTGAACCAGAAGGTTCAAATCTAATTAAAAGTTAAAGTGCCCATGAACTCATTGTTCATGCACGAGTGATTCTATTCATAAAAAGTGTCCGTGTAACAACTAAAAAGAGTCCATGTATCATCTAAAAAGAGTCCGTGTAACACCCGTTAATGTACTGTTTTTCTATAGCTCTGCGGGGGGCAAAGTCGTACAAATATCAAGTTTCAAAGCATATACAAGTATATAGATTGACACGGAAATCATGTGATTGTTATATGTGTGTAAATGTTAGCTTCTGTTGTCGTCCGTGTAATGTTTTCATAATTGTATTATAAGTACTGAAATAAAGTAGAAACATCACTTTTAGCACAATAAATATAAGTAAGTCCAGATTTTGACATACAAGAAGCAAGTATGTAAACATAACTAATACATGATAAATTAAACAATTATTCAGCATTATTTATATATCAGAAATGAAAGAGATAAAAAATATACATTGCCCTTTCCTTCTCCCCCAATCTCTTTTCCCTTTTCTCGGTTACTAGTACTATTTTTTAAAGCACGTAAATAATTATTTGAATAATAACCCATATATACGTTTAGATACGTCAACGTATCAGATACGGATACGATACGTCTTTAAATGTCCCACTTCTATTAGCAGCTTTATCTGCCGGGACAAAAACAAATTCCTTGGCTAGTTCTTTTAGTTTATGTTTGATACGAGAAATAGGTTTATTGTGGTTATTGTTTATAGTAAAATGTTCTTTAAAATGTATAATAATTGGTTTTTATTGTGTAGAAAGATAGTACTATGATGTAAGATGGTCTATCCAATGAAACATGATTGGTATAATTGGTTTTTATGGTATAGTAAGATAGTACTATGATGTTAGATGGCCAGTCTATTGAAACATGCTTGGTATAATTGGTTTTTATTGTGTAGTAAGATAGTTCTTTGATGTTAGATGGTCTATCTATTGAAACATGCTTGGTATAATTGGTTTTTATTGTGTAGAAAGATAGTACTATGATGTTAGATGGTGTATCTAATAAAAAGTGCTTGGTATAATTGGTTTTTATTGCGTAGAAAGATAGTACTATGATGTTAGATGGTGTATCTAATGAAACATGCTTGGTATAATTGGTTTTTATTGTGTAGAAAGATAGTACTATGATGTTAGATGGTCTATCTAATGAAACATGCTTGATATAATTGGTTTTTATTGTGTAGAAAGATAGTACTATGATGATAGATTGTTTATGTATTAATGAAACATGCTTGGTATAATTGGTTTTTATTGTGTAGTAAGATAGTACTGTGCTGTTAGATTGTCTATCTATTGAAACATGCTTGGTATAATTGGTTTGTATGAAGTAGTAAGATAGTACTATGATGTTAGATGGTCTATCTATTGAAATATGCTTGGTATAATTGGTTTTTATTGTGTTGTAAGATAGTATTATGATGTTAGATTGTCTATCTAATGAAACATGCTTGGTATAATTGGTTTTTATTGTGTAGTAAGATAGTACTATGATGTTAGATTGTTTATCTAATGAAACATGCTTGGTATAATTGTTTTTTATTGTGTAGTAAGATAGTACTGTGCTGTTAGATTGTCTATCTATTGAAACATGCTTGGTATAATTGGTTTTATGGTGTAGTAAGATAGTACTATGATGTCAGATGGTCTATCTATTGAAATATGCTTGGTACAATTGGTTTTTATTGTGTAGTAAGATAGTACTATGATGTTAGATGATGTCAGATGGTCTATGTTATGAAACATGCTTGGTGTAATTGGTTTTTACTGTGTAGTAAGATAGTACTATGATGTTAGATGGTCTATCTAATGAAACATGCTTGGTATAATTGGTTTTATGGTATAGTAAGATAGTACTATGATGTTAGATGGTCTATCTAATGAAACATGCTTGGTATAATTGGTTTTTATTGTGTAGTAAGATAGTACTATGATGTTAGATGGTCTATCTAATGAAACATGCTTGGTATAATTGGTTTTTATGGTATAGTAAGATAGTACTATGATGTTAGATTGCCTGTCTATTGAAACATGCTTTGTATAATTGGTTTTTATTGTGTAGAAAGATAGTACTATGATGTTAGATGGTCTATCTAATGAAACATGCTTGGTATAATTGGTTTTTATTGTGTAGAAAGATAGTACAATGATGTAAGATGGTCTATCCAATGAAACATTCTTGGTATAATTGGTTTTTATTGTGTAGTAAGATAGTACTATGATGTTAGATGGTCTATTTAATAAAACATGCTTGGTATAATTGGCTTTTATTGTGTAGAAAGATAGTACTATGATGTTAGATGGTCTATCTAATGAAACATGCTTGGTTTAATTGGTTTTTATTGAGTAGAAAGATAGTACTATGATGTTAGATGGTGTATCTAATGAAAAATGCTTGGTATAATTGGTTTTTATTGCGTAGAAAGATAGTACTATGATGTTAGATGGTCTATCTAATGAAACATGCTTGGTATAATTGGTTTTTATTGTGTAGTAAGATAGTACTATGATGTTAGATTGTTTATCTAATGAAACATTCCTGGTATAATTGGTTTTTATTGTGTAGTAAGATAGTAATGTGCTGTTAGATTGTCTATCTATTGAAACATGCTTGGTATAATTGGTTTTATGGTGTAGTAAGATATTACTATGATGTTAAATGGTCTATCTATTGAAACATGCTTGGTATAATTGGTTTTTATTGTGTAGTAAGATAGTACTATGATGTTAGATGATGTTAAATGGTCTATCTTATGAAACATGCTTGGTATAATTAGTTTTTATTGTGTAGTAAGATAGTACTATGATGTTAGATGGTCTATCTAATGAAACATGCTTGGTATAATTGGTTTTTATTGTGTAGTAAGATAGTACTATGATGTTAGATGGTCTATCTAATGACATATGCTTGGTATAATTGGTTTTTATGGTAAAGTAAGACAGTACTATGATGTTAAATGGCCTGTCTATTGAAACATGCTTGAAATAATTGGTTTTTATTGTGTAGTAAGATAGTACTATGATGTTAGATGGTCTATCTATTGAAACATGCTTGGTATAATTGGTTTTTATTGTGTAGAAAGATAGTACTATGATGTTAGATGGTCTATTTAATGAAACATGCTTGGTATAATTGGTTTTTATTGTGTAGAAAGATAATACTATGATGTAAGATGGTCTATCCAAAGAAACATGCATGTTATAATTGGTTTTTATTGTGTAGTAAGATAGTACTATGATGTTAGATTGTTTATCTAATGAAACATTCCTGGTATAATTGGTTTTTTATTGTGTAGTAAGATAGTAATGTGCTGTTAGATTGTCTATCTATTGAAACATGCTTGGTATAATTGGTTTTATGGTGTAGTAAGATATTACTATGATGTTAGATGGTCTATCTATTGAAACATGCTTGGTATAATTGGTTTTTATTGTGTAGTAAGATAGTACTATGATGTTAGATGATGTTAGATGGTCTATCTTATGAAACATGCTTGGTATAATTGGTTTTTATTGTGTAGTAAGATAGTACTATGATGTTAGATGGTCTATCTAATGAAACATGCTTGGTATAATTGGTTTTTATTGTGTAGTAAGATATTACTATGATGTTAGATGGTCTATCTAATGAAATATGCTTGGTATAATTGGTTTTTATGGTAAAGTAAGATAGTACTATGATGTTAGATGGCCTGTCTATTGAAACATGCTTGGTATAGTTGGTTTTTATTGTGTAGTAAGATAGTACTTTGATGTTAGATGGTCTATCTATTGAAACATGTTTGGTATAATTGGTTTTTATTGTGTAGAAAGATAGTACTATGATGTTAGATGGTCTATTTAATGAAACATGCTTGGTAAAATTGGTTTTTATTGTGTAAAAAGATAGTACTATGATGTAAGATTGTCTATCCAATGAAACATGCTTGGTATAATTGGTTTTTATTGTGTAGTAAGATAGTACTATGATGTTAGATGGTCTATACCATAAACATGCTTGGTATAATTGGTTTTTATTGTGTAGAAAGATAGTACTATGATGTTAGATGGTCTATCTAATGAAACATGCTTGGTATAATTGGTTTTTATTGCGTAGAAAGATAGTACTATGATGTTAGATGGTGTATCTAATGAAAAATGCTTGGTATAATTGGTTTTTAATGCGTAGAAAGATAGTACTATGATGTTAGATGGTGTATCTAATGAAACATGCTTCGTATAATGGGTTTTTATTGTGTAGAAAGATAGTACTATGATGTTAGATGGTCTATCTAATGAAACATGCTTGGTATAATTGGTTTTTATTGTGTAGTAAGATAGTACTATGATGTTAGATTGTTTATCTAATGAAACATGCTTGGTATAATTGGTTTTTATTGTGTAGTAAGATAGTACTGTGCTGTTAGATTGTCTATCTATTGAAACATGCTTGGTATAATTGGTTTTTATGGTGTAGTAAGATAGTACTATGATGTTAGATGGTCTATCTATTGAAACATGCTTGGTATAATTGGTTTTTATTGTATAGTAAGATAGTACTATAATGTTAGATTGTCTATCTAATGAAACATGCTTGGTATAATTGGTTTTTATTGTGTAGTAAGATAGTACTATGATGTTAGATTGTTTATCTAATGAAACATGCTTGGTATAATTCGTTTTTATTGTGTTGTAAGATAGTACTGTGCTGTTAGATTGTCTATCTATTGAAACATGCTTGGTATAATTGATTTTTATGGTGTAGTAAGATAGTACTATGATGTTAGATGGTCTCTCTATTGGGACATGCTTGGTATAATTGGTTTTTATTGTGTAGTAAGATAGTACTATGATGTTAGATGATGTTAGATGGTCTATCTTATGAAGCATGCTTGGTATAATTGGTTTTTATTGTGTAGTAAGATAGTACTATGATGTTAGATGGACTATCTAATGAAACATGCTTGGTATAATTGGTTTTTATTGTGTAGTAAGATAGTACTATGATGTTAGATGGACTATCTAATGAAACATGCTTGGTACAATTGGTTTTTATTGTGTAGTAAGATAGTACTATGATGTTAGATGGTCTATTTAATGAAACATGCTTGGTATAATTGGTTTTTATTGTGTAGAAAGATAGTACTATAATGTTAAATGGTCTATCTAATGAAACATGCTTGGTATAATTGGTTTTCATTGTGTGGAAAGATAGTACTATGATGTTAGATGGTCTATCTAATGTAACATTCTTGGTATAATTGGTTATTATTGTGTAGAAAGTTAGTACTATGATATTAGATGGTCTATCTATTGAAACATGCTTGGTATAATTGGCTTTTATTGTGTAGAAAGATAGTACTAAGATGTTAGATGGTCTAGCTAATAAAACATGCTTTGTATAATGGGTTTTTATTGCGTAGAAAGATATTACTATGATGTTAGATGATGTATCTAATGAAACATCCTTGGTATAATTGGTTTTCATTGTGTAGTAAGATAGTACTATGATGTTAGATTGTCTATCTAATGAAACATGCTTGGTATACCTGGTTTTTATTGTGTAGTAAGATAGTACTATGATGTTAGATTGTTTATCTAATGAAACATGCTTGGTATAATTGGTTTTTATTGTGTAGTAAGATAGTACTGTGCTGTTAGATTGTCTATCTATTGAAACATGCTTGGTATAATTGGTTTTATGGTGTAGTAAGATAGTACTATGATGTTAGATGGTCTATATATTGAAACATGCTTGGTATAATTGGTTTTTATTGCGTAGAAAGATAGTACTATGATGTTAGATGGTGTATCTAATGAAAAATGCTTGGTATAATTGGTTTTTATTGCGTAGAAAGATAGTACTATGATGTTAGATGATGTTAGATGGTCTATATTATGAAACTTGCTTGGTATAATTGGTTTTTATTGTGTAGTAAGATAGTACTATGATGTTAGATGGTCTATCTAATGAAACATACTTGGTATAATTGGTTTTTATGGTATAGTAAGATAGTACTTTGATGTTAGATGGCCTGTCTATTGAAACATGCTTGGTATGATTGGTTTTTATTGTGTAGTAAGATAGTACTTTGATGTTAGATGGTCTATCTATTGAAACATGCTTGGTATAAGTGGTTTTTATTGTGTAGAAAGATAGTACTATGATGTTAGATGGTGTATCTAATACAAAAATGCTTGGTATAATTGGTTTTTATTGCGTAGAAAGATAGTACTATGATGTTAGATGGTGTATCTAATGAAACATGCTTGGTATAATTGGTTTTTATTGTGTAGAAAGATAGTACTATGATGTTAGATGGTCTATTTAATGAAACATACTTGGTATAATTGGTTTTTTATTGTGTAGTAAGATAGTACTATGATGTTAGATTGTTTATCTAATGAAACATGCTTGGTATAATTGGTTTTTATTGTGTAGTAAGATAGTACTGTGCTGTTAGATTGTCTATCTATTGAAACATGCTTGGTATAATTGGTTTTTATGATGTAGTAAGATAGTACTATGATGTTAGATGGTCTATCTATTGAAACATGCTTGGTATAATTGGTTTTTATTGTGTGGTAAGATAGTACTATGATGTTACATTGTCTATCTAATGAAACATGCTTGGTATAATTGGTTTTTATTGTGTAGTAAGATAGTACTATGATGTTAGATTGTTTATCTAATGAAACATACTTGGTATAATTGGTTTTTATCGTGTAGTAAGATAGTACTGTGCTGTTAGATTGTCTATCTATTGAAACATGCTTGGTATAATTGGTTTTATGGTGTAGTAAGATAGTACTATGATGTTAGATGGTCTATCTATTGAAACATGCTTGGTATAATTGGTTTTTATTGTGTATTAACATAGTACTATAATGTTAGATGAAATCAGATGGTCTATCTTATGAATCATGCTTGGTATAATTGGTTTTTATTGTGTAGTAAGATAGTACTATGATGTTAGATGGTCTATTTATTGAAACATGCTTGGTATAAGTGGTTTTTATTGTGTAGAAAGATAGTACTATGATGTTAGATGGTGTATCTAATACAAAAATGCTTGGTATAATTGGTTTTTATTGCGTAGAAAGATAGTACTATGATGTTAGATGGTGTATCTATTGAAACATGCTTGGTATAATTGGTTTTTATTGTGAAGTTAGATAGTACTATGATGTTAGATTTTCTATCTAATGAAACATGCTTGGTATAATTGGTTTTTATTGTGTAGTAAGATAGTACTTTAATGTTAGATGGTCTATCTATTGAAACATGCTTGGAATAATTGGTTTTTATTGGGTAGAAAGATAGTACTATGATGTAAGATGGTCTATCCAATGAAACATGCTTGGTATAATTGGTTTTTATTGTGTAGAAAGATAGTACTATGATGTTAGATGGTCTATCTATTGAAACATGCTTGGTATGATTGGTTTTTATTGTGTAGTAAGATAGTACTTTGATGTTAGATGGTCTATCTATTGAAACATGCTTGATATAAGTGGTTTTTATTGTGTAGAAAGATAGTACTATGATGTTAGATGGTGTATCTAATACAAAAATGCTTGGTATAATTGGTTTTTATTGCGTAGAAAGATAGAACTATGATGTTAGATGGTGTATCTAATGAAACATGCTTGGTATAATTGGTTTTTATTGTGTAGAAAGATAGTACTATCATGTTAGATGGTCTATTTAATGAAACATATTTGGTATAATTGGTTTTTATTGTGTAGTAAGATAGTACTATGATGTTAGATTGTTTATCTAATGAAACATGCTTGGTATAATTGGTTTTTATTGTGTAGTAAGATAGTACTGTGCTGTTAGATTGTCTATCTATTGAAACATGCTTGGTATAATTGGTTTTTATGATGTAGTAAGATAGTACTATGATGTTAGATGGTCTATCTATTGAAACATGCTTGGTATAATTGGTTTTTATTGTGTGGTAAGATAGTACTATGATGTTACATTGTCTATCTAATGAAACATGCTTGGTATAATTGGTTTTTATTGTGTAAAAAGATAGTACTATGATGTTAGATTGTTTATCTAATGAAACATACTTGGTATAATTGGTTTTTATCGTGTAGTAAGATAGTACTGTGCTGTTAGATTGTCTATCTATTGAAACATGCTTGGTATAATTGGTTTTATGGTGTAGTAAGATAGTACTATGATGTTAGATGGTCTATCTATTGAAACATGCTTGGTATAATTGGTTTTTATTGTGTATTAACATAGTACTATAATGTTAGATGAAATCAGATGGTCTATCTTATGAATCATGCTTGGTATAATTGGTTTTTATTGTGTAGTAAGATAGTACTATGATGTTAGATGGTCTATTTATTGAAACATGCTTGGTATAATTGGTTTTTATTGTGTAGTAAGATAGTACTTTAATGTTAGATGGTCTATCTATTGAAACATGCTTGGAATAATTGGTTTTTATTGTGTAGAAAGATACTACTATGATGTAAGATGGTCTATCCAATGAAACATGCTTGGTATAATTGGTTTTTATTGTGTAGAAAGATAGTACTATGATGTTAGATGGTCTATCTAATGAAACATGCTTGGTATAATTGGTTTTTATTGCGTAGAAAGATAGTACTATGATGTTAGATTGGGTATCTAATGAAAAATGCTTGGTATAATTGTTTTTTATTGCGTAGAAAGATAGTACTATGATGTAAGTTGGTGTATCTAATGAAACATGCTTGGTATAATTTGTTTTTATTGTGTAGAAAGATAGTACTATGATGTTAGATGGTCTATCTAATGAAACATGCTTGGTATAATTGGTTTTTATTGTGTAGTAAGATAGTACTATGATGTTAGATTGTTTATCTAATGAAACATGCTTGGTGTAATTGGTTTTTATTGTGTAGAAAGATAGTACTATGATGTTAGATGGTCTATCTAATGAAACATGCTTGGTATAATTGGTTTTTATTGTGTAGTAAGATAGTACTATGATGTTAGATTGTTTATCTAATGAAACATGCTTGGTATAATTGGTTTTTATTGTGTAGTAAGATAGTACTGTGCTGTTAGATTGTCTATCTATTGCAAAATGCTTGGTATAATTGGTTTTTATGGTGTAGTAAGATAGTACTATGATGTTAGATGGTCTATCTATTGAAACATGCTTGGTATAATTGGTTTTTATTGTGAAGTTAGATAGTACTATGATGTTAGATTTTCTATCTAATGAAACATGCTTGGTATAATTGGTTTTTATTGTGTAGTAAAATAGTACTATGATGTTAGATTGCTTATCTAATGAAACATGCTTGGTATAATTGGTTTTTATTGTGTAGTAAGATAGTACTGTGCCATTAGATTGTCTATCTATTGAAACATGCTTAGTATAATTGGTTTTATGGTGTAGTAAGATAGTACTATGATGTTAGATGGTCTATCTATTGAAACATGCTTGGTATAATTGGTTTTTAGTGCGTAGAAAGATAGTACTATGATGTTAGATGGTGTATCTAATGAAAAATGCTTGGTATAGTTGGTTTTTATTGCGTAGAAAGATAGTACTATGATGTTAGATGGTGTATCTAATGAAACATGCTTGGTATAATTGGTTTTTATTGTGTAGAAAGATAATACTATGATGTTAGATGGTCTATCTAATGAAACATGCTTGGTATAATTGGTTTTTATTGTGAAGTAAGATAGTACTATGATGTTAGATTGTTTATCTAATGAAACATGCTTGGTATAATTGGTTTTTATTGTGTAGTAAGATAGTACTGTGCTGTTAGATTGTCTATCTATTGAAACATGCTTGGTATAATTGGTTTTATGGTGTAGTAAGATAGTACTATGATGTTAGATGGTCTATCTATTGAAACATGCTTGGTATAATTGGTTTTTATTGTGTATTAACATAGTACTATGATGTTAGATGAAATGAGATGGTCTATCTTATGAATCATGCTTGGTATAATTGGTTTTTATTGTGTAGTAAGATAGTACTATGATGTAAGATGGTCTATTTATTGAAACATGCTTGGTATAATTGGTTTTTATTGTGTAGTAAGATAGTACTTTAATGTTTGATGGTCTATCTATTGTAACATGCTTGGAATAATTGGTTTTTATTGTGTAGAAAGATAGTACTATGATGTAAGATGGTCTATCCAATGAAACATGCTTGGTATAATTGGTTTTTATTGTGTAGAAAGATAGTACTATGATGTTAGATGGTCTATCTAATGAAACATGCTTGGTATAATTGGTTTTTATTGCGTAGAAAGATAGTACTATGATGTTAGATTGGGTATCTAATGAAAAATGCTTGGTATAATTGTTTTTTATTGCGTAGAAAGATAGTACTATGAGGTAAGTTGGTGTATCTAATGAAACATGCTTGGTATAATTGGTTTTTATTGTGTAGAAAGATAGTACTATGATGTTAAATGGTCTATCTAATGAAACATGCTTGGTATAATTGGTTTTTATTGTGAAGTAAGATAGTACTATGATGTTAGATTGTTTATCTAATGAAACATGCTTGATGTAATTGGTTTTTATTGTGCAGAAAGATAGTACTATGATGTTAGATGGTCTATCTAATGAAACATGCTTGGTATAATTGGTTTTTATTGTGTAGTAAGATAGTACTATGATGTTAGATTGTTTATCTAATGAAACATGCTTGGTATAATTGGTTTTTATTGTGTAGTAAGATAGTACTGTGCTGTTAGATTGTCTATCTATTGCAACATGCTTGGTATAATTGGTTTTTATGGTGTAGTAAGATAGTACTATGATGTTAGATGGTCTATCTATTGAAACATGCTTGGTATAATTGGTTTTTATTGTGAAGTAAGATAGTACTATGATGTTAGATTTTCTATCTAATGAAACATGCTTGGTATAATTGGTTTTTATTGTGTAGTAAAATAGTACTATGATGTTAGATTGTTTATCTAATGAAACATGCTTGGTATAATTGGTTTTTATTGTGTAGTAAGATAGTACTGTGCCATTAGATTGTCTATCTATTGAAACATGCTTAGTATAATTGGTTTTATGGTGTAGTAAGAGAGTACTATGATGTTAGATGGTCTATTTAATAAAACATGCTTGGTATAATTGGTTTTTATTGTGTAGTAAGATAGTACTATGATGTTAGATGATGTTAGATGGTCTATCTTATGAAACATGCTTGGTATAATTGGCTTTTATTGTGTAGTAAGATAGTGATAGATTTACTCTGCCACCATTTCTATTGGTCAAGGTATCATTATTGTTACAGGATAAATCATCGGACTGTGATAGATTGATTCTGACATTATGTCTATAGGTCACAGTATCATTATTGTTACAGGATAAATCATCTGACTGTGATGGATTGTCTCTGACATCATGTCTATAGGTGACAGTATCAATATTGTTACAGGATATATCATCTGACTGTGATAGATTGACTCTGACACTATGTCTATTGGCTACAGTACCACTAGTGGTACAGGATAAATCATATGACTGTGATATATTTACTCTGACGCCTTTTCTTTTGGTCAAGGTATCATTATTGTTACAGGATAAATCATCTGACTGTGATAGATTGACTCTGACACCATGTCTATAGGTCACAGTATCATTATTGTTACGGGATAAATCATCTGACTGTGATAGATTGACTCTTACACCATGTCTATAGGTGACAGTTTCATTATTATTACGGGATAAGTCATCTGACTGTGATAAATTGACTTTGACACTATGTCTATAGGCCACAGTACCATTTTTGTTATCTGACTTTGATAGATTGACTCTGACACTATGTCTATAGGTCACAGTATCCTTATTGTTACAGGATAAATCATCTGACTGTAATAGATTGACTCTGACATCATGTCTATAGGTGACAGTTTCATTATTGTTACAGGATAAATCATCTGACTGTGATAGATTGACTCTGACACTATGTCTATTGGCCACAGTACCACTAGTGGTACAGGATAAATCATCTGACTGTGATAGATTTACTCTGACGCCATTTCTATTTGTCAAGGTATCATTATTGTTACAGGATAAATCATCTGACTGTGATAGATTGACTCTGACACCATGCCTATAGGTAACAGTATCATTATTGTTACAGGAAAAATCATCTGAATGTGATAGATTGATTCTGACCCTATGTCAATAAGTCAAAGTATCATTATTATTACGGGATAAATCATCTGACTGTGATAGATTGACACTGACACCACGTCTATAGGCCACAGTACCATTTTTGTTACAGGATAAATCATCTGACTGTGATAGATTAACTCTGACACTACGTCTATAGGCCACAGTACCATTTTTGTTACTGGATAAACAAGTGAAACCTAGAGCTACTGCCCACTGATGATACCCCCGCCGCAAGTGGATGATATTAATAGTGTAAAAATATGGAAGTGTTCGGTAAACAGGAAGTTCTCGAGTGATGAATCTGAAAACGCATCACACGGTATAGCTGACTTATAAAAATCCTGAAACCAAATTTCAGAAATCCTTGTATTGTAGTTCCTGAGAAAAATGTGACGAAAATTTTTAACTTGGTTATCATGTGTAAAATCATACAAGTGTTCGGTAAACAGGAAGTTGTCGAGTGATGAATCTGAAAACGCATCACACAGTATACCTGACTTATATAAATCCTGAAACCAAATTTCAGAAATCCTTGTATTGTAGTTCCTGAGAAAAATGTGACGAAAATTTTCAACTTGGCTATTATGTGTAAAATCATACAAGTGTTCGGTAAACAGGAAGTTGTCGAGTGATGAATCTGAAAACGCATGACACGGTATAGCTGACTTTTATAAATCCTGAAACCAAATTTCAGAAATCCTTGTATTGTAGTTCCTGAGAAAAATGTGACGAAAATTTTCAACTTGGCTATCATGTGTAAAATCAGACAAGTGTTCGGTCAACAGGAAGTTGTCGAGTGATGAATCTGAAAACGCATCACACGGTATAGCTGACTTATATAAATCCTGAAACCAAATTTCAGAAATCCTTGTATTGTAGTTCCTGAGAAAAATGTGACGAAAATTTTCAACTTGGCTATCATGTGTAAAATCAGACAAGTGTTCGGTAAACAGGAAGTTGTCAAGTGATGAATCTGAAAACGCATCACACGGTATGGCTGACATATATAAATGTTGATACCAAATTACAGAAAGGGTGGATGTGTAGTTCCTGAGAAAAATGTGACGAAAGTTTCATGGGACGGACTGAGTGACGGACTGATGGACGGACTGACGGACGGACTGACAGACAGAGGTAAAACAGTATACCCCCCTTTTTTAAAGTGGGGGTATAATCATCTGACTGTGATAGATTGACTCTGACACTATGTCTATAGGTCACAGTATCCTTATTGTAACAGGATAAATCATCGGACTGTGATAGATTGACTCTGACAGTATGTCTATAGGTCACAGTATCATTATTGTTACAAGATAAATCATCTGACTGTGATAGATTGATTCTGACACTATGTCTATAGGTCACAGTATCATTATTGTTATAGGATAAATCATCGGACTGTGATAGATTGACTCTGACACTATGTCCATAGGTCACAGTATCATTATTGTTACAAGATAAATCATCTGACTGTGATAGATTGATTCTGAAACTATGTCTATAGGTCAAAGTATCATTATTATTACGGGATAAATCATCTGACTGTGATAGATTGACACTGACACCACGTCTATAGGCCACAGTACCATTTTTGTTACAGGCTAAATCATCTGACTGTGATATATTGACTCTGACACTATGTCTATAGGTCACAGTATCCTTATTGTTACAGGCTAAATCATCTGACTGTTATAGATTGACTCTGACACTATGTCTTTAGGCCACAGTATCCTTATTATTACAGGAAAAATCATCTGACTGTGATAGATTGATTTTGACACTATGTCTTTAGGTCAAAGTATCATTATTGTTATAGGATAAATCATCTGACTGTGATAGATTGACTCTGACACTATGTCTATAGGTCAAAGTACCATTATTGTTACGGGATAAATCATCTGACTGTGATAGATTGACTCTGACACCATATCTATAGGTCACAGTATCATTATTATTACAGGATAAATCATCTGACAGTGATAGATTGACTCTGACACTATGTATATTGGTCAAAGTACCATTATTGGTACAAGATAAATAATCTGACTGTGATAGATTTACTCTGACACCATTTCTATTGGTCATAGTATCATTATTGTTACAGGATAAATCATCTGACTGTGATAGATTGTCTCTGACATCATGTGTATAGGTGAGAGTATCATTATTGTTACAGGATAAATCACATGACTGTGAAAGATTAACTCTGACATCATGTCTATAGGTCACAGTATCATTATTGTTACAGGAGATATCATCTGACTGTAATAGATTGACTCTGACACTATGTCTATTGGCCACAGTACCACTGGTGGTACAGGATAAATCATCTGACTGTAATAGGTTTACTCTGACGCCATTTCTCTTGATCAAGGCATCATTACTGTTACAGGATAAATCATCGGACTGTGATAGATTGACTCTGACACCATGTCTATAGGTCACAGTATCATTATTGTTACAGGATAAATCATCTGACTGTGATAGATTGACTCTGACACCATGTCTATAGGTCACAGTATCATTATTATTACGGGATAAATCATCTGACTGTGATAGATTGACTCTGACACCACGTCTATAGGCCACAGTACCTTTTTTGTTACAGGATAAATCATCTGACAGTGATAGATTGACTGTGACACTATGTCTATAGCTCACGGTATCCTTATTGTTACAGGATAAATCATCTGAATGTGATATATTGACTCTGACAGTATGTCTATAGGTCACAGTATTATTATTGTTACAGGATAAATCATCTGACTGTGATAGATTGATTCTCACACTATGTATATTGGCCAAAGTACCATTATTGTTACAGGAGAAATCATCTGACTGTGATAGATTGACTCTGACACCATTTCTATTGGTCAAGGTATCATTATTGTTACAGGATAAATCATCGGACTGTGATAGATTGATTCTGACACTATGTCTATAGGTCACAGTATCATCATTGTTACAGGATAAATCATATGACTGTGATAGATTGTCTCTGACATCATGTCTATAGGTGACAGTATTATTATTGTTACATGATAAATCATATGACTGTGATAGATAGACTCTGACGCCATGTCTATAGGTCACAGTATCATTATTGTTACATGATATATCATGTGACTGTGATAGATTGACTCTGACACTATGTCTATTGGCCACAGTACCACTAGTGGCACAGGATAAATCATCTGAATGTGATATATTTACTCTGACGCCTTTTCTTTTGTTCAAGGTAACATTATTGTTACAGGATAAATCATCTGACTGTGATAGATTGACTCTGACACTATGTCTATAGGTCACGGTATCCTTATTGTTACAGGATAAATCATCTGACTGTGATATATTGACTCTGACAGTATGTCTATAGGTCACAGTATCATTATTGTTACAGGATAAATCATCTGACTGTGATAGATTGACTCTCACACTATGTATATTGGCCAAAGTACCATTATTGGTAAAAGATAAATCATCTGACTGTGATAGATTTACTCTGACACCATTTCTATTGGTCAAGGTATCATTATTGTTACAGGATAAATCATCGGACTGTGATAGATTGATTCTGACACTATGTCTATATGTCACAGTATCATTATTGTTACAGGATAAATCATCTGACTGTGATAGATTGACTCTGACACCATTTCTATAGGTCACAGTATCATTATTATTACGGGATAAATCATCTGACTGTGATAGATTGACTCTGACAGTATGTCTATAGGTCACAGTATCCTTATTGTTACAGGATAAATCATCTGACTGTGATATATTGACTCTGACAGTATGTCTATAGGTCACAGTATCATTATTGTTACAGGATAAATCATCTGACTGTGATAGATTGACTCTCACACTATGTATATTGGCCAAAGTACCATTATTGGTACAAGATAAATCATCTGACTGTGATAGATTTACTCTGACACCATTTCTATTGGTCAAGGTATCATTATTGTTACAGGATAAATCATCGGACTGTGATAGATTGATTCTGACACTATGTCGATAGGTCACAGTATCATTATTGTTACAGGATAAATCATATGACTGTGATAGATTGTCTCTGACATCATGTCTATAGGTCACAGTATCATTATTGTTACATGATATATCATCTGACTGTGATAGATTGACTCTGACACTATGTCTATTGGCCACAGTACCACTAGTGGTACAGGATAAATCATCTGACTGTGATATATTTACTCTGACGCCTTTTCTTTTGTTCAAGGTATCATTATTGTTAACAGAATAAATCATCTGACTGTGATATATTGACTCTGTCACCATGTCTATAGGTCACAGTATCATTATTCATACGGGATAAATTATCTGACTGTGATAGATTGACTCTTACACCATGTCTATAGGTCACAGTTTCATTATTATTACGGGATAAATCATCTGACTGTGATAAATTGACTCTGACACTATGTCTATAGGCCACAGTACCATTATTGCTACAGGATAAATCACCTGACTGTGATAGATTGACTCTGACACCACGTCTATAGGCCACAGTGCCATTTTTGTTACAGGATAAATCATCTGATTGTGATGGATTGACTATGACACCATGTCTTTAGGCCACAGTATCCTTATTATTACAGGAAAAATCATCTGACTGTGATAGATTGATTTTGACACTATGTCTTTAGGTCAAAGTATCATTATTGTTATAGGATAAATCATCTGACTGTGATAGATTGACTCTGACGGTATGTCTATAGGTCACAGTATCATTATTATTACAGGATAATCATCTGACAGTGATAGATTGACTCTGACACTATGTATATTGGCCAAAGTACCATTATTGGTACAAGATAAATCATCTGACTGTGACAGATTTACTCTGACACCATTTCTATTGGTAAGAGTATCATTATTGTTACAGGATAAATCACATGACTGTGAAAGATTAACTCTGACATCATGTCTATAGGTCACAGTTTCATTATTGTTACAGGAGATATCATCTGACTGTAATAGATTGACTCTGACACTATGTCTATTGGCCACAGTACCACTGGTGGTACAGGATAAATCATCTGACTGTAATAGGTTTACTCTGACGCCATTTCTCTTGATCAAGGCATCATTATTGTTACAGGATAAATCATCGGACTGTGATAGATTGACTCTGACACCATGTCTATAGGTCACAGTATCATTATTGTTACGGGATAAATCATCTGACTGTGATAGATTGACTCTGACACAATGTCTATAGGTCACAGTATCATTATTATTACGGGATAAATCATCTGACTGTGATAGATTGACTCTGACACAAAGTCTATAGGCCACAGTACCATTTTTGTTACAGGATAAATCATCTGACAGTGATAGATTGACTCTGACACTATGTCTATAGCTCACGGTATCCTTATTGATACAGGATAAATCATCTGACTGTGATATATTGACTCTGACACAATGTCTATAGGTCACAGTATTATTATTGTTACAGGATAAATCATCTGACAGTGATAGATTGACTCTGACACTATGTCTATAGCTCACGGTATCCTTATTGATACAGGATAAATCATCTGACTGTGATATATTGACTCTGACAGTATGTCTATAGGTCACAGTATTATTATTGTTACAGGATAAATCATCTGACTGTGATAGATTGATTCTCACACTATGTATATTGGCCAAAGTACCATTATTGTTACAGGAGAAATCATCTGACTGTGATAGATTGACTTTGACACCATTTCTATTGGTCAAGGTATCATTATTGTTACAGGATAAATCATCGGACTGTGATAGATTGATTCTGACACTATGTCTATAGGTCACAGTATCATCATTGTTACAGGATAAATCATATGACTGTGATAGATTGTCTCTGACGGTATGTCTATAGGTGACAGTATCATTATTGTTACATGATAAATCATATGACTGTGATAGATAGACTCTGACGCCATGTCTATAGTTCACAGTATCATTATTGTTACATGATATATCATCTGACTGTGATAGATTGACTCTGACACTATGTCTATTGGCCACAGTACCACTAGTGGCACAGGATAAATCATCTGAATGTGATATATTTACTCTGAAGCCTTTTCTTTTGTTCAAGGTATCATTATTGTTACAGGATAAATCATCTGACTGTGATAGATTGCCTCTGACACTATGTCTATAGGTCACGGTATCCTTATTGTTACAGGATAAATCATCTGACTGTGATATATTGACTCTGACAGTATGTCTATAGGTCACAGTATCATTATTGTTACAGGATAAATCATCTGACTGTGATAGATTGACTCTCACACTATGTATATTGGCCAAAGTACCATTATTGGTAAAAGATAAATCATCTGACTGTGATAGATTTACTCTGACACCATTTCTATTGGTCAAGGTATCATTATTGTTACAGGATAAATCATCGGACTGTGATAGATTGATTCTGACACTATGTCTATAGGTCACAGTATCATTATTGTTACAGGATAAATCATCTGACTGTGATAGATTGACTCTGACACCATTTCTATAGGTCACAGTATCATTATTATTACGGGATAAATCATCTGACTGTGATAGATTGACTCTGACACCAAGTCTATAGGCCACAGTACCATTTTTGTTACAGGATAAATCATCTGACTGTGATAGATTGACTCTGACAGTATGTCTATAGGTCACAGTATCCTTATTGTTACAGGATAAATCATCTGACTGTGATATATTGACTCTGACAGTATGTCTATAGGTCACAGTATCATTATTGTTACAGGATAAATCATCTGACTGTGATAGATTGACTCTCACACTATGTATATTGGCCAAAGTACCATTATTGGTACAAGATAAATCATCTGACTGTGATAGATTTACTCTGACACCATTTCTATTGGTCAAGGTATCATTATTGTTACAGGATAAATCATCGGACTGTGATAGATTGATTCTGACACTATGTCTATAGGTCACAGTATCATTATTGTTACAGGATAAATCATATGACTGTGATAGATTGTCTCTGACATCATGTCTATAGGTGACCGTATCATTATTGTTACATGATAAATCATATGACTGTGATAGATTGACTCTGACGCCATGTCTATAGGTCACAGTATCATTATTGTTACATGATATATCATCTGACTGTGATAGATTGACTCTGACACTATGTCTATTGGCCACAGTACCACTAGTGGTACAGGATAAATCATCTGACTGTAATAGGTTTACTCTGACGCCATTTCTCTTGATCAAGGCATCATTATTGTTACAGGATAAATCATCGGACTGTGATAGATTGACTCTGACACCATGTCTATAGGTCACAGTATCATTATTGTTACGGGATAAATCATCTGACTGTGATAGATTGACTCTGACACAATGTCTATAGGTCACAGTATCATTATTATTACGGGATAAATCATCTGACTGTGATAGATTGACTCTGACACAAAGTCTATAGGCCACAGTACCATTTTTGTTACAGGATAAATCATCTGACAGTGATAGATTGACTCTGACACTATGTCTATAGCTCACGGTATCCTTATTGATACAGGATAAATCATCTGACTGTGATATATTGACTCTGACAGTATGTCTATAGGTCACAGTATTATTATTGTTACAGGATAAATCATCTGACTGTGATAGATTGATTCTCACACTATGTATATTGGCCAAAGTACCATTATTGTTACAGGAGAAATCATCTGACTGTGATAGATTGACTTTGACACCATTTCTATTGGTCAAGGTATCATTATTGTTACAGGATAAATCATCGGACTGTGATAGATTGATTCTGACACTATGTATATAGGTCACAGTATCATCATTGTTACAGGATAAATCATATGACTGTGATAGATTGTCTCTGACGGTATGTCTATAGGTGACAGTATCATTATTGTTACATGATAAATCATATGACTGTGATAGATAGACTCTGACGCCATGTCTATAGTTCACAGTATCATTATTGTTACATGATATATCATCTGACTGTGATAGATTGACTCTGACACTATGTCTATTGGCCACAGTACCACTAGTGGCACAGGATAAATCATCTGAATGTGATATATTTACTCTGAAGCCTTTTCTTTTGTTCAAGGTATCATTATTGTTACAGGATAAATCATCTGACTGTGATAGATTGCCTCTGACACTATGTCTATAGGTCACGGTATCCTTATTGTTACAGGATAAATCATCTGACTGTGATATATTGACTCTGACAGTATGTCTATAGGTCACAGTATCATTATTGTTACAGGATAAATCATCTGACTGTGATAGATTGACTCTCACACTATGTATATTGGCCAAAGTACCATTATTGGTAAAAGATAAGTCATCTGACTGTGATAGATTTACTCTGACACCATTTCTATTGGTCAAGGTATCATTATTGTTACAGGATAAATCATCGGACTGTGATAGATTGATTCTGACACTATGTCTATAGGTCACAGTATCATTATTGTTACAGGATAAATCATCTGACTGTGATAGATTGACTCTGACACCATTTCTATAGGTCACAGTATCATTATTATTACGGGATAAATCATCTGACTGTGATAGATTGACTCTGACACCAAGTCTATAGGCCACAGTACCATTTTTGTTACAGGATAAATCATCTGACTGTGATAGATTGACTCTGACAGTATGTCTATAGGTCACAGTATCCTTATTGTTACAGGATAAATCATCTGACTGTGATATATTGACTCTGACAGTATGTCTATAGGTCACAGTATCATTATTGTTACAGGATAAATCATCTGACTGTGATAGATTGACTCTCACACTATGTATATTGGCCAAAGTACCATTATTGGTACAAGATAAATCATCTGACTGTGATAGATTTACTCTGACACCATTTCTATTGGTCAAGGTATCATTATTGTTACAGGATAAATCATCGGACTGTGATAGATTGATTCTGACACTATGTCTATAGGTCACAGTATCATTATTGTTACAGGATAAATCATATGACTGTGATAGATTGTCTCTGACATCATGTCTATAGGTGACCGTATCATTATTGTTACATGATAAATCATATGACTGTGATAGATTGACTCTGACGCCATGTCTATAGGTCACAGTATCATTATTGTTACATGATATATCATCTGACTGTGATAGATTGACTCTGACACTATGTCTATTGGCCACAGTACCACTAGTGGTACAGGATAAATCATCTGACTGTGATATATTTACTCTGACGCCTTTTCTTTTGCTCAAATTATCATTATTGTTAACAGAATAAATCATCTGACTGTGATAGATTGACTCTGACACCATGTCTATAGGTCACAGTATCATTATTCATACGGGATAAATTATCTGACTGTGATAGATTGACTCTTACACCATGTCTATAGGTCACAGTTTCATAATTAGTACGGGATAAATCATCTGACTGTGATAAATTGACTCTGACACTATGTCTATAGGCCACAGTACCATTATTGCTACAGGATAAATCACCTGACTGTGATAGATTGACTCTGACACCACGTCTATAGGCCACAGTGCCATTTTTGTTACAGGATAAATCATCTGATTGTGATATATTGACTCTGACAGTATGTCTATAGGTCACAGTATCATTATTGTTACAGGATAAATCATCTGACTGTGATAGATTGACTCTCACACTATGTATATTGGCCAAAGTACCATTATTGGTAAAAGATAAATGATCTGAATGTGATAGATTTACTCTGAAACCATTTTTATTGGTCAAGGTATCATTATTGTTACCGGATAAATCATCGGACTGTGATAGATTGATTCTGACACTATGTCTATAGGTCACAGTATCATTATTGTTACAGGATAAATCATCTGACTGTGATAGATTGACTCTGACACCATTTCTATAGGTCACAGTATCATTATTATTACGGGAAAAATCATATGACTGTGATAGATTGACTCTGACACCAAGTCTATAGGCCACAGTACCATTTTTTGTTACAGGATAAATCATCTGACTGTGATAGATTGACTCTGACAGTATGTCTATAGGTCACAGTATCATTATTATTACGGGATAAATCATCTGACTGTGATAGATTGACTCTGACACAAAGTCTATAGGCCACAGTACCATTTTTGTTACAGGATAAATCATCTGACAGTGATAGATTGACTCTGACACTATGTCTATAGCTCACGGTATCCTTATTGATACAGGATAAATCATCTGACTGTGATATATTGACTCTGACAGTATGTCTATAGGTCACAGTATTATTATTGTTACAGGATAAATCATCTGACTGTGATAGATTGATTCTCACACTATGTATATTGGCCAAAGTACCATTATTGTTACAGGAGAAATCATCTGACTGTGATAGATTGACTTTGACACCATTTCTATTGGTCAAGGTATCATTATTGTTACAGGATAAATCATCGGACTGTGATAGATTGATTCTGACACTATGTCTATAGGTCACAGTATCATCATTGTTACAGGATAAATCAGATGACTGTGATAGATTGTCTCTGACATCATGTCTATAGGTGACAGTATCATTATTGTTACATGATAAATCATATGACTGTGATAGATAGACTCTGACGCCATGTCTATAGTTCACAGTATCATTATTGTTACATGATATATCATCTGACTGTGATAGATTGACTCTGACACTATGTCTATTGGCCACAGTACCACTAGTGGCACAGGATAAATCATCTGAATGTGATATATTTACTCTGACGCCTTTTCTTTTGTTCAAGGTATCATTATTGTTACAGGATAAATCATCTGACTGTGATAGATTGCCTCTGACACTATGTCTATAGGTCACGGTATCCTTATTGTTACAGGATAAATCATCTGACTGTGATATATTGACTCTGACAGTATGTCTATAGGTCACAGTATCATTATTGTTACAGGATAAATCATCTGACTGTGATAGATTGACTCTCACACTATGTATATTGGCCAAAGTACCATTATTGGTAAAAGATAAGTCATCTGACTGTGATAGATTTACTCTGACACCATTTCTATTGGTCAAGGTATCATTATTGTTACAGGATAAATCATCGGACTGTGATAGATTGATTCTGACACTATGTCTATAGGTCACAGTATCATTATTGTTACAGGATAAATCATCTGACTGTGATAGATTGACTCTGACACCATTTCTATAGGTCACAGTATCATTATTATTACGGGATAAATCATCTGACTGTGATAGATTGACTCTGACACCAAGTCTATAGGCCACAGTACTATTTTTGTTACAGGATAAATCATCTGACTGTGATAGATTGACTCTGACAGTATGTCTATAGGTGAGAGTATCCTTATTGTTACAGGATAAATCATCTGACTGTGATATATTGACTCTGACAGTATGTCTATAGGTCACAGTATCATTATTGTTACAGGATAAATCATTTGACTGTGATAGATTGACTCTCACACTATGTATATTGGCCAAAGTACCATTATTGGTACAAGATAAATCATCTGACTGTGATAGATTTACTCTGACACCATTTCTATTGGTCAAGGTATCATTATTGTTACAGGATAAATCATCGGACTGTGATAGATTGATTCTGACACTATGTCTATAGGTCACAGTATCATTATTGTTACAGGATAAATCATATGACTGTGATAGATTGTCTCTGACATCATGTCTATAGGTGACCGTATCATTATTGTTACATGATAAATCATATGACTGTGATAGATTGACTCTGACGGTATGTCTATAGGTCACAGTATCATTATTATTACAGGATAAATCATCTGACAGTGATAGATTGACTCTGACACTATGTATATTGGCCAAAGTACCATTATTGGTACAAGATTAATCATCTGACTGTGATATATTTACTCTGACACCATTTCTATTGGTCATAGTATCATTATTGTTACAGGATAAATCATCTGACTGTGATAGATTGTCTCTGACATCATGTCTATAGGTGAGAGTATCATTATTGTTACAGGATAAATCACATGACTGTGAAAGATTAACTCTGAAATCATGTCTATAGGTCACAGTTTCATTATTGTTACAGGAGATATCATCTGACTGTAATAGATTGACTCTGACACCATTTCTATAGGTCACAGTATCATTATTATTACGGGAAAAATCATATGACTGTGATAGATTGACTCTGACACCAAGTCTATAGGCCACAGTACCATTTTTGTTACAGGATAAATCATCTGACTGTGATAGATTGACTCTGACAGTATGTCTATAGGTCACAGTATCATTATTGTTACAGGATAAATCATCTGACTGTGATAGATTGACTCTCACACTATGTATATTGGCCAAAGTACCATTATTGGTAAAAGATAAGTCATCTGACTGTGATAGATTTACTCTGACACCATTTCTATTGGTCAAGGTATCATTATTGTTACAGGATAAATCATCGGACTGTGATAGATTGATTCTGACACTATGTCTATAGGTCACAGTATCATTATTGTTACAGGATAAATCATCTGACTGTGATAGATTGACTCTGACACCATTTCTATAGGTCACAGTATCATTATTATTACGGGATAAATCATCTGACTGTGATAGATTGACTCTGACACCAAGTCTATAGGCCACAGTACCATTTTTGTTACAGGATAAATCATCTGACTGTGATAGATTGACTCTGACAGTATGTCTATAGGTCACAGTATCCTTATTGTTACAGGATAAATCATCTGACTGTGATATATTGACTCTGACAGTATGTCTATAGGTCACAGTATCATTATTGTTACAGGATAAATCATCTGACTGTGATAGATTGACTCTCACACTATGTATATTGGCCAAAGTACCATTATTGGTACAAGATAAATCATCTGACTGTGATAGATTTACTCTGACACCATTTCTATTGGTCAAGGTATCATTATTGTTACAGGATAAATCATCGGACTGTGATAGATTGATTCTGACACTATGTCTATAGGTCACAGTATCATTATTGTTACAGGATAAATCATATGACTGTGATAGATTGTCTCTGACATCATGTCTATAGGTGACCGTATCATTATTGTTACATGATAAATCATATGACTGTGATAGATTGACTCTGACGCCATGTCTATAGGTCACAGTATCATTATTGTTACATGATATATCATCTGACTGTGATAGATTGACTCTGACACTATGTCTATTGGCCACAGTACCACTAGTGGTACAGGATAAATCATCTGACTGTGATATATTTACTCTGAAGCCTTTTCTTTTGTTCAAATTATCATTATTGTTAACAGAATAAATCATCTGACTGTGATAGATTGACTCTGACACCATGTCTATAGGTCACAGTATCATTATTCATACGGGATAAATTATCTGACTGTGATAGATTGACTCTTACACCATGTCTATAGGTCACAGTTTCATAATTATTACGGGATAAATCATCTGACTGTGATAAATTGACTCTGACACTATGTCTATAGGCCACAGTACCATTATTGCTACAGGATAAATCACCTGACTGTGATAGATTGACTCTGACACCACGTCTATAGGCCACAGTGCCATTTTTGTTACAGGATAAATCATCTGATTGTGATATATTGACTCTGACAGTATGTCTATAGGTCACAGTATCATTATTGTTACAGGATAAATCATCTGACTGTGATAGATTGACTCTCACACTATGTATATTGGCCAAAGTACCATTATTGGTAAAAGATAAATGATCTGAATGTGATAGATTTACTCTGAAACCATTTTTATTGGTCAAGGTATCATTATTGTTACAGGATAAACCATCGGACTGTGATAGATTGATTCTGACACTATGTCTATAGGTCACAGTATCATTATTGTTACAGGATAAATCATCTGACTGTGATAGATTGACTCTGACACCATTTCTATAGGTCACAGTATCATTATTATTACGGAAAAAATCATATGACTGTGATAGATTGACTCTGACACCAAGTCTATAGGCCACAGTACCATTTTTGTTACAGGATAAATCATCTGACTGTGATAGATTGACTCTGACAGTATGTCTATAGGTCACAGTATCCTTATTGTTACAGGATAAATCATCTGACTGTGATATATTAAATCTGACACTATGTCTATAGGCCACAGTACCATTATTGCTACAGGATAAATCACCTGACTGTGATAGATTGACTCTGACACCACGTCTATAGGCCACAGTGCCATTTTTGTTACAGGATAAATCATCTGATTGTGATGGATTGACTATGACACCATGTCTTTAGGCCACAGTATCCTTATTATTACAGGAAAAATCATCTGACTGTGATAGATTGATTTTGACACTATGTCTTTAGGTCAAAGTATCATTATTGTTATAGGATAAATCATCTGACTGTGATAGATTGACTCTGACGGTATGTCTATAGGTCACAGTATCATTATTATTACAGGATAAATCATCTGACAGTGATATATTGACTCTGACACTATGTATATTGGCCAAAGTACCATTATTGGTACAAGATAAATCATCTGACTGTGATATATTTACTCTGACACCATTTCTATTGGTCATAGTATCATTATTGTTACAGGATAAATCATCTGACTGTGATAGATTGTCTCTGACATCATGTCTATAGGTGAGAGTATCATTATTGTTACAGGATAAATCACATGACTGTGAAAGATTAACTCTGACATCATGTCTATAGGTCACAGTTTCATTATTGTTACAGGAGATATCATCTGACTGTAAAAGATTGACTCTGACACTATGTCTATTGGCCACAGTACCACTGGTGGTACAGGATAAATCATCTGACTGTAATAGGTTTACTCTGACGCCATTTCTCTTGATCAAGGCATCATTATTGTTACAGGATAAATCATCGGACTATGATAGATTGACTCTGACACCATGTCTATAGGTCACAGTATCATTATTGTTACGGGATAAATCATCTGACTGTGATAGATTGACTCTGACACCATGTCTATAGGTCACAGTATCATTATTGTTACAGGATAAATCATCTGAAAGTGATAGATTGACTCTGACAGTATGTATATTGAACAAAGTACCATTATTGGTACAGGATAAATCATCTGATTGTGATAGATTTACTCTAACACCATTTCTATTGGTCATAGAATCATTATTGTTACAGGATAAATCATCTGACTGTGATAGATTGTCTCTGACATCATGTCTATAGGTGACAGTATCATTATTGTTACAGGATAAATCATCTGACTGTGATAGATTAACTCTGACATCATGTCTATAGGTCACAGTATCATTATTGTTACAGAAGATATCATCTGACTGTAATAGATTGACTCTGACACTATGTCTATTGGCCACAGTACCACTGGTGGTACATGATAAATCATCTGACTGTAATAGGTTTACTCTGACGCCATTTCTTTTGATCAAGGTATCATTATTGTTACAGGATAAATCATCGGACTGTGATAGATTGACTCTGACACCATGTCTATAGGTCACAGTATCATTATTGTTACGGGATAAATCATCTGACTGTGATAGATTGACTCTGACACCATGTCTATAGGTCACAGTATCATTATTATTACGGGATAAATCATCTGACTGTGATAGATTGACTCTAACACCACGTCTATAGGCCACAGTACCATTTTTGTTACAGGATAAATCATCTGACTGTGATAGATTGACTCTGACCCTATGTCTATAGGTCACGGTATCCTTATTGTTACAGGATAAATCATCTGACTGTGATATATTGACTCTGACAGTATGTCTATAGGTCACAGTATCATTATTGTTACAGGATAAATCATCTGACTGTGATAGATTGACTCTCACACTATGTATATTGGCCAAAGTACCATTATTGATACAAGATAAATCATCTGACTGTGATAGATTGACTCTGACACTATGTCTATTGGCCACAGTACCACTAGTGGTACAGGATAAATCATCGGACTGTGATAGATTGATTCTGACACTATGTCTATAGGTCACAGTATCATTATTGTTACAGGATAAATCATCTGACTGTGATAGATTGACTCTGACACCATGTCTATAGGTCACAGTATCATTATTATAACGGGATAAATCATCTGACTGTGATAGATTGACTCTGACACAAAGTCTATAGGCCACAGTACCATTTTTGTTACAGGATAAATCATCTGACAGTGATAGATTGACTCTGACACTATGTCTATAGCTCACGGTATCCTTATTGTTACAGGATAAATCATCTGACTGTGATATATTGACTCTGACAGTATGTCTATAGGTCACAGTATTATTATTGTTACAGGATAAATCATCTGACTGTGATAGATTGATTCTCACACTATGTATATTGACCAAAGTACCATTATTGTTACAGGAGAAATCATCTGACTGTTATAGATTGACTCTGACACTATGTCTTTAGGCCACAGTATCCTTATTATTACAGGATAAATCATCTGACTGTGATAGATTGACTCTGACACTATGTCTATAGGCCACAGTATCATTATTGTTACAGGATAAATCATCTGAAAGTGATAGATTGACTCTGACAGTATGTATATTGAACAAAGTACCATTATTGGTACAGGATAAATCATCTGATTGTGATAGATTTACTCTAACACCATTTCTATTGGTCATAGAATCATTATTGTTACAGGATAAATCATCTGACTGTGATAGATTGTCTCTGACATCATGTCTATAGGTGACAGTATCATTATTGTTACAGGATAAATCATCTGACTGTGATAGATTAACTCTGACATCATGTCTATAGGTCACAGTATCATTATTGTTACAGAAGATATCATCTGACTGTAATAGATTGACTCTGACACTATGTCTATTGGCCACAGTACCACTGGTGGTACATGATAAATCATCTGACTGTAATAGGTTTACTCTGACGCCATTTCTTTTGATCAAGGTATCATTATTGTTACAGGATAAATCATCGGACTGTGATAGATTGACTCTGACACCATGTCTATAGGTCACAGTATCATTATTGTTACGGGATAAATCATCTGACTGTGATAGATTGACTCTGACACCATGTCTATAGGTCACAGTATCATTATTATTACGGGATAAATCATCTGACTGTGATAGATTGACTCTGACACCACGTCTATAGGCCACAGTACCATTTTTGTTACAGGATAAATCATCTGACTGTGATAGATTGACTCTGACTCTATGTCTATAGGTCACGGTATCCTTATTGTTACAGGATAAATCATCTGACTGTGATATATTGACTCTGACAGTATGTCTATAGGTCACAGTATCATTATTGTTACAGGATAAATCATCTGACTGTGATAGATTGACTCTCACACTATGTATATTGGCCAAAGTACCATTATTGATACAAGATAAATCATCTGACTGTGATAGATTGACTCTGACACTATGTCTATTGGCCACAGTACCACTAGTGGTACAGGATAAATCATCTGACTGTGATATATTGACTCTGACAGTATGTCTATAGGTCACAGCACCATTATTGGTACAAGATAAATCATCTGTCTGTGATAGATTTACTCTGACACCATTTCTATTGGTCAAGGTATCATTATTGTTACAGGATAAATTATCGGACTGTGATAGATTGATTCTGACACTATGTCTATAGGTCACAGTATCATTATTGTTACAGGATAAATCATCTGACTGTGATAGATTGACTCTCACACTATGTATATTGGCCAAAGTACCATTATTGATACAAGATAAATCATCTGACTGTGATAGATTTACTCTGACACCATTTCTATTGGTCAAGGTATCATTATTGTTACAGGATAAATCATCGGACTGTGATAGATTGATTCTGACACTATGTCTATAGGTCACAGTATCATTATTGTTACAGGATAAATCATCTGACTGTGATAGATTGACTCTGACACCATGTCTATAGGTCACAGTATCATTATTATTACGGGATAAATCATCTGACTGTGATAGATTGACTCTGACACCAAGTCTATAGGCCACAGTACCATTTTTGTTACAGGATAAATCATCTGACTGTGATAGATTGACTCTGACACTATGTCTATAGGTCACAGTATCCTTATTGTTACAGGATAAATCATCTGACTGTGATATATTGACTCTGACAGTATGTCTATAGGTCACAGTACCATTATTGGTACAAGATAAATCATCTGTCTGTGATAGATTTACTCTGACACCATTTCTATTGGTCAAGGTATCATTATTGTTACAGGATAAATTATCGGACTGTGATAGATTGATTCTGACACTATGTCTATAGGTCACAGTATCATTATTGTTACAGGATAAATCGTATGACTGTGATAGATTGTCTCTGACATCATGTCAATAGGTGACAGTATCATTATTTTTACATGATAAATCATATGACTGTGAGAGATTGACTCTTACACCATGTCTATAGGTCACAGTGTCATTATTGTTACATGATATATCATCTGACTGTGATAGATTGACTCTGACACTATGTCTATTGGCCACAGTACCACTAGTGGTACAGGATAAATCATCTGACTGTGATATATTTACTCTGACGCCTTTTCTTTTGTTCATGGTATCATTATTGTTACAGGATAAATCATCTGACTGTGATAGATTGACTCTGACACCATGTCTATAGGTCACAGTATCATTATTGATACGGGATAAATCATCTGACTGTGATAGATTGACTCTTACACCATGTCTATAGGTCACAGTTTCATTATTATAACGGGATAAATCATCTGACTGTGATAAATTGACTCTGACACTATGTCTATAGGCCACAGTACCATTATTGCTACAGGATAAATCACCTGACTGTGATAGATTGACTCTGACACCACGTCTATAGGCCACAGTGCCATTATTGTTACAGGATAAATCGTCTGGCTGTGATCAATTGATTCTGACAACTATGTCTATGGGTCACATTATCATCATTGTTACAGGATAAATCGTCTGACTGATAGATTGACTCTGACATCATGTCTATAGGTCACAGTGTCATTATTGTTACATGATATATCATCTGACTGTGATAGATTGACTCTGACACTATGTCTATTGGCCACAGTACCACTAGTGGTACAGGATAAATCATCTGACTGTGATATATTTACTCTGACGCCTTTTCTTTTGTTCAAGGTATCATTATTGTTACAGGATAAATCATCTGACTGTGATAGATTGACTCTGACACCATGTCTATAGGTCACAGTATCATTATTGATACGGGATAAATCATCTGACTGTGATAGATTGACTCTTACACCATGTCTATAGGTCACAGTTTCATTATTATAACGGGATAAATCATCTGACTGTGATAAATTGACTCTGACACTATGTCTATAGGCCACAGTACCATTATTGCTACAGGATAAATCACCTGACTGTGATAGATTGACTCTGACACCACGTCTATAGGCCACAGTGCCATTTTTGTTACAGGATAAATCATCTGACTGCGATAGATTGACTCTGACACTATGTATATAGGTCAAAGTATCATTATTGTTACAGGATAAATCGTCTGGCTGTGATCAATTGATTCTGACAACTATGTCTATGGGTCACATTATCATCATTGTTACAGGATAAATCGTCTGACTGATAGATTGACTCTGACATCATGTCTATAGGTGACAGTATCATTACCGTTACATGATAACTCATCGGACTGTGATAGATTGATTCTGACACTATGTCTATAGGTCACAGTATCATTATTGTTACAGGATAAATCATCTGACTGTGATAGATTGACTCTGACACCAAGTCTATAGGCCACAGTACCATTTTTGTTACAGGATAAATCATCTGACTGTGATAGATTGACTCTGACACTATGTCTATAGGTCACAGTATCCTTATTGTTACAGGATAAATCATCTGACTGTGATATATTGACTCTGACAGTATGTCTATAGGTCACAGTACCATTATTGGTACAAGATAAATCATCTGTCTGTGATAGATTTACTCTGACACCATTTCTATTGGTCAAGGTATCATTATTGTTACAGGATAAATTATCGGACTGTGATAGATTGATTCTGACACTATGTCTATAGGTCACAGTATCATTATTGTTACAGGATAAATCGTATGACTGTGATAGATTGTCTCTGACATCATGTCAATAGGTGACAGTATCATTATTGTTACATGATAAATCATATGACTGTGAGAGATTGACTCTTACACCATGTCTATAGGTCACAGTGTCATTATTGTTACATGATAAATCATCTGACTGTGATAGATTGATTCTGACACTATGTCTATAGGTCACAGTATCATTATTGTTACAGGATAAATCGTATGACTGTGATAGATTGTCTCTGACATCATGTCAATAGGTGACAGTATCATTATTGTTACATGATAAATCATATGACTGTGATAGATTGATTCTGACACTATGTCTATTGGCCACAGTACCACTAGTGGTACAGGATAAATTTTCTAACTGCGACAGATTTACTCTGACGGCATTTCTATTGGTCAAGGTATCATTACTGTTATAGGATAAATCATCTGACTGTGATGGATTGAGTCTGCCACCATGTCTATAGGTCACACTATCATTATTATTACGGGATAAATCATCTGACTGTGATAGATTGACTCTGACACCATTTCTATTGGTCAAGGTATCATTATTGTTACAGGATAAATCATCGGACTGTGATAGATTGATTCTGACAGTATGTCTATAGGTCACAGTATCATTAGTGTTATATGATAAATCATCTGACTGTGATAGATTGTCTCTGACATCATGTGTGTAGGTGATAGTATCATTAATGTTACAGGATAAATCATCTGACTGTGATAGATTAACTCTGACACCACGTTTATAGGTCACAGTATCATTATTGTTACAGGATATATCATCTGACTGTGATAGATTGACTCTGACACTATGTCTGTTGGCCACAGTACCACTAGTAGTACATGATAAATCATCTGACTGTGATAGATTTACTCTGACGCCATTTCTATTGGTCAAGGTATCATTATTGTTACAGGATAAATCATCTGACTGTGATAGATTGACTCTGATACCATGCCTATAGGTAACAGTATCATTATTGTTACGGGATAAATAATCTCACTGTAATAGATTGACTCTGACACTATGTCTATAGGCCACAGTATCCTTATTGTTACAGGAAAAATCATCTGCCTGAGATAGATTGACTCTGACACTATGTCTTAAGGTCAAAATATCATTATTATTACGAGGTAAATCATTTGACTGTGATAGATTGACTCTGACACCACGTCTATAGGCCACAGTACCATTTTTGTTACAGGATAAATCATCTGACTGTGATAGATTGACTCTGACACTATGTCTATAGGTCACAGTATCCTTATTGTTACAGGATAAATCATCGGACTGTGATAGATTGATTCTGATACTATGTCTATAGGTCACAGTATCATTATTGTTACAGGATAAATCATCTGACTGTGATAGATTGACTCTGACACCATGTCTATAGGTCACAGTATCATTATTATTACGGGATAAATCATCTGACTGTGATAGATTGACTCTGACACCAAGTCTATAGGCCACAGTACCATTTTTGTTACAGGATAAATCATCTGACTGTGATAGATTGACTCTGACACTATGTCAATAGGTCACAGTATCCTTATTGTTACAGGATAAATCATCTGACTGTGATATATTGACTCTGACAGTATGTCTATAGGTCACAGTACCATTACTGGTACAAGATAAATCATCTGTCTGTGATAGATTTACTCTGACACCATTTCTATTGGTCAAGGTTTCATTATTGTTACAGGATAAATTATCGGACTGTGATAGATTGATTCTGACACTATGTTTATAGGTCACAGTATCATTATTGTTACAGGATAAATCATCTGACTGTGATAGATTGACTCTCACACTATGTATATTGGCCAAAGTACCATTATTGATACAAGATAAATCATCTGACTGTGATAGATTTACTCTGTCACCATTTCTATTGGTCAAGGTATCATTATTGTTACAGGATAAATCATCGGACTGTGATAGATTGATTCTGACACTATGTCTATAGGTCACAGTATCATTATTGTTACAGGATAAATCATCTGACTGTGATAGATTGACTCTGACACCATGTCTATAGGTCACAGTATCATTATTATTACGGGATAAATCATCTGACTGTGATAGATTGACTCTGACACCAAGTCTATAGGCCACAGTACCATTTTTGTTACAGGATAAATCATCTGACTGTGATAGATTGACACTGACACTATGTCTATAGGTCACAGTATCCTTATTGTTACAGGATAAATCATCTGACTGTGATATATTGACTCTGACAGTATGTCTATAGGTCACAGTACCATTATTGGTACAAGATAAATCATCTGTCTGTGATAGATTTACTCTGACACCATTTCTATTGGTCAAGGTATCATTATTGTTACAGGATAAATTATCGGACTGTGATAGATTGATTCTGACACTATGTCTATAGGTCACAGTATCATTATTGTTACAGGATAAATCGTATGACTGTGATAGATTGTCTCTGACATCATGTCAATAGGTGACAGTATCATTATTGTTACATGATAAATCATATGACTGTGAGAGATTGACTCTTACACCATGTCTATAGGTCACAGTGTCATTATTGTTACATGATAAATCATCTGACTGTGATAGATTGATTCTGACACTATGTCTATAGGTCACAGTATCATTATTGTTACAGGATAGATCGTATGACTGTGATAGATTGTCTCTGACATCATGTCAATAGGTGACAGTATCATTATTGTTACATGATAAATCATATGACTGTGATAGATTGATTCAGACACTATGTCTATTGGCCACAGTACCACTAGTGGTACAGGATAAATTTTCTGACTGCGACAGATTTACTCTGACGGCATTTCTATTGGTCAAGGTATCATTACTGTTATAGGATAAATCATCTGACTGTGATGGATTGAGTCTGCCACCATGTCTATAGGTCACACTATCATTATTATTACGGGATAAATCATCTGACTGTGATAGATTGTCTCTGACACCATTTCTATTGGTCAAGGTATCATTATTGTTACAGGATAAATCATCGGACTGTGATAGATTGATTCTGACACTATGTCTATAGGTCACAGTATCATTAGTGTTATATGATAAATCATCTGACTGTGATAGATTGTCTCTGACATCATGTGTGTAGGTGATAGTATCATTACTGTTACAGGATAAATCATCTGACTGTGATAGATTAACTCTGACACCACGTTTATAGGTCACAGTATCATTATTGTTACAGGATATATCATCTGACTGTGATAGATTGACTCTAACACTATGTCTGTTGGCCACAGTACCACTAGTAGTACATGATAAATCATCTGACTGTGATAGATTTACTCTGACGCCATTTCTATTGGTCAAGGTATCATTGTTGTTACAGGATAAATCATCTGACTGTGATAGATTGACTCTGATACCATGCCTATAGGTAACAGTATCATTATTGTTACGGGATAAATAATCTCACTGTAATAGATTGACTCTGACACTATGTCTATAGGCCACAGTATCCTTATTGTTACAGGAAAAATCATCTGCCTGAGATAGATTGACTCTGACACTATGTCTTAAGGTCAAAATATCATTATTATTACGAGGTAAATCATTTGACTGTGATAGATTGACTCTGACACCACGTCTATAGGCCACAGTACCATTTTTGTTACAGGATAAATCATCTGACTGTGATAGATTGACTCTGACACTATGTCTATAGGTCACAGTATCCTTATTGTTACAGGATAAATCATCGGACTGTGATAGATTGATTCTGATACTATGTCTATAGGTCACAGTATCATTATTGTTACAGGATAAATCATCTGACTGTGATAGATTGACTCTGACACCATGTCTATAGGTCACAGTATCATTATTATTACGGGATAAATCATCTGACTGTGATAGATTGACTCTGACACCAAGTCTATAGGCCACAGTACCATTTTTGTTACAGGATAAATCATCTGACTGTGATAGATTGACTCTGACACTATGTCTATAGGTCACAGTATCCTTATTGTTACAGGATAAATCATCTGACTGTGATATATTGACTCTGACAGTATGTCTATAGGTCACAGTACCATTATTGGTACAAGATAAATCATCTGTCTGTGATAGATTTACTCTGACACCATTTCTATTGGTCAAGGTTTCATTATTATTACAGGATAAATTATCGGACTGTGATAGATTGATTCTGACACTATGTCTATAGGTCACAGTATCATTATTGTTACAGGATAAATCATCTGACTGTGATAGATTGACTCTCACACTATGTATATTGGCCAAAGTACCATTATTGATACAAGATAAATCATCTGACTGTGATAGATTTACTCTGACACCATTTCTATTGGTCAAGGTATCATTATTGTTACAGGATAAATCATCGGACTGTGATAGATTGATTCTGACACTATGTCTATAGGTCACATTATCATTATTGTTACAGGATAAATCATCTGACTGTGATAGATTGACTCTGACACCATGTCTATAGGTCACAGTATCATTATTATTACGGGATAAATCATCTGACTGTGATAGATTGACTCTGACACCAACTCTATAGGCCACAGTACCATTTTTGTTACAGGATAAATCATCTGACTGTGATAGATTGACTCTGACACTATGTCTATAGGTCACAGTATCCTTATTGTTACAGGATAAATCATCTGACTGTGATATATTGACTCTGACAGTATGTCTATAGGTCACAGTACCATTATTGGTACAAGATAAATCATCTGTCTGTGATAGATTTACTCTGACACCATTTCTATTGGTCAAGGTATCATTATTGTTACAGGATAAATTATCGGACTGTGATAGATTGATACTGACACTATGTCTATAGGTCACAGTATCATTATTGTTACAGGATAAATCGTATGACTGTGATAGATTGTCTCTGACATCATGTCAATAGGTGACAGTATCATTATTGTTACATGATAAATCATATGACTGTGAGAGATTGACTCTTACACCATGTCTATAGGTCACAGTGTCATTATTGTTACATGATATATCATCTGACTGTGATAGATTGACTCTGACACTATGTCTATTGGCCACAGTACCACTAGTGGTACAGGATAAATCATCTGACTGTGATATATTTACTCTGACGCCTTTTCTTTTGTTCAAGGTATCATTATTGTTACAGGATAAATCATCTGACTGTGATAGATTGACTCTGACACCATGTCTATAGGTCACAGTTTCATTATTATAACGGGATAAATCATCTGACTGTGATAAATTGACTCTTACACTATGTCTATAGGCCACAGTACCATTATTGCTACAGGATAAATCACCTGACTGTGATAGATTGACTCTGACACCACGTCTATAGGCCACAGAGCCACTTTTGTTACAGGATAAATCATCTGACTGCGATAGATTGACTCTGACACTATGTATATAGGTCAAAGTATCATTATTGTTACAGGATAAATCGTCTGACTGTGATAGATTGACTCTGACATCATGTCTATAGGTGACAGTATCATTACCGTTACAGGATAACTCATCTGACTGTGATTGATTGACTCTGACACTATGTCTATTGGCCACAGTACCACTAGTGGTACAGGATAAATCATCTGACTGTGACAGATTTACTCTGACGCCATTTCTATTGGTCAAGGTATCATTACTGTTATAGGATAAATCATCTGACTGTGATGGATTGAGTCTGCCACCATGTCTATAGGTCACACTATCATTATTATTACGGGATAAATCATCTGACTGTGATAGATTGACTCTGACACCATTTCTATTGGTCAAGGTATCATTATTGTTACAGGATAAATCATCGGACTGTGATAGATTGATTCTGACACTATGTCCATAGGTCACAGTATCATTAGTGTTATATGATAAATCATCTGACTGTGATAGATTGTCTCTGACATCATGTCTATAGGTGACAGTATCATTATTGTTACAGGATAAATCATCTGACTGTGATAGATTAACTCTGACACCACGTTTATAGGCCACAGTATCATTATTGTTACAGGATATATCATCTGACTGTGATAGATTGACTCTGACACTATGTCTGTTGGCCACAGTACCACTAATAGTACATGATAAATCATCTGACTGTGATAGATTTACTCTGACGCCATTTCTATTGGTCAAGGTATCATTATTGTTACAGGAGAAATCATCTGACTGTGATAGATTGACTCTGATACCATGCCTATAGGTAACAGTATCATTATTGTTACGGGATAAATAATCTCACTGTGATAGATTGACTCTGACACTATGTCTATAGGCCACAGTATCCTTATTGTTACAGGAAAAATCATCTGCCTGAGATAGATTGACTCTGACACCATGTCTTTAGGTCAAAATATCATTATAATTACGGGGTAAATCATTTGACTGTGATAGATTGACTCTGACACCACGTCTATAGGCCACAGTACCATTTTTGTTACAGGATAAATCATCTGACTGTGATAGATTGATTCTGACACTATGTCCATAGGTCACAGTATCATTAGTGTTATATGATAAATCATCTGACTGTGATAGATTGTCTCTGACATCATGTCTATAGGTGACAGTATCATTATTGTTACAGGATAAATCATCTGACTGTGATAGATTAACTCTGACACCACGTTTATAGGTCACAGTATCATTATTGTTATAGGATAAATCATCTGACTGTGATGGATTGAGTCTGCCACCATGTCTATAGGTCACACTATCATTATTATTACGGGATAAATCATCTGACTGTGATAGATTGACTCTGACACCATTTCTATTGGTCAAGGTATCATTATTGTTACAGGATAAATCATCGGACTGTGATAGATTGATTCTGACACTATGTCCATAGGTCACAGTATCATTAGTGTTATATGATAAATCATCTGACTGTGATAGATTGTCTCTGACATCATGTCTATAGGTGACAGTATCATTATTGTTACAGGATAAATCATCTGACTGTGATAGATTAACTCTGACACCACGTTTATAGGTCACAGTATCATTATTGTTACAGGATATATCATCTGACTGTGATAGATTGACTCTGTCACTATGTCTGTTGGCCACAGTACCACTAATAGTACATGATAAATCATCTGACTGTGATAGATTTACTCTGACGCCATTTCTATTGGTCAAGGTATCATTATTGTTACAGGATAAATCATCTGACTGTGATAAATTGACTCTGATACCATGCCTATAGGTAACAGTATCATTATTGTTACGGGATAAATAATCTCACTGTGATAGATTGACTCTGACACTATGTCTATAGGCCACAGTATCCTTATTGTTACAGGAAAAATCATCTGCCTGAGATAGATTGACTCTGACACTATGTCTTTAGGTCAAAATATCATTATAATTACGGGGTAAATCATTTGACTGTGATAGATTGACTCTGACACCACGTCTAGAGGCCACAGTACCATTTTTGTTACAGGATAAATCATCTGACTGTGATAGATTGACTCTGACACTATGTCTATAGGTCACAGTATCCTTATTGTTACAGGATAAATCATCTGACTGTTATAGATTGACTCTGACACTATGTCTTTATGTCAAAGTATCATTATTGTTACAGGATAAATCATCTGACTGTGATAGATTGACTCTGACACTATGTCTATAGGCCACAGTATCCTTATTGTTACAGGAAAAATCATCTGCCTCAGATAGATTGACTCTGACACTATGTCTTTAGGTCAAAATATCATTATAATTACGGGGTAAATCATTTGACTGTGATAGATTGACTCTGACACCACGTCTATAGGCCACAGTACCATTTTTGTTACAGGATAAATCAGTTGACTGTGATAGATTGACTCTGACACTATGTCTATAGGTCACAGTATCCTTATTGTTACGGGATAAATAATCTCACAGTAATAGATTGACTCTGACACTATGTCTATAGGCCACAGTATCCTTATTATTACAGGAAAAATCAGCTGCCTGAGATAGATTGACTCTGACACTATGTCTTTAGGTCAAAATATCATTATAATTACGGGGTAAATCATTTGACTGTGATAGATTGACTCTGACACCACATCTATAGGCCACAGTACCATTTTTGTTACAGGATAAATCATCTGACTGTGATAGATTGACTCTGACACTATGTCTATAGGTCACAGTATCCTTATTGTTACAGGACAAATCATCTGACTGTTATAGATTGACTCTGACACTATGTCTATAGGCCACAGTATCCTTATTGTTAGAGGAAAAATCATCTGACTGTGATAGATTGATTCTGGCACTATGTCTTTAGCTCAAAGTATCATTATTGTTACAGGATAAATCTTCTGACTGTGATAGATTGACACTGACACCACGTCTATAGGCCACAGTACCATTTTTGTTACAGGATAACTCATCTGACTGTGATAGATTGACTCTGACACTATGTCTATAGGTCACAGTATCCTTATTGTTACAGGATAAATCATCTGACTGTTATAGATTGACTCTGACACTATGTCTTTATGTCAAAGTATCATTATTGTTACAGGATAAATCATCTGACTGTGATAGATTGACTCTGACAGTATGTTCATAGGTCACAGCATCATTATTGTTACAGGATAAATCATCTGACAGTGATAGATTGACTCTGACACTATGTATATTGGCCAAAGTACCATTATTGGTACAAGATAAATCATCTGACTGTGATAGATTTACTCTGACACCATTTCTATTGGTCATAGTATCATTATTGTTACAGGGTAAATCATCTGACTGTGATAGATTGTCTCTGACATCATGTCTATAGGTGACAGTATCATTATTGTTACAGGATAAATCATCTGACTGTGATAGATTAACTCTGACATCATGTCTATAGGTCACAGTATCATTATTGTTACAGGAGATATCATCTGACTGTAATAGATTGACTCTGACACTATGTCTATTGGCCACAGTACCACTGGTGGTACAGGATAAATCATCTGACTGTAATAGGTTTACTCTGACGCCATTTCTTTTGATCAAGGCATCATTATTATTACAGGATAAATCATCGGACTGTGATAGATTGACTCTGACACCATGTCTATAGGTCACAGTATCATTATTGTTACGGGATAAATCATCTGACTGTGATAGATTGACTCTGACAACATGTCTATAGGTCACAGTATCATTATTATTACGGGATAAATCATCTGACTGTGATAGATTGACTCTGACACCACGTCTATAGGTCACAGTATCCTTATTGTTACAGGATAAATCATCTGACTGTTATAGATTGACTCTGACACTATGTCTTTATGTCAAAGTATCATTATTGTTACAGGATAAATCATCTGACTGTGATAGATTGACTCTGACACTATGTCTATAGGTCACGGTATCCTTATTGTTACAGGATAAATCATCTGACTGTGATAGATTGACTCTCACACTATGTATATTGGCCAAAGTACGATTATTGGTACAAGAAAAATATTTTGACTGTGATGGATTGACTCTGACAACATTTCCATTTGTCAACGTATTATTATTGTTACAGGATAAATCATCGGACTATGATAGATTGATTCTGACACTATGTCTATAGGTGACAGTATCATTATTGTTACAGGATAAATCAGCTGACTGTGATAGATTAACTCTGACACCATGTTTATAGGTCACAGTATCATTATTGTTACAGGATATATCATCTGACTGTGATAGATTTACTCTGACACTATGTCTGTTGGCCACAGTACCACTAGTAGTACATGATAAATCATCTGACTGTGATAGATTAACTCTGACGCCATTTCTATTGGTCAAGGTATCATTATTGTTACAGGATAAATCATCTGACTGTGATAGATTGACTCTGATACCATGCCTATAGGTAACAGTATCATTATTGTTACGGGATAAATAATCTCACTGTGATATATTGACTCTGACACTATGTCTATAGGCCACAGTATCCTTATTCTTACAGGAAAAATTATCTGACTGTGATAGATTGACTCTGACACTATGTCTTTAGGTCAAAGTATCATTATTATTACGGGGTAAATCATCTGACTCTGATAGATTGACTCTGACACCACGTCTATAGGCCACAGTACCATTTTTGTTACAGGATAAATCATTTGACTGTGATAGATTGACTCTGACACTATGTCTATAGGTCACAGTATTCTTATTGTTACAGGATATATCATCTGATTGTTATAGATTGACTCTGACACTATGTCTATAGGCCACAGTATCCTTTTTGTTACAGGAAAAATCATCTGACTGTGATAGATTGATTCTGACACTATGTCTTGAGCTCAAAGTATCATTATTGTTACAGGATAAATCTTCTGACTGTGATAGATTGACACTGACACCACGTCTATAGGCCACAGTACCATTTTTGTTACAGGATAAATCATCTGACTGTGATAGATTGACTCTGACACTATGTCTATAGGTCACAGTATCCTTATTGTTACAGGATAAATCATCTGACTGTTATAGATTGACTCTGACACTATGTCTTTAGGCCATAGTATCCTTATTATTACAGGAAAAATCATCTGACTGTAATAGATTGATTCTGACACTATGTCATTATGTCAAAGTATCATTATTGTTACAGGATAAATCATCTGACTGTGATAGATTGACTCTGACAGTATGTCTATAGGTCACAGTATCATTATTGTTACAGGATAAATCATCTGACAGTGATAAATTGACTCTGACACTATGTATATTGGCCAAAGTACCATTATTGGTACAAGATAAATCATCTGACTGTAATAGATTTACTCTGACACCATTTCTATTGGTCATAGTATCATTATTGTTACAGGGTAAATCATCTGACTGTGATAGATTGTCTCTGACATCATGTCTATAGGTGACAGTATCATTATTGTTACAGGATAAATCATCTGACTGTAATAGATTGACTCTGACACTATGTCTATTGGCCACAGTACCACTGGTGGTACATGATAAATCATCTGACTGTGGTAGGTTTACTCTGACGCCATTTCTTTTGATCAAGGCATCATTATTGTTACAGGATAAATCATCGGACTGTGATAAATTGACTCTGACACCATGTCTATAGGTCACAGTATCAATATTGTTACGGGATAAATCATCTGACTGTGATAGATTGACTCTGACACCATGTCTATAGGTCACAGTATCATTATTATTACGGGATAAATCATCTGACTGTGATAGATTGACTCTGACACCATGTCTATAGGCCACAGTACCATTTTTGTTACAGGATAAATCATCTGACAGTGATAGATTGACTCTGACACTATGTCTATAGGTCACGGTATCCTTATTGTTACAGGATAAATTATCTGACTGTGATATATTGACTCTGACAGTATGTCTATAGGTCAAAGTATCATTATTGTTACAGGATAAATCATCTGACTATGATAGATTGACTCGCACACTATGTATATTGGCCAAAGTACCATTATTGGTACAAGAAAAATCATCTGACTGTGATGGATTGACTCTGACACCATTTCTATTGGTCAACGTATCATTATTGTTACAGGATAAATCATCGGACTGTGATAGATTGATTCTGACACTATGTCTATAGGTCACAGTATCATTATTGTTACAGGATAAATCATCTGACTGTGATAGATTGACTCTGACACCATGTCTATAGGTCACAGTATCATTATTATTACGGGATAAATCATCTGACTGTGATAGATTGACTCTGACACTATGTCTATAGGTCACAGTATCCTTATTGTTACAGGATAAATCATCTGACTGTGATATATTGACTCTGACAGTATGTCTATAGGTCACAGTATCATTATTGTTACAGGATAAATCATCTGACTGTGATAGATTGACTCTCACACTATGTATATTGGCCAAATTACCATTATTGGTACAAGATAAATCATCTGACTGTGATAGATTTACTCTGACACCATTTCTATTGGTCAAGGTATCATTATTGTTACAGGATCAATCATCGGACTGTGATAGATTGATTCTGACACTATGTCTATAGGTCACAGTATCATTATTGTTACAGGATAAATCATCTGACAGTGATAAATTGACTCTGACACTATGTATATTGGCCAAAGTACCATTATTGGTACAAGATAAATCATCTGACTGTGATAGATTTACTCTGACACCATTTCTATTGGTCATAGTATAATTATTGTTACAGGGTTAATCATCTGACTGTGATAGATTGTCTCTGACATCATGTCTATAGGTGACGGTATCATTATTGTTACAGGATAAATCATCTGACTGTGATAGATTAACTGTGACATCATGTCTATAGGTCATAGTATCATTATTGTTACAGGAGATATCATCTGATTGTAATAGATTGACTCTGACACTATGTCTATTGGCCACAGTACCACTGGTGGTACAGGATAAATCATCTGACTGTAGTAGGTTTACTCTGACGCCATTACTTTTGATCAAGGCATCATTATTGTTACAGGATAAATCATCGGACTGTGATAGTTTGACTCTGACACCATGTCTATAGGTCACAGTATCATTACTGTTACGGGATAAATCATCTGACTGTGATAGATTGACTCTGACACCATGTCTATAGGTCACAGTATCATCATTATTACGGGATAAATCATCTGACTGTGATAGATTGACTCTGACACCACGTCTATAGGCCACAGTACCATTTTTGTTACAGGATAAATCATCTGACAGTGATAGATTGACTCTGACACTATGTCTATAGGTCACGGTATCCTTATTGTTACAGGATAAATCATCTGACTGTGATATATTGACTCTGACAGTATGTCTATAGGTCAAAGTATCATTATTGTTACAGGATAAATCATCTGACTGTGATAGATTGACTCTCACACTATGTATATTGGCCAAAGTACCATTATTGGTACAAGAAAAATCATCTGACTGTGATGGATTGACTCTGACACCATTTCTATTGGTCAACGTATCATTATTGTTACAGGATAAATCATCGGACTGTGATAGATTGATTCGGACACTATGTCTATAGGTCACAGTATCATTATTGTTACAGGATAAATCAACTGACTGTGATAGATTGACTCTGACACCATGTCTATAGGTCACAGTATCATTATTATTACGGGATAAATCATCTGACTGTGATAGATTGACTCTGACACCAAGTCTATAGGCCACAGTACCATTTTTGTTACAGGATAAATCATCTGACTGTGATAGATTGACTCTGACACTATGTCTATAGGTCACAGTATCCTTATTGTTACAGGATAAATCATCTGACTGTGATATATTGACTCTGACAGTATGTCTATAGGTCACAGTATCATTATTGTTACAGGATAAATCATCTGACTGTGATAGATTGACTCTCACACTATGTATATTGGCCAAAGTACCATTATTGGTACAAGATAAATCATATGACTGTGATAGATTTACTCTGACACCATTTCTATTGGTCAAGGTATCATTATTGTTACAGGATAAATCATCGGACTGTGATAGATTGATTCTGACACTATGTCTATAGGTCACAGTATCATTATTGTTACAGGATAAATCATCTGCAGTGATAAATTGACTCTGACACTATGTATATTGGCCAAAGTACCATTATTGGTACAAGATAAATCATCTGACTGTGATAGATTTACTCTGACACCATTTCTATTGGTCATAGTATAATTATTGTTACAGGGTAAATCATCTGACTGTGATAGATTGTCTCTGACATCATGTCTATAGGTCACAGTATCATTATTGTTACAGAAGATATCATCTGATTGTAATAGATTGACTCTGACACTATGTCTATTGGCCACAGTACCACTGGTGGTACAGGATAAATCATCTGACTGTTGTAGGTTTACTCTGACGCCATTTCTTTTGATCAAGGCATCATTATTGTTACAGGATAAATCATCGGACTGTGATAGTTTGACTCTGACACCATGTCTATAGGTCACAGTATCATTATTGTTACGGGATAAATCATCTGACTGTGATAGATTGACTCTGACACCATGTCTATAGCTCACAGTATCATCATTATTACGGGACAAATCATCTGACTGTGATAGATTGACTCTGACACCACGTCTATAGGCCACAGTACCATTTTTGTTACAGGATAAATCATCTGACAGTGATAGATTGACTCTGACACTATGTCTATAGGTCACGGTATCCTTATTGTTACAGGATAAATCATCTGACTGTGATATATTGACTCTGACAGTATGTCTATAGGTCAAAGTATCATTATTGTTACAGGATAAATCATCTGACTGTGATAGATTGACTCTCACACTATGTATATTGGCCAAAGTACCATTATTGGTACAAGAAAAATCATCTGACTGTGATGGATTGACTCTGACACCATTTCTATTGGTCAACGTATCATTATTGTTACAGGATAAATCATCGGACTGTGATAGATTGATTCTGACACTATGTCTATAGGTCACAGTATCATTATTGTTACAGGATAAATCATCTGACTGTGATAGATTGACTCTGACACCATGTCTATAGGTCACAGTATCATTATTATTACGGGATAAATCATCTGACTGTGATAGATTGACTCTGACACCAAGTCTATAGGCCACAGTACCATTTTTGTTACAGGATAAATCATCTGACTGTGATAGATTGACTCTGACACTATGTCTATAGGTCACAGTATCCTTATTGTTACAGGATAAATCATCTGACTGTGATATATTGACTCTGACAGTATGTCTATAGGTCACAGTATCATTATTGTTACAGGGTAAATCATCTGACTGTGATAGATTGACTCTCACACTATGTATATTGGCCAAAGTACCATTATTGGTACAAGATAAATCATCTGACTGTGATAGATTTACTCTGACACCATTTCTATTGGTCAAGGTATCATTATTGTTACAGGATAAATCATCGGACTGTGATAGATTGATTCTGACACTATGTCTATAGGTCACAGTATCATTATTGTTACAGGATAAATCATCTGACAGTGATAAATTGACTCTGACACTATGTATATTGGCCAAAGTACCATTATTGGTACAAGATAAATCATCTGACTGTGATAGATTTACTCTGACACCATTTCTATTGGTCATAGTATAATTATTGTTACAGGGTAAATCATCTGACTGTGATAGATTGTCTCTGACATCATGTCTATAGGTGACAGTATCATTATTGTTACAGGATAAATCATCTGACTGTGATAGATTAACTCTGACATCATGTCTATAGGTCACAGTATCATTATTGTTACAGGATAAATCATCTGACAGTGATAGATTGACTCTGACACTATGTCTATAGGTCACGGTATCCTTATTGTTACAGGATAAATCATCTGACTGTGATATATTGACTCTGACAGTATGTCTATAGGTCAAAGTATCATTATTGTTACAGGATAAATCATCTGACTGTGATAGATTGACTCTCACACTATGTATATTGGCCAAAGTACCATTATTGGTACAAGAAAAATCATCTGACTGTGATGGATTGACTCTGACACCATTTCTATTGGTCAACGTATCATTATTGTTACAGGATAAATCATCTGACAGTGATAGATTGACTCTGACACTATGTCTATAGGTCACGGTATCCTTATTGTTACAGGATAAATCATCTGACTGTGATATATTGACTCTGACAGTATGTCTATAGGTCAAAGTATCATTATTGTTACAGGATAAATCATCTGACTGTGATAGATTGACTCTCACACTATGTATATTGGCCAAAGTACCATTATTGGTACAAGAAAAATCATCTGACTGTGATGGATTGACTCTGACACCATTTCTATTGGTCAACGTATCATTATTGTTACAGGATAAATCATCGGACTGTGATAGATTGATTCGGACACTATGTCTATAGGTCACAGTATCATTATTGTTACAGGATAAATCAACTGACTGTGATAGATTGACTCTGACACCATGTCTATAGGTCACAGTATCATTATTATTACGGGATAAATCATCTGACTGTGATAGATTGACTCTGACACCAAGTCTATAGGCCACAGTTCCATTTTTGTTACAGGATAAATCATCTGACTGTGATAGATTGACTCTGACACTATGTCTATAGGTCACAGTATCCTTATTGTTACAGGATAAATCATCTGACTGTGATATATTGACTCTGACAGTATGTCTATAGGTCACAGTATCATTATTGTTACAGGATAAATCATCTGACTGTGATAGATTGACTCTCACACTATGTATATTGGCCAAAGTACCATTATTGGTACAAGATAAATCATATGACTGTGATAGATTTACTCTGACACCATTTCTATTGGTCAAGGTATCATTATTGTTACAGGATAAATCATCGGACTGTGATAGATTGATTCTGACACTATGTCTATAGGTCACAGTATCATTATTGTTACAGGATAAATCATCTGCAGTGATAAATTGACTCTGACACTATGTATATTGGCCAAAGTACCATTATTGGTACAAGATAAATCATCTGACTGTGATAGATTTACTCTGACACCATTTCTATTGGTCATAGTATAATTATTGTTACAGGGTAAATCATCTGACTGTGATAGATTGTCTCTGACATCATGTCTATAGGTCACAGTATCATTATTGTTACAGAAGATATCATCTGATTGTAATAGATTGACTCTGACACTATGTCTATTGGCCACAGTACCACTGGTGGTACAGGATAAATCATCTGACTGTTGTAGGTTTACTCTGACGCCATTTCTTTTGATCAAGGCATCATTATTGTTACAGGATAAATCATCGGACTGTGATAGTTTGACTCTGACACCATGTCTATAGGTCACAGTATCATTATTGTTACGGGATAAATCATCTGACTGTGATAGATTGACTCTGACACCATGTCTATAGCTCACAGTATCATCATTATTACGGGACAAATCATCTGACTATGATAGATTGACTCTGACACCACGTCTATAGGCCACAGTACCATTTTTGTTACAGGATAAATCATCTGACTGTGATAGATTGACTCTGACACTATGTCTATAGGTCACAGTATTCTTATTGTTACAGGATATATCATCTGATTGTTATAGATTGACTCTGACACTATGTCTATAGGCCACAGTATCCTTTTTGTTACAGGAAAAATCATCTGACTGTGATAGATTGATTCTGACACTATGTCTTTAGCTCAAAGTATCATTATTGTTACAGGATAAATCTTCTGACTGTGATAGATTGACACTGACACCACGTCTATAGGCCACAGTACCATTTTTGTTACAGGATAAATCATCTGACTGTGATAGATTGACTCTGACACTATGTCTATAGGTCACAGTATCCTTATTGTTACAGGATAAATCATCTGACTGTTATATATTGACTCTGACACTATGTCTTTAGGCCATAGTATCCTTATTATTACAGGAAAAATCATCTGACTGTAATAGATTGATTCTGACACTATGTCATTATGTCAAAGTATCATTATTGTTACAGGATAAATCATCTGACTGTGATAGATTGACTCTGACAGTATGTCTATAGGTCACAGTATCATTATTGTTACAGGATAAATCATCTGACAGTGATAAATTGACTCTGACACTATGTATATTGGCCAAAGTACCATTATTGGTACAAGATAAATCATCTGACTGTGATAGATTTACTCTGACACCATTTCTATTGGTCATAGTATCATTATTGTTACAGGGTAAATCATCTGACTGTGATAGATTGTCTCTGACATCATGTCTATAGGTGACAGTATCATTATTGTTACAGGATAAATCATCTGACTGTAATAGATTGACTCTGACACTATGTCTATTGGCCACAGTACCACTGGTGGTACATGATAAATCATCTGACTGTAGTAGGTTTACTCTGACGCCATTTCTTTTGATCAAGGCATCATTATTGTTACAGGATAAATCATCGGACTGTGATAAATTGACTCTGACACCATGTCTATAGGTCACAGTATCATTATTGTTACGGGATAAATCATCTGACTGTGATAGATTGACTCTGACACCATGTCTATAGGTCACAGTATCATTATTATTACGGGATAAATCATCTGACTGTGATAGATTGACTCTGACACCATGTCTATAGGCCACAGTACCATTTTTGTTACAGGTTAAATCATCTGACAGTGATAGATTGACTCTGACACTATGTCTATAGGTCACGGTATCCTTATTGTTACAGGATAAATTATCTGACTGTGATATATTGACTCTGACAGTATGTCTATAGGTCAAAGTATCATTATTGTTACAGGATAAATCATCTGACTATGATAGATTGACTCGCACACTATGTATATTGGCCAAAGTACCATTATTGGTACAAGAAAAATCATCTGACTGTGATGGATTGACTCTGACACCATTTCTATTGGTCAACGTATCATTATTGTTACAGGATAAATCATCGGACTGTGATAGATTGATTCTGACACTATGTCTATAGGTCACAGTATCATTATTGTTACAGGATAAATCATCTGACTGTGATAGATTGACTCTGACGCCATGTCTATAGGTCACAGTATCATTATTATTACGGGATAAATCATCTGACTGTGATAGATTGACTCTGACACTATGTCTATAGGTCACAGTATCCTTATTGTTACAGGATAAATCATCTGACTGTGATATATTGACTCTGACAGTATGTCTATAGGTCACAGTATCATTATTGTTACAGGATAAATCATCTGACTGTGATAGATTGACTCTCACACTATGTATATTGGCCAAATTACCATTATTGGTACAAGATAAATCATCTGACTGTGATAGATTTACTCTGACACCATTTCTATTGGTCAAGGTATCATTATTGTTACAGGATCAATCATCGGACTGTGATAGATTGATTCTGACACTATGTCTATAGGTCACAGTATCATTATTGTTACAGGATAAATCATCTGACAGTGATAAATTGACTCTGACACTATGTATATTGGCCAAAGTACCATTATTGGTACAAGATAAATCATCTGACTGTGATAGATTTACTCTGACACCATTTCTATTGGTCATAGTATAATTATTGTTACAGGGTTAATCATCTGACTGTGATAGATTGTCTCTGACATCATGTCTATAGGTGACGGTATCATTATTGTTACAGGATAAATCATCTGACTGTGATAGATTAACTGTGACATCATGTCTATAGGTCATAGTATCATTATTGTTACAGGAGATATCATCTGATTGTAATAGATTGACTCTGACACTATGTCTATTGGCCACAGTACCACTGGTGGTACAGGATAAATCATCTGACTGTAGTAGGTTTACTCTGACGCCATTACTTTTGATCAAGGCATCATTATTGTTACAGGATAAATCATCGGACTGTGATAGTTTGACTCTGACACCATGTCTATAGGTCACAGTATCATTACTGTTACGGGATAAATCATCTGACTGTGATAGATTGACTCTGACACCATGTCTATAGGTCACAGTATCATCATTATTACGGGATAAATCATCTGACTGTGATAGATTGACTCTGACACCACGTCTATAGGCCACAGTACCATTTTTGTTACATGATAAATCATCTGACAGTGATAGATTGACTCTGACACTATGTCTATAGGTCACGGTATCCTTATTGTTACAGGATAAATCATCTGACTGTGATATATTGACTCTGACAGTATGTCTATAGGTCAAAGTATCATTATTGTTACAGGATAAATCATCTGACTGTGATAGATTGACTCTCACACTATGTATATTGGCCAAAGTACCATTATTGGTACAAGAAAAATCATCTGACTGTGATGGATTGACTCTGACACCATTTCTATTGGTCAACGTATCATTATTGTTACAGGATAAATCATCGGACTGTGATAGATTGATTCGGACACTATGTCTATAGGTCACAGTATCATTATTGTTACAGGATAAATCAACTGACTGTGATAGATTGACTCTGACACCATGTCTATAGGTCACAGTATCATTATTATTACGGGATAAATCATCTGACTGTGATAGATTGACTCTGACACCAAGTCTATAGGCCACAGTACCATTTTTGTTACAGGATAAATCATCTGACTGTGATAGATTGACTCTGACACTATGTCTATAGGTCACAGTATCCTTATTGTTACAGGATAAATCATCTGACTGTGATATATTGACTCTGACAGTATGTCTATAGGTCACAGTATCATTATTGTTACAGGATAAATCATCTGACTGTGATAGATTGACTCTCACACTATGTATATTGGCGAAAGTCCCATTATTGGTACAAGATAAATCATATGACTGTGATAGATTTACTCTGACACCATTTCTATTGGTCAAGGTATCATTATTGTTACAGGATAAATCATCGGACTGTGATAGATTGATTCTGACACTATGTCTATAGGTCACAGTATCATTATTGTTACAGGATAAATCATCTGCAGTGATAAATTGACTCTGACACTATGTATATTGGCCAAAGTACCATTATTGGTACAAGATAAATCATCTGACTGTGATAGATTTACTCTGACACCATTTCTATTGGTCATAGTATAATTATTGTTACAGGGTAAATCATCTGACTGTGATAGATTGTCTCTGACATCATGTCTATAGGTCACAGTATCATTATTGTTACAGAAGATATCATCTGATTGTAATAGATTGACTCTGACACTATGTCTATTGGCCACAGTACCACTGGTGGTACAGGATAAATCATCTGACTGTTGTAGGTTTACTCTGACGCCATTTCTTTTGATCAAGGCATCATTATTGTTACAGGATAAATCATCGGACTGTGATAGTTTGACTCTGACACCATGTCTATAGGTCACAGTATCATTATTGTTACGGGATAAATCATCTGACTGTGATAGATTGACTCTGACACCATGTCTATAGCTCACAGTATCATCATTATTACGGGACAAATCATCTGACTGTGATAGATTGACTCTGACACCACGTCTATAGGCCACAGTACCATTTTTGTTACAGGATAAATCATCTGACAGTGATAGATTGACTCTGACACTATGTCTATAGGTCACGGTATCCTTATTGTTACAGGATAAATCATCTGACTGTGATATATTGACTCTGACAGTATGTCTATAGGTCAAAGTATCATTATTGTTACAGGATAAATCATCTGACTGTGATAGATTGACTCTCACACTATGTATATTGGCCAAAGTACCATTATTGGTACAAGAAAAATCATCTGACTGTGATGGATTGACTTTGACACCATTTCTATTGGTCAACGTATCATTATTGTTACAGGATAAATCATCGGACTGTGATAGATTGATTCTGACACTATGTCTATAGGTCACAGTATCATTATTGTTACAGGATAAATCATCTGACTGTGATAGATTGACTCTGACACCATGTCTATAGGTCACAGTATCATTATTATTACGGGATAAATCATCTGACTGTGATAGATTGACTCTGACACCAAGTCTATAGGCCACAGTACCATTTTTGTTACAGGATAAATCATCTGACTGTGATAGATTGACTCTGACACTATGTCTATAGGTCACAGTATCCTTATTGTTACAGGATAAATCATCTGACTGTGATATATTGACTCTGACAGTATGTCTATAGGTCACAGTATCATTATTGTTACAGGATAAATCATCTGACTGTGATAGATTGACTCTCACACTATGTATATTGGCCAAAGTACCATTATTGGTACAAGATAAATCATCTGACTGTGATAGATTTACTCTGACACCATTTCTATTGGTCAAGGTATCATTATTGTTACAGGATAAATCATCGGACTGTGATAGATTGATTCTGACACTATGTCTATAGGTCACAGTATCATTATTGTTACAGGATAAATCATCTGACAGTGATAAATTGACTCTGACACTATGTATATTGGCCAAAGTACCATTATTGGTACAAGATAAATCAACTGACTGTGATAGATTTACTCTGACACCATTTCTATTGGTCATAGTATAATTATTGTTACAGGGTAAATCATCTGACTGTGATAGATTGTCTCTGACATCATGTCTATAGGTGACAGTATCATTATTGTTACAGGATAAATCATCTGACTGTGATAGATTAACTCTGACATCATGTCTATAGGTCACAGTATCATTATTGTTACAGGATAAATCATCTGACAGTGATAGATTGACTCTGACACTAAGTCTATAGGTCACGGTATCCTTATTGTTACAGGATAAATCATCTGACTGTGATATATTGACTCTGACAGTATGTCTATAGGTCAAAGTATCATTATTGTTACAGGATAAATCATCTGACTGTGATAGATTGACTCTCACACTATGTATATTGGCCAAAGTACCATTATTGGTACAAGAAAAATCATCTGACTGTGATGGATTGACTCTGACACCATTTCTATTGGTCAACGTATCATTATTGTTACAGGATAAATCATCTGACAGTGATAGATTGACTCTGACACTATGTCTATAGGTCACAGTATCCTTATTGTTACAGGATAAATCATCTGACTGTGATATATTGACTCTGACAGTATGTCTATAGGTCAAAGTATCATTATTGTTACAGGATAAATCATCTGACTGTGATAGATTGACTCTCACACTATGTATATTGGCCAAAGTACCATTATTGGTACAAGAAAAATCATCTGACTGTGATGGATTGACTCTGACACCATTTCTATTGGTCAACGTATCATTATTGTTACAGGATAAATCATCGGACTGTGATAGATTGATTCGGACACTATGTCTATAGGTCACAGTATCATTATTGTTACAGGATAAATCAACTGACTGTGATAGATTGACTCTGACACCATGTCTATAGGTCACAGTATCATTATTATTACGGGATAAATCATCTGACTGTGATAGATTGACTCTGACACCAAGTCTATAGGCCACAGTACCATTTTTGTTACAGGATAAATCATCTGACTGTGATAGATTGACTCTGACACTATGTCTATAGGTCACAGTATCCTTATTGTTACAGGATAAATCATCTGACTGTGATATATTGACTCTGACAGTATGTCTATAGGTCACAGTATCATTATTGTTACAGGATAAATCATCTGACTGTGATAGATTGACTCTCACACTATGTATATTGGCCAAAGTACCATTATTGGTACAAGATAAATCATATGACTGTGATAGATTTACTCTGACACCATTTCTATTGGTCAAGGTATCATTATTGTTACAGGATAAATCATCGGACTGTGATAGATTGATTCTGACACTATGTCTATAGGTCACAGTATCATTATTGTTACAGGATAAATCATCTGCAGTGATAAATTGACTCTGACACTATGTATATTGGCCAAAGTACCATTATTGGTACAAGATAAATCATCTGACTGTGATAGATTTACTCTGACACCATTTCTATTGGTCATAGTATAATTATTGTTACAGGGTAAATCATCTGACTGTGATAGATTGTCTCTGACATCATGTCTATAGGTCACAGTATCATTATTGTTACAGAAGATATCATCTGATTGTAATAGATTGACTCTGACACTATGTCTATTGGCCACAGTACCACTGGTGGTACAGGATAAATCATCTGACTGTTGTAGGTTTACTCTGACGCCATTTCTTTTGATCAAGGCATCATTATTGTTACAGGATAAATCATCGGACTGTGATAGTTTGACTCTGACACCATGTCTATAGGTCACAGTATCATTATTGTTACGGGATAAATCATCTGACTGTGATAGATTGACTCTGACACCATGTCTATAGCTCACAGTATCATCATTATTACGGGACAAATCATCTGACTGTGATAGATTGACTCTGACACCACGTCTATAGGCCACAGTACCATTTTTGTTACAGGATAAATCATCTGACAGTGATAGATTGACTCTGACACTATGTCTATAGGTCACGGTATCCTTATTGTTACAGGATAAATCATCTGACTGTGATATATTGACTCTGACAGTATGTCTATAGGTCAAAGTATCATTATTGTTACAGGATAAATCATCTGACTGTGATAGATTGACTCTCACACTATGTATATTGGCCAAAGTACCATTATTGGTACAAGAAAAATCATCTGACTGTGATGGATTGACTCTGACACCATTTCTATTGGTCAACGTATCATTATTGTTACAGGATAAATCATCGGACTGTGATAGATTGATTCTGACACTATGTCTATAGGTCACAGTATCATTATTGTTACAGGATAAATCATCTGACTGTGATAGATTGACTCTGACACCATGTCTATAGGTCACAGTATCATTATTATTACGGGATAAATCATCTGACTGTGATAGATTGACTCTGACACCAAGTCTATAGGCCACAGTACCATTTTTGTTACAGGATAAATCATCTGACTGTGATAGATTGACTCTGACACTATGTCTATAGGTCACAGTATCCTTATTGTTACAGGATAAATCATCTGACTGTGATATATTGACTCTGACAGTATGTCTATAGGTCACAGTATCATTATTGTTACAGGATAAATCATCTGACTGTGATAGATTGACTCTCACACTATGTATATTGGCCAAAGTACCATTATTGGTACAAGATAAATCATCTGACTGTGATAGATTTACTCTGACACCATTTCTATTGGTCAAGGTATCATTATTGTTACAGGATAAATCATCGGACTGTGATAGATTGATTCTGACACTATGTCTATAGGTCACAGTATCATTATTGTTACAGGATAAATCATCTGACAGTGATAAATTGACTCTGACACTATGTATATTGGCCAAAGTACCATTATTGGTACAAGATAAATCATCTGACTGTGATAGATTTACTCTGACACCATTTCTATTGGTCATAGTATAATTATTGTTACAGGGTAAATCATCTGACTGTGATAGATTGTCTCTGACATCATGTCTATAGGTGACAGTATCATTATTGTTACAGGATAAATCATCTGACTGTGATAGATTAACTCTGACATCATGTCTATAGGTCACAGTATCATTATTGTTACAGGATAAATCATCTGACAGTGATAGATTGACTCTGACACTATGTCTATAGGTCACGGTATCCTTATTGTTACAGGATAAATCATCTGACTGTGATATATTGACTCTGACAGTATGTCTATAGGTCAAAGTATCATTATTGTTACAGGATAAATCATCTGACTGTGATAGATTGACTCTCACACTATGTATATTGGCCAAAGTACCATTATTGGTACAAGAAAAATCATCTGACTGTGATGGATTGACTCTGACACCATTTCTATTGGTCAACGTATCATTATTGTTACAGGATAAATCATCGGACTGTGATAGATTGATTATGACACTATGTCTATAGGTCACAGTATCATTATTGTTACAGGATAAATCATCTGACTGTGATAGATTGACTCTGACACCATGTCTAAAGGTCACAGTATCATTATTATTACGGGATAAATCATCTGACTGTGATAGATTGACTCTGACACCAAGTCTATAGGCCACAGTACCATTTTTGTTACAGGATAAATCATCTGACTGTGATAGATTGACTCTGACACTATGTCTATAGGTCACAGTATCCTTATTGTTACAGGATAAATCATCTGACTGTGATATATTGACTCTGACAGTATGTCTATAGGTCACAGTATCATTATTGTTACAGGATAAATCATCTGACTGTGATAGATTGACTCTGACACCATGTCTATAGGTCACAGTATCATTATTATTACGGGATAAATCATCTGACTGTGATAGATTGACTCTGACACCAAGTCTATAGGCCACAGTACCATTTTTGTTACAGGATAAATCATCTGACTGTGATAGATTGACTCTGACACCATGTCTATAGGTCACAGTATCATTATTATTACGGGATAAATCATCTGACTGTGATAGATTGACTCTGACACCAAGTCTATAGGCCACAGTACCATTTTTGTTACAGGATAAATCATCTGACTGTGATAGATTGACTCTGACACTATGTCTTTAGGTCACAGTATCCTTATTGTTACAGGATAAATCATGTGACTGTGATATATTGACTCTGACAGTATGTCTATAGGTCACAGTATCATTATTGTTACAGGATAAATCACCTGACTGTGATAGATTGACTCTCACACTATGTATATTGGCCAAAGTACCATTATTGGTACAAGATAAATCATCTGACTGTGATAGATTTACTCTGACACCATTTCTATTGGTCAAGGTATCATTATTGTTACAGGATAAATCATCGGACTGTGATAGATTGATTCTGACACTATGTCTATAGGTGACAGTATCATTATTGTTACAGGATAAATCATCTGACAGTGATAAATTGACTCTGACACTATGTATATTGGCCAAAGTACCATTATTGGTACAAGATAAATCATCTGACTGTGATAGATTTACTCTGACACCATTTCTATTGGTCATAGTATAATTATTGTTACAGGGTAAATCATCTGACTGTGATAGATTGTCTCTGACATCATGTCTATAGGTGTCAGTATCATTATTGTTACAGGATAAATCATCTGACTGTGATAGATTAACTCTGACATCATGTCTATAGGTCACAGTATCATTATTGTTACAGGATAAATCATCTGACAGTGATAGATTGACTCTGACACTATGTCTATAGGTCACAGTATCCTTATTGTTACAGGATAAATCATCTGACTGTGATATATTGACTCTGACAGTATGTCTATAGGTCAAAGTATCATTATTGTTACAGGATAAATCATCTGACTGTGATAGATTGACTCTCACACTATGTATATTGGCCAAAGTACCATTATTGGTACAAGAAAAATCATCTGACTGTGATGGGTTGACTCTGACACCATTTCTATTGGTCAACGTATCATTATTGTTACAGGATAAATCATCGGACTGTGATAGATTGATTCTGACACTATGTCTATAGGTCACAGTATCATTATTGTTACAGGATAAATCATCTGACTGTGATAGATTGACTCTGACACCATGTCTATAGGTCACAGTATCATTATTATTACGGGATAAATCATCTGACCGTGATAGATTGACTCTGACACCAAGTCTATAGGCCACAGTACCATTTTTGTTACAGGATAAATCATCTGACTGTGATAGATTGACTCTGACACTATGTCTATAGGTCACAGTATCCTTATTGTTACAGGGTATAAATCATCTGACTGTGATATATTGACTCTGACAGTATGTCTATAGGTCACAGTATCATTATTGTTACAGGATAAATCATCTGACTGTGATAGATTGACTCTCACACTATGTATATTGGCGAAAGTCCCATTATTGGTACAAGATAAATCATCTGACTGTGATAGATTTACTCTGACACCATTTCTATTGGTCAAGGTATCATTATTGTTACAGGATAAATCATCTGACTGTGATAGATTGACTCTGACACAATGTCTATAGGTCACAGTATGATTATTATTACGGGATAAATCATCTGACAGTGATAGATTGACTCTGACACCATGTTTATAGGTCACAGTATCATTATTGTTACGGGATAAATCATCTGACTGTGATAGATTGACTCTGACACTATGTCTATTGGCCAAAGTACCACTAGTGGTACAGGATAAATCATCTGACTGTGACATATTTACTCTGACGCCATTTCTATTGGTCAAGGTATCATTATTGTTATAGGATAAATCATCTGACTGTGATAGATTGACTCTGACACCATGTCTATAGGTCACAGTATGATTATTGTTACGGGATAAATAATCTGACTGATAGATCGACTCTGACACCATGTCTATAGGTCACAGTGTCATTATTATTACGGGATAAATCATCTGACTGTGATAGATTGACTCTGACACCATTTCTTTTGGTCAAGGTATCATTATTGTTACAGGATAAATCATCGGACTGTGATAGATTGATTCTGACACTATGTCTACAGGTCACAGTACCATTATTGTTATAGGATAAATCATCTGACTGTGATAGATTGATTCTGACACTATGTCTATAGGTCACATTATCATTATTGTTACAGGATAAATCATCTGACTGCGATAGATTGACTCTGACATCATGTCTATAGGTGACAGTATCATAATTGTTACAGGATAAATCATCTGACTGTGATAGATTGACTATGACATCATGTCTATAGGTGACAGTATCATTATTGTTACAGGATAAATCATATGACTGTGATAGATTGACTCTGACACTATGTCTTTTGGCCACAGTATCACTAGTGGTACAGGATAAATCATCTGACTGTGATAGATTTACTCTGACGCCATTTCTATTGGTCAAGGTATCATTATTGTTACAGGATAAATCATCTGACTGTGATAGATTGACTCTGACACCATGTTTATAGGTCACAGTATTATTATTGTTTCGGGATAAATAATGCATTTACGTTGGATAACTGTATATTGATTTGGGGTATGATCTACATATCATATAAGAATAAGAATAAGAATAATTTTATTGCATCATACACCCAAAAGAGGGTCAACGCAAAACAAACAAGTTCACAACATAAAGAACATAGACAATTATAGTCCAATGATAATCACAAGATAACAAAACAAATACAAATACATAATACTATCTAAAACATGAAATACATAGAAAAAATAAACGAAAAACAACAATCAAGTTTACAGGGTCAGAGTTTGATATATAAATATGCTATTGAGAATCTTACATTATTAATGGTCAATTATTATATTAAATTTAATCAATTCATTTGAAAGTTCACCTTTCAAATAAGTTCCCAAATGAACCCCGGAAATTTGTCTCCTGGTTTGAACTTCAATAACGTTTTGACGTCATATTTTAAATATTGTATATAAGTATAGGTCATTCTTTCTTAAATATTTATATAACTATAGGTACTGAATTTCAGTGAACGTTATATTAAAATGGGTACGTTTTTTGAGGCAAAAATGGCACACCCCTACCAAAAAAATATCGAAGTTACCCCCCCCCCGTGATTATTACATTCAAAATTCCACTATTTAGTTTGAACAAAAGGAAAAATTGAATGAATTCAGGTCGTTATGGCAAAATAAAAGTAAAACGTGGGTAAACATGTAAATAATTGATTCCATATGAACTGACATATTGCCACGAACTTGAAAATATTAATGTTAGTGAAAAGTAGCGAAATTTCTAGAAATATACCATGACGAATAACAAATAAATACAAATGAATCCAACCTCATACTGCCAAACTCTAGATCTTGAAGTAAACAACCCGCTTTACCGATCGCATCGCATGTTTACCGGGTATCTAGTGTATCATAAGAAAAAGAGGCATACAATTACCATGAATGAACATTGTGAACCTCCGACCCCAAGTAGATACTCGAGAGAGTTATTCTTACATGTTATTTCTTTTATATAGTTGATAGGGGGTGGTAAAGATTATTTTCGCGCGACTAGTTGGCCTTTTTCATTTCACGCGATTTATTGAATGACGGTCCTTATTCATTCAAATGATCAAGAACACTCCATGCAAGACATAGCACTATAAATCGTGCGCCGTGAAGCAGTTTTATTTTCTATTTAATGCGCACTGACCCCCTCCCTTTTCCCCCTGGTAGGACTTAATACAACACATCTCAAACAATCTTTCATTTCTATAGTAAATCATTTTTTTTAAATTTCAGTTCTATAAGGGACTTACTTTGAAAGCAAAGAAAGGGGACTGGGCACTGTGTGTTTGTTTTTTTTTTGTATTTTGCTTAGATTTTGTTTTTTCGTTTTGTTTTTATTTATTTGATTTATTTGCTTATTTGCTGTTGTTATATTTTCATTTATCTTTTTTTGTAAGATTAAAAGTGCCGGAAAGAAGGAGGGGGGGGGGGGGGGGGGGGGTGTCATTCAGATTCTTGAAAAAAAAAACTAATTTGTCCAGACAACGGCGACGACAAAGTATTTTTAAGTATCCTATATGACTGTCCATTTTCAATGGATAGTAACATGTAAAATTTAAAAGAAAATATATTTTTGAGATCTGAAAAATAAACCAGTTAAGACTTTTGTCGTGTTCTAAAAAAATGGTATTGCTAAAAATTACTAGGAAAATGAGAAGGCTTTATTCATATGTAATCCCCGTTTCAGAATCCTTGGTATTGACCCAAAAGGGGTAAGAGAAACAAAATTCAAAATCATGCAGTTCAAAAGAAGGCTCGCAATATATTTGTTTAAATCTAATGAAGTGTACATTACATTTATGGATTTTTAGGGTCATCGGACGCAAAAATGAAAATTTAAACAACAAGCGTGCTACATATAATGACTCATAAAGGACACCGTAATTAACACCCCTGAAGAAATCAGTAGAGGACTTTGCTATGCACTTCACGTTACCCGTAGCAAAATACTGAACATCCATTTTAAGTGAACTAAGATGATCATATTCTGTGAACTATAGACATTTTGGTATTAAATGAGACTCTAGTAGGGATCATCCTGCTTGCCCTACATTCTCAGTTTTAGATTTTAATAGATAGTTGCCAAATTTTATGCAGTGTTTCTCCAGCCAGTGGAGGAATTTACAGAACAACAACACCCCCAGAAAGGATACGTTACAGGTCGGACATTTTAAAAGTTTTTGTTGTCTTATTTTGGTTTTCATTTTTTTTTTTTATTAAATTTGACTATATACTGCACAATTATTGTAAAAAAAAACCAGCAAAAGCGTACTTGGTATGTCCTACGTGGAGATTGTAAGTTCTCGTTGATGTTACAAGAAACAGTAAAATCATAAAAAAAACTTCAGATCATAGATTTATTATCTATGTTCAGATTTACTGATTACTCGAATTCATGTCAATTTTTTCATGCAAGTGGCTCCCCGTACGAACAATTCGTACGGCGAGTCCCAGGGCTCCTAGTACGAACTGCCATATAGATGAAACGGATACGTATTTCCAAATTTCGGTCTTGGAATAAATCCCGTGAATGGTGCATTGACTTTGACCAAAAAAAATCATTATGTCGAAATATAAAATCATTCAATTGATAGACTAGCCTGATGTTTAGTGACTATATGGACATGTATCCTACAAAATTTTAGATGAAAATGCCAAACACACTAATACGCAAACATCTTAACTGACGATGGCTGGTTATTGTTAAAAGAATTGATGATTCAGAAAAAGGAGCATCATGAATGGGATTGTTTTGCTTGTAAACAAAAACTTGGTGTTAAGGAAACTCTGGCATGTGATTGCTGTCTAGATTGGCACCATCTGCAAATGTGTCCATCTGAAATGTGTGCCCAAACAAACGTATTGGATCTGTAAATCTTGTAAATAGTATCATGCGTTTAAGGCAAAATACAGATTTGAACTTAATATATTTAAATGTAAATTATATGTCTATTGTAACATTGAAATTAAATTTCCTACTTCCATGAACCCCATAGTACGTAAGTTCAATGATGGCTGATAATTATTTTAAGTAATTTATATTTCTTATTTGATATGAGCATGTTTATATTGATTCTATATTCATTATGTTTCCTTCTATTTCTCTCATTGCATGAATTTGTTTTCATTTTAAGTCATGTTTAAAATTTATTGACTGTTTTACATTTTATTTAAAATTGTTAAAGACATTTTAATCTGTGGCTCTATGTGGATTCTGCATATTTTAAGTATTTGATTTTAACTGGAATCAATATAAAACGATTTGGATTTGAATCTCTCAGTATTTCTATGATACAACAGTAAATTTTCTACGTCGTGTCTCAAACTTTCACCTATAACTTTTGATTTACTCCACATAAAATTATTCTAAAAATTATGCAGGGAAGCTGATTTATTACTGATTTGCAAGATTAAATTTTCTTTCGCATAACAATAAAATCCTAATTTTAGAAAAATAATAAAGGCATGAGGGGTAGTTTTCTTGTGAAAAGAGGTCGTAAAAATGTCAAGAAACCTTCCAATAAACAATTGAAGTTATCGATGATGAACGAGCGGCGGAATACTAGAAATCAAGAAAATTGCGTAACTTTAACTGGTTAGTTTACCTGTTAAATTCCACACTACTATTATGAAATGTATTTGGATAAAGCTCTTAATATTGGCTTTGTAACCATATAAAATTTATGCAGGTGAGAATATTTACAGTGTGATTTTAGTTTTACTGACGTGACCCCACTAACGGAAATTTACATCAAATTTTTGGGGTTCAAAAACTGAACTTTTCATTATATATTTTTGAACTAAATATTCAACTAAATTTAAAGAAAAATATATCAAAGGATGCCTCGAAGTTTCCTCTTTTCAGTCATATAATTTTAAAGTATGAAATATTTTTGGGAAAAATAGAGAGTGTTCCCAAATTCACGCCTACCAATCTCTCTCATTCACCACCAAATGTGATGCAAAGAAATTAAAGAGACACCCGGTGCTGAATGAGAGAGATAAATTTTAGATCAATTAGAGGTAAGTACGTAAATTAAGACCCCTTATTCAATTTGTTTTAAAAATCAGAGAATGCTATTCTGTGGCAAATTCATTTCTCTATACGTTGGTATTCATTGCTTGCATGTAAACACAAAACTGACAACGTAAGACGTTTTCCCCTACAAACATGTCAAAAAAGTCAATCAATTGTCCAGAAATCAATGTTAATCTAATCTTATCTTACCAATTTCACTGTTGTAGAAAGTTTACCAGCAAGGTATCACTACCATGTCATATCAAGTGTCAGACTCTATCCGTTTTCTCTCAATCATTCTTTGAAGTTAGTGGTGATGCATGAGAACTAGTGGTGATGCAGGAGAAAAGTGGTGGTGCATGAGAGGACAACAAATTTCTTTATGCTTATATCAAAGTGTTCGACAAATATCATGTGAAATGACTGTTTCAAGTTTCAGTTATTCATCAAAACCTGAAATCGTCTTTCTGGGGACCTTAATTATCATGTTTACCTGGTTCAGTCGACATTGCGAAAGCAATGCGATGTCTGCCTTTTTGATTTTCTCTATTTTTTGATAATAAAGTTACCATTTTCATGTAATTTATCAAAATAGAGGAAGATTACCAAAAGCAATTTTTGTCCGTCCCGCCTGCAACAAAAGTCATGAAGGCGAGACGTAGCGATCCTTAATTTCGTCGTCGTCGGCGTTGTGATGATCAACATCTGGTACACCCTGTGTTTAAATTCCATTAAACATTAATTACTTAATCAAATCATTATGAAATCATTTGAAATTTAGACAGTGACTTTATGTTGAGGAGGCACTATCTATAACAATATTTTGAGAGAAAAAAAGTTTTATTATTTTTTCTGAATTTTATTGGCAAATGGACAGTATGTTGCACATCATATTTTGTACACGCTATGGTTAAATTTTTTTTCAAACATCAATGACTTCATCAAATCTTAATCAAATCATTTGAAACTTGGATAGCAGCTTCTTCATGATCAAGAGATATAGCATGTTTCAAAACTAAATTTTGAGAGAAAAAAAAGATTTTCTTTATGAATTTCACTGGTAATTGGAATAAGTTTTTTGCACTTTACATTTAGGTTCAGTCTGTAGTTAAAGTTCTTTAAACATCGTTTACTTTATCGGCATGTCTCTTTGGAATTCCTTCTAAATTGGATCGAGGCACCTTTATGATCAAGAAATTGTACCTAAAAATATTTATCTATTTTTCCACAATGTACTGATAAATGGACTTAGGTTTGGTTTTTTTTAATTTTTTTTTTTTTTGCATTTCACATTAAAGGGTAGTGTATTGTTAAAGTTTTTAATTATCAATATTTATTTCAAACCTTTATGAAACTAACTGAAACTAGTACCAAAGCTTTTAGTGATAAAAGTACAGTGTTTTTATCAAAATTTAACAACAATGTAGATTTTTCCAAAATTGATTGATAATAAGACTTATTTTTTGTCAATTTACATTCTGGTACAGTCTGTTGTAAATCTTTCCGTCATCAGAGACTCTTATTAAGTATTATGAGGCGGGGAACATTTTTCTTCAGGACAGTTTTTGAAGATCAACAAATTAAGAGTTACATGTTATCACTGATTCCATGGAACCTTAACGAATTTTTATAGTATGGATTTATTTTTCCAAAGGCCACATCTGTCTAACCCCTCGCATGCATATGCACCAGTTCAAAGGCAGGAAAATATTGGCCATGGGTACATTTAGTAGTTCTATTTTGTATGTTTGTTGATGTTGTGACAAACTAATGTGTTATACTGTTCGATATATATATTTTTAAAATCTTGTCGGGGTCATTCAGAGCTTGATACCCTGTTGAAAAACTTGAGGTGACCACAGTGAATTTGTGTCTTGTATTATGACCGTTTTTTATTCATGCCTATGCCGTTCTAAGCCAAGTCACCATTCATGCAAAAGTTACATTTATCAATGAGCAAACTTGAAAATACTGATCATATACACCATTGGAAAAATAAAACCATATTATAAAAAACACTCCAGGTATTCTTCCTCTATTTTTACAAATTGAGATGAAAATGGTAAAGTTATACCGAAAATAAAGAAAAATCAAAAAGGCAGACACCGCATTGCTTTTGCAATGTCGACTGATTCAGGTAAACATGATAATTAAGGTCTCCAGAAAGACGATTTCAGGTTTTGATGTATAACTGAAACTTGAAACAGTCATTTCACGTGATAGTATAGAGAAATGAATTTGCCACAGAATAGCATTCTCTGATTTTTAAAACAATTTGAATAAGAGGTTTTAATTTACACACTTACCTCTAATTGATCTAAAATGTATCTCTCTCATTCAGCTCCGGATGTCTCTCTCATTAATTTCTTTGCATCACATTTGGTGGTGAATGAGAGAGATTGGTAGGCGTGAAATTAGCGTCATGAAGTGAAAAATTCTGCGGTAGACTTCTATAAAAACAAAAATTACCCAACTTTTAGGGCAAAATTTTTGTACTTTGGAATAAAACTCTCTGTCAAAAAACTATATCATCCCATGCAGGAATCTTTTCTCTTTAAAATGATATAATTTATATTAAAATCGGTAGAAAAATGTAGATGCTATATGTTCTCTCGTTTACCAATATTTCAACAGAGAAATGCTCTAAAATACGACGATTTAATGTAACAGGTAAATTTAGCACGACACCGAAAATGTAAGAAATTTGTCAGTAACTAATCCCAACGATATGTTCTTCCCAGATTTTAAAGACCATGACAGTGATATTTTTATATCTTCATAAAATCAATAAAATATTTTCCAGTATCGATTTCTATGAAACAATTTGATATATGATAACAATTTTAGCCAAAGTTCGTAAGGTCATTCACCGGACTTTTCCTAGAACGACATTCGGAAATTCATATCCGTTTCAGGTTGAATCATGATTTATGAGGGGGGCAAGGGGGTTTACTGTTATTGTGTTTTGGGTGTTTTTAATTCTTTGTTATCTGTTATTGTGGAGATTTGTTTGTACTGTTATCTGTTATGACTAGATCAAAGAAGTGTTATGAGAAAATTTGATTTTTCTGTTATCTGTTTTTGTCAAAATCTGGGATCGAAAATGTTACTCCCACTCAAAATCAATTCACTGTTTTGCTGTTATTGTGACCCCCCTTGCGCCCCTCATTTATATTGCGGTTCGTACGAGGAGCCATTGGACTCGCCGTACGAATTGTTCGTACGAGGAGCCCTGGGGCTCGCCGTACGAATTGTTCGTACGGGGAGCCACTTGCTTTTTTCATCGTCTTGCGTCTACGACTTTCGATCACTTATCATCGATCTATCATTTACATTTTTTTTATTGACATTTAAGAATATGTAAAATGTAAAAATGGAAACTTAATACGCACATTGAATATATTTTTTACGGCCGTTTTAACTACGCCTGACGTTAAAAGTCTATAAATCAATGACGTTGTCTTTTTGTCCAAATTTTTTGAAGAGTAATACTGAAAAAAGATGATCCACAACCTATAGTCAGCTTATAATCAATGATTTCGTGAGAAACTCTAAATTTTTATGTTAGTTTTTGTTCGTCAAACAATACATATGAACGAAGATATCCTCCAATGACCAATTAAACGTGCCGAAATTTTGACGTTTTCACTATATGTCTTTGTTAATTTCCCGCCAAAACTGAAATTTTCAGTGTTAAAAATCTCGAAAATAAGCTCCAAAAGGCAGCAACCATTTGATTTTCTGGGGGGCTATGGATTTTTTTGAAATTGAGGATAACAATTATATATTGAATGTTATATCAACAGGTCTTTACTTCAAGTACATATTACCTGGTGCTCAGGTACAGATCATTATAACTTACAAAGACCCACTGTCAGTATAACAATTATATATTGAATGTTATATCAACAGGTCTTTACTTACCTGGTGCTCAGGTACAGATCATTATAACTTACAAAGACCCACTGTCAGGATAACAATTGTATAATGAATGTTATATCAACAGGTGTTTACTTCAAGTACACATAACCTGCAGCTAATGTTCAATAAAAAGCTTCGCCGAGCGCAGCATGATACGACCGCAGTGGTCGAACAAGTGTTCATTTGGGCAAGCATTGACACACTACTAAAGTGAAAGTAGAAATAAGAAATAAAATTTAGAAAAAAAAAAGAAAAGAAAATAAAAGAAAATAATAAAATAAAATAAAATAAAATAAAACAAAATAAAATAAATAAAATTAAAATTAATTTATATTAAACTAAACTAAAATAAAAATAAATGAAATTAAAATAAATTAAATTAAATTAACATAGAATAAAATTAAATTATATTAAAGTAAATTATATAAAAGTGAATCAAATTAAAACAAAATAAAATAAAAAATTAAATTAAATTAAATTGAATAAAATAAAAAATGAATGAAATAGAATAGAATAGAATAGAATAGAATAGAATAGAATAGAAAATAGAATATAGAATAGAATAGAATAGAATAGAATAGAAAATAGAATATAGAATAGAATATAGAATAGAATAGAATAGAATAGAATAGAATAGAATAGAAATGAAATGAAATGAAATGAAATCCAATCCAATCCAATCCAATCCAATCCAATCCAATCCAATCCAATCCAATCCAATCCAATCCAATCCAATCCAATCCAATCCAATCCAATCCAATCCAATCCAATCCAATCCAATCCAATCCAATCCAATCCAATCCAATCCAATCCAATCCAATCCAATCCAATCCAATCCAATCCAATCCAATCCAATCCAATCCAATCCAATCCAATCCAATCCAATCCAATCCAATCCAATCCAATCCAATCCAATCCAATCCAATCCAATCCAATCCAATCCAATCCAATCCAATCCAATCCAATCCAATCCAATCCAATCCAATCCAATCCAATCCAATCCAATCCAATCCAATCCAATCCAATCCAATCCAATCCAATCCAATCCAATCCAATCCAATCCAATCCAATCCAATCCAATCCAATCCAATCCAATCCAATCCAATCCAATCCAATCCAATCCAATCCAATCCAATCCAATCCAATCCAATCCAATCCAATCCAATCCAATCCAATCCAATCCAATCCAATCCAATCCAATCCAATCCAATCCAATCCAATCCAATCCAATCCAATCCAATCCAATCCAATCCAATCCAATCCAATCCAATCCAATCCAATCCAATCCAATCCAATCCAATCCAATCCAATCCAATCCAATCCAATCCAATCCAATCCAATCCAATCCAATCCAATCATGAAATGACATGAAATGACATGAAATGACATGAAATGACATGAAATGAAATGAAAATAAAATTAAATAAAATTAAATTAGAATAAAATTTAATTAAAATCAAATTATAATCAAATTGAATTAAATTCAATTGAAATAAATTAAAATAAAATAAAACATAAAATTAAATTTAAATCAAAATAGAATTGAAATAAAATTAAATTAAATTTAAAAAATTAAATTAAATTATATTAAATTAAATATAAAAAAAAATGAATAGATAAATTATGCAATAAAATTAATAAATAAATAAAACAAAAATAAAACAAAATTCTATTTAAAGTGTAAAGAAAACTACAATTTAATTATTTATAAATTAAATCAAGTCAAGATCAAATAAAATTAGATTAAATTAAATTAATTTAAATAAAAAAAAAATAGATATTAAGTATTCAATAAAACAAATAGATAAATAAAGCAAAAATAAAATAAAATAAAACATCATGAAATAAAAAAGTAAATTGAATTAAAATAAAATAAATTAAATTAAATTATATTAGAAAATAAAACAGAATGTGTCCATGGGACACTTATGCCCCCGCTTGCAAGTTTGCTATTTTAGGGGGCATAGTTTTAGCCTGATAGTTAAGTAACAAAAGTGATAAGTTTTTCATTTTTTCAAGGAGCATAATTCTAAAACGACAAAAGTGAAATATTCCAAATTTGTACTCGGTCTGTCTTAACTGGCCCTTAACAACATATCCAAATTTCAATTTCAAATCATTCCATTGAGATTATCAAAAGTGAATGATTAATTGGAAACCTCGATTTTCTACATTTTTCGACATTGCAGGGGGTATAACTCTATAATGACATAAGTCTTTTATGGCTCTTAACAAGATATCCAAATTTCAAATCATTCTATTGAGATTATCAAGAGTTAATGATTGGAAACCTTGATTTTCTACATTTTTCGACTTTGCAACCTCAAATCAATCAATTCAAATTGTACTTGAAAATCACTGTTCATCCAATGAAATTTTGAAAGCTGAATCTCAGATCCACCCTGTTAGTTGGAAATAAAACTAAATCAGTTAGAATTGATAGGAAATTTACGAAACCAGACAGGGGAAATAAAAAAAAACGTTACTCTATATTAAGTAATGTCATCCTTTTTCTGCCAAATTCTATGCATATCGGTCAACTTTGAAGCAATTTATCTAAAAAAATATATAAGGATGGTGACAACAGTCGCCATACATGCACAGGCTCACAATAAAATCCTGGAATTGTTAGTTTTTTTAATTCTTTCTCCATATATAAGAGATCATAATGCATTAGTGAAAAGATTCGGAATATTTTATGATTTGTATAGTTTGTTCTTATGCTGTGCTGTAACAAAACTGTCCCAGCTGTTTACAAGCATGTTAAACGCCACAATATATTGCATGTGCCTGCTCCAACTCAGGAGCATGTAGTTCAGTGGTTGTCGTTTGTTGATGTCTTTTATATGTGTTTTTCGTAATGCATGTTGTTTTAAAATAGGCTATTGTAGCCGATAATACCGTATGTTTTTTTTCATTGTTGAAGATTATATGGTTGCCTTTATATAATTGCTCACATCCTCTACATTTGAACTTTGTGGGATAGTTCACAGGGGCTTGTTTAGTGGGTCAGACGAGGTTTTACTGTCAATGGCGATCGCTATCCTATACTAAACAAGCCCCTGTGGATAGTTGACTCATTTGCATTAATACCAAATCTCCTTATTAAAAGTTGAGGGGTGTGTGTATTTCTTTGGAAAATTTCAATGTTTTTCTCACAGGTCACCCAGTTTGAATAGAATATTTTGACATTTTGCTGTGCTCTATGATTTAAGTTAAGAGCAAACCAAAGCTCACAGCCTGTTGGTGGGTAGTTGATGACTATATGGTAAGCTCTGGGTGTCTTTTTGAGTATTGCATACGGTGATTTGGTGATGTCTTCATGCCATGCATTGTCCCATTACTTTATATAGACAGCTTATCAGTCAGCCTGATCTATCAAAGTAGCTCTCCTCGCCTTTTGTATAGTCAGACGAAAAACAAGATATAAACTGACTTAGCTTGGTATAAACATGTTTATTTAATATACTCATATAAATATAAAAAAGAAGATGTGGTATGATTGTCAATGAGACAACTCTGCACAAGAAACCAAAATAACACAGAAATTATCAACTATAGGTCATCGTACGGCCTTCAACAATGAGCAAAGCCCATACCGCATAGTCAGTTATAAAAGGCCCCGAAATGACAATGTAAAACAATTCAAACAAGAAAACTAGCGGCCTTCTTTATGCACAAAAATTGAACGAAAAACAAAAATGTAACACATAAAAAAATGTAAAAAAAAAATATTTTAATAAATGTTGAAAATATTATTGTGTTTGTGAGTGGAAAACTACTTAAAATTGTAGAAATATTCAAAAGTAGCTCTCGCGTTTTTGTTCTGCGGCTACGTTAACGGAACACCAATCAAGTAATCGATCTTCATGACTATGGCTTCAATATTCAATGGTATAAAATATCATGTTCTGCTTGTCGTAGACTCAAAAAGACTTCAAGTTGGAATAGATCTACGAAGACTAAAGAAAGTTCATGTGTGGTTTGGCATTGTACATGTCCACGACACCGATGTCCAGATATTGTTCGGAAGATGTTTTGAGAAGTAACGATGCTACCGGACATGTAAAATTAAACTGTTACAGTATATTACAGAACACAAAACTGGCTATCTTTGCTGTAAATACAAGTTAAAACCGGACATGGTTTACATTAAAGCTAAAAATCCCAATCCCACGGCATCAAATAATTTAAAAAAAAAACATATGATACTACCATATACCTCTAGTAGGCAGTAAAAGTGCTATATGTACGTTTTGTTTGGGTCTAGCCCAAGAATAAGTAAGTTCAAGTCTTTTTAGAACGTTATCGGAAGGACATACTAATACAAAAACTTAGTACCAGTGTTATATGAACGTTATCGGAAGGACGTACTTCTACAAAAACTTAGTAAATAAATGTTTTGGAAGAACATATTCCCACAAAAATTGAGTACCAGAGTTATATGAACGTTATCGGAAGGACATTTCATACAAAAACTTTGTACTAGTGTTATATGAATATTATCGGAAGGACATACTCCTACAAAAACTTAGTATCAGTGTTAAATGAATATATCCGAAGGACATACTCCTACCAAAATTGAGTACCAGTGTTATATGAACGTTATCGGAAGGTCATCACATGTATGAATTTTCGCATACCACACTTGTAAAGATCATAACATTCATGATTTCTCGTGTATCTATTGTCACTTAATCCTTCACTCAACACATGTGTCACACATTATTTTGGTACCGTCAATTTTATATTTCAAACTGTCTAACTATATTGATTTCTATTATGTACATTTCGTTTACAGCATGCATATTTAATGTATTCAATACTAAGAATGATCTAGAAAGTCGCTATGAATTTACATGTCCGAAATATTTGTTTACATCTGAAACATGTAAGATTATAAATTTCTATTTGTCAATAACCTTTTAAACTGTAGGCTAATCCAAACATCTTACAAGTTCGTTATGCAACTTTTATACGGTCATATCAAATACACACTTAATTTAATTTACCGATAGATTGATCACCTATCGTAACTCTCTTTGATAAACGTAATCAATCTGTTATCTAATTTCTGTTGACGAAATGACCATAACAAACTGTGTTGCAATAGCAACTTCTATTTGGTATTTAAAGAAAGATAAATTTGTATATAAGGACTCCGTTTGGATATGCCAACGAGAGCACATGAACTGCGTTCGGATTTTCCATCGCAATCATATACATTGTTTTTGGTTTAAATTAACTAAGTTGTAACACTGATACTTTATATTTGGACTTTATTAAATGAATTTGGACTTTACCAATTTGTTTATGTTTACTGTATTGAACTGCCGACTTGTGTGTGAATAAAGAGCTAGTACCCCGCATTGTGAATCGTTCCCAAAGACGGAATCCCACTCGAAGCCATTTGACAATATTTATCTGGAAAGGTACAAAATCTGTCTTCATACATGTACACCACTTTTGTAAATTTCATGAATTCTCGTGTGCCTATAAAAGTGACTTTTTTCACTTAATTATTTACCGATACAGGTAAATGTGCATGCAATTATTCATCACAAGTATGGGTTATAATGTCTTTACGATAATAACCGTCGGAACTAAAGCTTGTACCCATACGTCACATTTTAGGTCTTCTTTTATCAGTATATGTTTTTGTATGTCTCAGACAATTACTGATTCTGCCAACTCTTTTTCAAAATATCACATCTTATCTTTCCAAGTATGGATTTTCATGTGTTTATTACGATTGCTTTTGTGACCAAATGCTTTACCACATACATCACATCTGTAATGTTTTTCGCCAGTATGTGTTTTAATGTGTGTACGACAAGAACTGCTTTGGCCAAATTCTTTTCCACAAATATAACATGCGTAAGGTTTTTCGCCAGTATGTTTTTGCATGTGTACATTATAGTTGCTCTTGGTACTAAATTCTTTACCACATTCATCACATTTGTAAGGTTTTTCACCAGTATGTGTTCTCATGTGAATTAGACAATTATCTTTTTTGCAAAACTTTTTTTCACAAATATCACACTTGTAAGGTTTTTCGCCAGTATGTGTTCTCATGTGAGTTAGACAATTACTTTTTCTGCGAAACTGTTTTCCACAAACATCACATCTGTAAGGTTGTTCACCAGTATGCTTTCTCATGTGAATTCGACAGGCGCTTTCTCGTTGAAACTCTTAATCACAAAAAACACATTTAAAATGTTTTTCCCCAGTATGAATTCTCATGTGTTCATTATAGTTGCCTTTCTGACCAAATTCCTTATCACATACATCACATTTGTAAGGTTTTTCGCTAGCATGTGTTCTCATGTGAATTTGATAAATATTTTTTTGGCAAAATTCCTTTCCACAAATATCACATTTGTAAGGTTTTCCACCAGTATGGATTTTCTTGTGTATATTATAATTGCCTTTATGACCAAATACTTTTCCACATTTATCACATTCGTAAGGTGTTTCGCCAGTATGGATTTTCTTGTGAACTTTACAGTTGCTGTTTTGGACAAATCCTTTTCCACAAATATCACATTTGTAAGGTTTTTCGCCAGTATGGATTTTCTTGTGTATATTATAATTGCCTTTGCTACTAAATTCTTTACCACATACATCACATCTGTAATGTTTTTCGCCAGCATGTGTTATCATGTGTGTACGACAAGAACTGCTTTGGCCAAATTCTTTTCCACAAATATAACATGCGTAAGGTTTTTCGCCAGTATGTTTTTGCATGTGTACATTATAGTTGCTCTTGGTACTAAATTCTTTACCACATTCATCACATTTGTAAGGTTTTTCACCAGTATGTGTTCTCATGTGAATTAGACAATTATCTTTTTTGCAAAACTTTTTTTCACAAATATCACATTTGTAAGGTTTTTCGCCAGTATGTGTTCTCATGTGAGTTAGACAATTACTTTTTCTGCGAAACTGTTTTCCACAAACATCACATCTGTAAGGTTGTTCACCAGTATGCTTTCTCATGTGAATTCGACAGGCGCTTTCTCGTTGAAACTCTTGATCACAAAAAAACACATTTAAAATGTTTTTCCCCAGTATGAATTCTCATGTGTTCATTATAGTTGCCTTTCTGACCAAATTCCTTATCACATACATCACATTTGTAAGGTTTTTCGCTAGCATGTGTTCTCATGTGAATTTGATAAATATTTTTTTGGCAAAATTCCTTTCCACAAATATCACATTTGTAAGGTTTTCCACCAGTATGGATTTTCTTGTGTATATTATAATTGCCTTTATGACCAAATACTTTTCCACATTTATCACATTTGTAAGGTGTTTCGCCAGTATGGATTTTCTTGTGAACTTTACAGTTACTGTTTTGGACAAATCCTTTTCCACAAATATCACATTTGTAAGGTTTTTCGCCAGTATGGATTTTCTTGTGTATATTATAATTGCCTTTGTTACTAAATTCTTTACAACATTCATCACATTTGTAAGGTTGTTTACCAGTAATATTTTTCATTTGACGTAGACAAGAGCTTTTTCGGTGAAACTCTTTGTCTGCAGTAGCCTCTTTACTGGACATAACTAAGTGTTACAGTCTGTTCACAGATGTGTTTTTTATCTACAACATACAAATACCAATTTATTTAAAGATGGTAGGTAAACTATGTTATAATTACAACTATAAGCAGTATGTATTGTGTACATACATTTGTACTAGAAGTCTGATTTTTTTCATTTATCCCTGTTCAGGAGCACCTGAGAGCACCGCGTTTTTTTTTTGTGGGATTGGTTTCCCTTGATGGACCGCTGTTTATCTTGTCGTCGTTTCGTAGTTTTCCAATGCTCGCCGACTCGCTTTCGACTTTATTGAGAGTGAATGTTTCTTTGTCATCATTGGTCTCTCTTTTAACAAATAAACTAGAATATTGTGGATACCTTTTTTTTTTTACAAAAACAGATTATGTCATTACTTTTGTTTGAGTACCTCTTAAAAAACTATAATTTCGACCAAAAAAAGAAAGAAAGAGATTAAGGTACAAAACTTTGATAATGGGACGAAAAAGATAAAAAAAGAAAAAAAAAAAAGATTATCAAAAAAGTATTAGGCCTAAGATCTTGCATGCCAGACGCGGGTTACATCTTCATAAGACTCTCAGTGATGCTCGAATAGAAAAAAGTTAAATAGCCAAATCAAGTATAAATTAGAAGAGGGTCAATAATTTTTCACAGATTTTTCCAAAATACGACTACGGTAAATAGTTTTGCTTGAGTTAAAAAAATCTTTAGGATTTACAAGAATTCAGAATTACGCCAACTGTAAGTTTAAAAATATGACTATGTTTACATTTACACTGTGTCTAAACCACACCGACAAAATTTGTTCGGACTCGATGGTATCTAACATCGGGCACAATGACGGAACATCAATAGACAGAAGAAAGATAGATTTCTCCTTATTTTCTTATTTTTTTTCATGATATCAAAGAATATATATACATATACAACTATTTTCTATTGTGATATGCAATATTTTCTACAACTGTTCTATATTAACGGAGAAATAAGTAAAATGCATGTCAAAATGACGAATTGAGTGAACCTTGCCTCGAAATTGTTTAATTTCTCGTTAAATTGTTCATTTTGTACGGAAAGAAAGGTACGGGAAGATAGATATTGACACGGAGATTGCAAAACTAGTCATTATGAGCATCTCAATACTTGTATTTCTGTGTATGGAACGAAAGAAATGGGTCATGTCAAAATAGAACTGGCCGGTTTCGTCAATGTTTACCACCCGGTTTCGTCATAGATTTCACAATGTATAACCCGGTTTGGTAAAAAAAAAAGATTCATAATCGCATTACATTATAATTAATTGATTATTTAACTTCAGAGTTGAAAAGGAGTTTTGTGGGTCGTTGGAAAACAACTTCTTTCACCGGACAACGGCTTATTTTTTATATGAGTCTCAGATTCAAATAAATAAGAAGCAAACACTTGAATTCCTACTCTCATAGAACACAAATATTTTTATTTTACTTTGCATTCCGAAATTTTTTAACAGGAGATTGAGGTTAAAGCTCTCTAAATATGCGTTTTCTATATGAGTTATGGGAAAATATTTTGAACAAGTTTAAACTTGAAATTAAAGTTTACGGTCTTAAAAATCGAAACACACAATTGATATGTGATTTTCTCGCACAAAAGGATGGGCACCTTTATAAGTAATCTAATCATTCGATGTATGTAATCTTTTCTATCATCGTTAAAAAATAAATCTTCTAAAGGATAAACGTTGATATTAAGACAAATGTATATGCATGCATAATCGACATAGAAAATGAATGTAGGATTACAACTACCATGCATTAAAATAAAATTTATTTATCACTAATTGTAACTATACTGCTATGTACAAATTAGTATAATAGTCTCAGGTCATCGACAAAATTCAATAATAATTATTTTGTTAACATTACTAAAAAAAAAACCGGGTCTGTACTGTCGCCATTGTGTTATGATGATCGTACACTGACGTTGGTCAATATATTTGACAATATATACGGACAGACGGATTCAGTTTATTTCAAAGTGGACGTTATTCGAACAGCTTTTACATACTGTCGAGTTGAACAATATTTTGATTATTTTTTGCTTTACAAAATCGTTAAATACATGAATCAATATAGTTTTGGCAACCAAAGCCGGTGGGGTCGGGGGCGTGCAACCTATACGTCTTCCAGATTCGCCACTTATCTTATAAAGTGTATACCGAATTGAAATATTGTAAGAAATGAGAAAACAGGGACACCGGGAAATCGGATTATGTGAGTTGGATTATGCTTATTATAAACCTTCTCCTTGGTATTTGTAAACAAGCAGACATAGTGATTCGAATTCATAGCGTTTTGAACTATTTGTATAAAGCTGCATATGTCAAAAGTTAGAAGGTTTGACTGGAACATATACAAGTATGGTACACAGATCTGACGATTTCTTTCTTGTTTATAATAAACATAATCCAACTCACATAATCCGATTTCGCGGATGTCCCTGTTTTCTTATTTCTTACAATATTTTAATTCGGTATACACTTTATGAGATAAGTGACGAATTTCAAGTTCTTTTTTTCGATTTCTATACATTTTTTTTCAAATATATATAAAAGTTATATAGCAAAAATGATAAGGAAGACAAAATATACAAATAAGTCGACTTGGCCGACATCCTAATAAAACTTATTGACCTTTAATTACGAGTCTTTTTTTCCATTTCTTTGCGTTTTTACACTCACGTTACAATTTTGACAGGACGTATTATTGTATACATCTGTCTGTCCGTCTGTCCGCCCACCTGTCCGTCCGTCCGTCCTTTCATCCGTCCGTTCCTCCATCTATCAGTCGTTCGGTCCGTCCGTCCGTGTATCAATCCGTCTATCCGTCTGTCCAGCATAAACATGTCGCACCATAACTTGAGGACAGCTTATCTTATTTCTTAAAATTTAACATAGTTATTTCTTATAATGGTCAAACGATCTGTAAACCTTTTAGTGAAAATCAAATTAAATCTTTTTGAGTTACAGGAAATGTAAGTGAAACAGGAATGTGGGTTTTTTAACATGTCGCGCCATATCTCAAAAACGAAGTATTATAACTACATCAAACTTTACATACTTCTTAGTTATATAAATCTTTTAAACTTCTGTTTACTTTTTGGTGATGTTTAAAATTTTGGTTTAATAGTGATTGATTTTTTTTTGGTAAAACAAAAGGGGGGTCACTTATTGTGATGTATCTCAAAACATATTTATGATTATTGTTTACATTTTACTCACTTCTTATTAATATTAATCCGTTAAGATCTCTGTACTTTTTGGTGATGATTCAAACTTTTATTTTAGAGTTATTGAGTTTTTTGTAAAAATAGAGGTTTTCACATGGTGCGCCCTATCTCAGAAACTATTTCTGATTATTGCATACAACTTCACTCATAAGACGACGGGCGTATCATGCGGTCATGGCGCAGCTGTTTATTGCCAATTATGATACAAAATTCCCCTCTTTGACAAATTTAAAATTAGTTTGAAGTTAAGTGAAATAAGGGATACACCTTTCATTTGGGGAAAAAATGTGTATTACCATAATAATCTATGCCCAAACGTGCACGTTTAAAATAGATTTTAACACGCGAAGTTTACTTTACAATAAATATATATTTAAATTCTCGAAAGAAAATGTTCAGATCCGTGTTAACGCTGCTTTTTATTAATTTGTTTGTTTAAAAAAAAAAAAAAAAGGTGATATATATAGACGAAACCGGGTGATTGCATAGTAAATAACATTGACGAAACCGGTTTATTTTAATTTGACATGACCCTTTTCTTTCGTTCCATACACAGAAATACAAGTATTGAGATGCTTATAATAACTAAATTTGCAATCTTCGGGTCAGTATCTATCTTCCCGTACCTTTCTTTCCGTACAAAATGAACAATTTAACGAGAAATTAAACAATTTCGAGGCAAGGTTCACTCAATTCGTCATTTTGACATGCATTTTTACTTATTTCTCCGTTAATATAGAACAGTTGTAGAAAATATTGCATATCACAATAGAAAATAGTTGTATATGTATATATATTCTTTGATATCATGAAAAAAATAAGGAAATAAGAAGAAATCTATATTTCTTCTGTCTATTGATGTTCCGTCATTGTGCCCGATGTTAGATACCATCGAGTCCGAACAAATTTTGCCGGTGTGGTTTAGACACAGTGATTTATATCAGTGATATATCATGATAACGCAGAAATGTTGACTACGTAGCATGTAATAACTTCGGGGAGTTAACTTCAACCAGCAGATGCATTGACCCGATTGATGCGGAAAAAAAAATAATAAAATTTATTTCATATCGGTTGAGAATCAGATTCTCTTATTGGATTAAAAGGGGTCACATGACATTCATTATTCTTCAGTAATAAATTCCATCGGTCATTAACAGAAAAAACGGACCAGAAAACCGGTCGTTAACGAACTTTACATGATAATGACCGATGGGGCGTGGTTTCCGTCTGATAATGACCGTTGGGGCGTGGTTTCCGTCTGATAATGACTGTTGGGGCGTGATTTCTCTGTTAATGACCGGTGGGGCGTGGTTTCTCTGTTTAGAGAGATGTACCTTTCACAAATAACTTAAAACTTGTACTTTATTCTTCCATAGATATAAGCTTATTGACCCTTTAAATAAACTTATTCTAAATGTTAGCAATTCATCTCTGTATTTGAATATTGGTTTTATGTCCCATTTATGCCATTATGTTTTCTGGTCTGTGCGTCAGTCCGTCTGTTCGTTCGTCCGTCCATTCGTTCGTCCCGCTTCAGGTTAAAGATTTTTGGTCCAGGTAGGTTAAAGATTTTTGGTCCAGGTAGGTTAAAGATTATGGTCGAGAAGTTTTTCATGAAGTTGAAGTCCAATCAGCTTGAAACTTAGTACCAATGTTTCTTGTGATATGATCTTTTTAATGCCAAATTAGAGATTATACCTCATTTTCACGGTCCACTTAACATGGAAATGATAGTGCAGATGGGGCATCCGTTGACTTAGGACACAACATTTTGTTATTGGTATAAATATAGATTTTGTTACCGTAAATTAATAGCAGACTAGACACTATTGTTATATACATATGCACTTTAATGGATCTACCATCTGTCGACGCATGTATCTTGGCGTTGAACAAGGTAATGGTTTTCTCTAACTGTTTATATGACGTCTTTTCACTGCATCCATCCATTGTATGTTGGATGTGATTGATAATTTAGTCTTGATGCACGATTTTTTTTATTGGCTTTGAACTAGCTGTCACTGACTGCGAGTCTTCTCAGATATGTACTTTTTGTTGTTGGAATGTACAAGTACCATGTCAGGTCCATGTGTTTTGTTATATGTATTTAGCCTTTTTCAACACAATTTTATAAAATTGAGAATGGACATATAGTTCGTTCATATGCTATGCTGTTACATCACTGTCCGAATTAAGGGTAGGGTTGAGATTCCGCTAACATGTTTAACCCCGCCACATTTTGTATATATTTGTCTGTACCAAGTTAGGAGCCTGTAATTTAGTTGTCGTTTGTTGCTGTGTTAAACATTTGTTTTTCGTTCAGTTGTTTTTACATTAATATACATGTAGTTTTGTCGTTTGGTTTCATATTTGTGATTTTGGGGTCTTTCAAAGCCGACAATGCGGTATGGGCTTTGCGTATTGTTGAAGGCTTTACAGTGACCTATAAAGATCTGTTAATTTCTGTGTCATTTGTTCTTTTGTGCAGAGTTGTTTAATTGGCAATCATACCACATCTGTGTTATTCTGCTTGTTTATTTTAAATATGATGGCATACAAACCATCAAAGTTTGAAAGATATTTGTCAAACATTTTCACAGCATTTGCGTTCAAAACGCCTTGGGCAGTTGGAGTGACGGATAGATACTGTTACTATATATATATCTATATTCAATAACATTTCAGCACAGGCACTTGTTTCTGTCAATATGTGGTTTACTATCCATACCCGTACTAAAAAATCACTCGATTTTTAATTTTAGTACGGGTATGGATAGTAAACCCCATTTGTTTTTACTTGCTCTTGATGTAAACGTGTTATATTGGTCCTTATGGTATTTTGCTTAAAGTATATAATTTGATTCTTTTGTGGCCAAGAAACGTGACCGTCACGCGTTCGGCTAAAATAGAAAATAAGGATAACATGCAGTTTTTGACTTATATTTCAGAAACTAAAGTAGTTATAGTAAAATTGATAAGGAGTCAAATTATTCAACAGGTCGGCACTAATTCTGAAAAATCCGACAACACAATGTTGGGTTACTGCCCCTGAAATGCACAGTAACTTGTTTCTGTCAATATAAGGTTTACTATCCATACCCGTACTAAAAATCACGAGTTTTAGGGCCTTTATTGTACCTTTTTCTTCCTCAATTGGAGATATAACCCAGAGCCCAGAGGTAGATTAAAGGGGGAGCAGGGTTTTATTTTTAAAAAAAATGGTTGAATATAGAGGAAACGCAGGCGGATCAATCCATTTTAAAAAAGGGTTCCTAACCCAGGACAAAAAGGGGGGATTGTATAGGGAACAAAAAATCTTACCCCTTTTGAATCCGCCACTGTGGAATCACTGAAGAATGAGAAGAGCGGGCCCTTACTTTATGAAAATTTCTAAATCTACGCTAAATAAGCTTTTTTGTCAACAAATCATCTCGCCAACAATTACAACTAGATGCATTTACTACCTATCTATTATATCTATTATACTGACAATGAACAAATAATACAAATAAAATTCTATTTGGAAGTCTCATACCTTGATAAACTCGTAACATAGTACAAGTGACGTATTTGATCACGTGAGATTCATTGCTAGAAAAAAATACCTTTTAAATTAACTAAGAAAGTTGGTTTTATATAATTTAAACAAAAAATTAAGGTATTTTACACTTTATCTATTTCATAAATAAAAAGCAAGATATACATGTTTAATTGAGATATATATGATTAAAGACCGTACACTTAAGTTATAGTTTGAAGCAAGCGCATAGGTCATCATATATATACGTCTTCAAATTTCGAAGTGTCGGGATTTTACTAAAATAAACGCAATTGAGTTAATTTTTGGTGCATCTGAAAGATAATGTAAAAGCCTTTAAGAATAATACCGTAATTCAATGAACAAATAAGTTTTTCATAGAAAAATATAATATGTTTGTAGGAAATGCATACTTAAACCCCATGCCTACTTTGGTGAATATATATACTTTTCAATTAACCGGAAACTGTTCATGAGAGAAATGTAAAAATAGTTTTGATGAAACCTTTTCAAATTACGTCAACGAATAAATATCAGGAAATAAGTTAAAACTCAAATGAAACTAAAGCAATTGATATGTTTGTACAATTCAATTGTATCTTACCTCTATATCCATAAGTTGTGTCTTTGTTTATTCACTTTGAAAAAAACACACAGATTTGTCAAATTCTGGAAATTCTGGAAAACCCAAAAATAATTGTGAGGCTGTTTATTTTATTACGTCATGTAGAAATTATGCGTATAAATATGTGACAACTTAACGAATCGAATATGTATGTTGTTTATACAGAGCAAACGCCACATTTATTTTTACTATACAGACAATTCTTACTTTAAGTCAACAATATAAATTTTAGAACTGTATTTTCTTCAATTTAAGAACCTTGCTAAACTGCAAAAAAAGATATGTTTTAGGAAAACAAAGTTCTCAATCCCAACTTCGAAGATATTTATAAATATCTTGATTTTGGACTAATTGGTATTTTTTGCAATTTATTTTAATGTTATTATAATGTACTTCAAAGGTTAGTTTTATTTATAGACGAGTTTAAAAAATGCAGAAAAATATAAGCTCTCTAAATATAAAAAAATCGTATATTATATTCCCGTGAAGCAATTAAAATAAGAAAACACAAAACGTGAACCTCGTTGGCAGTTTAACTGTCCGTCTGGTATATTTCGTCCCTCTTTTTTTGATCTATTAATATATAGATATCCATGATTTATCCTCATTCTGTACATGGGATTTGGAAAACTGACATGTATTCTTTTAACTTTGGACCTCAATCAAAATATTTCCATAGCTTAACTCACCTGGGTCTTTAGGTCCAGGAAACCTTATGCAATTGCCTATCTTTTGTACCTAATGTGGATAAAAGCTTAGCCGTAGGGAGTTTTGTATGAATTAAAAAAGTGAATGGAAAAATCAGCCTACCCCACCTTTGGACATCAATTAAAAAAGTTCCTTGAATTTACCCACCCGGGTTTTAAAGTCCAGATAACCTTAAGTAATTGCCTATCTTTTGTACCAAAGGTGGACAAAACCTTTGTCGTCGGGAATTTTAAATGAATGAAAGAAGGGAGTTGCTATGGACACCCTACCCCAACTTTGGACCTCAATTGAAAAACGTTCCATAACTTAACCCACCCGGGTCTTTTGGTTCATGCAACCTTATGCAATAACCTATCAGTTGTACCTTATGTGGACAAAACCTTTGCCACAGGGATTTTTTTTATAAATTAAAGAGGGGAAGTGGTAGGGTCACCCTATCCCAAATTGGCACCTCTATTAAAAACGTTAAAACACTTTACCCATCTTGGTCGTTGGGTCCAAACAACCTCTGTACTTATTGTTGACAAAAGCTTTGCCGTAGGGAACTTTTGATAAATTAAAGGAGGGAGGTGGTAGGGGCACACTACCTAAACTTTTAACCTCAATCAAAAACGTTTATAAACCTTACCCACCTTGGTCTTTGGGTCCAGACAACCTTAAACAAAATTCCTATCATTTGAACTAAGTGTGGACAAAACCTTTCCCGTAGGGATTTTTTTATGAATTGCAGAATAGATGATTGGGTGTCACCCTACCATAACTATTGTGTATTAAAGGGCATGAGTGGGGTGTAAGATGTATATATTATATATTAAGGTGTGATAGATACAATAGAATCATTATTACAAAGATATGATGTCTGTATGTATTATATAGTTGATTGTGTATGACTAGAATGTCACAAATGCCTGACTAGGGTGTTACAAGGGCATGCCTGGGGTGTTAGATGTAGACATTATAAATGAAGGTGTGATAGATAGTTGAGTGTGTACGACTAGGATGTCACAAATGCCTGACTAGGGTGTTACAAGGGCATGACTTGGGTGCTAGATGAAGACATTATAAATGAAGGTGTGATAGATACAATAGAATCATTATTACAAAGATATGATGTCTGTATGTGTTATATAGTTGATTGTTTATGACTAGAATATCACAAATGCCTGACTAGGGTGCTATGAGGGCATGACTGGGGTGTTAGATGAAGACATTATAAATGAAGGTGTGATAGATACAATAGAATAATTATTACAAAGATATGATGTCTGTATGTATTATATAATTCATTGTGTATGACTAGGATGTCACAAATGCCTGACTAGGGTGTTACAAGGGCATGACTTGGGTGTTAGATGAAGACATTACAAATGAAGGTGTGATAGATACAATAGAATCATTATTACAAAGATATGATGTCTGTATGTGTTATATAGTTGATTGTTTATGACTAGAATGTCACAAATGCCTGACTAGGGTGCTATGAGGGCATGACTGGGGTGTTAGATGAAGACATTATAAATGAAGGTGTGATAGATACAATAGAACAATTATTACAAAGATACATGTATGATGTCTATGTATTATATAGTTGATTGTGGATGACTGGGATGTCCCAAATGCTTGACTAGGTTACTATGAGGGCATGACTGGGGTGTTAGATGAAGACATTATAAATGAAGGTGTGATAGATACAATAGAACAATTATTACAAAGATATGATGTCTGTATGTATTATAAAGTTGATTGTGTATGACTAGGATGTCACAAATGCCAGACTAGGGTGTTTCAAGGGCATGACTGGGGTGTTAGATGAAGACATTATAAATGAAGGTGTGATAGATACAATAGAACAGTTATTACAAAGATTTGATGTCTGTATGTACTGTATAGTTGATTGTGTATGACTGGGATGTCCCAAATGCCTGACTAGGGTGTTATGAGGGCATGACTGGGGTGTTAGATGTAGACCTTATATATGTAGGTGTGATAGATACGATAGAACTATTATTACAAAGATGTGATGTCTGTGTGTATTATATAGTTGATTGTGTATGACTGGGATGTCCCAAATGCCCGACTAGGGTGCTATGAGGGCATGACTGGGGTGTTAGATGAAGACATTATAAATTAAGGTGTGATAGATACAATAGAACAATTATTACAAAGATACATGTATGATGTCTATGTATTATATAGTTGATTGTGTATGACTGGGATGTCCCAAATGCCTGACTAGGTTACTATGAGGGCATGACTGGGGTGTTAGATGAAGACATTATAAATGAAGGTGTGATAGATACAATAGAATAATTATTACAAAGATATGATGTCTGTATGTATTATATAGTTGATTGTGTATGACTAGGATGTCACAAATGCCAGACTAGGGTGTTACAAGTGCATGACTGGGGTGTTAGATGAAGACATTATAAATGAAGGTTTGATAGATACAATAGAACAATTATTACAAAGATATGATGTCTGTATGTATTATATAGTTGATTGTGTATGACTAGGATGTCATAAATGCCTGACTAGGGTGTTACAAGGGCATGACTGGGTGTTAGATGTAGACCTTATATATGTAGGTGTGATAGATACAATAGAATAATTATTACAAAGATTTGATGTCTGTATGTATTATATAGTTGATTGTGTATGACTAGGATGTCACAAATGCCTGAGTAGGGTGTTACAAGGGCATGACTGGAGTGTTAGATAGGACACTATAAATAAGGGGTGATAGATACAATAGAACAATTCTTACAAAGAAATGATGTCTGTATGTATTATAAAGTTGATTATGTATGACTAGGATGTCATAAATGCCAGACTAGGGTGTTACAAGGGCATGACTGGGTGTAAGATGTAGACCTTATATATGTAGGTGTGATAGATACAATAGAATAATTATTACAAAGATTTGATGTCTGTATGTATTATATAGTTGATTGTGTATGACTAGGATGTCACAAATGCCTGAGTAGGGTGTTACAAGGGCATGACTGGAGTGTTAGATAGGACACTATAAATAAGGGGTGATAGATACAATAGAACAATTCTTACAAAGAAATGATGTCTGTATGTATTATAAAGTTGATTATGTATGACTAGGATGTCATAAATGCCAGACTAGGGTGTTACAAGGGCATGACTGGGGTGTTAGATGAAGACATTATAAATGAAGGTGTGATAGATACAATAGAACAATTATTACAAAGATATGATGTCTGTATGTATTATATAGTTGATTTTGTATGACTAGGATGTCACAAATGCCAGACTAGGGTGTTTCAAGGGCATGACTGGGGTGTTAGATGAAGACATTATAAATGAAGGTGTGATAGATACAATAGAACAATTATTACAAAGATATGATGTCTGTATGTATTATATAGTTGATTGTGTATGACTAGGATGTCACAAATGCCTGACTAGGGTGTTACAAGGGCATGACTGGGGTGTTAGATGAAGACATTATAAATGAAGGTGTGATGGATACGATAGAACAATTATTACCAAGTTATGATGTCTGTATGTATTATATACTAGTAGTTGATTGTGTATGACTGGGATGTCCCAAATGCCTGACTAGGGTGCTATGAGGGCATGACTGGAGTGTTAGATGTAGACCTTATATATAAAGGTGTGATATATACAATAGAACAATTATTACAAGGATATGATGACTGTATGTATTAAGTTGATTGTGTATGACTAGGATGTCACAAATGCCAGACTAGGATGTTACAAGGGCATGACTGGGGTGTTAGATGAAGACATTATAAATAAAGGTGTGATAGATACAATAGAACAATTATAACAAAGATATGTTGTCTATATGTATTATATAGTTGATTGTGTATGACTAGAATGTCATAATTACCTGACTAGGGTGTTACAAGGACATGACTGGGGTGTTAGATAGGACATTATATATAAAGGTGTGATAGATACAATAGAACAATTATAACAAAGATATGATGTCTGTATGTATTATATAGTTGATTGTGTATGACTAGGATGTCACAAACGCCAGACTAGGGTGTTACAAGGGCATGACTGGGGTGTTAGATGAAGACATTATAAATGAAGGTGTGATAGATACAATAGAACAATTATTACAAAGATATGATGTCTGTATGTGTTATATAGTTGATTGTTTATGACTAGAATGTCACAAATGCCTGACTAGGGTGCTATGAGGGCATGACTGGGGTGTTAGATGAAGATATTATAAATGAAGATGTGATAGATACGATAGAACAATTATTACAAAGATACGATGTCTGTATGTATTATAAAGTTGATTGTGTATGACTAGGATGTCACAAATGCCTGACTAGGGTGTTACAAGGGCATGACTGGAGTGTTGGATGAAGACATTATAAATGAAGGTGTGATAGATACAATAGAACAATTATTACAAAGATATGATGTCTGTATGTATTATATAGTTGATTGTGTATGACTAGGATGTCACAAATGCCTGACTAGGGTGTTACAAGGGCATGACTGGGGTGTTAGATGAAGATATTATAAATGAAGGTGTGATAGATACAATAGAACAATTATTACCAAGATATGATGTCTGTATGTATTATATAGTTGATTGTGTATGACTAGGATGTCACAAATGCCTGACTAGGGTGTTACAAGGGCATGACTGGGGTGTTAGATGAAGATATTATAAATGAAGGTGTGATAGATACAATAGAACAATTATTACCAAGATATGATGTCTGTATGTATTATATAGTTGATTGTGTATGACTAGGATGTCACAAACGCCAGACTAGGGTGTTACAAGGGCATGACTGGGGTGTTAGATGAAGACATTATAAATGAAGGTGTGATAGATACAATAGAACAATTATTACAAAGATATGATGTCTGTATGTGTTATATAGTTGATTGTTTATGACTAGAATGTCACAAATGCCTGACTAGGGTGCTATGAGGGCATGACTGGGGTGTTAGATGAAGACATTATAAATGAAGGTGTGATAGATACAATAGAACAATTATTACAAAGATATGATGTCTGTATGTATTATATAGTTGATTGTGTATGACTAGGATGTCACAAATGCCAGACTAGGGTGTTTCAAGGGCATGACTGGGGTGTTAGATGAAGACATTATAAATGAAGGTGTGATAGATACAATAGAACAATTATTACAAAGATATGATGTCTGTATGTATTATATAGTTGATTGTGTATGACTAGGATGTCACAAATGCCAGACTAGGATGTTACAAGGGCATGACTGGGGTGTTAGATGAAGACATTATAAATAAAGGTGTGATAGATACAATAGAACAATTATTACAAAGATATGATGTCTCTGTATGTATAATATAGTTGATGGTGTATGACTAGAATGTCACAAATGCCTGACATGGGTGTTATGAGGGCATGACTGGAGTGTTAGATGTAGACCTTATATATGTAGGTGTGATAGATACAATAGAACAATTATTACAAAGATATGATGTCTGTATGTATTAAGTTGATTGTGTATGACTAGGATGTCACAAACGAACGAATAATTAACAGGATATCAGTGTAGCGGTGAAACGGGTACATATGCGCTAATAGGGGTTTTTCAACTCAGAGAACACATAATTACAACCAGAGACATGAACACAATTAAAAAACGATTTATTTCAAGGTGCAACGTAAATCACGCGTATTAAAAGCGATTAAGGAACGAATAAGTAACAGGATATAAACCGAGCGGGTCAATTCATCTCTAAGAACACATTTCATCTATAAGAACACATTGTTATCACCAGAGACATGGACACAATTGAAAATCCTTTTCTAAAAGGTGCAACGTACAACAAACGTTTTATAAGTGAATAGGTACCGAATAGGTAACAGGGTATTAACCGAGAGCTGGAATGGTACATGCACGCTAATAGTGTCATTTCATCTCTAAGAACACATTGTTACCACCAGAGATATGAACACAATTTAAAAACGATTTATTTCAAGGTGCAACGTATACCCCGCGCATTAAAAGCGAATAAGGAACGAATAAGTAACAGGGTATTATCCGAGCGCTGGAACGAGTACACACGCGCTAAAAGGGGTATTTCATCTATAAGAACACATTATTACAACCAGAGATATGAACTTAATTGAAAATCCTTTTCTAAAAGGTGAAACGTACATCAAACGTATTATAAGTGAATAGGTAACGAATAGGTAACAGGGTATTAACCTAGCGCTGGAACGGGTACATGCACGCTAATAGGCTCATTTCATCTCTAAAAACACATTGTTACCACCAGAGACATGGACACAATTGAAAATCCTTTTCTAAAAGGTGAAACGTACAACAAACGTATTAAAAGTGAATAGGTAACGAATAGGGAACAAGGTATTAACCGAGCGCTGGATAGGGTACATACGCGCTAATAGGATAATTTCATCTCTAAAAACACATTGTTACCACCAGAGACATGAACACAATTAAAAAACGATTTATTTTAAAGTGCAACGTATACCCTGCGCATTAAAAGCAAATAAGGAACGAATAAGTAACGGGTATTAGTCGAGCGCTGAAACGGGTACATATATTCTATAAGGGTAATTTCACCTCTAAGAACCGACAGTTACCACCAGAGACACAAAAATATTTCTTTTTTTAAAGTGTAACGCATAAAACACGTTTTAAAAGCGAATAAGGAATGAATAAGTAACAGGGTATCAGTGTAGCGGTGAAACGGGTACATATGCGCTAATAGGGGATTTTTAACTCAGAGAACACATAATTACCACCAGAGACATGAAAGCAATCGATAATCGATTTATTTCAAGTTGCAACGTATACCACGTGTATTAAAAGCGAATAAGGAACGAATAAGTAACAGGGTATCAGTCGAGCGCTGAAACGGGTACATATGTTCTATTAGGGTAATATTTCACCTCTAAGAACCGACAGTTACCACCAGAGACACAAAAATATTTCTTTTTTTAAAGTGAAACGCATAACACACGTTTTATAAGCGAATAAGGAACGAATAAGTAACGGGGTATCGGTGTAGCGGTGAAACGGGTACATATGCGCTAATAGGGGATTTTTAACTGGCATGAAAATACGGATTTTTTGTGTTATTGAAATTTGCTGTTACAAAATATTATAAATTATTATAAATTAAGGAATGTATCTCCCTCATGCAAAGCTCTGATTCCTTTCACGGGTTTGGCTATACTTTTTGGACCTTTTGGATTATAGCTCTTCATCTTTTATATAAGCTTTGGATTTCAAAATTTTGGCCACGAGCATCACTGAAGAGACATGTATTGTCGAAATGCGCATCTGGTGCAAGAAAATTGGTACCGTTAATTTTATTAACTCAGAGAACACATAATTACCACCAGAGACATGAAAGCAATCGATAATCGATTTATTTCAAGTTGCAACGTATACCACGTGTATTAAAAGCGAATAAGGAACGAATAAGTAACAGGGTATCAGTCGAGCGCTGAAACGGGTACATATGTTCTATTATGGTTATTTCACCTCTAAGAACCGACAGCTACCACCAGAGACACAAACATATTTCTTTTTTTTAAAGTGCAACGCATAACACACGTTTTATAAGCGAATAAAAAAACGAATAAGTAACAGGGTATCAGTGTTGCACTGAAACGAGTACATATGCGCTAATAGGTTTTTTTTTCACTTCAGAGAACACATAATTACCGCCAGAGACGTGAAAGCAATAGATAATCGATTTATTCCAAGGTGCAGCGTATACCACGCGTATTAAAAGCGAATAAGTAACGAATAAGTAACAGGGTATCAGTCGAGCGATGAAACGGGTACATATGTTCTATTAGGGTTATTTCACTTTTAATAAACCGACAATTACCACCAGAGACACAAAAATATTTCTTTTTTAAAGTGAAACGCATAACACACGTTTTAAAAGCGAATAAGGAACGAATAAGTAACAGGGTATCAGTGTTGCACTGAAACGAGTACATATGCGCTAATAGGTGTTTTTTTTTCACTTCAGAGAACACATAATTACCGCCAGAGACGTGAAAGCAATAGATAATCGATTTATTCCAAGGTGCAGCGTATACCACGCGTATTAAAAGCGAATAAGGAACGAATAAGTAACAGGGTATCAGTCGAGCGCTGAAACGGGTACATATGTTCTATTAGGGTTATTTCACTTCTAAGAACCGACAGTTACCACCAGAGACACAAAAATATTTCTTTTTTAAAGTGTAACGCATAACACACGTTTTATAAGCGAATAAGGAACGAATAAGTAACAGGGTATCACTGAGTCGAGCGCTGAAACGGGAAGATATGTTCTATTAGGGTTATTTCACCTCTAAGAACCGAAATGGGTACATATGCGCTAATAGTTTTTTTTCAACTCAGAGAACACATAATTACCACCAGAGACATGAACACAATTAAAAAACGATTTATTTCAAGGTCCAACGTAAACCACGCGTATTAAAAGCGATTAAGGAACGAATAAGTAAACCGAGCGGGTCATTTCATCTCTAAGAACACATTGTTATAACCAGAGACATGGACACAATTGAAAATCCTTTTCTAAAAGGTGCAACGTACAACAAACGTATTATAAGTGAATAGGTAACGAATAGGTAACGAATAGGTAACAGGGTATTAACCGAGAGCTGGAACGGGTACATGCACGCTAATAGGGTCATTTCATCTCTAAGAACACATTGTGACCACCAGAGACATGGACACAATTGAAAATCCTTTTCTAAAAGGTGCAATGTACAACAAACGTATTATAAGTGATAGGTAACGAATAGGTAACGAATATGTAACGAATAGGTAACAGGGTATTAACCGAGAGCTGGAACGGGTACATGCACGCTAATAGGGTCATTTCATCTCTAAGAACACATTGTTACCACCAGAGAAATGAACACAATTAAAAAACGATTTATTTCAAGGTGCAACGTATACCCTGCGCATTAAAAGCGAATAAGGAACGAATAAGTAACAGGGTATTATCCGAGCGCTGGAACGAGTACATACGCGCTAATAGGGTTATTTCATCTATAAGAACACATTATTACAACCAGAGATATGAACTTAATTGAAAATCCTTTTCTAAAAGGTGTAACGTACAACAAACGTATTATAAGTGAATAGGTAACGAATAGGTAACGAATAGGTAACAGGGTATTAACCGAGCGCTGGATAGGGAACATGTACGCTAATAGGGTCATTTCATCTCTAAAAACACATTGTTACCACCAGAGACATGGACACAATTGAAAATCCCTTTTAAAAGGTGCAACGTACAACAAACATATTAAAAGTGAATAGGTAACGAATAGGTAACAGGGTATTAACCGAGCGCTGGAACGGGTACATGCGCGCTAATAGGGTCATTTCATCTCTAAGAACACATTGTTACCACCAGAGACATGGACACAATTGAAAAGCTTTTCTAAAAGGTGCAATGTATAACAAACGTATTACAAGTGAATAGGTAACAAATAGGTAACAAATAGGTAACAGGGTATTAACCGAGCGCTGGAACGGGTACATATGCGCTTATAGAGTCATATCACCTCTAAGAACCCAAATATACCACCAGAGACAACAAAACAATGGAAAATCATGTTTTAAAAGGTGCAACGTATGATACACGTATTATAAGCGAATTATAAGCGAGTAATGGAACGAATTACACAATGTAATAGCATGCTCCGAAACGATGTACACCCTGCTAACATGTTTAACCCCACCACATTATGTTAGTATGTGCCTGTCCCTAGACAAGAGCCTGAAATTAAGTAGTTATCGTTTGTTTTTGTGTTACATATTTGTTTTCCGTTTATTTTTTTGTGTATGAAATACGGCCGTTAGTTTTGTTGTTTGAATTGTTTGAGATTGTCAGGTCTGGGCCTTTTATAGGTTTGGGCTATGCTCATTGTTGAAGGCCGTACAGTGACCTATAGTTAATAATATCTGTGTCATTTTGGTCTATTGTGGGGTGTTGTCTCATTGGCAATTATACCACATCTTCTTTTTTTTATACAAGCGCTAACACGGTGATTTCATCCCTTCGAACCAAGATCCATCTTCAAACATACGGACATAAAGCAGTTAAAAGGTAGAACGTATAAAAATCAAATAAGGAACAAATGAGTATCGAACATAAAGTAAAAGGATCGGTTGAGCACAAACACATATAAATAGATCAAAAAAGGTCATTTTACCTCAACAAATTTAGAACTATTACCAGATATAAGAGTATAAACAATTAAAAAGGGGGAAGGCTATCAAAAATCGAATAAGTAACGAATAAGGAATAGGGAATAAGTAACGAATAGGTAACGATATGGAATAGGGAATAAGTAACGAATAGGTAACGAATAGGGAATAGGGAATAGGTAACGAATATGGAATAGGTCACGAATATGGAATAGGTAACGAATAGGGAATAGGGAATAAGTAACGAATAGGTAACGATAGGGAATAGGGAACAAGTAACGAATAGGTAACGAATAGGGAATAGGGAATAGGTAACGAATAGGGAATAGGGAATAGGTAACGAATATGGAAAAGGGAATAAGTAACCAACTTGACGTCCATATCAAAATATAAGTATACAAAATATAAAAACAAAGCAAGCAGACAAACCAAAGTGTTGATCTACATACAGTAGGAAATAAGCTGTAAGTTTCAGTTAGATATCATTTCTCCTTAAGACAATTTGAAATGAAACAAATGACATACAAAAATGATCCTTTGTCATCATTTTATTTTTACTATAAGATTTTGTCAAATAAGCAGTGTAAAAAAATTCTAACTTCATTGCAGAGGCTTGTATAGGGTATATTGGGATACGGAATATTTGCCATTTTAATCTTAGGGATATGGTGATATTTGTCCTAAAAGTAAATGGGATATGGGATATTGATGCATTTTGAACAGATATATCATGTTAAGGAGGGGTATTTGCGAAAAATACCAGTCGAGAGAATGTTAAATTTCACGAGCCGTAAGACGAGGGAAATTCATTCTCAAGACTGGTATTTTTCGCAAATACCCCTCAATAACATGATATATCTGTTTAATTACACCGAATGTTAATGTACTAAAACGCATTGATGATCGTGACGTTACAAGCGTCCAGTCGGATAGAGTATTTTTTGGCAAATACCACGGCAGAGAGGGTAAAAAAGGCATATCCTTTTAGCAAATACCCCGGCGGCGTTAAAAATGAACAATATTCATTTGATAACAGTAAATTGGTGAAAAATACACTGGCTATTAACCAATCAAAACCCCGGATTCTTATATAAGGCGTAATTAATAAGGATATTGAACTTTTAACATGAAAAAAAATATGTGGAATTTAAAAGTTAAGTACAGAAATATTTACATCTCACTTGATAGTCCTTGATAAAATTGCCCAAAACAGTTTAATATTAAAGGTCATTTTAGTGCTTTGTTGATTTTAATTGAGTTTATGGTCGTTTTATTTAAAAGTCATCCAAACCCAAGCGAAAAGTATTGATTTATATGCTCATGCGTAATGATAACTTTAAAAGTATTTGTTTTGCTTTCCATACTTCGTTCCTTGTTGTTAATTTTCCTTTTTAGCTCACCTTTCCAAAAGGAAATGTGAGCTTTTGCCATCACTTGGCGTCCGTCGTCGTCCGTCCGTCGTAAACTATTTCAAAGATCTTCTCCTCTGAAACTACTGAACCAATTCAAACCAAACTTCATCTGATTGATTCCTAGGGTATCTAGAATAAAGTTTGTGTTTTAATTCCCATTTCATCAAAAAACATGGCCGTCATGGCTAAACATAGAACATAGGGGTAAAATGCAGTTTTTAGCTTATAACTGAAAAACCAAAGCATTTAGAGCAAATCTGACGGAGTAAAATTGTTTATCAGGTCAAATTCTATCTGCCCTGAAATTTTCAGATGAATCAGACAACCGATTGTTAGGTTGCTGCCTCTGAATTGGTTATTTTAAGGAAATTTTACTGTTTTTGGTTATTATCATGAATATTATTATAGATAGAGATAAACTGTAAGCAGCAAAAATGTTCAGCAAAGTAAGATGTACAAATAAGTCAACATGACCGAAATGGTCAGTTGACCCCTTTAGGAGTTATGGCCCTTTATAGTCAATTTTTAACCATTTTCTGTAAATCTTAGTTATCTTTTACAAAAATCTTCTCCTCTGAAACTACTGGGCCAAATTTAACCAAACATGGCCAAAATCATTATTAGGGTATCTAGTTTAAAAATTGTGTCCGGTGACCCGGCTAACCAACCAAGATGGCCGCCATGGCTAAAAATAGAACATAGGGGGGTAAAATGCAGTTTTTAGCTTATAACTCAAAAACCAAAGCATTTAGAGCAAATCTGACATTGGGTAAAATTGTTTATCAGGTAAAAATCTATCTGCCCTGATGTTCCTTTGGTACTATCTTACGGTGTTTGTATATCACAACTCCGCCGCTTTGCCCGTGTCTGTTGTAACGTTTTGGATTTTAATGAACGAAATATATGTATTACTGGTAAATTATTAAGTCAGGGATTTCGTTACCACAAATCACTTAAAATCTTTACTAAATTCTAGATTTGGTTTTGAAGTTTGGTTCTACCTGTAGAAAACTTATTTCCAAAGGGATAGCACATCCTCATTTTTACGGAGATGTTGTTTACCGTGCTGCTGGATGTGTAATGATTGATAATTTAGTCTCAGATGCATTACTTTTTATTAGTTGTAATTGGCATTGAACTAGCTGTCAGTAACTGCGAGTACTCTCAGATCTGTACTGAGTGTCTTTTTTTATGGGATGTACAAGTACTCGGTCACGTCCACTCTCTGTTTTTGTTAGATGTATTTCTATTTGTATCTATCTGATGAGTTAAGCCTTTTTCAACTGATTTGTATAGTTCGTTCTTATGTTGTACTGTTACACCACTGTCCCAGGTTAAGGGGAGGGTTGGGATTCCGCTAACATGTTTAACCTCGCCACATTCTGTATGTATGTGCCTGTCCAAAGTCAGGAGTCTTTAATTCAGTGGTTGTCGTTTGTTGCTGCGTTACATATTTGTTTTTTGTTCATTTTTTTTATACATAAATTAGGCCGTTAGTTTTCTCGTTTGAATTGTTCTACATTTGTCATTTCAGAACCTTTTATAGCTAACTATGCGGTATGAGCTTTGCTCATTGTTGAAGGACGTACGGTGACCTATAGTTGTTAATTTCTGTGTCACATGGTCTCTTGGCAATTATACCACATCTTTTTTTTTATATTATATGCTCATATGCATTGATAATTTTCTTGAAATAATCATAGATTTTTGTTAAATGTATCCATCTGATGAGTTAAGCCTTATTGTTGTCAATGTTTTTATTTGTTTTGATGCTTTATATGATTACAGGATATTTTCTAGTGTTTTATAACATCCTCTTGTGTAACATCAACCCGGGTACATGTTGTATGTAAGGTGTATAACATCCTCTTGTGTTACACCAACCCGGGTACATGTTGTATATAAGGTGTATAACATCCTCCTGTGTTACATCAACCAGGGTACATGTGGTATATATAAGGTGTATAACATCCTCCTGTGTTATATCAACCAGGTTACATGTGGTATGTAAGGCCGTGTTCACATTGACCTAAATTCGGTGTTGTGTTAGTGTAACTCACACGTAAACTAAACACAATATTGCGTTCCCATTGATAAAACTCAATGTTTACATGTAGTTTAAATCATGTTTACCTACACACAGTCGATAGTCAATGTAGGCCTTGTGTAAGTTAAGTGTACACAAAACTAGGCATTTAGGACATTAGTTTTATCGTGTATATATTTAAGGAGGAAACTATGTTTGAGTAAAATTGATATTTTTGATAATTATTAGTTGTCTAAATTTTATAGATTGTTTTTTTGTTAAAAAAACCCCGTACTTTAGTAACCCCTAATCAAGACTCAAAGCAGCATCATTGCCAAACCCAAAAGGCAGCAACCAATTGAATTTCGGGGGGGGGGGGGGGGGGGGGGGGGGCTATTATAGTTGAGTATAAAACATAAAGGCAAGGGGGTGGGGGTGGTGAGCTTTGGATTTTGTTTTGGAAACTGAAAAAAAATTTGTTTGTTTCACCCTCAGCTGCCACTATATATGATGCTAAAATTGATTTCGACTTGTCACCAAAATTTGCCCTGAAAAAAATCAATAGCTCACGCCCCCTCCCCCTCCACAAAAAATGAAGTAAATAGTTGCTGCCTAGTTCATTTGAAAAGGTCTTCCCGAATCGACTTGACGTATACAGAAATATTCGCCACTGGTCTTTCCTCAAAAAACGATTCACACATAAATGCATGACTAAAAAAAATGTGAGGTAAATGATATGTTTGTCTAGTATTTCAGATCCGTTAAATAACTCGTAAAATAAATTAAAAAAACCGTTACCCTATTCCTTTACCAAATACTCCTTGGAGAAGAAATACAATTTGAAACGAACAGAAAAGACAAAAATGTAGTGATCCCTAATATCTCTATCCTTTTTTTTCGGCTGTAAGCACGCTGTTGCAGCTAACGTTTTCTAATGCGTTATCGAGACATCTCTAGTATATTCAAACTACTGCAAATCTACCAGGATACATGTAGTATATAAGGTGTATAACATCCTCTTGTGTTACATCGACCAGGATACATGTGGTATATAAGGTGTATGACATCCTCCTGTGTTACATCGACCCGGGTTGATGTTGTATGTAAGGTGTATAACATCCTCCTGTGTTACATCAACCAGGGTACATGTGGTATATAAGGTGTATAACATCCTCTGGTGTTATATCAACCAGGGTACATGTGGTATATAAGGTGTATAACATCCTTCTGTGTTACATCAACCGGGGTACATGTGGTATATAAGGTGTATAACATCCTCCTGTGTTACATCAACCGGGGTACATGTGGTATATAAGGTGTATAACATCCTCCTGTGTTACATCCACCAGGATACATGTGGTATATAGGGTGTATAACATCCTCTTGTGTTGCATAAACTAGGGTGCATGTGGTATATAAGGTGTATAACATCCTCCTGTGTTACATCCCCCAGAGTACATGTGGTATATTAGGTGTATAACATCCTCCTGTGTTACATCCACCAGGATACATGTGGTATATTAGGTGTATAACATCCTCCTGTGTTACATCCACCAGGATACATGTGGTATGTAAGGTGTATAACATCCTCCTGTGTTACATCCACCAAGATACATGTGGTATATTAGGTGTATAACATCATCCTGTGTTCCATCAACCCGGGTACATGTGGTATATAAGGTGTATAACATCCTCTTGTGTTACATCAACCCGGGTACCAGAGGCGGATTTAGGGGGGGGGCAGGGGGCCCGGGCCCCCCCTTTTTGGGAAAAAATTGGTTGCTTATATAGGGAATCATTGAAGCGTGACTGGAGCGGGCCCCCTCTTAGGTCAGTCGGTGGGCCCCCACTTATGAAAATTTCTGGATCCGCCACTGGGTACATGTTGGATGTAAGGTGTATAACATCCTCTTGTGTTACATCAACCAGGGTACATGTGGTATATAGGGTGTATAACATCCTCCTGTGTTACATCAACCGAGGTACATGTGGTATATAAGGTGTATAACATCCTCCAGTGTTATATCAACCAGGGTACATGTGGTATATAAGGTGTATAACATCCTCCTGTGTTACATCCACCAGGACACATGTGGTATATAGGGTGTATAACATCCTCCTGTGTTACATCCACCAGGATACATGTGGTATATAAGGTGCATAACATCCTCCTGTGTTACATCGACCCGGGTTGATGTTGCATGTAAGGTGTATAACATCCTCCTGTGTTACATCTACCAGGATACATGTAGTATATAAGGTGTATAACATCCTCTTGTGTTACATCGACCAGGATACATGTGGTATATAAGGTGTATGACATCCTCCTGTGTTACATCGACCCGGGTTGATGTTGTATGTAAGGTGTATAACATCCTCCTGTGTTACATCAACCAGGGTACATGTGGTATATAAGGTGTATAACATCCTCTGGTGTTATATCAACCAGGGTACATGTGGTATATAAGGTGTATAACATCCTTCTGTGTTACATCAACCGGGGTACATGTGGTATATAAGGTGTATAACATCCTCCTGTGTTACATCAACCGGGGTACATGTGGTATATAAGGTGTATAACATCCTCCTGTGTTACATCCACCAGGATACATGTGGTATATAGGGTGTATAACATCCTCTTGTGTTGCATAAACTAGGGTGCATGTGGTATATAAGGTGTATAACATCCTCCTGTGTTACATCCCCCAGAGTACATGTGGTATATTAGGTGTATAACATCCTCCTGTGTTACATCCACCAGGATACATGTGGTATATTAGGTGTATAACATCCTCCTGTGTTACATCCACCAGGATACATGTGGTATGTAAGGTGTATAACATCCTCCTGTGTTACATCCACCAGGATACATGTGGTATATAGGGTGTATAACATCCTCTTGTGTTGCATAAACTAGGGTGCATGTGGTATATAAGGTGTATAACATCCTCCTGTGTTACATCCCCCAGAGTACATGTGGTATATTAGGTGTATAACATCCTCCTGTGTTACATCCACCAGGATACATGTGGTATATTAGGTGTATAACATCCTCCTGTGTTACATCCACCAGGATACATGTGGTATGTAAGGTGTATAACATCCTCCTGTGTTACATCCACCAAGATACATGTGGTATATTAGGTGTATAACATCATCCTGTGTTCCATCAACCCGGGTACATGTGGTATATAAGGTGTATAACATCCTCTTGTGTTACATCAACCCGGGTACCAGAGGCGGATTTAGGGGGGGCAGGGGGCCCGGGCCCCCCCTTTTTGGGAAAAAATTGGTTGCTTATATAGGGAATCATTGAAGCGTGACTGGAGCGGGCCCCCTCTTAGGTCAGTCGGTGGGCCCCCACTTATGAAAATTTCTGGATCCGCCACTTGGTACATGTTGGATGTAAGGTGTATAACATCCTCTTGTGTTACATCAACCAGGGTACATGTGGTATATAGGGTGTATAACATCCTCCTGTGTTACATCAACCGAGGTACATGTGGTATATAAGGTGTATAACATCCTCCAGTGTTATATCAACCAGGGTACATGTGGTATATAAGGTGTATAACATCCTCCTGTGTTACATCCACCAGGACACATGTGGTATATAGGGTGTATAACATCCTCCTGTGTTACATCCACCAGGATACATGTGGTATATAAGGTGCATAACATCCTCCTGTGTTACATCGACCCGGGTTGATGTTGCATGTAAGGTGTATAACATCCTCCTGTGTTACATCTACCAGGATACATGTAGTATATAAGGTGTATAACATCCTCTTGTGTTACATCGACCAGGATACATGTGGTATATAAGGTGTATGACATCCTCCTGTGTTACATCGACCCGGGTTGATGTTGTATGTAAGGTGTATAACATCCTCCTGTGTTACATCAACCAGGGTACATGTGGTATATAAGGTGTATAACATCCTCTGGTGTTATATCAACCAGGGTACATGTGGTATATAAGGTGTATAACATCCTTCTGTGTTACATCAACCGGGGTACATGTGGTATATAAGGTGTATAACATCCTCCTGTGTTACATCAACCGGGGTACATGTGGTATATAAGGTGTATAACATCCTCCTGTGTTACATCCACCAGGATACATGTGGTATATAGGGTGTATAACATCCTCTTGTGTTGCATAAACTAGGGTGCATGTGGTATATAAGGTGTATAACATCCTCCTGTGTTACATCCCCCAGAGTACATGTGGTATATTAGGTGTATAACATCCTCCTGTGTTACATCCACCAGGATACATGTGGTATATTAGGTGTATAACATCCTCCTGTGTTACATCCACCAGGATACATGTGGTATGTAAGGTGTATAACATCCTCCTGTGTTACATCCACCAAGATACATGTGGTATATTAGGTGTATAACATCATCCTGTGTTCCATCAACCCGGGTACATGTGGTATATAAGGTGTATAACATCCTCCTGTGTTACATCAACCGGGGTACATGTGGTATATAAGGTGTATAACATCCTCCTGTGTTACATCCACCAGGATACATGTGGTATATAGGGTGTATAACATCCTCTTGTGTTGCATAAACTAGGGTGCATGTGGTATATAAGGTGTATAACATCCTCCTGTGTTACATCCCCCAGAGTACATGTGGTATATTAGGTGTATAACATCCTCCTGTGTTACATCCACCAGGATACATGTGGTATATTAGGTGTATAACATTCTCCTGTGTTACATCAACCAGGGTACATGTTGTATGTAAGGTGTATAACATCCTCCTGTGTTACATCCACCAAGATACATGTGGTATATTAGGTGTATAACATCATCCTGTGTTACATCAACCCGGGTACATGTGGTATATAAGGTGCATAACATCCTCCTGTGTTACATCAACCAGAGTACATGTGGTATATAGGGTGTATAACATCCTCCTGTGTTACATCAACCCGGGTACATGTTGTATGTAAGGTGTATAACATCCTCCTGTGTTACATCAACCCGGGTACATGTGGTATATAGGGTGTATAACATCCTCCCGTGTTACATCAACCCGGGTACATGTGGTATGTAAGTTGTATAACATCCTCCTGTGTTACATCAACCCGGGTACATGTTGTATGTAAGGTGTATAACATCCTCCTGTGTTACATCAACCAGGGTACATGTGGTATATAAGGTGCATAACATCATCCTGTGTTACATCAACCAGGGTACATGTGGTATATAAGGTGCATAACATCCTTCTGTGTTACATCAACCCGGGTACATCTTGGATGTAAGGTGTATAACATCCTCCTGTGTTACATCTTCCAGAGTACATGTGGTATATTAGGTGTATAACATCCTCTTGTGTTACATCATCCCGGGTATATGTTGTATGTAAGGTGTATAACATCCTCCTGTGTTACATCCCCCAGAGTACATGTGGTATATTAGGTGTATAACATCCTCTTGTGTTATATCATCCCGGGTACATGTTGTATGTAAGGTGTATAACATCCTCTTGTGTTACATCCTCCAGGGTACATGTTGTATGCAAGGTGTACAACATCCTCTTGTGTTACATCAACACGGGTACATGTGGTATATAGGGTGCATAACAACCTTCTGTGTTACATCAACACGGGTACATGTTGTATGTAAGGTGTATAACATCCTCCTGTGTTACATCCACCAGGGTACATGTGGTATATAAGGTGTATAACATCATCCTGTGTTACATCAACCAGGATACATGTGGTATATAAGGTGTATAACATCCTCCTGTGTTACATCAACCAGGGTACATGTGGTATATAAGGTGTATAACATCCTCCTGTGTTACATCCACCAGAGTACATGTGGTATATAGGGTGTATAACATCCTCCTGTGTTGCATAAACTAGAGTACATGTTGTATATAAGGTGTATAACATCCTCCTGTGTTACATCCACCAGGATACATGTGGTATATAGGGTGTATAACATCCTCCTGTGTTACATCAACCAGGGTACATGTGGTATATAAGGTGTATAACATCCTTCTGTGTTACATCAACCCGGGTACATGTTGGATGTAAGGTGTATAACATCCTCCTGTGTTACATCCACCAGGTTACATGTGGTATATAAGGTGTATAACATCCTCCTGTGTTACATCCACCAGGATACATGTGGTATATAAGGTGTATAACATCCTCCTGTGTTGCATAAACTAGGGTACATGTGGTATATAAGGTGTATAACATCCTCCTGTGTTACATCCACCAGAGTACATGTGGTATATTAGGTGTATAACATCCTCCTGTGTTACATCAACCAGGATACATGTGGTATATAAGGTGTATAACATCCTCCTGTGTTACATCAACCAGGGTACATGTGGTATATAAGGTGTATAACATCCTTCTGTGTTACATCAACCCGGGTACATGTTGGATGTAAGGTGTATAACATCCTCCTGTGTTGCATAAACTAGAGTACATGTTGTATATAAGGTGTATAACATCCTCCTGTGTTACATCCACCAGGATACATGTGGTATATAGGGTGTATAACATCCTCCTGTGTTACATCAACCAGGGTACATGTGGTATATAAGGTGTATAACATCCTTCTGTGTTACATCAACCCGGGTACATGTTGGATGTAAGGTGTATAACATCCTTCTGTGTTTCATCCACCAGAGTACATGTGGTATGTATGTGTATAACATCCTCCTGTGTTACATCCACCAGAGTACATGTGGTATATTAGGTGTATAACATCCTCCTGTGTTACATCAACACGGGTACATGTGGTATGAAAGGTGTATAACATCCTCCAGTGTTACATCCACCAGGGTACATGTGGTATATAAGGTGTATAACATCATCCTGTGTTACATCAACCAGGATACATTTGGTATATAAGGTGTATAACATCCTCCTGTGTTAAATCAACCAGGGTACATGTGGTATATAAGGTGTATAACATCCTCCTGTGTTACATCCACCAGAGTACATGTGGTATATAGGGTGTATAACATCCTCCTGTGTTGCATAAACTAGAGTACATGTTGTATATAAGGTGTATAACATCCTCCTGTGTTACATCCACCAGGATACATGTGGTATATAGGGTGTATAACATCCTCCTGTGTTACATCAACCAGGGTACATGTGGTATATAAGGTGTATAACATCCTTCTGTGTTACATCAACCCGGGTACATGTTGGATGTAAGGTGTATAACATCCTCCTGTGTTACATCCACCAGGTTACATGTGGTATATAAGGTGTATAACATCCTCCTGTGTTACATCAACACGGGTACATGTGGTATGAAAGGTGTATAACATCCTCCAGTGTTACATCAAACCGGGTACATGTTGGATGTAAGGTGTATAACATCCTCTTGTGTTACATCAACCCGGGTACATGTTGGATGTAAGGTGTATAACATCCTCTTGTGTTACATCCACCAGGATACATGGGTATATAAGGTGCATAACATCCTTCTGTGTTTCATCCACCAGAGTACATGTGGTATGTATGTGTATAACATCCTCCTGTGTTACATCCACCAGAGTACATGTGGTATATTAGGTGTATAACATCCTCCTGTGTTACATCAACACGGGTACATGTGGTATGAAAGGTGTATAACATCCTCCAGTGTTACATCAAACCGGGTACATGTTGGATGTAAGGTGTATAACATCCTCTTGTGTTACATCAACCCGGGTACATGTTGGATGTAAGGTGTATAACATCCTCTTGTGTTACATCAACCCGGGTACCAGAGGCGGATTTAGGGGGGGGGGGGCAGGGGGCCCGGCCCCCCCCTTTTTGGGAAAAAAATTGGTTGCTTATATAGGGAATCATTGAAGCGTGACTGGAGCGGGCCCCCTCTTAAGTCAGTCGGTGGGCCCCCACTTATGAAAATATCTGGATCCGCCACTGGGTACATGTTGGATGTAAGGTGTATAACATCCTCTTGTGTTACATCAACCAGGGTACATGTGGTATATAGGGTGTATAACATCCTCCTGTGTTACATCAACCGGGGTACATGTGGTATATAAGGTGTATAACATCCTCCAGTGTTATATCAACCAGGGTACATGTGGTATATAAGGTGTATAACATCCTCCTGTGTTACATCCACCAGGACACATGTGGTATATAGGGTGTATAACATCCTCCTGTGTTACATCAACCGGGGTACATGTGGTATATAAGGTGTATAACATCCTCCAGTGTTATATCAACCAGGGTACATGTGGTATATAAGGTGTATAACATCCTCCTGTGTTACATCCACCAGGACACATGTGGTATATAGGGTGTATAACATCCTCCTGTGTTACATCCACCAGGATACATGTGGTATATAAGGTGTATAACATCCTCCAGTGTTACATCAACCAGGATACATCTGGTATATAAGGTGTAAAACATCCTCCTGCATTACATCAACCAGGATACATGTGGTATACAAGGTGTATAAAATCCCCGTGTTACATCAACTAGAGTACATGTGGTATACAAGGTGTATAACATCCTTCTGTGTTACATCAACCATTGCATTGACTTAAGACTCAGGTGGTTTAATTTATGAAACTTTATAAATTGACTTCCAAAAATGGGGTAGACTTACTTTCCAATCCCCCTTCTTTAATTCATAAAAAAATCCTACCGTTAGCCTTTGTCCATACCAGGTAAGAATGACAGGCAATTGCCCAAGGTTGCCTGGACCCAAAGACCCAGGTTGTTAAATTATGGAACGTTTTTAATTGATGTCTAAAGTTAGGGTAGGGAGACTCTACCACCTCCGTTCTTGAGTTCATTCAAGATTTTCTACGGCTAAGCTTTTGTCCACACTAGGTACAAATGATAGGCATTACCATAAGGTTGCCTGACCTTTAGACTCAGGTGTTTACATGCCACATTTTTTTTATTTGGTATCATATGGCTTTGAAACTTTGTAAACTGTTTTATAATATACTAAGCTTAAATCATGCCAAGTTTTATCAGAATTGGTCAAGTTTTAGGCCCCTAACAGGTGCATTTCAGCAAATTTTGAATTTTTACTTTAACAACTTCTCTGAATGATCTATTGGTAATAATTTGTCAAACTACATGAGAAGAAATGATTTTCACTTTCATTTGATAGAAATTTTGTGAAAAAGTCACTTTTCAGGTTAAATGACCAAAATGTAGCTTTTTCACTTTTTTCAATATTTTTGCAAAAACAGCATGCTTAATTTCTCTCTGACAGGTTTTTTCTGATATCTATTTGTGTTTGTGGTATTTATTTCAGTTGTTTTACTCATTTGTGAACTCTGAACACAAAAAAAAGTAGATAAAAACATAAAAAGAGTGCAAAATGTGCTGTTTTAATAGTCTAAGTCTAACGGTCAGTATACACAGCAGGTGAAATGTGAAGTTCTATGCACTTAAAAGTTGTATTCCTAAATAGATTGCACTGAATCTATACCAGAAACACTTATTACTGGTTGTTTAACCATTTCTGTTTAACAGACTACCTTTATTTTCTTCTGTTGGATAGCTAGTGGTTAAAATATTGGCCTTTTGAGGCTGAAATTTCATTCAGGTTTTAAACAGTAAAGTTAATAAACTTTGCATCAGACCATACTGTCTACATATATAGTTGATAGTGACAGTCTTGTTACATCCAGGCTCCATGTTTTGTCATATCTAAGCATAGATTTAAGCAAAAAGAAGCATATCTCCATCTCCCATATCATTTATATGCTTTTTAATATGCAAATGCGGGGAATGGCCTAAATTGACAACCTGTTTTTTTAAGCTTGACATTGCTAAAGACTTTTTTATCCACATGTGTTATGCTATTTGAAACTTATATTTCCATTAAAAATACATTTATAATATGTTAAAGTTTTTTTGATAACTTAACAACTTCAGAAAATTGTGGTTAGTGAAAAATATTACATTTGATATAAGACCTCACTTTATTTGAAAACCTCTATTTTTTGGCACAGGCTCATATAAAATGAACTTCTGGCCATTTTTCATAAGTCTGATACATGAAGTACCCCTACAGAAAAAAAAGTTGAGGGCCAGTTGATGGCCATGTGGCGGACAGTTGAGGGTGAGCTGTTCTAAACAAAATAGTTGAGGGCTAGGTGTTGAGCATCTTAGCTCAACTCAAACCTGGCCAAGCACTGTATGTTTAATAGATGTCGCTCAACTGGCCCTCAACTGAAGCTTGCCATTAAGTTGAGGAATAAGTTGAGCAATTGATCTTTGGTTTTCATATAGTTAAGCAAAAGTTGAGCATTCAGACTTTGAAATTTTTGTAGTTGAGGAAAAGTTAAGCATTCAGACTTTGAAATTTTTGTAGTTGAGCAAAAGTTGAGCAATTAGAAATATGACCTGGTGATATGAATGTTATGTGCCATCTGTTTTATCTGTCTTTAGTGCAAATGGACAGGAAGTATTATTATTAAATGTACACAAAGTTTGAGGCAAAATTAAGGGAAGCACATGTATTTATACATTTTTCTGTATTTTAACTTTTAATAACTAAATCTTTTACATAAAGATAAAAAACAAACAGTATTTCTTTTATTATAATTAAGATATATCAAATATTCAAGAAAATATTACATGTTTTTCGTCTTCTATGTTATCATTACACATGAAACACATTCTTTCGTCTACATTATACAAACAAAACATTACTTAATTACATTGTTTACAGAAGCTCCCTTATCGCCTTAGTTATTTCTGTGTACCTGAAAATTTGTACTAAGGCAAACTGGGATTAATTTTATATAATTATTTTGACAGCTAAGGCGAAATGAGAATAAACCATCAGATGATGAATTTTCAGTTTATATATATTAAGTACGAAAATGTCAAATTATAGTGTAATGAGATTTTGAGCCATCTCATTGATCAGTATGCTACATAGTGCCCCCAAATGACCAGTATAAAACTATCCAGCAAGAGAGAAAAGGGATAGGTCAATATAAGAAACCTTAGTAACAAGGCAACTTCAGTTCAATTTCAAATGTCAGAGGGAATATCTTTTTAAATGTGGTAGGAGTACCAAAGAGACAACTCTCCATCAAGACACAGCGTAGTTAAAGTAAGCAATAATAGGTTATAATACAGCCTTCAATACAAAGGCCTGGCTCACATTGGACAGTATCCTACTAAGGGCTCTCTTTAGACCCAAAACACTGTTATAAAACAATTTAAACAGGAAAAAACAAATAAGGTTCACGTATTGCATTTCTGAAATACAAATAATAATTAATTGATTAAATTTCTTCACAATTGCATTTGAACTTCTAGATTGACTTTTAAACAAACTTTATCTTGCTTTCAATAATCTGCATAAAGAGTTATTTCAGACCGGTCATCCTTTTTTCATGATATTCCAATAGCAAAATCAGGGGAAAGCAAGAAAATTTTAATTTAAAATTTAATTTTGAACAATGGAGGACTGAAATAAAACAAACCATGTGCTGATTACAAAAAAATAATCAACTGGTAGAGGAAATCATATTTCAGCTATTAGTTAATAAAGTGTTAACTGTCATGGAAATTATAATGAAAAATAAAATAAAGGACAAATTCACAATACAAATATTGTATTTTCTCATTATAAAACTTTAGTCACAACTTTATTTGATGAATGTGATATGAAATTTTACATAAAATTTAAAAATTTAAATGAGATCAGAACACAACCAACTTATCAATCAATTGCACTTCACATGTAAGCACCAAACATCTATTCTGAAATTCTTTTTTTATCATTTGTTGTATCAGCAATTTTGCAAAACATAAAACCTTAAGAGCTCAGTTTTACAACTATAAAATACAGTTGTCTAAAAAATTATTTGGGTTTAATTTAACTTGGATTTACATAATTATCTCCCTTGAATAACATAAATTCAGTGGGACTTTTTTTCCAAAACAAATAACATAACAAAATCAAAGAGCTGATAGCTCTGAAGTGGAAGAAGGTGAATAAAAGGTAACTTGAATTACCATAAAAGCAGCCCCACTTACCCAGGCTGCTTTGTTCCATTATCTTTAAAATGTATTTTTTTTTCTTCAAACAAGAAAAGGTCATAAGTACATGGATTTCCCATCCGTACAATCATTTTCTATGTTCAGTTGACTATGAAAATTAGGTAAAATCTTTAATTTGGCAGTAATTAAGAAGATCATATCAAGAGGAACACATGTGTACTAAGTTTCAAGTTGATTGGATTTCAACTTCATCAAAAACTACCTCGACCATAAACTTTATAACCAGAAGCAGGACGGACGGACAGACTAGAAAACATAATGCCCATAAATGGAGCATTAAAATAGCAAGACTTGTTACATACCTGCCAACTTTTGAAAGTTCCCATATGGGTTTTTACTGCACAACAACAATTTTAAAGGTTACAATTTTTAGCGACGTATTTTGCAAGATCTGGATTGTCTAGAAAAAGTGTCATATTTGTATGATGAACTTTATACATGCCTTTTCCTTAAGTCTGGTTGCATGATTCTAGTTATATATTAAATCGGTAGAAAAAATATACATGAAGCTAGCAGACAAGGGTTTATTTTCCAAATTAAGAATATTAGATGCTTGTTGAAATTTCCAATTTTGAATTATGCAGATGGACCTTTAACAGGTTGGGAACAACACTCCAAATGAGGGTAACCTAACTGGAAGATCATCACAACCCACTGTAAAAAATGAGCACAAAAAAAGTCATTTATATTCATATTATTTGATGAAACTTTTCCCCAAGAACTATGCATCTATTAAGTACTGAATGGTCAAAACATCATGTTTTTTTATTGACATAAATTTTGTCGTAAATGTAACCAAATGATGTAGAAATTATGTTTTTTCTTCAAATTTCCATCAAATTGTAATGTTTATAGTTCCCTTATTGCCTCTCTATAAAATAATAAGAAGAATCTGTTTCTTGTTTTGTTTTGTTTTTGACAAATGATTGTTCACTGCTTGCAAATGAATCATTATATTTATATATCTGATCTGTATATATTTTTGTTCATGTCTCCATCTCCTTATCATTTGTAAATGTATAGACAAATAAGAAAGAAATAAGCTCCACATGTATATTTGCAACATCGTAAATTAATTAAAAAAATAGCATACACTAACACTAGTACTGCATGGATTTTAAGCATTATGTAAGTCATATTTGTAGAAAGCTTATTAAAAAAGACTTAAAAACAGTGTAAAATGTCTTGCTATTTCTTAGCTTACACAATAAAATCTAATATGTACTAACATTTACAAATTTAAATTTCAAGATTTTACTAGGAATTAATCTAACTACTAGACCTTTTATTAGTCTAGTTGCACATATTGTATGTTAACTTCTAATCAGTTGTCAACAAATTTAAGATATAAACTTCAATTTAATCCTTGAAAGGAGGTCTAGATTGCTAAAATAATTTATAAATTTTAATTTTTTTATTTGTCCAAAATCATTTAAATTCATTTAATCAACATCCTTTTATGATTATTTGATTAAAATATTAATCATTTATAGTCTTTTTACAATTTACATTTTTAAAAGCAAAATAACTGAAAACAGGATAAAACAAAGGGAAGTAACAAAAAAGTATTTCAATATTCCCAATACACATCGTTTTGATAACACAACGGCAGTTAGCCGGAGGTAAACATCGTTGATTACCAGTATGTTTGACACCCAAGCTGTCAAGTGAAGCCATATAATTATACATCTTCTTTGATGTTCAGGTAAAATTTAACACAGGTGTCAATTACACCCGTACAGTAGTAAGAAATGATCAAATATGGCGTCTGAAAAATTTCATACACGGGAGTTTTTTCTCCTTAACGGAAGGTTCACATGTATGTTACAAAGGGCATCTAATTCACATGACAAAGGAAAACCATGAATAAAGACAACACTTTATATATCCTTTTATTTATATAAAAACAAAATCATCTTGTATGCAGGATTGCAAATTCGTAACTTCAAGGGCGAACTTCTAAACAGGGCGAGTTGTCCCGATACCAAATTCACGCATGCGTAATACAAATATCTACAGTTAAAACATCCTGTTACAAGTAAACAAATAACTTTCATGTGGATGAGATGAAATCTAATAATTTACATAAATAAAAGGGTCATATTTACGATAGTGATTGTTTTACAATCATAATTTACAAATTAAATGATTCAGATGCCTAATCATGTGTAAAAATCGGTGTCAGGAATCTAAGTTGTTTTGAAATTGTAATACACGAAATGAATGCGGCATACGGAGACTCAATGCAAATGGTCGGGGCCCCTTAAGTCTTCAGAAGACTTGACGTCTTCTTCCACTAAAAAGATACTTGCAACACTTTTGAAACATAGTTACAAAATCAATAATTTTCATTAATTCAAGTTATAAAAATATAATCTACTACAACCATTTCATGCCAATATCACAGATTATAAAATTTATCATTTACAAATGTATCAAAAAGTTTTCATCTTTTGTTGATCTCGTTGAAATTGTTCTGCTTGTGCATGATACATTTACAAAAAGACTTGAATCTATAGTATAAATATAAAGTCTTGCAGCAGCATTTCAGCAACAGCACTATAGTTATATCTGAAGCAAGTAGGTATAGGTGAACACTATATAATACTGGTCACCATCTTGGCATGTCTACACACTGAGAAAGGTAGGGATACAGATGACAGTGAACTGTTTTAAATCTGAAAAGAAATGAGAATAAGAACACAATCTCGAGATATACTAGAAAATTTCAAAATATTGCTGAAACTATTATTGGTGTTTTTCATCATTTCTGTTTTTAACAAGTAAATGAGATGCACAGACCCTTTTGTGCTTTTTTTGTTTTTGAATTTACCATTACCTATATATATTATTACGCTTTTTCAACTGATAATGTTGTTTTCTTCCATTTTTATTAAATTTTAATTATTTCTAATACTGTTGATGTCATTTTCATGATAACTGTAAGATCAAAAAATTATTGCGTTCAGTTTTTATTGTAAATTGAAACGAAAGGACAAAACTAAACATTAAATATAAATCAATTGCTTTTAAAAAGCAATTGTAAACGGTCTTTCCCCCCTTTGAAACATGATTGTTTGTTATGCGTGTGCGTGTTTGTTTGTTTGTTTGTTTCTGTAAGGGGTCTATATTATTCTGGGGAAGTTTCATGTTTACTTCGGAAAGTTTTTATTTTATTTCAGGTCCAGCGCGCGACTTCTCGCACCAGATTGAGGAGACATCACGTGACGTGGGTTTATAATAACGAAAACTTAGTATATTTATTCCTTTTTAGGTGGGGACGTTGAATAGACAACATGTATAGATACGGAATGTACACAATGTCATTTCTTTTGTCATTGTAGGAAATTGACATTTTGATCACAGTTCACCAGCAGTGCATGTTTTGGATTTAATTGATCTGGTGTAACTTTAATACACATTTAAGGATTATTTTCTGATAATGTACATTTTTCAGCACCTGTTTGTAACACAGATTAGTATTTCAATCTAGGAGCGGACATTTTATTGTAGGATTTCACTGAGATGTACGGACCTAGCAAGCGATTTTTACGGCATTGCAATTTCTTTTTTCTAGGAAAGGTCTTGAGAGATATCTGCACCACGTTGTTTTATAAACTTTTAGTACATGTATGCCCTGCTGAATGCAAATTTTGGGGTCCATTAGACTTGTAGTTTCAGAGTATAACTGATAACAAACATGTGGATTTTTTTTCAGAAGAGATGTAAGAACAATATTAAAAACCAATTGTTCAGAGAACCATTGATGGTCTTTCCACTAGTAAAGATCTTTTTTATATGAAAATATTAAAATTCGGTTTTAAATGTCAATTTTAGCGTCAAATGACAGCTTATTGAACACTGATTCCAAAAATGTATGGTTTCTATACAAAAAGATATAAATAAGGAGATCATTTTTTACTTCCGGTTTAAAAGATGTTACTTTCGGTATGTTTTGATAGTTTACTTGACACTGATTCCAAAAATAGATGGTTCTATATACTTTTACATTAAATTAGTACAAAAAAACGGCTACTTCCGGTTGGATTTTTCAAGGTCACATTGCTTGCAACCTTTTGCCAAAAGTCCCATGGCTTTATATGTATATATAAGAGGAAAAAAGCAAAGGTCAAAATCTAGAACGTTAAATTTACCTATGACCTTGAGCTCAATTTCAAGGTCATCAACCAAGGACCTTAAATCAAAAGACTCTAGGCCTCTACTTTATATTGTTAATGAGTTAATGAGTTATATTACCATACAACTAATATTAGATATAAAAGGGGGCAAAACTCGCATTAAATGTTACGTAAGTAAAATTTACATGTTACGAAATAAGAGATAACAAGCCAAAATCAAAAATTTGATCATGAACTTGACCTTTGACCTTGACCTCATTTTCATACTTTTTGACCAAGGGCCTCAAATCAAAAGACCCTAGGCCTCTATCACTTATGGTTTTCCAGTTACAAATTTATTTCACTTATTTCAATACAAAAGGGGAAATTACTCTCATATGGGGTATTCGTAAAACTTCGGTCAAAATAAAACGTAACATCCTGAGGATATAACGAGCAATTTTGCAAAATAAATTTGTCGCTTTCTTTTACAGTTGCGGAGGAGATCTGATAACAAGAAAAACAGTGTTTGGGGAGATAACTCTTACAAAGAAAAGTGTTTGGTTAAACAGGGTGAGTTTCAAAAGTGTATAGACTGTATGATCTCATATACAAAAATAAACAGCTGCGCCATGAGCGCATGATACGCCCGATGTCTTATGTGGAAGTCTTATGCAATAATCATAAATAGTTTATGAGAAAGTTTTAAGCAATAACCATATATTGTTTTAGAGACACGGCGGGACATGTGAAACCCCCCCACCCTGTTTTTTTTTTTACAAAAACTAAATATTACCAAAATAAAATTTTGAATCAAAACCAAAAAGTATACAGATCTTTAGATTAATATATCAAAGAAGTGAGTAAAGTTTTAAGCAATACTCATAACTTATTTTTGAGATACGGCGCGACATGTAAAAAGCCGTTTTACAAAATACTCAATAACTCAAAAATGAAATTTTGAATCATCACCAAAAAGTATACAGATATTGAGATTAATATAACAAAGACATGTGTAAAGTTTTAAACAATAATCATAAATAGTTTTTGAGATATGGCGCGACATGTAAAAAAACCCTCCCCCTTTTTTACAAAATACTCAATAACTCAAAAATGAAATTTTGAATCATCACCAAAAAGTATACAGATATTGAGATTAAAATACTCAGAAGTGTTTAAAGTTTTAAGTCATAATCAAGAATCGTTTTTGAGATACAGTGCGACATGTGAAAAAAACACACCCCTGTTTTAGTTATAAAGTGCCGTAACTCAAAAAGTTTAAATCTTATTTTCACCAAAAAGTATACAGATCATTTGACCATCATAAGAAACATTAATATTAAGTTTCATGAAATTTGGATAAGTCGTTCTCAAGTTACGGTGCGACGTGTTGACGCCGGACAGACGGACGGACACTGGACATTTGTATATCATAATACGTCCCGTCAAAATTTTGACGGGCGTATAAAAACTAAGCGATATCTTTTGAAACATTTTTACACCGCAAGAAAAAATTAGGCGGAAGAAAAAAAGAAAAAAAAATAATCAGAACAAAATCAATAGGTCTTTCCACACGTAAAGGTGGAAAGACCTAATTATTGCAATTTTAAATGAACGGACAAAAATGCAACATTGATTATTGCAATTTCAGGAAACGCTGCATACAGATCTATGTAGCAGATATTAAAATGTTAGTTATTACTATTGTGATACTCCCCCAATTGCATTATTCAAAACCTCATTTCTGAATTCAAAGTATCAATATATCTCATTATATTGAAAAGTTCAGAAAAAGTTTCAAAGGGAGATAATTATATAACTCATATACAAATATAAAACTTGATACTACATCGAGGCACAGTAACCATATTTTGTAAATATTGTAGAAACTGATTTTATGTTTACCTTGTTGGATCGTTTTCATGGCTGTACCCTTTTACATCTATCACATTACTGTTAAAATAACTTAAAGTCAGCTGAAAGAAAAATACAACTGCTGCTATTGACTATGAATAATTTGTCATTGTATAATGGCAAAATTTGTTTACAATGACAGAACAGTTCAATTATTCCTAATTAGCTGTATTGCTCATCATAAAATTAAATCAAATTCATTGAAAAATTAAAATAAAAATATGATTTTGATTGACAACTCCTTATTTTCTATAGAATTTCTGTTGTTAATGTTAGAGATCTTTGATAGTCTCTGATAATTTAATCACAACTTTTCACCAAGACTTTGCACTTTAAGTTCTGATTGATTTAAGCAATTTCAATTGATAGTTCATAGAGTGTCTTTTAATGTTGTAATATTACACAACTGTCTTAGGTAGTGTGAAGGTTTTCATAAATTGTAACTTTGATGGAGAGATGTTTTATTGGCACTCATACCACATCTTCTTATTTAGAAGTACTGACAGTAATGCAACTTTATAGAAAATTTCATTGATCTATCACCAGATGTTCTAATTTAACTACCTTAAGCAACAAACTCAACAATTATTGACACTGCTAAGGATGACGACGCTGCTGCAAGAAAAGCAACGAGTGTGTATGATTGCTGTCAGTGACTTTGGTGTACATACCTGATCAGAGAGTTGATGCTGAGGAATCCTATGTAGTCCCTCTAAGTGGGAATGAAATTCTTTAATTTTTGTTAATGGCACTTTCAATAGATGATCTGAAAAATAAGATGATATTTTTTTTAATTATTTAATTTTGCATGTTTGAATACTTCAGAAATCACCATACTAGACATCAATATTATCTTGCAACTAAGCAAAACTATACAGAAAAGACAATTTTGAATTCAACAGCTAGTCTAGCAATGTATATATTTAGCTTATTTCTGTAATATTCTGTAATTATTAGCAAAAATGTAAAGGTAATGGAAGAAACATAGATATTGCATTCTGGTCTCATGTTAAAAAATAATAATACTGTAAGTTATGGAAAAAATACCATAAATAAAATACATGAATATATGCTCATTATACAAATAACGAAGTACTTAAATCTGTTTTTATTGAAATTGATTTATATTTTAACATAAATTTAATTTCAGTAATCTTTTGAAGAAGAAAAAATCATTATATATATGCATTACACATGTTACAAGTTATGGTTGTTGAAATTCAAAAAGAAAAAAGAAAAAAGAAAAAGAATTTCAAAATTTCAGAACTGTTAGATCATGTTTAATTAAATGGAGTTTAGCAAAGAAAACATGATAATCAGTTTAAATTATTAATTATAGATGGAAAAAACACCACTTATGTTAACTAGAGGCTCTTAAGAGTCTGTGTCCCTCACCTTGGTCTATGTGCATATTAAACAAAGGACACGGATGGATTCATGACAAAATTGTGTTTTAGTGATGGTGATGTGTTTGTAGATCTTACTTTACTGAACATCCTTGCAACTTACAATTTTCTCTATCTATAATAAACTTGGCCCTTTAGTTACAAAAGATAATATTTTGTAAAAATTCACAAAAATTTGCTAAACATTATTGCTGTTTACAGTTTATCTCTATCTATAATAGTATTCAAGATAATAACCAAAAACGGCAAAATTTCTTTAAAAATTACCAATTTGGGGGCAGCAACCCATCAACCTGTTGTCCAATTCATTTGAAAATTTCAGGGCAGATAGATATTGACTTGATAAACAATTTAATCCCTGTCAGATTTGCTCTTAATGCTTTGGTTTCAGAGTTTCAAGCCAAAATCTACATTTTACCCCTATGTTCTATTTTTAGCCATGTTGGCCATATTGGTTGGTTGGCTGGGTTACCGCACACATTTTTTAAATAAGATACCCTAATAATGATTGTGACTAAGTTTGGTTATATTGGTCCAGAAGTTTCAGGAGAAGATTTTTGTAAAAGATTACAAAATCGTATAAAAAATTATTAAAAATTGACTTTAAAGGGCAATAACTACTTATGGGGTCGACTGATAATTTTAGTCATGTTAATTTATTTGTAGATCTTACTTTGCTGAACATTATTACTGTTTACAGTTTATCTCTATCTATAATAATATTCAAGATAATAACCAAAACAGCAAACTTTCCTTAAAATTACCAATTTAGGGGCAGCAACCCATCAACTGGTTGTCCGATTCCTCTGAGAATTTGAGGTCACATAGATCTTGACTTGATAAACACTTTCACCCCATGTCAGATTTGCTCTAAATGCTTTGGTTTCAGAGTTATAAGCCAAACTCTACATTTTACCCATATGTTCTATTTTTAGCCATGGGGGCCATCTTGGTTGGTTGGCTGGGTCACCGCACACATTTTTTAAACTAGAAACCCAAATGATGATAGTGGCCAAGTTTGATTAAATTTGGCCCAGTAGTTTCAGAAAAGATTTTTGTAAAAATAAACAAAAATGAGGACGACTGACGACGACGACGGACGCCAAGTGATGAGAAAAGCTCACTTGGCCCTGTGGGCCAGGTGAGCTAAAATTAACATAATCATAAAGTCATTAGAATGAAACCAACTGAAAAAAGCATGTATCAAAAACTTTGAAATCATTCTTTTTCATTCAAATATACACAAGTGTTTCTTCTTAACCATGTTAACCTTATAAAACTAAATACTTTCACTATTCAAGCCTAATAAAATTGACAATATTAAACTGAATTTGAGGGCAGATATATCTTGACCTGATAAATACTTTCACCCCATGTCAGATTTGCTCTAAATGCTTTGGTTATAAGCCAAACTCTACATTTTAACCCTATGTTCTATTTTTAGCCATGGCAGCCTTCTTGGTTAGTTGGCCCGGTCACAGGACACATTTTTTAAACTAGATACCCCAATGATGATTGTGGCCAAGTTTGGTTAAATTTGGCCCAGAGAAGATTTTTGTAAAAGTTTACCGAAGCCGGAAGACGACTGAAGCCAAGTGATGGGAAAAGCTCACTTGACCTTTCAGGTCAGGTGAGCTAAAAAGTAAAAAAAACAACATTCCCCAAACATCATTTATATCTAAAAGAAGCAACTGATTTTTACAATTGACGCAAAATATGATGGCATATTTTTCTTGTGGTGTACAAACATAGATAAATGTAAAATTCTTTAAAAGTATAGATTATTTAGATGGTGTTGAAACATACAGAATTCTTGGATTTCCTGTTTAGCAAATTGGAAAATATGTGTAAATGGATTGTCGATTAAAAGATTTATAAACAGGTAATTTTTTTATAAATGAGTGCAAGTGAGTATTAGAATCTACTGGTACCCTATTCAAATTATTCTACCACCAACTGTACCAAGGATTTCAACTGGAGTGTTTACAAAATGCAATCATAATAAAAGTATTAAAACCTTTTCCAAAGTTAAAAGACAAAAAGATCCAAAATAAAAGAAAAGCAGTCCCACTTAAGTTGAAAGAAGAAAGGATCCTCTCAAAACAGGTTGTAGAGTAAAAATAAGACATTTCAATATTATTAATCATATACCCCTTAGCTTTACATCTAGACTGGGATCATATTCTGGTATCAAATTCTCCTGTTGCACACATAAAATATATTTCATTAAAATATGTAGTAGTTTTCAATTTTAGTCATGACTTCCCTATCTGTTCAATGATGATTATTTTAGAATGATGAAATACATGTAATGATAAAAAAAGATAATGTTAAAGCAAATCACTCAGGTACTATAGAAACATTTATTTTTGTGGATACCAATTTTCGTGGATTGAAAGAAACTTTGCCTTTTTTTTCATTATATTCAATTTTGTGGTTATTGCTCAATTCTGCATAAAAGCCTAAAGAAAATGTTTATATCTTTAACTTCAGGTTAACCTGTATCAATGAAATCCACAAAAAATGGTAAACCACTTAAAATAATGAATTCACAGTAACTAAATCATGTAAATAGTCAAAGTATGAGACACTGCAGAATAATAAACAAGATTTCAGTTGAAACTATTAAAAAAATAAACAACAAATGAACAACATGCAGTAAACTGAAAATAAAGCAAACATTAAATTTACAGACATAAAACACATGATAAACAACAGCAAACAACTTCACTGTCAGCAGACTTACTATTCCTTTCCTGTTCTAATAAATTCAATAACACATTTATATTTAAATTCATATTTAGACAATATAAATATTTAAATTAGAAAAGTGTCCAAGAAGTTTGTACAGTATCACAGTGTCTATACAAACAAATTTTGTATGGTTTAGATGAAGAATTTCTTATGAATTTGTGTTTAAAAGTTTCATTCGTCCTGTGTTGATGTTTGTGCCTTTTCTTAGTTAAAGGTATAATAGGAACTTTAAGCTGAAGAACAGCATTAAATACATGTGCATGTCATTATGTTCATAATCAAACTTGCCAGATTTCTGTTTTAGAACTGGTAATTTAACCTAATTGCTATTATTTTGTAATTGAGTGTCAGATAGAATTGAGAAATGTAAGTGATATTTTCTGAAGATAGCAAGTGTATTTCAATTTTAAAGTATTATTTAACAACTTAATAGACAATTAGTTTTTAAAATTGATCGGTTATCATATAAACAATGATAATTTGCAAGCAAGCTTCAAAGCTATTCTAGATTGCAATATGCAGCGTTTTCATCCTAAATTGAAAATTATTTTGAAATAAAAAAAGAATGTGTCACGAATGCCCCATTCATGCTTTGCAATTTTCCAATTTAAAAGGAGGCATTTCTTTAGAATGGCAAATGACTCACTACCTAAAATTTGTGTTTTTGTTCTTAGCATTGTGTAAGAGTTTCAGAAAAATTGATGAGACAAACTAAAGTCAGATAGCATATTGTCATGGAAAGCATAAAGGACATAAACGGTTAAAAGGGAAGATTCAACTGATGGTGCATTCATAGGCTTCACAGGCCAACATTATTTTCCTTGTATTTTAAATCTGTTAGAGTATTTTTTATTTTTTTTTGTACTTTTAATATATGTCATCATGGTCATGTATGTACAGAAATGAGAATTATTGATTTTTTGAGACACTTACTTATGATATATCCCACAGTACAGTCATCTGGTAACCTTATGATGTCTCCTGTTGTCATTATCCTTCCTCCTCTGAAAATATAAAGTTAAAATTAAACATACTAAGAATGAATATCTTTTTTATGGTGATCATTTAGTCAAATCGACGATCTATGTTAGAAAATATTTTATAGATACAAGTCTTAGTCAAATAGGTAGTAGAATGTCAATGGAACAAAATTTGTCACAATGTTTGACATGAGTATATGAAGCTTGGTGCTATATATATATATGTGTGAAAGCATGACTTAAAGTTGTTCATAAAATGACAGAAATGTGTCATATAGAGGTAAATCTGAGTATCATATTCCTTTGAAACAGCAGTAAAATGATAAATGTACTTTAGTCTGGTTACTGTCACAATGATCTTCAAACATCTTTAAGAATCTCACCACTGAAAAATTCTTATTCCAATTTTTGATGGTCCTAAAAATTGATCCATACAAATAATATTTAAAGGTATATATCTTACCCAGCATGTGGTACCATTTTATCAGCTAGACCTCTGCTTATACAGAAACCTGCACCTCCAGTTGCAAACCAAAATGCCAACTTTTGCTGTAATATAAAGGTTTTATAAATAATCTACCATACAGGACATATAGACTATACATGATGATAATCATCCATATATTTCTGTTTTTAAAATGTTGGATTGCTTAAAGCTTTGTAAAGCTTTCCCAATTTAATAAACAAAATACTGATTTTTTTATTAGATTTCACATAGATCTAATTTACTACACATAAGGCTAGATTTCAAGTCTAAAAATATGCGTGATTTTCATAGTCATTCTTGGTTTTAGTCAACTAACGTCAATACAAGTTCAAACTAAATTTTAAATCCAAGCAATTCAAAAGAATATAAAAGTGGCAATATAATTACTCCTGGGTTAGCTCTGTCTAGTACTTCCATTGGATGACTTATACTTGGTCTGCCTAAATACCAGTCATCACTGTGGTTATACTGCTGCAGAAACCCAACTAAAGCTGGTACATTCACATAGTTATCATCATCTACATGACAAAACCACCTGCAAAATTTTTAATAAAGTGTTAGCATATTGTGTTGTAGATAATAGTTACAAAATGCTTTATTTGTTGTAGAATCATTTACATGACAAAACCACCTGCAAAATGTTTAATAAGTGTTCATATTGTGTTGTAGATATGTTACAAACTGCTTTATTTGTTGTAGATGTGTTATGTGTTGTAAATAAAAGCTACACAATTCTAATGATGTGTTATATGTGATGTAGATAAAGGTTATACAATGTGTAATGTGATATGTGTTGTAGATAAAAGATACACAATGTGTTATGTGTTGTACAAAGTTACACAATGTGTTACTGTACATGTACATGTTGTATTGTAGTTAAAAGTTGCACAATGTGTTGTGTACATGTTATCTGTTAAAAGTTACACAATGTGTTGTGTACATGTTATCTGTTAAAAGTTATACAATGTGTCAGTGTATAAACTATACACAATTTGTCACATGTTGAAGATACAAGTTACACAATGTGTTCTGTTTACAAAATGTCTCACTTGTTGTAGAAGAAATTTAAGTCATACATTATGTGGAATATTTTCTTTTTTTCTTCAGAGGTATTAATTGTCTGTGCATTTTGGTTATCCCTGTTCTCCTTTTTGTCGAGCCTTCGACTTTAGTTGAAAAAGCTAGACTAAGCGATCCTACATTCCGTAGTGGTCGGTGTCGTCGGCGGCGTCCACAAATATTCACTCTGTGGTTAAAGTTTTTGAAATTTTAATAACTTTCTTAAACCATACTGGATTTCTACCAAACTTGGACAGAAGCTTGTTTATGATTATAAGATAGTATCCAGAAGTAAATTTTGTGAAAATAAAATTCCATTTTTTCCGTATTTTACTTATAATTGGACTTAGTTTTTCTGCGGGAAAACATTACATACACTCTGTGGTTAAAGTTTTTAAAATTTAAATAACTTTCTTAAACTATCCTCTATTTCTATCAAACTTCGACAGAAGCTTATTTATGATCATAAGACAGTATCAAGAAGTAAATTTTCCGTATTTTACTTATAAATGCACTTAGTTTTTCTGCGGGAAAACATTACATCACTCTGTGGTTGTAGTTTTTAAAATTTTAATAACTTTCTTAAACTATCCTTGGTTTGTACCAAACTTGGACAGAAGCTTGTTTATGATCATAAGATAGTATCCAGAAGTAAATTCTGTAAAATGACAAATCCATTTTTTCCATAATATTTTACTTTAAATGGACTTTTTTTCTGCCAGGAAACAACACATTCACTCTGTGGTTAAATTTTTTTAAATTTTGATAACTTTCTTATACTATTTTTTATTTGTACCAAACTAAGACAGAAGCTTGTTTATGATCAAAAGCTAGAATCTAGAAGGACATTTTTTTAATATTTTGTACCTGTGTATCTGTATTTTACTTATAAATGGACTTAGTTTTTCTTCCAGTTAACATTACATCCAGTCTGCAGTTAAAGTTTTTAAAACATTTATTAGATTCATAAACTATCCAGGATTTTTTATGGAACTTGGACAGAAGCTTCCTACAATCCAAACATGGTATCAAGCAGAATATTTTTATTGATTTTTTCCCTCATTTTTGTTGATCCTGCAATTTACAGCAAAAGTAGGCGAGACACTGGGTTCCGCGGAACCCTTACAAATTTTTATGTATATTTAGCAGAATTTATCAAGTTGAAATGTGAGCTTTAAGTATTTGGTAAACATGGAATTGATGACTGATTGACTTCAAAATGTATCATATGCATGGTACCACAAGCTCACATGATTGATTTAATTTTTGTTGCTTAATATTCAGTGGCAAATATTTCATTCATGTTCACGACGAGAAGAGATTAACAATTAATACAATCGGGTTCTGTTAAGAATGATGTCTGGATGAAGGTGAGTGAAAATTGGGCTATCACTGGAAAATGCAGGTATATGTAAATTGATTAGGGACAGATATTTTGCGCAGGCTAAAGGACACCCAACTCTGGCAAGCCTTGAAGGGTTGTACCGCTTGTCAGAAGAAGACCCAAGTGACCGTATTCCTATCCCCCATCCAACCTTAGGGTCAAACAAGTTCACATGAAGCTTGATATCAAATTTAAGGGAAATGATAGATAGTTCTTGAGTAAAATATGATGATGATGTCATACATGGCAATAAATATTATCTTCATATAGTCCTAAAATTGGCAGTTTATAATGTTAATTCAATAAACAAAACATTCTTGGAAATAGAATGTTTCAGGTTAGGTCAGTGTAGATGAAACAAATTAATCTTGATTTGCTGTTAATCATTTAGAAAGTATCAACTTATTTCATCAACTGCATTTCTTAATTATTTCTTTTTTAATTAATATACCTTTTTTCACTTTCCATGAAGATGTCATATTCTCTAGCCATCTTACAGCACAATCCTTGTCTAAAATAGAAAAAAGAATATTGGATCATTTTTGTGGATAGAGTACATGGAGTTCTGCAAATCGTCATGTGGGTTATCTTTTCCCACCCTGATTCAATATATAATACATGATGGTAGACGGTTATTTTCATATGTTTTTGTGCTCAACCCAGTATTTATGACTTGTGAATTTCCTGTAAAATTAAACAATGCACAACAACTGAAAATATTTTCACATTACACTCTTCCTCTAACAGGGAGGTAACTTGATAACCAAAAATGATAAGTTACTAATTATATATAACAGGCAATATGCAAAGTTCAGTGATAGTAAGTTTCTCAGGGTCCTTTCTTGTTTTAAAGAAATTAGTCACACGATATTATCAGAAAGTAAGGAACTATACATCATTTGCATGAATTATCAGTAAAATTTTAGGTAAACAAAAATTCACATGACCCTAAGATTTCAGAAATGTAATGAATAAGAAGGTGAAAATTAGAAAAGTGTATTCTAAGTGCAAACCTAAATGTATTAGTCTTTCCTTCCACATCGTTTGACTTCAGCAATACAAGGCAGATGCAAAGGAAAATATCAATGTTACATAATTTGATCAGATTTAACTTAGTAAATTGATTGGTGTTGAACACAACTTTCAGCACTTTATTGCTATCGGGTGATGGTCAGATTTTATCGGTGAAAGAAGCCAGTGCCTAAAGAGAACCATGCCACCAACCTTTGGTAGGAAAACTTACAATCCTAGTAATGTGGGACTAGACCTTACAACATCAGTAATCTGACAAGCTAATAGTACAGTAGTATTACTACTTAGACCACTCAGCCGGCGTTTTGCATTTGCGCCGATTTTTTCTTTCATTTGCGCCAATTTTTTTTTTCAATTGCGCCGATATTTTTACAGGTAAATTACAGGTGAACAGATATAAGAAGATGTGGTATGAGTGCCAATGAGAGAACTCTCCATCCAAGTCATGTTATTTTTCATTTATCATTATAGACCTCTTCCGTTAGCCACTTGTACAAATTTAATGAATCACCATGGGGAGGTGGAAGAAGGCCTACAAGATACATTTCCAGACTTTTTCCTTGACCGTACCCATAGTTCTTTAGCCTCCTTGTCTTTTGGACATCTGCCACATGATTATGCTCGTTCTGTGTTTTGACAATAGAATCTGTGGTGACTCTGGCTTTACACGATTTTATGGTACATTTGTAGGATATGTTGTTATGTTTCAGGTCATTAACTAACCTTCCAATATGTATGGCCCTCTTTTGGCTTGTTTCAGTGTGCAATATGTCCATCATGTTACAACGAAGTTCCAGAACAATATGAATCAAAATTAACATAAATGAACCAGATTTTACCAGTGGTATCATATAGTATAGTACATGTACAAGTATTAACGTACCTGTAAATCTAATTACAGTGGCATAGCTAGGTCATATTTACGTGTACGCCCGAACCTTGGTGAGGAATTCAAGATAATAAAACGGGTAAATGTCAAACAATTGCTGTAGTGGGTTAGAACTAGGGAGCGAACCGGAATCTAAAGATATACCATTTCTGTCATTAAAAACTCATCAGTAGCAGCATACTTTAGAATCTTAATGGTTTATTTGTTATGTTAAATATTCATGTTGTTTTTTTAAATATATTGGCTATTGGATTTAGAAAAAATGTCAAAACCAGTAACTTTAAAAATATATTCAAAAAGAGCTGTGGGAGTAAAGCACTCAACCAACAAACCCACATATTTTATGTCCAAATTTCGTAAAAGAGGGACGAAAGATACCAGAGGGACAGTCACACTCTAAATCGAACACAGAAAACTAAAAAATAAACAACAAGAACCCAACAAAAAACTAAGGGTGATCCTAGATGCTCCAGAAGGATACGCAGATCCTGCTCCACATGTGGCACCCGTGGTGTTGCTCATGTTCGGTAAATAGTCTTATTCGGTAGGTCACATTCATGAAAGGGAAGGAGATTGTAGTTATGGTGTAAGGACATATCCGATATCATTATTGAAACGGTTATTTCATAACAGTCAAACAACTTGCGATGACGTCCGTAAAATTTACGAAGGGATTATTTCATTTCACCATTTGGAACTCTTGTTTTAATAGCTTCCTTGTGAGCAGCAATCCTCTACCAAGAAAATCATGATAGGAAATCATGTGCAAGCACGCGAATATCATATCAATTGGGAGATATATACCCCGCATGCAGGTGCTGTTGGAATGTTGCAACTTAGAAATGGAAAGTTCATAAATTGAACATGTAATAATTCATATTCAGAGATATTCAGGTGCAATATTTGATATCGTAAAAGTTTCTGTTGGACACTGGTTCTCGTCTGGAATGTTCATCGCAAAAGTTTATCAGTCCATGACTGGATTTAGACAAAGTTTTGACAAAGAAATTGAGCTGATGTGCTTCTTACAAGTTCTTCCTATTTTCTGTAGATTTTTTTTTATCAAATTCAAGTGTACGCCCGGGCGTTTTGACGTAAACGTAGCTACACGCCTGAATTAGGAGCAAACATAAAATCGGCGCAAATGAAAAAATGAAATCGGCCCAAATGAAAGAATGAATATTTTCTAAATCGGCGCAAATGTCATACGCCCCACTCAGCTAAGTGCTACCACCCCCATGATTTCATCAACCGCCCTTTTTAATGATGCTGAAACAACAACTTTCTCGAAAATCCTATTTCACTAAACAAAATACTCTAAGAATCTGCGGCTCTTTTTGCACTTCCATAATAGAGAAATATCTTTGTTGCATTATATGTACATTCCTAAATGCAGGTCCTGGGATTCTGAACTAAGTGATGGTTTGTACAGTAATACACTATGAAAAATCTCCCTAGATATTAAACGGTAATATACCAGTGTTGTTATCTCAAATCACCAGAAAATGAGTAACCATCTGTGTTATTGTAATTTACTCTAAACCCAAAGGGGTGAATTTTACTGAATCATCCTGTGCGTATTGCACAAGTTATATGTGGGTCAACTGGGATTCAATGACACATAAATAAAATGCATATAAAAGCAGTTTTTGTATCACTGGTTTATTGTTTCAGTTTGAAGACAAATATTTATCATTATAAAATAATTTACCAAAATCTGATTAAGACATAATTGAAATAAAATGACTATTTCAAATGATGAGACTGTCATTAAAGTGAGAGGGTTAGCGCTATACTATCAGGTTTAATCCACCATTTTCTACATTTGAAAATGCCTGTACCAAGTCAGGAATATGACAGTTCTTGTCCATTCGTTTTTGATGCGCTTTGTTATTTGATTTTGCCATGTGATTATCATGATTATGGACTTTCCGAATTGATTTTCCTCTAAGTTCAGTATTTTTGTGATTTTACTTTTTCAAAAAGATTTATAAAGAGATTGAAAAATAATTACAGGCTGCAAGCTACATTTTGTCCAACATTATAGACTAAAATTAAGAAAATTTTAATTCATGACCAACATTCTGACTAAAAAATGTAACAAAATCATCTTCATTTGAGGGGAATAAGTTTAACTATAACGAATGGGCTGACAATATACACAACTTATTTGTAAATCTTGTCATGCTACCCTAAACCTTGGAATAATTCTAAATTTCAGATAAAAAATTTCACACTTTTTTTTCTGAAAACTTGACATCTGTAACTACATGTATTGCAATTTCAACTATTTTCCAAGAAGAAAGAAATGACAATACACTGAAATTGTGTTCTCAAATTGCATAAAGAATGTTGATATAATGTAGTTGACATTTCTCTGATCATATTTACATTTCAATCTAAGTACTTACCTGTAATGTGAATCTGCACAAAACGTGTTGATGAAATGATCAGCTTAAAAAAAGAAAATAGAAAGATTATGCTAATAGTTCTTTTTTTCTTCAGACATGTCAGATTTTTATTCTAAATTCAAGTTGATCTAAATAAAATTATAAGGACAGATATCCCATCAAAGTATACTGTGGATTCAGTATAATCATGATAATTCAAGAGATACACTTTCATTGGATTACATCAGTAAAAGTAACAAGTTTAAATGTTCAACATTGTCTATCGATTTGTATGCAGATGTTGACAAACCACCAGATTGAAATACCCCAAAAAATAAATGAATCCACAGTTCTAAGATCTTTATCAGGTTTATATTGAATAATCTTAAATTTAAGTTACCATATGATTACATATATGATAAAAGAAAATCTCGTCATTTTAATTGATATACTAGAACACACCTGTGATATCGCGGGTTCGTGACTGAATTAAAATATATAACTATGTGTAAGCCTTATTTTTTTTTTTTTTTTAATTTATCATATTTTATTGAAATCTGTACATTTGTTAGTTTTCAAACATCAAGTACCGGTACCTTATCCCGGCCTCGTTAACATTAGTAAATAACATATATATACAACTGTTAGTTTTTGTTAGTATTATACATACAATTTTCCATATTTGAAAATATTATATACCATATCAGTAATATCAAAAAAATGAAGTTTACCATTAAGATAATCAACCATAATTATCTAATATAACAAATGCACAGGTTATGAAAAAAATATATAATGTGAGTAGTTGAAGTAATAAAAATAAATATATATAAGCTATATATTTTTAGGTATGTCTGTAGATTATTTTCAAAATTATGAAGAAAAAAAAAAAAAATAAATAAATAAGTAAATAGATAATTGAAAGATAAATATTCAATTTCAAGGAAATTATAAGTTTTTTGTTTGTTTTCAGTTATTTGCAGAGATGAATAATGTAGTTCTTTCTCATGTTAGAAACAATATATCATATGACCATTCTATTTCTACTAATTTATGTACACATATACAATGTAAAACAAAATATCTGATCATTCATCAAAAAGAATGGCAAAAGCATTCCAACTTTTGTCAAAAATTTCTACTCTTTTATTTTTAACAGCAATTAATTTTTCAGTGTTGTATAAAGATTTTATTTTACTTTGCACTGCCTGCATTGATAGAGATTTCTTAAAATATTTGCAGTTGAAAATATATTGTTTTATCTGCATATAAATCAAATTTGCAGCATTCCCCTTAAATGATTTTGTAGTATCCCCAAATAGAAAAAATTTTAAGGTAAATGGAACGCTTATACCATTTGACAATAACCATGAGTCAATTTCATCAATGAATGTTTGAACAATCTCACAATTCCAAAATAAATGTACAATAGTTTCTACTTCTTCTTGGCAAAAAGTACAATTTGGGTTGTCAGTGACCTTAATTTTATTCAAAAATTTATTTGTACCTAAAATATGTTGATTTATTCTGTATTGTAACCACTGCAGTTTGGTATTTTTTGTTACTTTAAAAGGTAACTTGAAAATTAATTTCCATTCCTCTTCATCTACCTTCACAATTTGATCCCATTTTTTCTGGCCTGTTGAAACTATATTATTTTTAATTAACAGTGAATACATGTCTTTAGTTCCCCTTGAGCTTTTAAAAAAAATCTTGGCAAATGAAGGAATAAAAGGTGTGACTAGTTTATAATTATCAAAAACATATCCTTTTCTTGCATTCTTTACAGCAGAAATTATGCTGTTATATTTCATAACATTTCTATCAACTTTAAATGTTTCTACTAAATGTTCTAAACTGAAAAATTTTCCAGCATCTGATACAATGTCATTAATGAAAAATATACCTTTATTAAACCAGTTTTTATAAAATACAGGTTTATTTTCTATTTTTATACAATTATTCATCCACAGTGGACTTGACAAAAAATATTCCCACATATTCTTTTCTTCTTTATCAACAATACTGTCCCATGAATGGAATACATCCTGCCAAAATTTATTTTTCATCTTTACTTTAATGTTTGACAGATAACCATTTCCAAACTTAAATAATTTTTCTTGATTTATTATGGAAAATAAAATATTTTTCCATTTATTGTTAGATTGAAAAATTTTTCTAACCCATGTGGATTTGAGTGCTATGATGAAGGAATTAAGATTGATCATTTTCAATCCACCTTCACTGTAATCCTTTTGTAACAGATCTTTCTTGACTCTATGAACAGGTGAATTCCAAATAAATGTAAAAATAAGCTCGTTAATCTTTTTCACAAGTTCTTGATTTGGGTTTGGCAATGTAATTATAAGGTGATTAAGGACAGGTAAAATCAGAGTTTTCACAACTGTAATTTTACCAATTACTGTAAGATTTCTTTTAGACCATATTTTGATTAGATTTTTTATCTGCAAAACTCTCTCACTATAATTGATGTTAATAATTTTATCAAGATCTACGTCAAAATTAATACCCAATAACTTAAAAGATGTTGCACCCCAGGATAAATTTCTGTTTGGACAAAGTTTGTCACTACAGTATCTTTTACTCCCAATCCAAACTACCTGTGTTTTAGAAAGGTTTATATTTAGCCCTGAGAGGTTTGCATACCAATCTAATTCATTTAAAGTTTGATTTAAGGAGTGTTCACTTCCATCTAGAATAAGTGAAGTATCATCTGCAAACTGTGATAACTTATGTTCTATCCTAGCCACAGTTATGCCAGTAATATTTTTATTCCCTCGTATTCTAATTGCCAAAATTTCTGCACAAAGTATAAAAAGGTAGGGTGATAAGGGATCCCCTTGTCTACAGCCACGTCCTATTTGAAAAAAGTCTGAAAGATTTCCTCCCTGAATGACTGCAGATGAGATATTATTATAAAATACTTTAACCCAGTTTATAATAGATTCACCAAAATTAAATAATTGCAACACTGACAACAAAAAGTCCCAAGATAGAGAATCAAATGCTTTTTCAAAATCAATTAAAAGCAATAAACCTGGAATATCATGTTCTTCTGTATATTGTAAAAGATCATAAATCAATCTGATGTTATCCCCAATAAAACGCCCACTTATAAAGCCAGTTTGATCTAAATCAATCAGTTTGTCTAAAACTTTTTTAAATCTACTAGCAATAACCCCTGAACCAATTTTGTATACAGTATTAAGTAAGGAGATTGGTCTCCAATTTTTGAGTAAATGCCTTGGTTTATTGTCTTTTGGTAAGCATGTAATGATTCCCTGCCTTTGAGTCACTGATAAATGTCCCAAGTTTGACCCATAATTTAAAGATTTCACAACAAAAGCTTTCAAATCCTTCCAGAAAAACTTAAAAAAATCTGTTGAAAAACCATCTGACCCTGGTGATTTATTATTATTCATTTTCTGTAAAGTAATGCTAGCTTCATTAATAGTTATCTCCCCTTCTAAATCCAACTGTTCATCCACAGATAATTTATTAAAATTTAAATCTTTCAAATCTCTTTCTAAATCACTCAGTTTACACCCATTGCCAATAGTATCCTTATTTTTGTATAAATTTTCATAAAAGTATTTTGTAAGCTTTATTTTTAAAGTATTGGTATTGTCATCTGATAAAGTCATGCCGATTATAAGATACACAGTTTTCTCTGCTTTCAAAATTTTTCTGTTTGAACCCGTCGACCTGGGACTTATCAATTATTGGTAATATTAATTATTAGGAAAACAAAAGGTCCTGGAATGGAGTATTTTTCAATCAACAGCATTGTAAATAAAGTTGAATTCTTTTATTTGCTGTTTTACGTCATGCCCGCTAACAAATTAAAAACTGTACCTGTACGCCTTATTTTAGGTCCAGATTTTTAGTATTCGTATTGTTATCTTAGAAAGTCTTACTGATTAAAATACTACACTAGGGAACAATTTGACAATGATTGAATTTAGTAGTGTCAACCCTGTGATTATAACCTGTATATATATCAAAATCCTAAATACACTGTTTGGTGGTGCGCCTGTCAAATGCGGAACGTACACATAAGGTAATAGGTAACAGGTGAATATACTATTGGTATCGGCATTGGATTCGACGCGGAACTTGTTAATTATTGGCAATATTAATTGTGGAAAACAAAAGGGTCTGGAGTGGTGTAATTTTTAATCTACACCATTGTCCTATATAAGTTATATATAAAGTTGAATTCTTTGAATTGTCGTTTTTACCCAATGACGGCTGACAATAGATAAGTATCTTTGTTCAATATAGAATAACTAATCTTGTACTATCATTAGACTATACAATTTAAGGGAGCTACCATTTGATTTTTATGGGGGGGGGGGGGCTAGGATGAAATTTGAAAAAAATAGGCAGGACAGGAGTTGTGAGTAAAAAAAAAAGCAGGATGAGACAATTGCAAAAAAAAAAAGTCAGGACGACAATTTAGGTAAAAAAAAGTCAAGATAAACTAAAAAAAAAAAAGCAGGACCAAACAGAGTGAAAAAATAAAAAGGCAGGACAGAGATTACAGCTAAAAAATGCAGGACAAAATTTTTCATCCTAGCCCCCCCCATAAAAATCAAATGGTAGCTCCCTAAGAATGGTTAATTTGCATTTATTGAAATTAAAACAAAGGGTATCTGAAAGATTAATCAAATACAACACTTAAAAGGATGTACCTGTTTATAATTCAGCATAAATTTAAACACATGCATAGGATGTTGTACAATAGTAGAACTTTCCTCAATACAAGGGGGGCTAACATACATGTGTATGAAGTGAAATATCATTGATTCATTGATATACCACAATGATTACGAGTCTGACCTTAAGCTATAACAATCAGACATAAATTTAAAGGGAAGATGGCATTAATCCAATTTGAATGATGAGGAACAAAATGATCAGACAAGAGGTTATCTCCCCTTAGGACAAAGATGTACTTTAAAGAGAGTTTATATGTTCTATTACAGTCAGGAAAATGAAGAGACGGCATTCTTGTCTGACTGGAAAAATGTACTGAAATTAAACTTCTTTCATGATCATCATTAAACCTCTAACATGCTGACATATCATATCAAACCTCTAACGTATTGACCCAACAGACATTAACAGCGGGTAATTTCTCTGAAAATTGAAGCTGTAAGCAAATTCTAAGGTTTCTTTCAATTAGCATGAATAGTGTTTTAATTTAAAAGTCTTTGAAGTTGATTTGTTGATAAACCTTTAACTTTAAAGTATTTACAAACATGATAAATTTAAGGGAAACAAGTGAAACTGTGAGCTACTGCTCACTGATGATACCCCCACTGCAAGTGGATAATATTAATAGTGTAAAAATATGCAAGTGTTAGGTAAACAGGAAGTTGTCGAGTGATGAATCTGTAAACGCATCACACGGTATAGCTGACTTATATAAATCCTGAAACCAAATTTCAGAAATCCTTGTATTGTAGTTCCTGAGAAAAATGTGACGAAAATTTTCAACTTGGCTATCATGTGTAAAATCATACAAGTGCTCGGTAAACAGGAAGTTGTCAAGTGATCAATCTGAAAACGCATCACACGGTATACATGTAGCTGACTTAGATAAACCCTGAAACCAAATTTCAAAAATCCTTGAATTGTAGTTCCTGAGAAAAATGTGACGAAAATTTTCAACTTGGCTATCATGTGTAAAATCATACAAGTGTTCGGTAAACAGGAAGTTGTCAAGTGATCAATCTGAAAACGCATCACACGGTATAGCTGACTTAGATAAACCCTGACAGCAAATTTCAGAAATCCTTGTATTGTAGTTCCTGAGAAAAATGTGACGAAAATTTTCAACTTGGCTATCATGTGTAAAATCATACAAGTGTTCGGTAAACAGGAAGTTGTCAAGTCATCAATCTGAAAACGCATCACACGGTATAGCTGACTTAGATAAATCCTGAAACCAAATTTCAGAAATCCTTGTATTGTAGTTCCTGAGAAAAATGCGACGAAAAATATTCATGGGACGGACGGACTGACTGACGGAAGGACAGACAGAGGTAAAACAGTATACCCCCCCTTTTTTAAAGCGGGGGTATAAAAAGCATTTTGCTTAAGAATAAATTACATTTGGTATGTTTTTGTTTATCAGCATACATGAATTTCATTGTATCCCAAAATAATTTGTAAAAAAAAAGATAAAAAAATTACAGTAATTTTTAACTCAAACTTCATGCATGTAACATTAACATGTATATACCATGTATACCTGACTATAGAAAAACTTACCATGAACATTTTCTGGAATGGGTGAATCATTATCTGTAAATATATAGGTCTGAAAAGGAGAATATATAGAACTGTTATCATGTACTAGAATGAAACAATACATTTTGTTCATGACATAAAAGCTGGATGTATTTTGCACATCTAGCATATATATACAATGACTTTTATTATTATGTAAAAATTATTATGTAAAACTATATTGATTATAATTTAAAATTAAATCTACAAAGGAGTAGGTTCAGTAAGACCCCTTTTTGGCCCCAAAATATAGCAGTTTTACAAAATTGTTAAAATGTAAACCTTTAGTTATTTATTGGACAGTAGAATGCTTCTGCTACATAAATATGGGCTGTTTTTTGACAATACAATGCACATATATCTGGTACTAGCACCATTAAGTCATGCTAAATTACTGAAATCCTCATAATTCTAGCATTTTAGTTAAATTTTAGACGGTTTTCGTGTAAATCAAAAGTGGCCGCATTCGTGTTCACCCTTAATATTGAAATGTAAGTTGTATTTTATGATATAACATAACATATATAAAGGTTGAGGATGAACACGGATGCGGCCACTTTCATTTTTACCAAACACCATCTGAAAAGTGACATTTTTCGGCATATTAGGTAGATTTTTCATATTTGAGCTTGAATCGGATCGTTTTTAATGACTAAATCTGTTATAATCTTTCACATAAACTAATTAATTCAAATAAAATAGACACTTAAGTGTTTAAAAAGTGGTCAAAATCTTTCGTCAGATGAACCTGAAATTTGAGGCCAAAATCGGTCCTTACCGGACCTACTCCTTTAATAATTTTCCTATACTTCAAAGATATTCATGTAACTTCATTATCTGTTTTCTGTATAAATTTATATTTTTTTCATTTTCTGTTTATACATGAATTTGTGTTTCTTTCATTTTCTGATTCATTTTAATAAATTTTGAACATTTACCAGGCATGTACATCATTCATGTCATTCAGAATTTCTGTTTAGCATCACAAAATTTTGTATCAAGCTTGAGTTGTCATTGATATCATCATGATCAAACTAATTTATAAAATCTTACACATGTAATTAACAATTCAAGTATAAAGGGCAACGTTCGTCATACCTTCAACATCGACTTCAATCAAATGTTTTGAATCTCTAAATGCAAGTGTTCATGCCAAACACTCACATGATACCACATGGACTTAACCTTATACGGGGAAGATAAAACCTGTGGATTACGGTAAAAAAGTTTTGAGCAGGAAATACAAATATAAGATTTTCGGTAGGAACGAAAAATAATTAAAATAAAATATTGCTGGTAAATACAAATAAAAGATTTTCAGTCGGAACGAATTTATAGGGTCGGTCGGTAAAGGGCAAACAAACAATATTTTAATTTAAGCCTAACCAGTGTAATTTTTCTGACAAAACAGTTGGTTCAAAATTTTTAAAAATTTTTATATTTTTGTTAAAGGGTCAAAGTAAATGCATTGGCAAAGTTTTATGAAAATTAAACAAGCCAAATTAATTTAAGTGAAAGTGTTGGGTACCACCTTAAGACAAAAAAAAAATTAAAACTAGTATCTCAATTGTTTGTAAAACAATTAAAAGGTCTTTCCTGTAAAAGTGATGTTTTCGTAATGTACCTTGTACGACCTTTCGTTTGATATACGACAAGCATACCTTCTGAAACTTTCCACTTTTAACACTTAATGACCTCATACGCCTACATTTTTGAGATCGGAATTATGATATAAATAACATAGAGTAGATGAGCTTTCATTTGATATGCAACAACTCTATGTTCTAGAAAGTTTGATTTTTGCACTTAATAACCCTATCCAACTAATTTTTGGAGGTCGGGATTTGATATTTCCAATGTACACATCATGACCTTTCATTTAATATACAACAACCCTATCTTAAAAGAAAATTTATTTTTTGCACTCAATGACCCCATCCAACCCATTTTTGGGAGACGTCAATTTTAGATTTGAAATGTACCTTTATGTTCTTTCTTTTGATATGCGACAACCTTACCATCTGAGAAATTTGAATGTTTGCACTAAATGAACCCACTCGTCCTCCTGGGATGAAAAGGGGGTTTAAAATTTTCATTTTTAAGTAGAGTTTATTTAGACCTTCAATTTGATATATCAGATGACCCCATTTGATAAAGTGCAAAAAATGATGCAATATCAACTATATAAATAGAAGTTATGAAACTTACAAAGTCAATGCAAAACTTGAAAATTTCAAATTGAATTTTTGGCGTTTTTTCCATGGAATGTTTTTGGTATTTGGTCAAACATAGAACTATGTTAACCTCTTCAATTTCTAAAACATTTTAAGAGGTACGCTCTTGTTGATTCAGAAATACATGCCTCCGCTGGCAAAACTTCAAACTGCATTATCTCTACAGCAACAATAGATATCTCAAATCTGTTAAATGATAAATGATCTACAGTTGAAGGACAACATTATAGAAAAAGAATTGGGACAATTTCAAAGTTCACCAAGGTCACAATTAATCATCAAATATATGATTTCAATACCAAACTTAAGAACCGGAAGTCGTAGAGACACGGGACTAGCACCACTTGTGCTCAACCTGTTCAGACAGTATCGAGAAGGAAATTTTTATTGATGTTTTTCCTCATTTTGTTGAGTCTGCGATTAACAGCAAAAGTAGGCGAGACACTGGGTTCCGTGGAACCCTTACGAATTTTTTTTACTATTAGCATTTGATTAAAAGCTGACGTTAATAGAGTTAACTCCCTTTAGTGTTATATACCCTTTAATACTTTGAGTAATATGCCATAAAGGGATTTTAGTCAACATACCTCAATTATTTCCACTAATATGCCATAAAGGGATTTTAGTCAACATACCACAATTATTTCCTCTATCAGTTTTTTATAAATTTTTGTCTCATAAAAAAAAATTGCACAGAGCAGATAGTTTAAAAAACATTTTTTACGCCTACCTTTTCCATGATCAATCGCCATTTCATATCTTCTGCTACTTAAATATCAAGTCCTGAAGCCACACATGTTTTAATTTTTGTTCACAAATGGGCAAATGGGCAATCTTAGCATTGCAATATGACTTCCCAATTTAAGGTCCAAAATAACAGTAGTTTAAAATCTGAATTCCTGAAAAGGATAAGATGACAATTTACAATTTGTATTTCCTATCATCATATTTTATTTACTGAAGCATTTTTAAATGTGTTGTGTACCTGCTGATATAGTCCAGGCAATTACTGAAAACAGTAATATTACTTTTTTATATAATATTACAAGTAAAAGTAATATTACAAAAAATAGTACTATAGTAGCATTTTCCATCTCCATATTTGGTTGCTCTGGCGTCTCTATCTGATTTTGCAGAAGTGATGAAATTGATTTTGATCCATCTTTTATTTACCATGTAATTTAATACTAAAACTATGTCATGATGTCTCCAGCCTCGAGTTAAAGGCAGCATTAGTGATTTTTAGCCTTATGTTACAGTTCTATGTAATATAGGCATTTTCTAGTAATATTACTGTTTTATTTAGTTAGAGACTATATTTCACATTTCAGTAATATAACAATATTACAGTTTTTAGTAATACAAGAATTATATTACTACTTTTTGTAATATTACTTTTACTTGTAATATTATATAAACTAGAGGCTCTAAAGAGCCTGTGTCGCTCACCTTGGTCTATGTGACTATTAAACAAAGGAAGCAGATGGATTCATGACAAAATTGTATTTTGGTGATGGTGATGTGTTTGTACATCTTACTTTACTGAACATCCTTGCAGCTTACAATTATCTCTATCTATAATGAACTTGGCCCAGTAGTTTCAGTGGAAAATTTTAGTAAAAATTTACAATTTTATAAAAATTGTTGAAAATTGACTATAAAGGACAATAACTCCTTAGGGGGTCAATTGACCATTTCGGTCATGTTGACTTATTTGTAAATCTTACTTTGCTGAACATTATTGCTGTTTACAGTTTATCTCTATCTATAATAATATTCAAGACAATAACCAAAAACAGCAAAATTTCCTTAAAATTACCAATTCAGGGGCAGCAACCCAACAACGGGTTGTCCGATTCATTTGAAAATTTCGGGGCAGATAGATCTTGACCTGATAAACAATTTAACCCCTGTCAGATTTGCTCTAAACGCTTTGGTTTTTGAGTTATAAGCCAAAAACTGCATTTTACCCCTATGTTTTATTTTTAGCCATGGCGGCCATCTTGGTTGGATGGCCAGGTCATCGGACACATTTTTTAAACTAGATACCCCAAAGATGATTGTGGATAAGTTTGGATTAATTTGGCCCATCAGTTTCAGAGGAGAAGATTTTTGTAAAAGATTACTAAGATTTACGAAAAATGGTTAAAAATTGACTATAAAGGGCAATAACTCCTATATGGGTCAACTGACCATTTCGGTCATGTTGACTTATTTGTAAATCTTACTTTGCTGAACATTATTGCTGTTTACAGTTTATTTCTATCTATAATAATTTTCAAGATAATAACCAAAAACAGTAAAATTTCCTTAAAATTACCAATTCAGGGGCAGCAACCCAACAACAGGTTGTCAGATTCATCTGAAAATTTCAGGGTAAATAGATCTTGACCTGATAAACAATTTTACCATTGTCAGATTTGCTCTAAAGGCTTTGGTTTTTGAGTTATAAGCCAAAAACTGCATTTTTCCCCTATGTTCTATTTTTAGCCATGGCGGCCATCTTGGTTGGATGGCCGGGTCATCAGACACATTTTTTAAACTAGATAACCAAAAGATGATTGTGGATAAGTTTGGATTAATTTGGCCCAGTAGTTTCAGAGGAGAAGATTTTTGTAAAAGATTACTAAGATTTACGAAAAATGGTTAAAAATTGACTATAAAGGGCAATAACTCCTATATTGGTCAACTGACCATTTCGGTCATGTTGACTTATTTGTAAATCTTACTTTGCTGAACATTATTGCTGTTTACAGTTTATTTCTATCTATAATAATTTTCAAGATAATAACCAAAAACAGTAAAATTTCCTTAAAATTACCAATTCAGGGGCAGCAACCCAACAACAGGTTGTCAGATTCATCTGAAAATTTCAGGGTAAATAGATCTTGACCTGATAAACAATTTTACCATGTCAGATTTGCTCTAAATGCTTTGGTTTTTAAGTTATAAGCCAAAAACTGCATTTTACCCCTATGTTCTATTTTTAGCCGTGGCGGCCATCTTGGTTGGTTGGCCGGGTCACCGGACACATTTTTTAAACTAGATACCCCAAAGATAATTGTGGCCAAGTTTGGATAAATTTGGCCTAGTAGTTTCAGAGGAGAAGATTTTTGTAAAAGATTACTAAGATTTACGAAAAATGGTTAAAAATTGACTATAAAGGGCAATAACTCCTATATGGGTCAACTGACCATTTCGGTCATGTTGACTTATTTGTAGATTTTACTTTGCTGAACATTATTGCTGTTTACAGTTTATCTCTATCTATAATAATATTCAAGATAATAACCATATAACGGCAAAATTTCCTTAAAATTGCCAATTCAGGGGCAGCAACCCAACAACCGGTTGTCCGATTCATCTGAAAATTTCAGGGCAGATAGATCTTGACTTAATAAACAATTTAACCCCATGTCAGATTTGCTCTAAATGGTTCGGTTTCAGAGTTATAAGCCAAAAACTGCATTTTACCCCTATGTTCTATTTTTAGCCATGGCGGCCATCTTGGTTGGTTGGCCGGGTAACCGAACACATTTTTTAAACTAGATACCCCAATGATGATTGTGGCCAAGTTTGGTTAAATTTGGCCCAGTAGTTTCAGAGGAGAAGATTTTTGTAAAAGTTAACGACGCCGGACGACGGACGACGGACGACGCCGGACGACGGACGCCGGACGCCAAGTGATGAGAAAAGCTCACTTGGCCCTTCGGGCCAGGTGAGCTAAAAAGTAATATTACAGTTTTCAGTAATTGCCTGGACTGTGATAACAGCAAAATAAAATTTCATGTAGACAAGAAAAGATACCAAAGAAGACATCATAAGTCTTAACTTGTGTCTCATTCCCTTTGATGATTACAAATAAAATATGTTTATATTAAGGGGGCTCTCCAGTATAAATCTTTTTTTTCTTTCTAATATATGATTTCTTTATATTTTTCTATAAACATGATAAATGAACTTTATCATATACTTAATAGAACAAGAGGCTCTCAAGAGCCTGAATCGCTCACCTGGTAAACAATGCCTTATTGAACATATTGAACCATGCCAGGCAAACATGTACAGCTAACAATTCTTCAATATTAGAAATACAAGTTCTACCATGTTTACACGTTTCCTTCTAATATAATATGCATACAAGAAGAGGGGCAGGACGTTATTTTTATTACATTATAGTTACAATAAAAGAATTTTAACAATAAAATTGTTATTGTTACATTATTAAATTGTTATTCTTTCGAATTTCTTCATTCATGATTTGGATTTATTCCACTGCTGAGAAGGGGCAAGGGGCTCCAATAACAGCAAAACAGTTAAATGATTTCATTAATAACAGTTAGGCATGGACTATTTAACTTGTAGGGGGACATGGTTTTTTTTCTGGTCAGAATATTTTCTATTTTTTGGAAGTAGCACAACAAATTATTTTTTTTGCAAATTGCAAATTGAAAATTTCAGGACAGGTAGACCTTGACCTAATAAATATTTTAACTTCTAGTCTTATTTGCTCTAAATGCTGGAGTTTTTTAGATATAAGCCAAAAACTGCATTTTACCCTGTGTTCTATTTTTAGCCATGACGGCCATGTTTTTAGACAAAATAGAAAATAAAACACAAACTTTATTTTATACACCCTACTGATCATTCAGTTGAAGTTTGGTTGAATTTGGTTGAGTAGTTTTAGAGGAGAAGATTTTTTAAAGTTAGCAAATATGATGAACAAATTGTGAAAAAATTGTCATTAAAGGACAATAACCCCTTAAGGGGTCAATTGACAATTTTGGTCATATTTAACTTATTTGTAGATCTTACTTTGCTGATCATTTTTGCTGTTTACAGTTTATCTTTATCTATAATGATATTCAAGATAATGACCAACCAGATGCTCCACAGCAGGCGTAGCTTTATACGACCGCAGAGGTTGAACCCTGAACGGTTGGGGAAAGTATGGACACAACATTCAAGCTGGATTCAGCTCTAAATTTGGATTGTGATTAAATAGTTGACACAGCATAGGTTTCTGACACAGAATGAATGTGTTCTAATGAACTTAAAATTTTTGTTTTCTCTTAGAGCAATTCACTATGCTGTTGAATATTAATCCTCTCAAAAAAATGTTTGAAGAAATTTTCTTTTTTATTTATGAAATTTCAAATGAGAAAAATTGAACCCAATTTTTTTAATCACATCCCCCTTTCCCTTATTCCAAAACTAGTCTCAATTAAAATTACTAATGGAGTTTGCAACAATAACTACTCATTTAAATACATCATAAAATATTAAGATGTAAAAAAACTGCTTGTTATCACTGAATGGTAAAGATTATTTTAATTTATCAGTTGGTAGTAAAAAGTGAATATACATTGTATATTGTATATAACAAAGATTTAAGTTGATTCTGGACAAAGAAAGATAACTCCAATTAAAAAATTGCTATTGCACAATACTTTGCAATTAGATATTTCTTGCTTACTATTCTGGACAAAGAAAGATAACTCTAATTAAAAAAAAATTTGCTATTTCACAATATTGTGCAATTAGATATTTCTTGCCATTGCGCAATACTGTGCAATTGAAAAGACTTGCTATTGCACAATACTTAATATAATAATTTTAGATCCTGATTTGGACCAACTTGAAAACTGGGCCCATAATAAAAAATCTAAGTACATTTTTGGATTCAGCATATCAAAGAACCCCAAGATTTCAATTTTTGTTAAAATCAGACTCAGTTTAATTTTGGACCCTTTGGACTTTAGTGTAGACCAATTTGAAAACAGGACCAAAAATGAAGAATCTACATACACAGTTAGATTTGGTATATCAAAGAACCCCATTTATTCAATTTTTGATGAAGTCAAACAAAGTTTAATTTTGGACCCCGATTTGGACCAACTTGAAAACTGGGCCAATAATCAAGAATCTAAGTACATTTTTAGATTCAGCATATCAAAGAACCTAACTGATTCATTTTTTGTCAAAATCAAACTAAGTTTAATTTTGGACCCTTTGGACCTTAATGTAGACCAATTTGAAAACGGGACCAAAAGTTAAGAATCTACATACACAGTCATGACAGTTAGATTCGGCATATCAAAGAACCCCAATTATTCAATTTTGATGAAATCAAACAAAGTTTAATTTTGGACCCTTTGGGCCCCTTATTCTGTTGGGACCAAAACTCCCAAAATCAATACCAACCTTCCTTTTATGGTCATAAACCTTGTGTTTAAATTTCATAGATTTCTATTTACTTATACTAACGTTATGGTGCGAAAACCAAGAAAAATGCTTATTTGGGTCCCTTTTTGGCCCCTAATTCCTAAACTGTTGGGACCTAAACTCCCAAAATCAATACCAACCTTCCTTTTGTAGTCATTAATATTGTGTTTAAATTTCATTGATTTCTATTTACTTAAACTAAAGTTATTGTGCGAAAACCAAGAATAATGCCTATTTGGGCCCTTTTTTGGCCCCTAATTCCTAAACTGTTAGAACCAAAACTCCCAAAATCAATCCCAACCTTCCTTTTGTGGTCATAAACCTTGTGTCAAAATTTCATAGATTTCTATTTACTTAAACTTAAGTTATTGTGCAAAAACCAAGAAAATGCTTATTTGGGCCCTTTTTGGCCCCTAATTCCTAAAATGTTGGGACCAAAACTCCCAAAATCCATACCAACCTTCCTTTTGTGGTCATAAACCTTGTGTTAAAATTTCATAGATTTCCATTCACTTTTACTAAAGTTAGAGTGCGAAAACTAAAAGTATTCGGACGACGACAACGACGCCAACGTGATAGCAATATACGACGAAAAAATTTTCAAATTTTGCGGTCGTATAAAAACTGCAAAATTTCCTTAAAATTACCAATTAAGTGGCAGCAACCCAACAATGGTTTGTTTGATTCGTCTGAAAATTTCAGGGCTGATAGATCTTGACCTAATGAACATTTTTACCCCCATGTCAGATTTGCTCTAAATGCTTTCGTTTTTGAGATATAAGCCAAAAACTGCATTTGACCCCTATGTTCTATTTAAAGTAAGGGCGGCCATGTTTTTTGACGGATCAAAAATCGAAGTACACACTTTGTGCAGGATAATCTAAGGAACTATCATGCTAAGTTTCATCCAAATCCATTCAGTAGTTTCAGAGGAGAAGATGTTTGAAAAATTGTTAACGACAACAGATGACGACGGACGCCAAGTGATGAGAAAAGCTCACATGGCCTTTTAGGCCAGGTGAGCTAAAAATGAAATAAAAAAATTGGGTCACCGTTCATTTACGCTAACAATCTGCCTCTGAAAGAAGCATAATTTTTTGTTAATGTCCTTATTTACTGTTGAACTAATAGGAGAAAAAGAGGTAATATCGAAATAAAAAAAGAACTAAATTACAGAAATCGCTTAAATTTTACAAGTATTTAGTTTATGTACAGCTTTTTGAAAACAATAATAAAAAATATAGGTCATCGATGATTTAAAAAAGATATTTCAACTTTAATGCCAAAAAAATGTATTTTTGCATCAAAGGGAGATAATTTGGAGCTTTTTCAATGCTATAAACATATTAAAAGTCACCTGGGGGCAAAGAAAATTGATTTTTTTAGTTGATTTTTGTACCATATCATAAAGCAATAACTAATAGTGTGATGAATAAAATTTGTAATGAAAAAATTCGTAAGGGTTCCGCGGAACCCAGTGTCTCACCTACTTTTGCTGTAAATCGCAGGCTGAACAAAAAAAAGGAAAACAAGAGGCTGTCACAACGACAGCAAACCGGATTTATTAACATTTATTTGTGTCCTAGCAATATCACAAGAACCATTACTGATGAATAGTGAAAGGGAAAATCGTCAATATCAAATTTGACCTCCATTTTGTCATCAGTATCAACATATTAAAATTAGAAAAGCTTAGATTGAATGGTTCATGAGTAAATGCAATAAAGTGAATGGAAACGCCATTTTACGATCTTTCAAGAACCATAACTCCTGAACGGTAAAAGTCAAAATCGTCATTATTGAACATGTTGAACTTGACCTCTATTTTGTCATCAGTAACAACATATTAAAATTTGGAAAGCTTTGGTAGAACAGTTCATGGGTAAATGCACGGACACGACTGGAAACACCATTTTTCAATCTTTCAAGAACCATAACTCCTGAACGGTAAAAGTCAAAATCGTCATTATTGAACTTGACCTCCATTTTGTCATCAGTAACAACATATTAAAATTTGGAAAGCTTTGGTAGAACAGTTCATGTGTAAATACACGGACACGACTGGAAACTCCATTTTTCAGTCTTTCAAGAACCATAACTCCTGAACGGTAAAAGTCAAAATCGTCATTATTGAACTTGACCTCCATTTTGTCATCAGTAACAACATATTAAAATTTGGGAAGCTTTGGTAGAACAGTTCATGCGTAAATGCACGGACACGACTGGAAAAACCATTTTTCAATCTTTCAAGAACCATAACTCCTGAACGGTAAAAGTCAAAATCGCCATTATTGAACTTGACCTTCATTTAGTTGTCAGTAACAACATATTAAAATTTTAAAAGCTTTGGTTGAACGGTTCATGAGTTAATGCACGGACAACATTTGATTGACGCCCGAAAAATACTGAAAAAATGAATTTAATTTTTTACAAAATTAAGTTCTGGATACTATCTTATGATCATAAACAAGCTTCTGTCCAAGTTTGGTACAAACCCAGGATAGTTTAAGAAAGTTAAAGTTAAAAAACTACCTCAAGATCAAAAACTTTAACCTGAACTTTGCTCTATCATTTTCTATGTTCAGTGGACCATGAAACTTGGGTCAAAACTATAATTTGGCATTAAAATTAGAAAGATCATATCATGGGGAACATGTGTACTAAGCTGAATGGACTTCAAATTCTTCAAAAACTACCTTGACCAAAAACTTAAACCTGAAGCGAACGGACACACAGATGGACGAACTAACGAACGAACGAACGGAGGCACAGACCAGAAAACATAATGCCTCTCTACTATCGTAGGTGGGGCAATCGTAGGTGGGGCATAAAAATGAAATCACATTTAAACTTTTTTTTTACACCAGAAATCAGGGACGTTCTCTGAAAGCAGGAAATATATTTCCTGACTTGTGCTCAACCTGTTCAGACGTCTCAGACTATTTTTACTCAAAAGATTTTATCCTTTAAACAGGAACAGAGGTTAAAGACAAATCCAATCAAGGTGCACTCAGTGGGTTGAAAGATGCTTCAGATTTAAGATCCCCCTTGCACACAACACAAATCATGTGGCAAGGCATTATGTTTGTTTTCCTTGATTCCAAATCATATAGAAGCTTCAAAGCAAAAAAGCTTTGATTTAAAACGTTTGATGACTGCAGCATCAGAAAGGTATAAAAAAAAACCAACGCATCGGAAAGATATCACTAAAAACCAACATAGAAAAAAAAAATTTGGACAAGAATTGCCAATAAAAATTTTCGTGTTGCAGTGATTTTACAGGGTTAGTCGTGGAAAGGGAAACAAACAATAATTAATTTTTGGGCTACATAGCTAGTTGACACACAATGAATGTTGTGTTAGAACTTAAAAAAATTAAATTGGACATTTACCTGCTATGGTCCAATATACAAAATCTAAATACATGATTTGATTCAGCATATTTTAAAAAGAACCCCAACAATTCAATTTTTGATGAAATCAAAGAAAGTTCAATTTTGGAACCTCTTGAACTCAATGTGGACCAATTTGATAAAGGGGCCCAGACATCACAAATCTAAATAAACGATTAGAATCGGCATATCAAAGAACCCCAATAGTTCAATTTTTGATGAAATCAAACAAAGTTTAATTTTGGACCCTTTTGGCCCCTCATTCCTAAACTGTTGGAACCAAAACTCTAAAAATCGATCCCAATCTTCCTTTTGTGGTCATAGATTTCTATTTACTTATACATACTAAAGTTATTATACCGAAATCATTGGTCTTGGATGACGCTCAACAAGGCAGATGACAACAACGTATAACAAATATCAACTAAATTTTTTTTAATTATTTTTGCGGTTGTATCAAACGGACATATAAACCCATAACGTTAAAAGTGAATGTACCCAAATTCATGCTTCATTAAAAATTTGTGTGAATAAGCATTGTGTATACATTTTTTATATTATTTGGTTGATGCAAACTTCAGTTAGAGAATGGAAACAGAAAATTCAGCATTGTTTCCATAATTGTAAAGAAATATTTAACTTAAATGGAAATTAAGACCTCATTTAACACAAAATTAAAAATAAAAGGTTGAAAAATAAAAGGCAAAGCTACAATATTTACAAACCTTTCGGCTCACTAATGCCATGAATTGATAGCCATACCACAGTGGTAACATCCTGTGTTATCTGATCTAGAAAAGAAAAAAAATACAAAAATAAATATGTAGTAAATATATATACTGTCTTAAGTGTTGAGGTACAATATCCAATAAAGAAAAATAAATCTAACATTATCAAGAAGTTGCAAGTGTTGAATTAATATTTCTGAATGCAGTTGTTTGCCAGCCCAGAATTCCATCAATTGAGGGCAGTATGTTTATTATACTAAGTGCTTGCAGAAATTAATCCTAACTACATAAGCCAAGGTTGTTTATAATTATTAGGATTTTAAATAGCATGAAACATAACCAGTGCTTAACAATTGTAAAGTATTGTGTAACTTATATTGAGAACTGTTAACGTTGGATTATGTTGCTTGATGAATTTGGTGATTAGATTTTGTCAGTTGTCATGGTTGTTGTAGGATTTTTCTTGGATTTCAGTATTTCTGTTATTCTACTTTTTTTGTTATGTATAACAACACTTACAAAAAGATTTTAATCATTTTAATTAGCCAAACATCATGTAGTCGCCAGAAATATGGTCATTGTATCAAAGCACATGTGAATGGTTCCAGTATGAAAAGAAGATAATTACACTTTTGCGAGATATGAACAAAGAAATGTTTAGCAACATTTTGAAAGCATATATTTCATGCTATTTTCATTGCATGAAGTTTTAGAAGAACAATAATGTATACAAAATCATACATGTACATGTATTATTGGGGAAAAAAAATAAAAGCAAAGGAAGGGTGCTTTGGCTGTTGTCTTTCATCCTAAGGTCATGGTCAAATGGTGAGTACCCTGATTTAACATAAGTGAATTTCTTTGTTAGTGTGAGTAACCCTGCAAAGACGCCATTGGCATTGCAACAATTAATAAAAGTATATTTCAGGTGTAAGTAGGATGACAAAAGTATCTCTTATATTTGGAACTTGTAGCTTAACAGTGGAAAAGGTGTTTTCTAGAATTGATGCCACAGTAAACCAATCTTATTTCTTGGATTTAAACAAATGAGTAAAGGTTCTGTGCTACAAGAAAAAAAAGTATCATAAGTATAATGTGTACATACATTTTGAAGTTATTTTGCATTTTTTACAAAAAATATTTACATGGTAATAATGAGAAGTTCTGTTAATATTCACATGCAAATTTCAAAAACGCACACATGACATAGAGGGAATAAAAAGCCATATCTAGTTGTTACAATGGTCAACAAATATGGTCATAATTTAACTTAGGACTCAATAAAAACCAGCGCATCCCAGCTGGAGAAAACTCTGCAAATTTTGTTTGTTTTTGGATTTGCAAATTTTAAATTCTTCTTCTTGTCTTTATCATGTTTATGTGTTTACAGATTTTTTTACATCATTTATTAATCTCCCACATTCATGACATTTGAATCAAATGATTGATGATTTGAAACAATCACATGGTCACAGTGTGCCCACATATAACGCATCCAAAGACGATTGTGTAAGATTTATTTTAATTCATTCAGAAGTTATATTATAACTTGCTTATTTATAAAAATCTGACATTTTTTTTTTTTAATATTGCAATGTATTGTAATGAAAGAAAAAACAGTGTATCGTAATTTTCTGTCGATAAACACATCTACATATTTTGTTCTTGTTATCTACAGAGTTTTATAAAATTCTGTTGAGTGGTTTCAGAGGAGTTGGGATGACTAGAACAGGACTGATGGACAAAGTCAAAAACATTATACCCTACAGAACTTTGATCCATGAGTTATAATTAATGTACATGAAATAAAAATCTCAGACATAAGAGATTTTATTTTACTTACACACAATTTTCCATTAGGATCCCCCATGATGCAAACTGTCACATGTCAGTTCTTACCATGCTGACCAAACCAATCACTCTGTTTTTCTCGATACTGTAACAAAAAAGAAAGATACATGTATAACAAAGGTATATGTTCCATACTCCAAGGTATATCTAAAAGTAAATGTCCATAAAAACTGTCAATACAAAATCCCACTATCATATCACTATTAGGTAAAAATACCATTTTTTTTTTAATCATTGTTAATGTTCCATTTTCTGTTCATCGTTCCAGAGTTTTATTTTTTTTACACTATCTACATGTATAGTATATAAATACAAATGGTGTTGTGATGTAAACAAATGACACCATAATGACATTTATGTGGTGAAAACAGATACTTTTGCTGTATAAGCTATTTATTTGTCTAGCAAATATGAATAATTGCATACAATTCACATTTTGTATCATAATCCTTCATGCTTAACAAATAAATTATATACATGTACATGTAATCTGGCATATTTGACTGTAAACACTGAATTTGACTGAGAATGTGTATGTATGCATTGAAAGAAGTGAGCTCCTTCTTCATGTGTTCATCAGAAAAAAAATCTAAATTTTATGCATTTGAATAGTTATATACCTTTTATGGCAGGAATTTCATTGCAAACTCCATGATTATTAAAATCTGTTGAGGCTTGAGGTCCTTTAGGATATCCAGTTGTGATTGGTCTTAGTTGATTGTTCAGACTATATGTCTCTTCCAGACATGCATCTGATCCATGGTTTGATACAGTTAATTTTCTCTCCTGAATCTTCACAGAACTGAGCACACTGTAACATTTTCAACATCTCGAATCAGCTGACACTGCTCATGATCACATGCTGAGTATAATTCTAGCCATTTTGGGTAACTGAGAAGTCAAGTAATGCAATGGTCTGCACGTCTACTCTGAGATGCACAATGTACATGACGTAGTTTAAAATCAATTTTAAGGCACTGCTTTGCTGCAGAAAGCTTATTCTTACAAAACTTGGGCTGTTCATTTGACATACATGTGGATCCCTTATTATGAAGCTCTTCAATCATCTCTTCAAGTCGTGTAAATGTGTCATTTTCATCTGCTGCAATATTGTCTAGACCTTGTAAACTTGTTCTTTTTGAAGCTGCATATGTTTGTAAGATTCTATACAAGGATGATTTTCTTAATGGAGTAAAGTCAGTTTTTTCACAATAAGAAAGATATATATCATATATATATTAACCATCTGTGAAAGACATACTGTTCTGACTACATCTGGAATACTTAGACTTTTGCCACAGAGTCCAATTTCATATCTGGTGTTTCATACATTTAACTAACTGATTGAACAAAACAGGAGTCAGTTAAGAATGCCATAGAATGTTTTAATTTGACAGTGTTCATCCTTTGTCTGGAGTATTTTTCTTTGACCATGTCAACTAATCCTGTGGTTTCAATATCTAATATTTAGACTGATAATACACGTAGCTTGAAATGTTAGGTATTTATCTGTTTATATCTGATTTTGTGTATTTTTTGGACAGAACAGCCAGCAGTTGCTACTTTAATACATTGTTTTCAGTCTGTATGTTCATCTTAAATAATGTTAATATAAATCCTTCAGGTAATGAAGTTGTAATTCCAGAAGATAGTATTGCTTTCTTTTAAATTCATCAGACTGGCCAGGTGCAATTCAAATATGTGTGATACTACTTCCTCAGTTTTTCGTGTATAGTATCTTTTGGTGCAGTCTGATGTACTATTCCAAGTTGTTTTAGTTGCAATTTTAAGGAACTCACAGTATTATTTGAGATCAGTGTCAAACAGTTATTAACATTACCAAGTTGATGATCAGTACATGTACTTCCCTGTGCCACAAAAATTCTGACGTCTGACTCCAATTTGATATCTGTGAATCTGTAATAGATCCCTGAAATAAAAGAATACAATTAACAGATATCTATGAACATGATACATTAATAATTCTTATAATAATATGATTTGCATATATCAATAAATAATTGAACGGGATTGGTCAATTTCATTATTCCCCCTTGGTTTACACTTCAATAAATATAAAAAAGAAGATGTGGTATGATTGCCAATGAGACAACTATCCACAAAAGACCAAAATGATACAGACATTAACAACTATAGGTCACTGTACGGCCTTCAACAATGATCAAAGCCCATACCGCATAGTCAGCTATAATAGGCCACGATAAGACAATGTAAAACAATTCAAACAAGAAAATGATACATTAATAATTCTTATAATAATATGATTTGCATATATCAGTAAATACTTGAACAGGATTGGTCAATTTCATTATCCCCCCTTGGTTTACACTCCAATAAATATAAAAAAGATGTGGTATGATTGCCAATGAAACAACTATCCACAAAAGACCAAAATGACACAGACATTAACAACTATAGGTCACTGTACGGCCTTCAACAATGATCAAAGCCCATACCCCATAGTCAGCTATAATAGGCCCTGATAAGACAATGTAAAACAATTCAAACGAGAAAACTAACGGTCTATTTATGTAAAACAAGAGGCTGTCACAACAACAGCAAACCAAATTTATTAACATTTATTTGTATCCTGCCAATATCACAAGAACCATAACTGAACCACGGTGAAAATGAAAATCGTCAATATCAAATTTGACCTCCATTTTAAAATTTGAAAAGCTTAGGTTGAATGGTTCATGAGTAAATGCACGGACACAACTGGAAAAGCCATTTTTCAATCTTTCAAGAACCATAACTCCTGAACGGTAAAATTCAAAATCGTCATTATTGAACTTGACCTCCATTTTGTCATCAGTAACAAAATATTAAAATTTGAGAAGCTTTGGTTGAACAGTTCATGTGTAAATGCACGGACACAACTGGAAATGCCATTTTTCAGTCTTTCAAGAACCATAACTCCTGAACGGCAAAAGTCAAAATCGTCATTATTGAACTTACCTCCATTTTGTCATCAGTAACAACATATTAAAATTTGAAAAGCTTTGGTTGAACAGTTCATGGGTAAATGCACGGACACGACTGGAAAAGCCATTTTTCAATCTTTCAAGAACCATAACTCCTGAACGGTAAAAGTCAAAATCATCATTATTGAACTTGACCTTCATTTTGTTGTCTGTAACAACATATTAAAATTTGAAAAGCTTTGGTTGAACGGTTCATGAGTAAATGCACGGACCATATTTAGTTGCTGCCCGGCCGCCCGCCCAACCGGTTGCCCGCTGTACATCCCCAAATCAATAACCGACATTTTTGTCACAAAAATCCGGTTAAAAATGAACGAACAACAAATATGTAACACATAAACAAACGTAAAACCACTGAATTACAGGCTCCTGATTTCATGTTTCTGAAACCACTTTCATAAACTTCAGTGATCTATTCATGCGCAATACACATGCATAAAAGGATCCCAGGATTTTCATCAAATTGAGATTGAAAAACAAATAAACATAACAGTAGACTTTTTTCTATTTAATGCACATATAACAGAAAAAAACAAGAATGTGTCCATATATCGTACACGGATGCCCCACTCGCACTATCATTTTACATGTTCACTGGACCGTGAAATTGGGGTCAATACTTTAATTTGGCATTAAAATTGGAAAGATCATATCATAGTTAATATGTGTACTAAGTTTCAATTTGATTGGACTTCAACTTCATCAAAAACTACCTTGACCAAAAACTTTAACCTGAGCTTCACACTATCTTCTTCTTTGTTCAGTGGACCATGAAATTGGGGTCAATACTTTAATTTGACATTGAAATTAGAAAGATCATATCATAGGGAACATGTGTACTAAGTTACAAATTGATTGGACTTCAACTTCATCAAAAACTACCTCAACCAAAAACTTTAACCTTAAGTCTTTCCACTTTTCTGTGGAAAGACTTATTGTTTTTGTTCTGATTAGTATTATTATTAGGTCTTTCCACTTTTCTGTGGAAAGAACTATTGTATTTGTTCTGATTATTATTATTATTATTATATTTTTTTTTCCGCCAAATTTTGTGCTTGCGATAAATGTTTGTTTCGCAATATGTCGCTTAAATATTTCTCATAATGTATCGTATAGTTTATGCGCTTTTAAATTTCACCCTGCTAAGCCGAACCATTTTCTTTGTAAAAGTTATCTCCCTATTCACTATTTTTCATCTGTGTGCATCTCCTTCGTAACAAAAAAAGATATCGACAAAATTCTTTTTACAAATTGTTCGTTACATCCTCAGTAATTTTTGGCTTATTTGGATCGAAGCGATCATTTATGTTCATTTAACTCATAAACAGTTAACTGTATAACCCTGGAATGTTTTTATTTGAGTCCCCTAGGTCCTAACTTAGAAAATGAGGTCAAGGTCAAAGGTCAAGGTCAAGTTCTCAATTGTGACTTTTGCTTGTTTTTGCATTTTCTCAGACACTTTGAAAGATACATACTAAAGAACAAGTGCAAAATGTCTGCTTTATTGTAATGAAGATATGCTACATTTAGTCTTATACAATTTAATGGCATCTTATAGAAGTTGTTGCCCCTCAAATGTCTTGATATGAGGTTATTTGATTATGACTTCAACTAAGTTCATTATAAAGGCATTTGACCTTGTACAAAAGATTAGGTGACAAATGACCTTGAAAAATGACTACCGGAAGTGACCTTGAGAAAACCAGAAGTAGCCTTTTTTGCAATTTTTTCATCTCAAAGTACCCAGAATCAATATATTTTGTCATATAGATACATGTATAAACTGATTACTGGAGACGAAACATGACTTCCAACAAACCGGAAGTGGCCAATTATTTCCCTTTCTACATACAATAGTATATAGAAACTATATATTTTTGGAATCAGTGTGAAATAAGCTATCATATGAGACCGGAAGTGACATTTATTTCACCGGAAGTAGCATATTATCTCCCTTTTATCACTCAAAAATATAATTAAACCATTATTTATCTCATCAGTATGAAGAAACTATCTTCTTATCAAAATTTCTTTGGTGTGGAAAGACTTTCAATTGTTCTCTGAACAATTGGTTTTTAATTGTATTTGTTCTGATTATTATTATTTATTTTTTTTCCGCCACATTCTAAAATTTTTGTTTCGCAATATGTCGCTTATGTTGGCAAATAATCAAAAATCTAAGTACATTTTTAGATTCAGCATATCAAGGTGTAATACCACCATTGATTTTCCCCTATTAGTCTTTGTTAAATTTGCACTTTTCAAAAAAATGTGCAGAATTTATCTTTGTTTCAAATAAAGAAATACTTGGCATGAGTAAAGTTTTATCCTGTCCAGTACTATAGAAAAAAATTCACATAACATTTAATTACATATAAGAAAATAACCATCATTGGAAGTTAATCAATCAAATGTCTCCCCTTATTTTATCTGTGTACAAGGTTTAGTCACCATGTAACCTCAAGATTACAAAATTTTCTATGAAAATCCAAAATAAAAAATAATGGTGTTTTGAAATACCTAAGACATATGTTTATGACACAGAAATGTTTTTACTGCAATAAAATGTAGGATTAATTACCTACAACTGTCAAATTCAAGGGAATATTTTTTTAGACCTACTTTCATATACAACCGGATGTGACGTACCATGATTTGGTGGTATTACACCTAGAACCCGAAGGATTCTATTTTTGTTAAAATCAAACTAAGTTTAATTTTGGACCCTTTGGACCTTAATGTAGACCAATTTGAACACGGGACCAAAAATTAAGAATCTACATACACAGTAACATTTTTTGTAGATTCGGAATATCAAAGAACCCCAATTATTCAATTTTTGATGAAATCAAACAAAGTTTAATTTTGGACCCTTTGGACCCCTTATTCCTGAACTGTTGGGACCAAAACTCAATCCCAACCTTCCTTTCATGGTCATAAACCTTGTGTTTAAATTTCATAAATTTCTATTAACTTATACTAAAGTTATGGTACGAAAACCAAGAAAAATGCTTATTTGGGCCCCTTTTTTTACCCTAATTCCTAAACAGTGGGAACCAAAACACCCAAAATCAATCCCAACCTTCCTTTTGTGGTCATAAACTTTGTGTCAAAATATCATTGATTTCTATTCACTTAAACTAAAGTTATAGTGCGAAAACCAAGAAAATGCTTATTTGGGCCCTTTTTGGCCCCTAATTCCTAAACTGATGGGACCAAAACTTTCAAAATCAATCCCACCTTCCTTTTATGGTCATAAACCTTGTGTTTGAATTTCAATGATTTCTATTTACTTAAACTAAAGTTTTAGTGCGAAAACCAAAAGTATTCGGACGACGACAACGACGCTGACCCCAACGTGATACCAATAAACGACCAAAAAATTTTCAATTTTTGCCATCGTATAAAAAGTAGTGTTTAGTGTTTCTTCATTACAATTTACAATGTAAACTAAAAGATGAGTTTGAGAATAATCATAGACAACAATAGGGCAAACTCATTTTGGTTGGGGGAGGAGGGGGGGAAGATAGAAAGAAGGGAAATTTCAAACAAACAGTATATTTATGATACTTGGCGAATAAAATAATAAAGTGGCGAAAAATATATTGTTCTGGCGAAAGAGGTGGCAAAATTAATAATTGAGCCAGGGGAAACCCTGCTCACAAACTTGACATATATATACAAATCTGAATATTTAGTTTGTGAGTTAATCGCCCCGGTTTACACAGCCATTACAGCAATAACCTCTAGAAAAAATGTGTTTAATCCTATAATGTTCATGATGTTTGCAAGTATTGAAGGTATATAAAACTCTATGTTTTAAATTTCTCAAATAAACCAATATTAAGGTATAATCTTAGGCTACATGAACATGCTAATTGTCATCATATTCATGATATTGGATGGCTGTGAGACTTACTGTATCTATCCTAAATTTCTAATAAATAATAATTTTATAAAAATTTAAATTATATAAAATTATATCAAAATTGGATTGTGATTAAATATTTGACACATCAAAAGTTCCTGACTTAAAGAATTTGATCAAAGAACTTAATATATGACATGTATAACATTACATTACCTTCTGTATTACCCAATATTCTAAATCTAAATACACATGGTTAGATTCAGCATATCAGAAACCCCAAGAATTAAATTTTTGATAAAATCAAACAAAGCTTAATTTGAACATAAATTTGGACCAATTTGATACAAAGGCTCAAAATCAAAATCTAAATATAGCCAATATGATTAATTCTTATTGAAATCGAACGAAATTTAATTGGTCTCTGAAATTTAAGAAAATTTGAAAACTGGACACAAACACTAAAATATGGATACAAATTTCATTTTTTCTTCTTATTAAAATCAAACAAAGTTTAATTTTGGACCCTTTATATATGTACTTCTTATTGGCTATTCGGTTTGAGAGGAGAAGATTGAAAGATGTAATTTGAAGAACAGCAGATGTAAAAATGCCAGCTGCCACTCATCCAACAAGAGCTCACAAAGCAGTTGAAGTTATTATCCATCATTGTCCATAATTACCTTATCACTGGTTTGAGATGCATGAACATATTTTCTTTTCCTAGTATTGTAATGACTCTCTGGATCAAATTGATTTTCCTGCAAAAATTATGAAATTTTAACAAGAAGGCATGCAATGTCATATTACAAATACCAATTATCCCCCTTGTAGTTCCAATTTTCTGCTTACAGGCAGTACATGTACATTGTGTAGGTGTTTGATAGATCTGAAAAGTGCTCAAATATTACAAGTTATCACTATGAAGCTCATACATAAAATAGTCAGTATAAGAAGTAGTTTCAGAGAAACATGTGACTGAAATTGAGTCACTGAATTTTTTAGGACCAACTGGCCAAGGACAAATGGAGTGACACAATATAGCTCCTACTTTTAGAGTTAACACAGTTCTATTTACAGATCATTACATAAAAAAAAAATTAAAAATCATTTGAAGTCCTTTTCATGCTTTTCGGGCAGATCATTACATATTTTTTTTTTCAATTTAATTTTAAGTCCTTTTCGGCCAAGTTTTCATTTATGCCAATCAAGGTTACTTTTTTTTTTTTAATTTTTGATCATTTCCAGATCATTGACAAATTAAAACATGAATATTTAATCAAAGCATGCAAAGTATTAACAAGAATGTGTCCATAGTACACGGATGCCCCACTATGTTCAGTAGACCATGAAATTGGGGTCAAAACTCTAATTTGGCAATTAAATTAGAAAGATCATATCATAGGGAACATGTGTACTAAGTTTGAAGTTGATTGGACTTCAACTTCATCAAAAACTACCTTGACCAAAAACTTTAACCTGAACGAACAGACAGACAGACGGAAGGACGGACGGTCGGAAGGACGGACAGACGCACAGACCAGAAAACATTATTCCCCTCTACTATCGTAGGTAGTAGACCATAAAAATGTAAGAACTTTACATTTTTGATACATCAGATTTTTTTCATGACTTACATGTACTGGACTAGACAATCATAATGAACTACATGTACATGTATAAAGTATACATTACATGTACATGTTTATAGCTACATGAACTAAGAACATTTTTTTTAAAAGTTTTGTTTGTACATGTACATACATCTATTAATGGCTCCGGTGGTACTTGTAGCTGAGCTGGTAAATTCTCTTCCTCAGTCATACATGTAGCATTCTTTTGACTGCATCTCTTGTATATATGTTGTAGCAGACTATACATAATCCTGTGCAAATTGAAAAAAAAATCATATGTCATAAGCTGTCCATGTTATGCAAACATTTGAAAATCATGATAAACAATGATAAACTGCAGCTAATATTTTCCACCTGAAGTAGAAATTAAAAAAAAATATATCTATCATGTTCAGTTCATCAAAAAATGTTTTACCCATGTGCATATATACTACATACATGAACATGTATGTATATGTGTATACATGTATATTGTCATAATTGTGTTCAATACTATAAAATTGTGATAGGAGTAAATCGGTAAAAAGATTGTGAACAGCTGGATTCATATTTATGATTAAAAAAACATTAATAATAGTTTTTTCTTCACTATTATATTATGAAGAAATAGCTACATTTGTAGTACAATTATTTATGGATCTCAGAAAGGCTGATCCTGAAGTCCCTTTCTTACAAGTGCAGTGTTATCCCCAGAAGATAGCATCCCATTTGGCGTAAAAAAAAATTAAATGTGTCATTTGTCGCGTCTCAGCGATGCTCTATTTCCATTGATTTCCTTTATGTTATACATGTATATGTTTATACTGTTCAATTCATTACTGAGAATACAATTAGACTAATCACTAATACCATGAATACAGTTGTTTCAGTTTGTTTTATTTATTCATTTATAGTTACAGAATTATTTTTTGCCTCTTGTGCCAAATAAAAATATATATATGTGGTTTCAGTTACTATAAGTCATGAACATGATGAAAGTAAAATGAATGAATGATTTATCATAGTGCAACTTGTATATATATACAATGATAAACATATAAATATCTAGTGCAAAAAAGGAACCTTTTTTTTTTATATCAAAAGAGTAGAAAAGAAAGTGTTATAAATAGCAAAAAAATCTCAATTTAAAAACTTTTTTCTTCATCATGTCTATGAAATTCATAGTTTTGGGCCAATAATTTAGTTCCAGTTGTTTCTAATCTTTACATCAAAATGATATATATATTTTTGACAAAGTTTTCAGAAAAATAATCTTTTTAAGCGTAGTTCTCTATCGTGAAAATGCGGATTTTTGTCATATCTGGTCCGGTTCCGAACCGTAGTGTGCAATGGCAGCCAAATTTTTTTTTAACAAAAATGAGTCCAACAATAAACAATGTTTGACAAGAGATTGGGAATGAATGACGCTTTTAATGGATTAAATGGATTAAACATAAACTAAAGCCAATTATGATCACTTTATGAAGAAGCATAAAATGTATTAAGCTCAAAATCAAATTGTTCGCTCTCGATAGAAAAGTAGTACCGGAAGAGACAGAAAGTATATTTTGGAAAGTTGTAAAAATAAACGAACAAACCTTTTTTTAAGAGAAAAATGGTTTCAATCTAAGATTTTCGTAATACAAAACGTAGATTTCAATAAATGCGACGAAAATATTCATGGGACTGACGGAAGGACAGACAGAGGTAAAACAGTATACCCCCCTTTTTGAAAGCGGGGGTATAATAAGGAATGGGTTGTCCAGAAATTTTTCAGTATTTACGCAAGAAGAGTTAATTAAGGAAGAGGTTGTCTAGAGATATTCACTTAATTTTATTCACATTTTTTGGGGGTTGATGTAAATATTTTTTTCTCTCATATAAACTAAATGTGTATTTTTAATTATGTATAAGAGGTAATGGATATTTTTATACATTTTTTAACCAGTTGAACATTTTGCAGGATTGTTGGTTTAAAGGGAAACTTCGCAAAAAAATCAAAAATTGATATTATGTCCATTCTGTATAAAAATGCTCAAATTTATAGATATTAAAGTTTTATTCTTCTAGATAAGAGATCACCATCGATTTTAAATTTTGAGTATCAATTGTCTGCATTCCGCTATTTTGTCATCTTCTCCGATAAAAAAATCATGATATGTCTATAAACCACAAAGATTTGAAGAAAGTAGAAATCTATTTACATATTTTTTCCAAGGGTTTATTTGGAAAAATGTAATATATACTCGTTTTCAATAGTAAAGGACAGATTGGAACAAACCAGATATTGATTTAAAAAATGTACGCACTTGTTGTCGATTCGTTTATACGCCTGGATAGAAAGTTACGGAACTATAGCGTAATTTAAAATATATACATGTATACATTGAACATAAGAAAGGAACATACATTTTGTGTAAATTTGGGTAAAAGTTTTGTAAATAGACTAGTCAACGTATGCCAACGGTATGTAATCAACGAATTCGATAGACTTTTGTATACCAAAAGAAGAAGAAGAGAACCAATTTGATTTAAATACAGGTCGATATATAACTTGCTTTGGTTCATCAAAGTTATGAACATAGTAAAATCACAGATTTATATATCAAATAGATTGTTCTCGAATAAAGGAAGAAATTCGTCATCATCACAATTGTTCCGACATTCATGTAATATATATATGCAACTGGAGGTACACTGATAATCCCCAAGGGATGTGAATATTTTCTAGGAAAACTATTAAGTATTACGTACAGTTTCAAATCAATTTCGGAATTTATTTTCTTTCTTGATATTCATTGAATGACAGCAACTTAAAGAATAAACTGCTTGTCCGCTTTAGGGGTATTCTTGCCAGTTGAACAGACTTATAATTACATTCAAAAATAGGGAAAGATGACATTAAATTCGTTGTCTGTTGTTTTTAAGTAAAAGTTAATTGAATCATCAAAGTTAATATCCTTTGGTCTCGAATGTATGTTAACTAATTAATGTGTTTTTATAGGCTAGCTCAAATCCTCATCCAAATAATATAATCTATATGTAATAATCCCTTCCTTCCACACAGAGATTTAATGCCAAGCAGTAGACATATAGGTACTAATTAAGTAATTAAATGAACAATAGATAACAATAATTAATCATAAATGTGCAAAGATGTGAAAACAAAAGTATTCATAGATATTATATTCCGCTTCGGTAGAGTTATCTTCAGATAGTTTCAGATATTAATTAATACATGGCTTTCAAAAGTCTAACTCGTACATTTTTTTGCCTAATTAAGACAATCAAAATGCTTTGGTTAAGCTATTTCTAATTTCTAAGTTCCCCTTTTTTATGAGACATAAATCAAGGACAAGCGGTGTATATCATTTCATTCTGACACATGAATTAGGTTTCCCGTCTTTAACGAAAATTGTTTATTTCTTAGTAAATTAACTTATTTGAATTCAAATAAATAATCATGATAATAGCACCAAATATAATTAAATAATTCCACGGCGATCTATTTTTATTCGTCACCAACTTGAGTATGTACTTTAAATGTGTGTATTAAATGCTCCCTTGTTTTATAATCCACTGATCCGAATAGACAGTCACACCTGGCAAGGTGTGCCCTAGAGGCGTGGTTAAATACTGAAGTGCAAATAACAATTTACCTTTCAACAAGCCAACTACGAGTATTGCCACAGAACCGTGAATACACACACAGTCAAAGCAGAGGGTCAATCAATAAGAGTACACCAACATATTGTCTTAACAGATTATTGTACGTTAATTTATTCACTTAATTAGTCCGAAAATGCATTAATTAAAAATAAATTTATAACTTTTCGTGTTGTCTACAAAAATAATTCAAATATATACGTTTTACATAGAAAATTTATCTCATGAATGTGTACAATTGCACGTCTGTGTGTTTTATCTTCTTATTAATCAGATGGTTATTAGATAAAGCATAAGTCATTGGTGAGCTTACAATTACGTTAAAATATGATTAAAAGCCAAGACTTTTAATGATTGTATTTTAAATCCCAGTATGCAAAAACCAGGCGAAAACGTCACGACCTACAGGAAGTAGTTAATATTTTTTCATTAATTATTGCAGGGCTTCGTTGTTTCTTATGAAGTTTTTGAAGTAACTATGCTATTAATTACCTGAAAAGAAAAATTATCAAAACGTCAGTCATAGAATGTTGGGAAAACTTTAGATAATAAACTTTTGCATTCTAGCTGCTTGATCACAGGCACTTGTTTCTATCCATACGAAGGTCGACTATCCATATAAATAGAAGAAGGTGGCTAACGAAATTTTTTTTAGGTCACGACAGTCTCCGCTTGGGACGCTTTTTCTACCTTTCAACTTAATGCTAAAAATCTCTACCTTATATGAATCGATTCAGTGAATATTTTCCTTTCTTCTATTTATATGGATAGTCGACCTTCGTATGGATAGAAACAAGTGCCTGTGTGCTTGGTGCATTTTAATGCATGCTAAAATCTAGTCCAAATAATTATGACGTCTGGCAAGGCTATTTTATTTTTTTTCTGGGACGACTTCCTAAAATTAGGTGTCAAAGTTCGCCCCAAAATTTGCTCTCAAACTCCAGATGTAAAAAATGGCTTCGGCGTTATGACGTCGTAGGAAGGCGTCCCAGAAAAAAATTCAAATAGCCTTGCCAGACGTCATAATTATTTGGACAAGCTAAAATCCAACCCCCATAATAGATCATGAATTTATACATTTTTAGAATTATTTATATTTATTTTATCAAATATTATAGGATGCCGAATTGACTTTAAATAGGTGCTGATTTGACTAGTTCCGATTTAACAAGGTGCCGATTTGACCAGGTGCCGATTTGACTTGAAGTTGTACCCATTATAAATTGCCTTCCGACAGAATTTCGGCTGTAAAATCTCGTCTCTGTCCACATTTCAGTCCTAACCTTTTGAAATGTGATGTAACATCCCCCTGGCAATCAAACAACTTTACTAAATGTGTGCCATGACGCCATGAAGATGTAAACATAAAACATAAATTGATAATGTTACAGCATCCATGTTGTATACAGCGCCTTCTATAAATAGTTCTAAAGGGGGTTACACTAAAGACCTGAAAGTGGACCTGAAAAGACCTGAAAAGACCTGAAAAGACCTGAAAATATACGACTAAAATTATTCAAATTCCAATAACTTTTTTATTATTGGATGGAATTTCTTCAAGTTGGAATTTTATTAATTGTAAATATTCAGATTTCAAAAATTAAATAAAAAACAATTTTTTGATGCCAAAAGTTGGACCTGAACGGAGAAATGAAAAGACCTGAAGGGACCTGAAAATCTATGTCGGACTAATTCTAACTACAATAACTTTTTTAATATTCAATGGATATCTTTCAACTTTTGATTTTGTGACACAAAAAGTTCAATATAATGATAATATGAAAAAAAATATGTGAAAAATATTGTTGGGGTGTCAAAATTCGGACCTGAACGAGCCTAAAATTCCACATTATTTTAAAACGAAAATAATAAACATAGACGAAAAATATGATTGATAACTTTTCATGTTCGATGTCATTTGGTCTCTTGTAGAGATCTGTCTCATTGGTATCACACCACCAGTGAAATGTTTATTTAGACTAATGATCCAATTATCACCTAATATCAATACAAGGTGTGAATTACAACCGGCACACGTTCGTGTAATTAAAACATTCCAATCGACGAACTCTTTAAATGACATATGGTTTATGGGGAAGCAATACTAATACTTTCATTTTATAAATAAAGCAGTTTACGACCAGCTTTAATAGGGAGATAAGGTAAACTTCTTCTTCTTCTTCCAAATTTTCACATCCTTTGTAGGACAACCACACCGTTACGGCGTGTAGAACAAAACCCACCACCATGAATGTAGGAATATAATATGTACACTATATATTGAATAATGATATCCTCCACTAATATATACAGGATCACTTTCTAGTTGCACAGAACGGGCAGATTTAATACTGCTGTTCCTCAATCCCAATCTTAACCAGCGCATACCAAATTTAAAGCACAGAGAACTTGAGAAAATACGTCGAGGAAAACGCACCAGAGAGGAAAACTGCACATTGGGACAATTCGTGCCAACAGGCCATAAGATTGAGGATTGAGGACGTATAGAAGAGGGACGAAAGATACCAAAGGGACAGTCAAACTCATAAATCTAAAACAAACTGACAACGCCATGGCTAAAAATGAAAAATACTAACAGACAAACAAAAGTATACATGACACAACATAGAAAACTAAAGAAAAAACAACACGAACCCCACCAAAAACTAGGGGTGATCTCAGGTGCTACGGAAGGGTAAGCAGATCCTGCTCCACTTTTGGCACCCGTCGTGTTGCGTATGAGATAACAAATCCAGTAAATAGTCTAATTCGGTAGGTCATATAGCTTGTAGTATGCATTCTTAGTTGCGTTAAAAATTGTTAGGCTAGTTACCGGACATATTATACAGGGGGGATTACAGTGGCGGATCCAGAACTTTTCATAAGGGGGCCCGTTGACTGACCTAAGGGGGGCTCCAGTCATGCGTCAGTGATTCCTTATATAAGCAACCAATTTTTCCCACACAAAAGGCGGGCGGGCCCCCAGGCCCCCCTGGATCCGCCTATGGGTTATATGTTTACGTAGTAAAATAGTAAAAGATAAATGTTGTAAAATAAATTACTTCACTCACATTCACACTGGTAAAAAGAATAACAAGCTTGCAGCATTTAAATCTAAAAATAGTTCGCTTTTCACAATATAGACTAAGGATCTAAAAGCTAAAACACTTTGTCTTCTTTTCATCAGAGACTCTGTTTTCATTAACTAAAATCGAATAAAACGTTCATAGTGTCTACATACTTAATCCACGCATAGAATTTGTCGTTTTACATCATAACATCTAATAAAAAGGTTTTTATGATTTCATCGTATCTATATATTAGCACTTTGTGTGACGTTTACGATCTAGGCACGCACTGTATATGTAAAGCCAATTGTCATGTTTTTATTTACTTAGATCTAAAACTTAAAAACTTGTCTTCGTCTCAACTCGGCCGATTCCGTACCCTCATCTAGGAAGGAGCTAGAGTATCGGATTCTACCGAGGATTGTCGAATGCAAACCACCCTTCAGCTAATCAGAAAATGTTTCACGACTATTTTTCTGACTTACAGTGTTTTTTTGGGTTTTTTTTTTATAACCTTCTTCAGTTCAAATAATGATAACCTAGAATTTATTGTCGTTCTTTGCAAATCAAAGAACTGTGTTTTGTTTTTTACAATTTTGGTATGGATACATACAGGATCATAAAGGAGGGGGAATAGGACCTTTATTGGGACTCCCGGATCGGGTGTTTTTAAACTCGGGATTTCGGGATTGACCCTAGCTTTCGGGATCCGGGAATCCTTTTTTTCGGATTTCGGGATGTCGGGATTCGCTTTATTTAAATTCGGGACCTCGGGATTTCGTTTTTTTCAAGTCCGGGATTTCGGGATCAAGACCCCTCCTATCCCCCCTCATAAAGGGAAACTGATAATTTTTTGTATGATATGTGCTCATGTTTTTCAGCGATGATCCTTTTGGGCTGGGTTTTATACTGAATAAAATTAGTTAGTTAGTTTCTATACTTTTTTTTTTATTAAATGGCTATTCGCAATATGTTTAATAAGATCATTTAGTCTGAGTTGTTTGATTGAGTATCGAGAAAGAAACAAAAATTCTGATGTATGCAGCATAAACACGAAAATTTTGATAACTACATGGCAGAGGGAGGGGCAGGACTTTTTCGGGACGTCGGGATCGGGTGTTTTTAAGCTCGGGCCTGAATTCGGGATTGACCCTTTCGGCATCCAAGATTTATTTTTTCTAATTTCGGGATGTCGGGAATTAAATTTCTTTAAATTCGGGACCTCGATTATTTAGATATAGAGGTTGTTTTTTTTTTTTTTTTTTTTTTTTTTTTTTTTTTTATTAAAGACAGTTTTTGTACTAGTGTAAATTGATATCATTTACCTGAATGGTCTCAAATATTAGATAGTATCAGATAGTAGAGAAACAACAGTCATATCACATCCCATATATATGATAATAAGAGATGTTTCTGGAATTACGTATATCAAAATATTTAAGTTTAGTGCTTTTCGGTAAAATCCTATTTATTACAGAAATGCAATCTAAAACAAAAACCAAAGGCATCTTTTTAAATAACAAGATACCCAAGTCGGAAGAATTAATATTTTAATTAATGATTAAAAAAAGGAAGCTGAAAGTATCTATTTAAGGTCTTTCATAACAGCGGTATTTGTTAAAGGGACTGAAACGATTAGACGCGTGCTCAAAATCAGCATGCATGATGAGTTGGTTACCGTTATGTGGTTAAAAGCTTGATAAGTGAAATGACAACTTTATTGCACCTACGCCTACGCAGGTCAATTCAGTTCAATGATGCACCGTCTAATAGTTCTCGCACTTATATCATTAGCAACGCCAAAGTAAATACATCAATTGAGTGAAACATTTATATGCAACAGTTTTATCAAAAGGTGCGAAAAGATGTAATTTAGTATTATGATTTGTATTTTTATATGTTGAATTTATATGTAGTAGTTTTAGACAAAACCGATTGAAAATCTGATTGAAAAAAATACCATTTACCTGAATGGTCTCAAATATTAGATAGTATCAGATAGTAGAGAAACAACAGTCATATCACATCCCATATATATGATTATAAGAGATGTTTCTGGAATTACGTATATCAAAATATTTAAGTTTAGTGCTTTTCGGTAAAATCGTATTTATTACAGAAATGCAATCTAAAACAAAGACCAAAGGCATCTTTTTAAATAACAAGATACCCAAGTCGGAAGAATTAATATTTTAATTAATGATTAAAAAAAGGAAGCTGAAAGTATCTATTAAAGGTCTTTCATAACAGCGGTATTTGTTAAAGGGACTGAAACGATTAGACGCGTGCTCAAAATCAGCATGCATGATGAGTTGGTTACCGTTATGTGGTTAAAAGCTTGATAAGTGAAATGACAACTTTATTGCACCTACGCCTACGCAGGTCAATTCAGTTCAATGATGCACCGTCTAATAGTTCTCGCACTTATATCATTAGCAACGCCAAAGTAAATACATCAATTGAGTGAAACATTTATATGCAACAGTTTTATCAAAAGGTGCGAAAAGATGTAATTTAGTATTATGATTTGTATTTTTTTAAAACTTTACATCAGTAGGATACAGTCCTGCATGATCTAAGCCGTGGAGATTTTTTTCTCAGTTATAAAAAGGCAAAATAATAAAGCTATTAATCTGTTATGGCATGCAGATAATAACATGCTAAAACAACAAGTTCTAAGGTTTTGGGATTTTCTAATAACCACTCAAAGATAGAAAAATATAGTACATGTTCTAGAAATGGGACAACTTTGACAGATTATCTATACACATACATTTAATGCATTAAAAAGAATGAAGGAAATTGAAAAGAAACTTCAGTTTTACATATAATATTAGGTTTACATGCATTTAATAATCTAACCATACTCATTTTTTTCTAATAACCTATAATGAGACTTAATTAATTAATTAACTTAATTAATTTTTGTTGTTTTGTTTTTTTCAATGTAATAATGTCAAACTGTAACCAAAACAAGAATGACGTTAAGATTTATACCGAAAACATGAATTTGGATGGTTTCGTTTTCCTGCGTTATGATATAATAGACCAAACATCAAAAACAATGTATGGATATAAGTTGTTTGCTTCACGTCCAATGGACAATATTTCATGATATTCAGGACGATACTAATTAACAAAAACACTCAGTTGTATTAGCATTAGCAAAACTCATATCCGTGATTCAAGATTCAAGATTCAAAGTTTTATTTAGAGTCGATATTCAATAAACTACATAACACAAGCTCTAGTGAGCTTTTCAAATCGACTTAATAACAAAATACAATACACACATACACAATACAATACACACATACAAAAGTCATGAAAAACAACACAACTTTAAACATATAATGCATAGTAAGATACCATAAATGACATATATTAGTTAAAAGCATATAGTACACTTAAAACATAGCACAAGTTAATAATAAGATTGCACAAATCATATAGTCACACAAAAAATAAAAGCAAAATAAAACAGGCATAAACACTATATGCATGCACTCCACTGGCATGAGCTATATTATGAATATTATATGAATGCATGGTCGACTTTGAAAATTTTGCTTATATATTATATATACTTTCTATGTTGAAGTTTGTGATGGAATGTCTGTCAATCAAAGATGGACCCATATAAAGCTGCTCAGTCTTAATATTTGGTATGCAGGTGTAATAATATTAGAACATCTCATTTCTTTGCCGCAGAGTACATGGCCCAGCAGGGGCGGATCCAACCATTTTAAAAAGGGGGGTTCCTAACCCAGGACAAAGGGGGGGGGTTCAATTACATGTCCCCATTCAAATGCATTGATCGTCCAAAAAAGGGGGGGTTCCAACCCCCGGAACCCCCCTCCGGATCCGCGCCTGCCCAGTCGCCACAGTCCGCATAATGGACTGTTCACCGACTGGAACTTTTCTTCTATGGTACTGGCACGATTTAATTTATGATTATCATGATTATAGGTCCCTAGCTTATATTAATGATATATAGTACGCAATTGGATTAACATCGACATATCTCAATTCACTGAGATAATTTTACTCTACAATCAATGAAGTTTTTCACCAGTTATTTAATCGTGTAATCTTTCGGGGTTTCCCTTACAAAAAATGCTTAACTAGTATATTTATATATATAAATATAGGAAGATTTGGTATGATTGCCAACGAGACAAATCTCCACATGGTCAGAGAACAAATGCACAAGAATTATACAACTATTAGTTAACGTACGGTCTTCAAAAATGAGCAAAACCCAAACCACATATAACAAGCTATGAAAGGCCTCAAATGACAAATATAAAACAACTAACGGCCTGACTTATGTACAACAACAGCGGAAAAATATTATGATATATAGCAATAAATGCAAGCATACAGATTTATACAGGCTACAAACTTGCTACATGCACATTTAGAATGACGCGGATTTAAACTAGTTTGCTGCCTCAAGAACTCCCTGATAACCTGGGACAGTGCATGGTGAACTAGTACATAGAACATAAGAACAAACTATAAAAAAAATCATTGAAAAGGGCTTAACTCATCAGATTGATCGAAAGCACAAAACAACTAACAGAACACATCCTGGACGTGCCAGGGATTTATTCAACCCCACAACAACAACAGACACATAACGTTACTCGCAGTTACTAACAGTTAGTTCAAAGTCAATAACAAATAATTAAAAAAATATCTAATACAGATCTTATCAAAACGGGAAGCTCCCTTTCTGAATTGTATTGAAAATAGGTTAAAGGTTCCCCATATTAAGTTTTTTTTCTGGTGCAATTGAATACCTATAAACTGGTATCAATATAAAAATTAATACATGGTATGATTGCCAATGAGACAACTCTCTACAAGAGACGAAATGACACAGAAATTTACAGATATACTTTAGGTCGCCACGTGCGCACGGGCTTCAAGAATGAGTAAAACCCATACCGTATAGTCAACTATAAAAGGCTTCAAAATGACAAATGAAAAAAATTAAATATGTACTAAAACAATGAACGGAAAACAAATATGATATACAGCAACAAATGACAACGTCTGGTTTACAGGCTCCTAAGTAGGAACAGGCATATATATTTATATATATATACATAATGTGACAGGGTTAAATCATGTTAAAGGCGCCAAGCATTCATGACCTTGGAAAATGGTGTAACGATTGGAATATTCGATTAAAAAAAATGAAATAATTAAAAATGAGCTTTCCAAAATTTTCTGTACTTGTAAAACGAAGATGTGGTACGATTACTGATGAGACAACTCTCCACAAGAGACAAAATTACACAGAAATCAAAAGAACAGTATAATCAATGATCGAGATCTTCATTTGTACTTGTGAGAGAACGAAACGGATGCAATCAACTGAAAACCAAGATATCTTATCCTAACCAATTAATAAATCAATATGTCTACGACATCTTTAGAATTTCACTCATTTCAAGTGTTTATTTCATCGCATGTTATTTAAAGCAAATGTCTAAACTTCTTGAGATAGCGGATAACTGCAAGCTATTTTCTTCTAACTAGAGTATTAATATAGAAAAACATGTATGAGAAATCTGATAAGGACAGAACAGCCCATCTCCGAACCGTAACCACCAACAGAAGTTTCATCTTTAAAGACATTTATGAAGCAACATACTAATGAGAAAATGTAGTAAAATTGCCAACGAAACAATTAGTACAGACGAGAGTCAGATTTTGAACTTTTGTTTAATTTTGTAGACTGGGTATCTCAAATCTTTTTATCTAAAAAAAAAACGAAATGCCTTTAGTGGGAACTCTCGAGCTGAAACCTACACTATTCAGGCTAGCTGGGACAATATACTTTGTTATTTAGTTTTGTCATTTTTGTGCATGGGATCGTTAAAGAGACTGTCAGTGGTTTAAAGCATTGCTTGTCAAAGACATAAAATTGAGAATGGAAATGGAGAATGTGTCAAAGCGACAACAACCCGACCATAGAGCGGACAACAGTCGAAGGCCACCAATGGGTCTTCAATGTAGCGAGAAACTTCCACACACGGAGGTGTCATTTAGCCGGTCCCTTAACAAGATGTATACTAGTTCAGTGATAATGGACGTCATACTAAAATCCGAATTATACACAAGAAACTAATACTAAAAATCATAAAAGACTAACAGAGGCCAGAGGTCCCTGACTTGGGACAGGGGCAAATTGCGGCGGGGTTAAACATGATTTTAGAGATCTCAACCCTCCAAACATGCTCCTTTTGAATAGCGACTGCTCTCTTTATTCTAAGAATTACTCTTTTCTATTGGAAATAGATATTCTACATTATTAGGTGTCGACTTTAAGTAAGGAATGTAACCTTATCCTTGGAAATGTTATATATCTTCTCATTACTTATTGTTTTCCATTAAGGTAGCTGACACAATATTAAGATAGTTTTGCTTTAAAATTATCTATTCCACTAGTTGTTCAAAATTATTAGAGTTTGAGCTTTTTCATATCCAGCGGCACATATTACAGTGTAATCCGGATTCACTATTAAACGATTCGGGGAAATTTCTATTGTCAAATTCAATTTCAAATAATAATATTTATGTTTAACAAAACTATGATCTGTTTGTGAAACGTGAAGGATATATAATGATTGGTGTGTTCATTGTTGGTCTTTAACGCCACTTTTATCATTATTCGCTATTTCATGGCATGTAGAGACACTGACCTTCGACATGGAATCTGTCCATCCTTGTCAACTACGAATGAAGTGAAACTAAGCACCAAGTGTTCAAACTCTGAAATAAGTAATGAAGCAGTATTTTTCGAATTCACTAATGAAAGAAAATTCAGTTTTCGTTTTATTTGAATTTTTCAAATTGGAGAAACAAAGAGGTTTTAAAAACGAACTGAAGAATAAAAAGGTAGCAAAATGCTAAGTTCTTTCAAAAATATTCTTTTATCGCTAAGAGGCTGGCTTGTCATGCCAAGAAATTGCCTCCGTTGAAATTTCAAACATCCAATAGAGCAAATTACATCGATGATTAATATTGACCTTATGGTATGGGCACAGGACGTTTGCGCTTTTTTACCTGTAAAACGATAGGACATTTGCGCTTCAAATACTATGGACATTTGCGCTTTATGTTTTGATTCACCTGTATTAAATTGATTGGACATTTGCGCTTTTTACCTTTGTATAAGTGAACTTGGATGTTCCAAATTTGCAGACTATCTGCAAAAATTATGTGACAATTGAATCACGATTTACTTGACTCATCCTGCTATGTTTATCTTGTTGAAGAGTATCATTGAACAACACTCAGTGAATTACATTTAGATTCATTATATTGATGATCAGGCATTCCAGTCAAGAACTGAGAAAGAAAAACTTGATTTTTGTATTTGAAATGTGGACAAAATACCAGTCAGAATAGATAACAAGAGCTACTTATTTTGACTCTTTAGGCTTCAGATATTAAGCGAAACATGAACTGTGATGACTGTTCGTGTTTTATGTGTTTTAAAATGTTAACTTTTAGCTGTATATAAACTTTTAAACATTTAAAAAAATATGACTTGTCGGTCCCAAGCCAGTATAAAAGAGGAAGGAAGTCATAAAAACAAATATTGCAAAAGCGCAAATGTCCTATGTAAAAAGCACAAATGTACATTTTTAAAAAGCGCAAATGTCCTATGATTTGAAGCGCAAGTGTCCAAAATTAAAAGCGCAAATGTCCTATGAAAAAGCGCAAACGTCCCGCGCCGTATGGTATATGGCCGTTTTCTAAGCGATACGTACATGCAGGTCATACATTAAATTAATTTGTTTAGTAAAAACAAATCTTTAACTACTAATAGGTGCCGTAGGAGGTCCACAGAATTTTTAGCAAGGATTTCTTGGCTAGATCAGACAATTTAAGAACAGAAAGCATTGCACTGATGTATGTCCATTATTAATTTTTCAGTAGTCAAAATTCAATGTTAAGTGATGTATATTGAATAATGATATATAGTTTGTATTTCTGTTTTCAAGATAAAAAGTGAAGGTTCAATGTATGGACAACCTGAAAACCAAGACATATATATATAATTCGGCGCGTGACGTTTGCGCTTTTTCATAGGACATTTGCGCTTATTTTTTGGGACACTTGCGCTTCAAATCATAGGACATTTGCGCTTTTTAAAAAGGGACATTTGCGCTGTTAACATAGGACATTTGCCCTTTTGCAATATTTGATTTTTATGACTATCATATCTTCCTCTTTAATACTGGCAGAATAATATTTTTCTTTATGGTTAAAGGTTTAAAAAAATCATTTAATAGCACATTTCATAGCACATTCATTTCATAGCACATTGACATGTGTTTAAAAGTCTATATACACTGAGCTAACGGTAAACATTCTAAAGACCAAAAACACGTACAGTCATCACAGGTCAGTTTTCGCTTGATATATGAAGACCAAGGATTGGACAAATTTAGCTCTGTTTATCTGTTCAGACTGGCATTTCGCACACATTTCAAATATATATTCAATATTCTCTTTCCCAATTCTTGACAGGGGTGCCTGTTCATCAATATAACGAATCTAATGTGATTCACATACTGTTGTTCAATGATACTCTTTAAAAAGATAAAAATATCAGGATGAGTCGAGTAGAACTGTTCATTATAATGTACAGGGAATGATTCTGGACCATTTGTCGTACTAATGCCAAATATAAGTTAAATTTATTTACGCAATAATTACTTCTCTTTAAAATTACAGATAGACGACAATAGGTGCAAAAGCGCAAATGTCCGGTCAATTTAATACTGGTTAATCAAAATTTAAAGCGCAAATGTCCATAGTATTTGAAGCGCAAATGTCGTATCGTTTTACAGGTAAAAAAGCGCAAACGTCCTGTGCCCATATGATTAAGGTTATTTTTATTTATGTATTTGCTGTTATTTATCCCCTGATTATAAAACATGTCGATTGAGCCACAATGATTACTACATTGGTTACGGAGGACCTAAATATACCAAAAACACGCAAGACAAGAAAGAAATGCCCAATTTTGATTATAATGGAATGGATATTTTAAGTAATGGAATGGATATTTTAAGTAATGGAATGGACTACAACGACCCTTCAGTCACTAATTACAGATATACTTTATACCTTATTCGAAAGTTTATTTATTGAGGAACAAAAGGTACATAGTTAATTGTGTTCCACAACGCATATTAGAGGAGTAACAATACCTACATATCGAAATACGCGTGAACATTAAGAAATAGCTTATTTTAAATGATGAAATGAACTGCTGCGACATTTCATCCATTAATTCAGGAAAACTTTATGTACCATTTGAGAGTTTTTTGCTGTCGCAATGACCATTAGAAGGATTACGGAGGATCTAAATGACAAAAATACGCGTGAAAAGAAAGAATTTTGAATGATAGCATGGATATTTTGAATAATGACATGATCTGTTGCGACCCTTCATCCCCTAATTTCAGAAATACCTTTAACCTCATTCGAAAGCTTATTTATAGAGGAACTAAAAGTTTATAGCTAAAATGTAATGCGGGGAGTAACGAAAGACAAAAAAATCGAAATACATGTGAGCATTAAGAAATACAATTGTAGCTTATTTTAAATAATGACATGGATGAATGCGCCCCATCAGCCCATAATTAAGGAAAACGTTGTAACCATTTGAAAGTTCATTGATAGAGAAACAAAAATGCTTTAGATTATTAATAATATGTGCAGCAACGACCATTAAAGAGGTTGAGGACATAAATGCCAAGATAACAGTGAAGATTTAAAAATAGCCAATTTTGAATGATGGAATGGATTGCTGTGACCCTTCAACCCCTAATTACAGATATACATGATACCTCATTAGAAAGCCTATTAATAGCAGAACAAAATGTATGTAGTTAATATGTTCCGCAACGCATATTATAGGAGTAACGAAGGATCTTAATGTCAAAATATGCATAAACATTATGAAATATAGCTTTTTTAATAATATAATGGACTGCTGCGACTCGTCAGTAACAATATCGTTATTTAGAGGCAGTAACTCAGGCCCTAATTAGCGAAAACTTTATAGACAAAGTGAAAGCTTATTGATAGAGAAACCACAATGACGTTTAATAGGGTTACAGGGGACCAAAATGCCAAAATACGCGTGAAAATAAAATACAAATAGCCAATTTTAGATAATGGAATTGATTGCTTCGATAATTCAGATCCTAATTACAAATAAACATTTTACCTCATTCGAAAGCCTATTAAAAGAGGAACAAAAGGTATATAGTTAATATGTTCCACAACGCATATTGGAGGAGAAATGAAGTACCTAAAAATCGAAATACGGGTGAACATTATAAAATAGCTTATTTTGAATCATGAAATGAACTTCTGCAACCCATAAGCCCTATAATTAAGGAAAACTTTATACACCATTTGCAAGGTTTTGGCATGCCACAAAACCAGGTTCAACCCACCATTTTTTCCTTTAAAAATGCCCTGTACCAAGTCAGGAATATGGTCATTGTTATATTATAGTTCGTTTCTGTGTGTATTACATTATAACGTTGTGTCGTTTGTTTTCTCTTATTTTTGAGTGTAAATTCACATTGCGATAAGACGTGTCACGGTACTTGTCTATCCCAAATTCATGTATTTGGTTTTGATGTTATATATATTATTCTCGTGGGATTTTGTCTATGTGTGTTACATTTTAGTGTTATGTCGTTGTTCTCCTCTTATATTTAATGCGTTTCCCTCGGTTTTAGTTTGTTATCCCGATTTTGTTTTTTGTCCATGGATTTATGAGTTTTGAACAGCGGTATACTACTGTTGCCTTATTTATGAATAGAGGAACAAAATTTTTATTGATAATATGTGCCCCAATGACAATTAGAAGGGTTACGGAGGACCTAAATACCAAAATACGCGTGAAAATTAAGAAATAGACAATTTTGAAAATTGGAATGGATATTTTGAATAATGCAATGGCCTGCTGTGAACCTTCAGCCCCTAATTACATATGAACCTTATATCTCATTCGAAAGCCTATTAATAGAGGAACAAAAGATATATAGTCAATATGTTCTGCAATGCAAATCTGAGGAGTAACGAAGGACTTAAAAATCGAAATGGGGGTGGACATTATGGAAAAGCTTACTTTGAATAATGGAATGGACTGATGCGACCTGTCAGCCCCTTATGAAGGACAACTTTATACACCACGTGAAAGCTCATTGATAGAGAAACAAAATGTATCAATAATACGTCCCTCAATGACCATAAAAGAGGTAACGGAAGACTTAAATGCGTGAAAAGAAAGAAATTGCCAATTTTGAATAATTGAATGAATATTTTGAATAATGACATGAACTACTGTGACCCTTCAGCCCTATAATTACAGAAATAACTTCAAGCTCATTCGAAAGCTTAATCATAGAGGAACAAAAGGTATATAATATGTATATTGCTAATATGTTCCGCAACGCGGATGAGTAACGAAGTACCTAAAAATCGAAATACATGTGAACATTAAGAAGTACAAATGTAGCTTATTTTAAATAATGAAATGGACTGCTGAGACTGTCGGCCCCTAATTAAGGAAAACGTTATAACCATTTGAAAGTTCATTGATCGAGAAACAAAATGGTTTAGGTTATAAATAATATGTGCCGCAATGACCATTAGAGAGCTCGAGATTACGGAGGACATAAATGCCAAAATAACCGTGAAGATTAAGAAATAGCCAATTTTGAATGATGCAAGGGATTGCTGCGACCCTTCAACCCATACTTACATATTTACATGATACCTCATTCGAAAGCCTATCAATAGAAGAACAAAATATATGTAGTTAGTATGTTCCGCAACGCATATTAGAGGAGAAACGGAGGATCTAACATGTCGAAAAATACATAATGCATATTATGTGTCATTTAAAACTCTTATGGACCGTTGTCTCATTAGAAATCATACCACATCTTCTTTTTTATATAAAAATTAAGACATAGTTCTTTTTAAGAAAAGAATGAATTGCTGTGACTCGTCAGTAATAAAACTTTATTTAGAGGCAGTAACTCAGTCCCTAAATAAGAAAAACTTTAAATACACCATGTGAAAGCTATTGATAGAAAACCCACAATTACGTTCAAGACGGTTACATAGGACCAAAATGCCAAAATACGCGTGAAAATTAAGAAATAGCCAATTTTGAACAATGGAATGGATATTTTGAATAATGGATTAGATTGCTGCAACACTTCAGCCCCCAAATACAAATATACCTTTTACCTCATTCGAAAGCCTATTAAAAGATGATCAATAAATATGTTCCGCAACGCATATTAGAGGAGTAATGAAGTACCTAAAAATCGAAATACGGGTGAAAATTATAAAATAGCTTATTTTGAATCGTGAAATGAACTTCATAATTATTTTTTTTTTCTAAATGAAAACCAAATATTTGTTTAGCCCCAACATTCATTTTTTCAAGGGGGTATAGTTATATTTGCTCGGAACAAACATTTGTTTTCCAAATCGAAGGATAAAACGCCCTGGAACAAACTAACATATTCCCTTTTTTCAATATACATGGTTCCTTTTATAAATGAAAAGATGGTCGATGTTTAAAAATAGTTAAAAAAAAAAGACTGTTGCAATTTAAAGTATCATATTAATAATTTTTTGATTCTTTTTTATATCTAATCCTTTATCGGTGAAGCAAAATACTTTAGAATGATGTCGAGCACTGTCAGATTAATTATAAATTGCAGCGGAAACTAGAGGATGGAATGTGTACTTGTGGTAGAGATGATAAAACAACGACCTTCCCTGTATCAAATATCCGTGAGAAATGCGTAATCAGCATGTTATGTATAATAGCTTACAGTTATATTTCCCGCTTCATTCGCCCTATCATCATTTAACAATTTTGGACACTATCTAAATAAACATGTTAGTTGGGTTAACATATGCTGATTTATAATGTATAGCTTACAGTTACATTTCCCGCTCCTTCTTAGTCTCAAAACAAACCAAAGTGTTTGTACATGTATCTGAGTATTAATTTGGAGAACAATTTCGTTTTGGTGTTAAATATATGGTTTTAATAAAAAGACTTTGAACTGGGAAATATCATTATATAGAAAGATCTTCTGATCTGCACAATTATAATATAATTAAAACACATAGATGCATGTATTTCTTATTTCTTTTAATATTTAGACATTTGTTTTAAGGTGACTTCTCACACACATGACCTTTTAGCATATTTATATCTCTTAGAGATCTGAATAATAGGTGGTGTGAGTATACATCGACAAGACAGCAATCTAACAACACAAAACTTTTGGGTTTTAACTATTTGTTTATTAACAAATGGTGTGATGAGTGAAAATGGTTTAAACTTGGACTATGGATTTTATATAACTACTTACTGTAGATTCAGAAATCATTGCGTGCATTTATTATTGCGATTTTGTCATTTTAGACTTAAATGCGATTTTTAACTTTTACGAATCTTATTATTGCGTTTACAACTCTGTCGCAATTTTCGCAATAATTAAAAACCTCGCAATAATTTAAGAATTTACAGTAATATTCCTGGCAGTATTTAAAGAAATAAAGTAAAATACCACATATATAAGATCTTTAAACTTCATTATTTGCATTTGAAAAACTCAACTCTGTGTGTGTTTACGGCGCTTCACTATATATATATATCTCGATAAGAGTGGGGGCCCGGGCCTGAAAAACCCTTCAAATCCGTGAAAATTAAGAAATAGCCAATTTTGAATAATGAAATGGATATTTTGAATAATAAAATGGACTGCTGTGACCCTTTAGTCTCTAATTATTAATATACCTTATACCTCATTCGAAAGCTTATTAAGAGAGGAACTAAAGTTATCAAGTCAATTTGATCCGCAACGCATATTAAGGGATGACATAGGAACTATAAACATCGAAATACGCTTGAACATTAAGAAATAGTTATTTTGAATAAAGGAATGGACTGCTGCAAGCCTTTAGTCCCTAATCAAGACAAAATTAATACACGACGTTAAAGCTTATTGATAGAGGAATAAATTCATAAAATTTAGAAAGGAAATGGGGAATGTGTCAAAGCGACAACAACCCGACCATAGTGCAGACAACAGCCGAAGTCCACCAATGAATCTTCAATGTAGCGAGAAACTCCCGTACCCGTAGGCGTTCTTCAGCTGGCCCCTTAAAAAATATGTATACTAGTACAGTGATAATGGACGTCAAACTAAACTCCGAATTATACACAAGAAACTAAAATTAAAAAGCATATACAAGACTAATAAAGGCCAGAGGCTCCTGACTTGAGACAGGCGCAAAATTGATGCGGGATTAAACATGTTTGTGAGATCTCAACCCTCCCCCTATACCTCTAGCCAATGTAAAAAAGTTAACGCATAACAATACGCACATTAAAATTCAGTTCAAGAGAAGTCCGAGTCCAATGTCAGAACATGAAACAAAAGAAAATAGATAAAATGACAATTATGATACATAAATAACAGCAGACTACTAGCAGTTAACTGACATGCCAGCTCCGGACATAAAAGATTATGTTTTCATCATATGAATATCAGGCATTAATGATATGTGCCGTAATGACCATTAGAGGGGTTACGGAGGACCTAATGTCCAAAATACGCGTGAAAATTAAGAAATAGCCAATCTTGAATAATGAAATGGATATTTTGAAAAATGGAATGGACTGGTGTGACCCTTTAATCTCTAATTATAGATATACATTATACTTCATTCGAAAGCTTATGAAGAGATGAACAAAAGGTAAATAGTCGATATTTTCAGCAACGCATATTAGAGGAGTAACGAAGGGACTAAACATCGGAATACGCTTGAACATTAAGAAATAGCTTATTTTGAATAACGGAATGGACTGCTGCAAGCCGTTAGCCCCTTTTCAAGGAAAAATTAATACAACAAATTAAAGCTTATTGATAGAGGAATAAAATGAGTATTTATGATATGTGCCGTAATGACCATTAGAGGAGTTACGGAGGACCTAATGTCCAAAATACGCGTGCAAATTAGGAAATAGCCAATCTTGAATTATGAAATGGATATTTTGAATAATGGAATGGACTTTGCGAGACTTTAGTCCCTAAACATAAATATACATTATACTACATTCGAAAGCTTATTTAGAGATGAACAAAAGGTTTATAGTCGATATGTTCAGCAACGCATATAAGAGGAGTAACGAAGGAATTAAACATCAAAATACGCTTGAACATTAAGAAATAGCTTATTTTGAATAACGGAATGGACTGCTGCAAGCCGTTAGCCCCTTTTCAAGGAAAAATTAATACAACAAATTAAAGCTTATTGATAGAGGAATAAAATGAGTATTTATGATATGTGCCGTAATGACCATTAGAGGAGTTACGGAGGACCTAATGTCCAAAATACGCGTGCAAATTAGGAAATAGCCAATCTTGAATTATGAAATGGATATTTTGAATAATGGAATGGACTTTGCGAGACTTTAGTCCCTAATCATAAATATACATTATACTACATTCGAAAGCTTATTTAGAGATGAACAAAAGGTTTATAGTCGATATGTTCAGCAACGCATATAAGAGGAGTAACGAAGGAATTACACATCAAAATACGCTTGAACATTAAGAAATAGCTTATTTTGAATAACGGAATGGACTGCTGTAAGCCGTTAGCACCTTATTTTGGCAAAATTAATACACGGAATTGAAGCCTATAGATAGAGGAATAAATTTAGTTTAAACGATATGTGCCGTACTGACCATTAGAGTGGTACGGAGTACCTAAATGCCAAAATACGCGTGAAAATGTAGAAATCGCCAATGTTGAATAATGAAATGGATATTTTGAATAATGGAATGGACTGTTGCGAGACTTTAGCCCCTAATTATAGAAATACCTTCAACCACAATTGAAAGCTTATTAAGAGAGAAACAAAATATATATAGTTGATAAGTTCCGCAACGCATATTAGAAGAGTAACGAAGGACCTAAACATCGAAATACGCTTGAACATAAAAAAATAGTTTATTTTGAATAATGGAAAGGACTGCTGCAAGTCATTAGCCCTTAATCAAGGCAAAATTAATACACGAAATTAAAGCTTATTGGTAGAGGAATCAATTGGTAAAATTTAGAAGGGAAATGGGAAATGTGTCAAAGCGACAACAACCCGACCATAGAGCAGACAACAGCCGAAATCCACCAATGGGTCTTCATTGGAGCGAGAAACTCCCGTACCCGTAGGCGTCCTCCAGCTGGCCCCTTTAAACATATGTATACTAGTACAGTCATAATGGACGTCATACAAAACTCCGAATTATACACAAGAAACTAAAATAAAAAATCATACAAGACTAACAAAGGCCAGAGGCTCCTGACTTGAGACAGGCGCAAAATTGCGGCGGGGTTAAACATGTTTATGAGATCTCAACCCTCCCCCTATACCTCTAGCCAATGTAGAAAAGTTAACGCATAAAAATACGCACATTAAAATTCAGTTCAAGAGAAGTCTGAGTCCGATGTCAGAAGATGAAACAAAAGAAAATAAATAAAATGACAATAATACATAAATAACAGCAGACTACTAGCAGTTAACTGACATGCCAGCTCCGGACCTCAATTAAACTGATAAAAAGATTATGTTTTCATCATATAAATATCAGGCATTAATGATATATGTCGTAATGACCATTAGAGGGGTTACGGAGGACCTAATGTCCAAAATACTCGTGAAAATTAAGAAATAGCCAATCTTGAATAATAAAATGGATATTTTGAATAATGGAATGGACTGGTGCGACCATTTAGTCCCTTCTTATAGATATACATTATACTTCATTCGAAAGCTTATTAAGAGATGAACAAAAGGTATATAGTCGATATTTTCAGCAACGCATATTAGAGGAGTAACGAAGGAACTAAACATCGGAATACGCTTGAACATGAAGAAATAGCTTATTTTGAATAACGGTATGGACTGCTGAAAACCGTTAGCCCCTAATCTTGGCAAAATTAATACACGGAATTAAAACTTATTTATAGAGGAATTAATTTAGTTTAAACTATATGTTCCGTACTGACAATTAGAGTGGTTTCGGAGTACCTAAATGCCAAAATACGTGTGAAAATGTAGAAATCGCCAATTTTGAAAAATGAAATGGATTTTTTGAATAATGAAATGGACTGTTGCGAGACTTTAGCCCCTAATTATAGAAATACCTTCAACCACAATCGAAAGCGTATTAAGAGAGAAACAACATATATATAGTTGATAAGTTCCGCAACGCATATTAGAAGAGTAACGAAGGACCTAAACATCGAAATACGCTTGAACATAAAAAAAAATAGTTTATTTTGAATAATGGAAAGGACTGCTGCAAGTCATTAGCCCTTAATCAAGGCAAAATTAATACACGAAATTAAAGCTTATTGATAGAGGAATCAATTGATAAAATTTAGAAGGGAAATGGGAAATGTGTCAAAGCGACAACAAACCGACCATAGAGCAGACAACAGCCGAAATCCACCAATGGGTCTTCATTGGAGCGAGAAACTCCCGTACCCGTAGGCGTCCTCCAGCTGGCCCCTTTAAACATATGTATACTAGTACAGTCATAATGGACGTCATACAAAACTCCGAATTATACACAAGAAACTAAAATAAAAAATCATACAAGACTAACAAAGGCCAGAGGCTCCTGACTTGAGACAGGCGCAAAATTGCGGCGGGGTTAAACATGTTTATGAGATCTCAACCCTCCCCCTATACCTCTAGCCAATGTAGAAAAGTTAACGCATAAAAATACGCACATTAAAATTCAGTTCAAGAGAAGTCTGAGTCCGATGTCAGAAGATGAAACAAAAGAAAATAAATAAAATTACAATAATACATAAATAACAGCAGACTACTAGCAGTTAACTGACATGCCAGCTCCGGACCTCAATTAAACTGATAAAAAGATTATGTTTTCATCATATAAATATCAGGCATTAACGATATGTGTCGTAATGACCATTAGAGGGGTTACGGAGGACCTAATGTCCAAAATACTCGTGAAAATTAAGAAATAGCCAATTTTGAATAATGAAATGGATATTTTGAATAATTGAATGGACTGGTGCGACCATTTAGTCCCTTCTTATAGATATACATTATACATCATTCGAAAGCTTATTAAGAGATGAACAAAAGGTATATAGTCGATATTTTCAGCAACGCATATTAGAGGAGTAACGAAGGAACTAAACATCGGAATACGCTTGAACATGAAAAAATAGCTTATTTTGAATAACGGAATGGACTGCTGAAAGCCGTTAGCCCCTAATCTTGGCATAATTAATACACGGAATTAAAGCTTATTGATAGAGGAATTAATTTAGTTTAAACGATATGTGCCGTACTGACCATTAGAGTGGTTACGGAGTACCTGAATGCCAAAATACGCGTGAAAATGTAGAAATCGCCAATTTTGAATAATGAAATGGATATTTTGAATAATGGAATGGACTGTTGCGAGACTTTAGCCCCTTATTATAGAAATACCTTCAACCACAATCGAAAGCTTATTAAGAGAGAAACAAAATCTATATAGTTGATAAGTTCCGCAACGCATATTAGAAGAGTAACGAAGGACCTAAACATCGAAATACGCTTGAACATAAAAAAATAGTTTATTTTGAATAATGGAAAGGACTGCTGCAAGTCATTAGCCCTTAATCAAGGCAAAATTAATACACGAAATTAAAGCTTATTGATAGAGGAATCAATTGATAAAATTTAGAAGGGAAATGGGAAATGTGTCAAAGCGACAACAAACCGACCATAGAGCAGACAACAGCCGAAATCCACCAATGGGTCTTCATTGGAGCGAGAAACTCCCTTACCCGTAGGCGTCCTCCAGCTAGCCCCTTTAAACATATGTATACTAGTACAGTGATAATGGACGTCATACAAAACTCCGAATTATACACAAGAAACTAAAACAAAAAATCATACAAGACTATCAAAGGCCAGAGGCTCCTGACTTGAGACAGGCGCAAAATTGCGGCGGAGTTAAACATGTTTATGAGATCTCAACCCTCCCCCTATACCTCTAGCCAATGTAGAAAAGTTAACGCATAAAAATACGCACATTAAAATTCAGTTCAAGAGAAGTCCGAGTCCGATGTCAGAAGATGAAACAAAAGAAAATAAATAAAATGACAATAATACATAAATAACAGCAGACTACTAGCAGTTAACTGACATGCCAGCTCCGCACCTCAATTAAACTGATAAAAAGATTATGTTTTCATCATATAAATATCAGGCATTAATGATATGTGTCGTAATGACCATTAGAGGGGTTACGGAGGACCTAATGTCCAAAATACTCGTGAAAATTAAGAAATAGCCAATCTTGAATAATAAAATGGATATTTTGAATAATGGAATGGACTGGTGCGACCATTTAGTCCCTTCTTATAGATATACATTATACTTCATTCGAAAGCTTATTAAGAGATGAACAAAAGGTATATAGTCGATATTTTCAGCAACGCATATTAGAGGAGTAACGAAGGAACTAAACATCGGAATACGCTTGAACATGAAGAAATAGCTTATTTTGAATAACGGTATGGACTGCTGAAAACCGTTAGCCCCTAATCTTGGCAAAATTAATACACGGAATTAAAACTTATTGATAGAGGAATTAATTTAGTTTAAACTATATGTTCCGTACTGACAATTAGAGTGGTTTCGGAGTACCTAAATGCCAAAATACGCGTGAAAATGTAGAAATCGCCAATTTTGAAAAATGAAATGGATTTTTTGAATAATGAAATGGACTGTTGCGAGACTTTAGCCCCTAATTATAGAAATACCTTCAACCACAATCGAAAGCGTATTAAGAGAGAAACAAAATATATATAGTTGATAAGTTCCGCAACGCATATTAGAAGAGTAACGAAGGACCTAAACATCGAAATACGCTTGAACATAAAAAAATAGTTTATTTTGATATAATGGAAAGGACTGCTGCAAGTCATTAGCCCTTAATCAAGGCAAAATTTATACACCAAATTAAAGCTTATTGGTAGAGGAATAAGCGGAGTATAAACGATATGTGCGACAATGGCCATAAAAAAATCAAGAAATAGCCAATCTTGAATACGAAATGGATATTGATTTATGCAATGGACTGCTGCCACCCTTTAGCCCTTAATTATAGATATACCTTATACCTCATTCGAAAGCTTATTAAGAGAGGAAAGAAAAATATATAGTCGATATGTTTTGCAACACATATTAGAGGAGTAACGAAGGATCTCAACATCGAAATACGCTTGAACATTAAGAAATAGATTATTTTGAATAATGAAATGGATTGCTGCAAGCCCTCAGCTCGAATCAATGCAACAAGTATACACCAAATTAAAGCTTATTGATAGAATAATTAACTGAGTATAAACGATATGTTCTGCAACGCATATTAGAGGAGTAACGAAGGAACTAAACATCGAAATACGTTTGAACATTAAGAAATAGCTTATTTTAAATAAAGGAATGGACTGCTGCAAGCCTTTAGCCCCTTATCAAGGCAAAATTAATACACGAAATTAAAGCTTATTGATAGAGGAATCAATTGATAACATTAAGAAAGGAAATGGAGAATGTGTCAAAGCGACAACAACCCGACCATAGAGCAGACAACAGCCGAAATCCACCAATGGGTCTTCATTGGAGCGAGAAACTCCCGTACCCGTAGGCGTCCTTCAGCTGGCCCCTTAAAACATATGTATACTGGTACGGTGATAATGGGCGTCATACTAAACTCCGAATTATACACAAGAAACTAAAATAAAAAATCATACAAGACTAACAAAGACAAGAGGCTCCCGACTTGAGACAGGCGCAAAATTGCGGCGGGGTTAAACATGTTTATGAGATCTCAATCCTCCCCCTATACCTCTAGCCAATGTAGAAAAGTTAAGGCATAAAAATGCGCACATTAAAATTCAGTTCAAGAGAAGTCCGAGTCCGATGTTAGAAGATGAAACAAAAGAAAATAAATAAAATGACAATAATACATAAATAACAGCAGACTACTAGCAGTTAACTGACATGCCAGCTCCGGATCTCAATTAAACTGATAAAAAGATTATGTTTTCATCATATGAATATCAGGCATTAATGATATGTGTCGTAATGACCATTAGAGGGGTTACGGAGGACCTAATGTCCAAAATACGCGTGAAAATTAAGAAATCGCTAATCTTGAATAATGAAATGGATATTTTGAATGATGGAATGGACTGGTGCGACCGTTTAGTCCCTACGTATAGATAAACATTATACTTCATTCGAAAGCTTATTAAGAGATGAACAAAAGGTATATAGTCGATGTTTTCATCAACGCATATTAGAGTAGTAACGAAGGAACTAAACATCGGAATACGCTTGAACATTAAGAAATAGCTTATTTTGAATAACGGAATGGACTGTTGCAAGCCGTTAGCCCCTTATCAAGGAATAATTAATACAACAAATTAAAGCTTATTGATAGAGGAATAAAATGAGTATTAATAATATGTGCCGTAATGACCATTAGAGGAGTTACGGAGGACCTAATGTCAAAAATACGCGTGCAAATTAGGAAATTGCCAATCTTGAATAATAAAATGGATATTTTGAATAATGGAATGGACTGGTGCGACCATTTAGTCCCTTCTTATAGATATACATTATACTTCATTCGAAAGCTTATTAAGAGATGAACAAAAGGTATATAGTCGATATTTCAGCAACGCATATTAGAGGAGTAACGAAGGAACTAAACATCGGAATACGCTTGAACATGAAGAAATAGCTTATTTTGAATAACGGTATGGACTGCCGAAAACCGTTAGCCCCTAATCTTGGCAAAATTAATACACGGAATTAAAACTTATTGATAGAGGAATTAATTTAGTTTAAACTATATGTTCCGTACTAACAATTAGAGTGGTTTCGGAGTACCTAAATGCCAAAATACGCGTGAAAATGTAGAAATCGCCAATTTTGAAAAATGAAATGGATTTTTTGAATAATGAAATGGACTGTTGCGAGACTTTAGCCCCTAATTATAGAAATACCTTCAACCACAATCGAAAGCGTATTAAGAGAGAAACAAAATATATATAGTTGATAAGTTCCGCAACGCATATTAGAAGAGTAACGAAGGACCTAAACATCGAAATACGCTTGAACATAAAAAAATAGTTTATTTTGATATAATGGAAAGGACTGCTGCAAGTCATTAGCCCTTAATCAAGGCAAAATTTATACACCAAATTAAAGCTTATTGGTAGAGGAATAAGCGGAGTATAAACGATATGTGCGACAATGGCCATAAAAAAATCAAGAAATAGCCAATCTTGAATACGAAATGGATATTGATTTATGCAATGGACTGCTGCCACCCTTTAGCCCTTAATTATAGATATACCTTATACCTCATTCGAAAGCTTATTAAGAGAGGAAAGAAAAATATATAGTCGATATGTTTTGCAACACATATTAGAGGAGTAACGAAGGATCTCAACATCGAAATACGCTTGAACATTAAGAAATAGATTATTTTGAATAATGAAATGGATTGCTGCAAGCCCTCAGCCTGTAATCAATGCAACAAGTATACACCAAATTAAAGCTTATTGATAGAATAATTAACTGAGTATAAACGATATGTTCTGCAACGCATATTAGAGGAGTAACGAAGGAACTAAACATCGAAATACGTTTGAACATTAAGAAATAGCTTATTTTAAATAAAGGAATGGACTGCTGCAAGCCTTTAGCCCCTTATCAAGGCAAAATTAATACACGAAATTAAAGCTTATTGATAGAGGAATCAATTGATAACATTAAGAAAGGAAATGGAGAATGTGTCAAAGCGACAACAACCCGACCATAGAGCAGACAACAGCCGAAATCCACCAATGGGTCTTCATTGGAGCGAGAAACTCCCGTACCCGTAGGCGTCCTTCAGCTGGCCCCTTAAAACATATGTATACTGGTACGGTGATAATGGGCGTCATACTAAACTCCGAATTATACACAAGAAACTAAAATAAAAAATCATACAAGACTAACAAAGACAAGAGGCTCCCGACTTGAGACAGGCGCAAAATTGCGGCGGGGTTAAACATGTTTATGAGATCTCAACCCTCCCCCTATACCTCTAGCCAATGTAGAAAAGTTAACGCATAAAAATGCGCACATTAAAATTCAGTTCAAGAGAAGTCCGAGTCCGATGTTAGAAGATGAAACAAAAGAAAATAAATAAAATGACAATAATACATAAATAACAGCAGACTACTAGCAGTTAACTGACATGCCAGCTCCGGATCTCAATTAAACTGATAAAAAGATTATGTTTTCATCATATGAATATCAGGCATTAATGATATGTGTCGTAATGACCATTAGAGGGGTTACGGAGGACCTAATGTCCAAAATACGCGTGAAAATTAAGAAATAGCTAATCTTGAATAATGAAATGGATATTTTGAATGATGGAATGGACTGGTGCGACCGTTTAGTCCCTACGTATAGATAAACATTATACTTCATTCGAAAGCTTATTAAGAGATGAACAAAAGGTATATAGTCGATGTTTTCATCAACGCATATTAGAGTAGTAACGAAGGAACTAAACATCGGAATACGCTTGAACATTAAGAAATAGCTTATTTTGAATAACGGAATGGACTGTTGCAAGCCGTTAGCCCCTTATCAAGGAATAATTAATACAACAAATTAAAGCTTATTGATAGAGGAATAAAATGAGTATTAATAATATGTGCCGTAATGACCATTAGAGGAGTTACGGAGGACCTAATGTCAAAAATACGCGTGCAAATTAGGAAATTGCCAATCTTGAATAATAAAATGGATATTTTGAATAATGGAATGGACTGGTGCGACCATTTAGTCCCTTCTTATAGATATACATTATACTTCATTCGAAAGCTTATTAAGAGATGAACAAAAGGTATATAGTCGATATTTCAGCAACGCATATTAGAGGAGTAACGAAGGAACTAAACATCGGAATACGCTTGAACATGAAGAAATAGCTTATTTTGAATAACGGTATGGACTGCTGAAAACCGTTAGCCCCTAATCTTGGCAAAATTAATACACGGAATTAAAACTTATTGATAGAGGAATTAATTTAGTTTAAACTATATGTTCCGTACTAACAATTAGAGTGGTTTCGGAGTACCTAAATGCCAAAATACGCGTGAAAATGTAGAAATCGCCAATTTTGAAAAATGAAATGGATTTTTTGAATAATGAAATGGACTGTTGCGAGACTTTAGCCCCTAATTATAGAAATACCTTCAACCACAATCGAAAGCGTATTAAGAGAGAAACAAAATATATATAGTTGATAAGTTCCGCAACGCATATTAGAAGAGTAACGAAGGACCTAAACATCGAAATACGCTTGAACATAAAAAAATAGTTTATTTTGATATAATGGAAAGGACTGCTGCAAGTCATTAGCCCTTAATCAAGGCAAAATTTATACACCAAATTAAAGCTTATTGGTAGAGGAATAAGCGGAGTATAAACGATATGTGCGACAATGGCCATAAGAAAATCAAGAAATAGCCAATCTTGAATATGAAATGGATATTGATTTATGGGATGGACTACTGCCACCAATTTGCCTGAACTATAGATATACCTTATACCTCATTCGAAAGCTTGTTAAGAGAGGAAAGAAAGATATATAGTCGATATGTTCTGCAACACATATTAAAAGAGTAACGAAGGATCTCAACATCGAAATACGCTTGAACATTAAGAAATAGAATATTTTGAATAATGAAATGGATTGCTGCAAGCCCTCAGACTGTAATCAATGCAGCAAGTATACACCAAATTAAAGCTTATTGATAAAACAATTAACTGATTATAAACGATATGTTCCGCAACGCATATTAGAGGAGTAACGAAGGAACTAAACATCGGAATACGTTTGAACATGAAGAAATAGCTTATTTTGAATAACGGAATGGACTGCTGCAAGCCGTTAGCCCCTTATCAAGGAAAAATTAATGCAACAAATTAAAGCTTTTTGATAGAGGAATAACATGAGTATCAATGATATGTGCCGTAATGACCATTAGAGGAGTTACGGAGGACCTAATGTCCAAAATACGCGTGAAAATTAAGAAATAGCCAATCTTCAATTATGAAATGGATATTTTGAATAATGGAATGGACTATTGCGAGACTTTGGTCCCTAATCATAGATATACATTATACTCCATTCGAAAACCTATTAAGAGATGAACAAAAGGTATATAGTCGATATGTTCAGCAACGCATATTAGAGGAGTAACGAAGGAATTAAACAGCGAAATACGCTTGAACATTAAAAAATAGCTTATTTTGAATAACGGAACGGACTGCTGAAAGCCGTTAGCCCCTAATTTCGGCAAAATTGATACACGGAATTAAAGCTTATTGATAGAGGAATTAATTTAGTTTAAACTGTATGTGCCGTACTGACAATTAGAGTGGTTACGGAGTACCTAAATGACAAAATACGCGTGAAAATGTAGAAATCGCCAATTTGAATAATGAAATGGATATTTTGAATTATGGAATGGACTGTTGCAAGACTTTAGTCCCTAATTATAGAAATACCTTCAACCACATTCGAAAGCTTATAAAGAGAGAAACAAAATATATACAGTTGATGAGTTCCGCAACGCATAATAGAAGAGTAACGAAGGACCTAAACATCGAAATACGCTTGAACATAAAAAAAATTAGCTTATTTTGAATAACGGAATGGACTGTTGCAAGCCGTTAGCCTATAATCAAGGCAAAATAAATACACCAAATGAGAACTTATTGGTAATGGAATAAACTGAGTATAAACTATATGTGCAGCATTGACTATTAAAGGGGTTGTGGGGGACCTAAATGCTAAAATACGCCTGAAAATTAAGACAAATAAGAAATTTTAAATAACAAAATGAATGATTGCAATAATGGAACGGACTGGTGCGATCTTTTAGCTCTAATTATAGATATACATTATATCTCATTCGAAAGCTTTTTAGCAGAGGAACAAAAGGTATACAGTCGATATATTCCGTATCGCATATTCGAGGAATAAAGAAGGAACTTTACCTCGAAATACGCTTGAACATTGAGAAATAGCTTATTTAGAATAACGGAATAGATTGCTATAAGCCGTCAGAGCCTATTCAAGGCAAAAAAAAATACCCCAAATTAAAGAAAATTGATAATTGAATAAACTGAGGATAAACGATATGTGCAGCAATGACCATTACAGGGGTTATGGAGGATATAAATGCCAAAATATGCTTGAAAACTAAGAATTAGCGAATTTTGAATAATGAATGGATTTTTTAAATAATGAAATACACTGCTGCGACCATTTAGTCCCTTATGATAGATATACCTTATTTCTCATTCGAAAGCTTATTAAGAGAGGAAAAAAAAAATATATATAGTGGATATGTTCTGCAACGTATATAAGAGGAATAACGAAGAACCTTAAAACGGCAAAATACGTTTGAACATTAAGAAATAGCTTATTTTGAATAATGGAATGGACTGCTGCAAGCTGTTAGCCACTTATCAAGGCAAAGTTAATACACCAAATTAAAGCTTATTGATAGAGGAATAAATTTAGTTTAAACAATATGTGCTGTAATGACCATTAGAGAGGTTACGGAGGACCTAATTTCAAAAATACGCGTGAAAATTAAGAAATAGCCAATCTTGATTAACGAAATGGATATTTTGAATAATGGAATGGACTGGTGCAACCATTTAGTCCCTTATTATAGATATACATTATACTTCATTCAAAAGCTTATGAAGAGATGAAAAAAAATATATAGTAGATATGTTCAGTAACGCATATTAGAGGAGTAACGAAGGAATTAAACATCGAAATACGCTTGAACATTAAGAAATAGCTTATTTTGAATAACGGAATGAACTGCTGCAAGCCGTTAGTCCCTAATGTAGGCAAAACTAATACACTAAATTAAAGCTTATTGATAGCTGAATAATTTTATTTGAAACGATATGTGCCGTATTGACCATAAGGGGTTACGGAGTACCTAAATGCCAAAATACGCGTGAAAATTTAGAAATAGCCAATTTTGAATAATAAAATGAATATTTTGAATAATGGAATGGACTGTTGCGAGACTTTAGCCCCTAATTATAGATATACCCTCAACCTCATTCGAAAGCTTATTAAGAGAGAAACAAAATATATATAGTTGATAAGTTCCGCAACGCATTTTAGAAGAGTAACGAAGGACCTAAACATCGAAATACACTTGATTTATGGAATGGACTGCTGCCACCATTTAGCCCCTAATTATTGATATACCTTATACCTCATTTGAAAGCTTATTAAGAGAGGAAAACAAGATAAATAGTCGATATGTTTAGCAACACATATTAGAGGAGTAATGAAGGATCTAAACATCGAAATACGCTGCAACATTAAGAAATAGCTTATTTTAAATAATGAAATGGACTGATGCAAGGCCTAAGCCTTTAATCAAGGCAAACTGTATACAAATTAAAGCTTATTGATAGAGGAATAAACTGAGGATAAACGATATGTTCTGCAACGCATATTAGAGGAGTACAGAAGGAACAAAACATCGAAATACGTTTGAACATTAAGAAATAGCTTATTTTGAATAACGGAATGGATTGTTGCAAGCCGTTTGCCCCTAATCAAGACAAAATTAATACACCAAATGAGAGCTTATTGGTAATGGAATAAACTGAGTATAAACGATATGTGCAGCATTGACTATTAGAGGGGTCACGGAGGACCTAAATGCCAAAATACGCGTGAAAATTAAGAAAAATAAGAAATTTTGAATAATGAAATGAATAATTTGAAAAATGGAATGAACTGCTGCGACCTTTTAGCTCTAATTATAGATATACCCTATATCTCATTCGAAAGCTTTTTAACAGAGGAACAAAAGGTATACAGTCGATATATTCCGCAACGCATATAAGAGGAATCCTGAATTTACTCCCAACACTTGAAAATTTAGTTATAAAATCAAAATCATTGTCTCTAATTTCACAAAATCGACATCGTTGAAACACGGACCGCGAAGAGGACCCCAAAATGAACTGGTTTGGAAACAGAAATGTTCATATTACTGCTTGCTCAACGTGGAATTGGGGTAACAGGACAAGTACAAAAAAGCAAACATTTATTTGTATGTACCTGTTATTTGTACAATAGTTGGCTAATTGCAGGATTCATTTTTATACCCACGCAACGAAGTTGCGGAGGGTATAATATTTTTGACCCGTCCGTCCGTCCGTCAGTCCTGTTTCTTGTCATCGCAACTCCTCTCAAACCACACAACAGAATGTCATGAAACCTTTTTAGATGAAAAGGACATAGTATGTAGTTGTGCATATCGTCAGGAAATTACGATTCAATTTTTTTTCTAGGAGTTACGCCCCTTTGAACTTATTTGCTTCAATGTACTACTGCAACAGTTTGTCATCCAACTCCTCTAAAACTACACTACAGAATTTCATGAAACCTTTTTAGATAATAAGGACATACTATTAGATGTGCATATCGTCAGGAAATTACGATTCAATTTTTTTCTAGGAGTTACGCCCCTTTGAACTTATTCCGAGAATAAACTGGACCCCTGCTGTTGTTTCACTGTTATCGTGTGCCGAAGTATCAATCAGCGGGTGACCAGTTTAGTCCGAGAACTCGTGTGTACAATGACATTCTCGGACTTTATCGTTGCTAAATAACTAACGGAAGTCTTCGGGAGCATTCGAATCAAATATATAGGGCCTCTAATGGGAATCCAGCAATCGAAATCCATTGACCTTGTTGTGTTGCACGACTTCTTAATCCGGTGAAAGGCTTTCAACCTATTATTTAATTAAACAGTTTAGCTACAGAATGGCAGTTTCGATTTTGTGGCCGTAATTATTTGAGTAAGGTTCATTTAATTGATCTGAGGGAAAGTTCCTTTCTTGTCATTATCGGCGATGGGGGTAACTGACCAGTTTAACGTTTCTTTACGAAAAAATCACTTTATACATGCACACAGACATGATAATTAGTTTGTAATAACAACTCACAAGTTCATTAAACCTCAAATACCTTCGGGGATACTCTGCCACCCTGTGTTTGTTTAATTAAATCATGCAAATAATTAATTATATTTTATTGTTTTGATTGGTATTGATCGATTTTGACAGGTAATTTTTAGATACAAATTTACTAACGAGCCTTCAAAAAGCGTTCGGAATTCGGTGTTGACAGGGTTCGGGTTTTTCAGGTTAGATTAACGTTAATTAATAGGGAAATTGTGTGGGACTTTGAAAATTGTTCGGTTTAAACTGAAATTCGGTTTTATCAGGGTTCGGTTTACCCAGGTTTCACTGTATGTAGATGTGCATATTGACAGGAAATTATTAGTCATTATTTTTTCTTATACAATTTTTTTTTCTTACACTTATTCAATTTCTCCAGTGACAATGTGGGGACGTGGGGTATGTGAGCGTGCTCACTAAGGTTCTTTAATTTTATATGCTAAGACTTCATAAAGTTATCCTTAAAGTGAAAATGTCCTTAAGACCTTAGTAGTAGCCCTAAAGTTGGGACTACCATTAGGACATCTCTTAAAATAAGATCGTTTCAATAACATGGCTAATAGCAAAAAAATCTCCTACGATGGTCTTGGGACATGTCTTAGTCCTAAGACACCTTCGATGACACGACCCCAGGTCACTACAATTTAATTTATTTATCTACAATGTACGCTTGCGTTAAACAATGTATATTATAATTCTGTTGACTGGTAAAGAAGAATTTTACAAGCCTGTCGAAAGAAATTGTACAAGCCAATTCCGTAGAAATTATTGTATAGCGTGAAGATTGTATGTTTTTCTTGTATATGTTTCGACATTTTACAGATCGTTTTCAAAACTCCATTTCATTACTCTGTAATATTTTCCACTGAACATACACAAAACACTTTTATAGATAATTATATAAAAACCGCGCCCAATAGTCAATAGTGTCCTGGTTTTGATTCCAAAATATGTAGTCATACTTGAATGCAAATGTTTTAGCTCACCTGACACCAGGGCTAGGTGAATAATTCTCATCATTTGTCGTGCGTTAAGTTTTACAAACATAAAAAAGAAAATGTGGTATGATTGCCATGCAATGAGACAACTCTCCACAAGAAACCAAAATGACACTGAAATTAACAACTTTAGGTCACCGTACGGCCTTCAACAATTAGCAAAGCCCATAACGCATAGTCAGCTAAGAAAGGCACCAAAATGACAATGTAAAAAAATGAAACACTTAAACAAAAGACACCGGTACGTCTAAACACCGCTCAGGACGTCCTGAGTGCACTCAGGACATACAAACTGCACTCAGGACATGAAATATATGTTTTAGTGTGTTGTGAAGGTATGCATTCGATAGATAATATAACTCTTCATCTAATAATTTTTGTTTTGATAAAATCATTTTAACATTTTAACATTTAAGGAGTTATCGAAGTTTTCATCGGCCGTTTTTGTGAAATATGTCAGGCATGACCTAGGATTATATATATTGAATACCAATTATCAGGTAAATTTTGCCTAGCCAGTCAAGGTCGTTAAAAACTTCCATTTGTTGTTGTTTATTGGGTTATTTGGTCTTTAATAGTTAGGAGTTATTAGTGATGGTACTAACCGCATACAAGTAAGCTTGGCAAACAAACAAAATAAGATGTCTTTTGAAATATCAAAAAACAATGAAGATATATTGTTTTAGAAAAAACCCGCTAAATAAACATTTTTCTTTTTGTTTGTAATAATTGAAGACAGTCGAGAAATATGAGAAATCTACATATATAGTTTGGAAATTTTAATTCAATAGACCACTTTCGAGTTCATCCGTCACCGGAAAAAAACTCGTCAATTATACGCGCCTTTATGACGTCATTTACCAGATAGAGGGGATTGCCTGTATCCCTGCACTATTAACGTTCATCAAGCGTCTTAGTGATCGTCATTATGCAGGATAAACTAGAAATAATGCTTGTTATATAGGTACTTAATGACAATTCCGAATGACAGTAGTGCTGATTGTCAATTTTGAGAATTCAATTTGCCGTACAATATAGAAGTATAGTTTTCCAACCACTCGCTCAATATTGGAATGAAAGTGACGACGCCCCTAAACGCACAAATGACGTTCACTAAAACTAGAGTTTTTGACGGAAATGCATCGAACTCGAAAGTTGTCTATTCATTTAATTTCGTACACTATATTTTATTTTAATTTCGTGCAATGAAAATTTTAGTTTTATTCTTGCTTCAAAAATTAGGAATTTTTATTATTAGATGTATTAACGACTAACTTCTTTCGATGACAGAAACCAACCCGCGTCAGCATACACTCCAAAATTCATTTTTGATGGGGGAGTGTTATGACGACAAACGCTCGAGAGCTGTAACCGAGGTGTTGAATAATGGACATTCATTTAACTGTCTCACGACTTTGGTACTGATTATGCTACCTGTCATCGTTATTACTACGTCAGAAACTCGTAGACTAGTACGCCATCATCGTTGTTAGCGGGCTATCAAGCTAACCAACCTGGGCCTGAAAGTAGCCGTTGTGAAGTACAAAAGAAACATCAAAAGAGTAAACTAACCAAAAATAACTCAGCATAACCAAGATGGCCGCGCACCAAAATAGCGACCTTCAACCTGTTGCTGATTACCAAGGATTTGTATAGTAAGTCTTACTATACAAATCCTTGTGATTACCAACTGCAGAAAATATCTAAAGCTCACCAATTGCCCGCGGGATGTATATCCAGTCAATGTCGTTAAATACTTCCATCATCAACATGTTAAACCACGTACAAAAAGATCAAAGCCACAAACATGATAAGCAGAAAAAAAGCATTATTATAGTCCATTTGCCAATTCCCGACCCTGTAATTAGATACCTTTTTTTAGTTGTCTCCATTATGAGGGACATTCATTTTTTTTATTACAATGGAGAGCTAGCAGGAACAGCAAATTTACCTGTGCGTAATCTTAGATTTTGAAATCTTTTAATTACATTAATTTGTTGTTTAGATACATACTTACGACATCAGAAATTATTGTTAAAAACTTCCAAGTGCTCCACGAAACCTCTTTCTAAATTATTAACATCTATTTTATCAGCAATCAAAGATGGGCTTCAAAGTTATTGTGAAACTGCCTATTCTAGAGGTGGCGTGAATCAGATGTGGATACTTAAAAATTCCAAAGATCTTTTAGAGTACATACAATCTAACTCTCTTTCATCTTGTAACAGTGTTAAAACATTTGACTTTTCTACTCTTTACACAAGTATTCCACATTCCAAACCAAAAGACGAAAGAGTTGGTATTACTTTGCTTCATAAAAAAGAACGGCCAACGTAGATACAAGTATCTTGTCTTAGGGAGGGATAAATCATATTGTAAAGAATCACTCTGATTCAGACAAAAAAATCTCTGAAACCGATATTATCAAGATGCTTGATTTCTTGATTGACAACATATTTGTAACGTTTGGAGGACGTGTTTTTCAACAGACTGTCGGCATCCCAATGGGAACAAACTGTGTCCCTCTACTTGCCGACTTGTTTCTTTATTATTATGAAGCTGACTTCATGCAGGAACTTCTTAGGAAGAAAGATAAGAAGTTAGCAATATCCTTTAACTCTACTTTCCGCTATATAGATGACGTTCTTTCACTAAACAATTCAAAATTTGGTGACTATGTGGAACGCATCTATCCCATCGAATTGGAGATAAAGGATACTACAGATACAGTTAAGTCGGCTTCATATCTTGACTTACATCTAGAAATTGACAATGAGGGTCGGTTGAAAACAAAACTTTACGACAAAAGAGATGATTTCAGCTTTCCAATTGTGAACTTTCCATTTCTAAGTAGCAACATTCCAGCAGCACCTGCATACGGGGGTATATATCTCCCAATTGAAACGATATTCCCGTGCTTGCATTTCCTATTATGATTTTCTTGATAGAGGGTTACTGCTCACAAGGAAGCTATTAAACCAAGAGTTCCAAATGGTGAAGTTGAAATCATCCCTTCGTAAATTTTACGGACGCCATCACCAGTTGGTTGACCGTTATGGAATAACCCTTTCATGAATGTGACCTACCGAATTAGACTATTTACCGGATTTGTAATCACATAAGCAACACAACGGGTGCCACATGTGAAGCAGGATCTGCTTACCCTTCCGGAGCACCTGAGATCAGCCCTAGTTTTTGGTGGGGTTCGTGTTGTTTATTCTTTAGTTTTCTATGTTGTGTCATGTGTACTATTGTTTTTCTGTTTGTCTTTTTCATTTTTAGACATGGCGTTGTCAGTTTGTTTTATATTTATGAGTTTGACTGTCCCTTTGGTATCTTTCGTCCCTCTTGTTGTTTAGATAAATACTTACGACATCAGAAATTATTTTTCAAACAAAATTAGTTTAACCGCCGATACATCATTTTCAATCCATCATACTTTGCATTGGCAAAAGCCAAATTGTCCGGTATGGAACCAGTCTCAGATTAACAAAGGGAAGTAATTTGTTTAAAAAGTTTGTAATAACAGAATCAAATCGGACCAAACATTTTGCCTTATTTTGCATTAGAAATGCACAGAAGACTAAGTTGATGATATACATGCATTGGTTTAAGAATGGGATAAACATTACTTTTAACGAGTGACTCACTTTAAATATTGGTTTTATCGTGCAAAAAAACAAAAAAGAAGACAATTTTCATTCCAAATGTAATTAAGATTAATTGTATCGATGTATACCACCAGGACCAGTGCATCTATCCATTTTCAATGATTTTAATCTGAGGAATCTGCTCTAATTTCTGCATGATGACATTTTCAACCTTTCAAGCAACTGTGAAGTGCTGCAATATATTTTTAAGCAGCACATAAACAGTTATTAGAGAGGTACTTTCAGCTGAAACGAGAAAATATATTAGTTTTGAAAAAACACTTTATACACTAAATAAAACATTTCAGTATCTCTTTTTATAATTTTTTTTTTTGTGTTATAATATTTTTTTTGAATTTTACATTTGTTAGAGATACAGGAAGTACCGGTACCTTATCCCGGCTTCGTGTTTCTTGTTTGTACACCTGATTTCTCTCACAGTCTATTAAAAAATAAACAGGGACTAAATTTAAAGTCAGTCCGGAGATTTAAAAAAAAAATATGTGTTCCAGGGTTCACGTTCCCCTTTTCTAGCCCACTCTTCATGTTCTTTGTATGTACTTCATGTCCAGGTAAATGAAATGTGAGGTGAATATCAACTAAGGTGTGATCAAGTATAAAAAAATCAAATGACACTCTCTCTAAAAGAACAGATATTATGAAACCATATAACATTTTAGTTCCAGGAAAATATCTTAAGAAGGTGGAAATAAAATTATGTTATGTTTGTTCCAAAGAACTTATTACCATTCCAAGACTTGTTCCAGGGGGAACAAGTATTATGGGAACAACAATCATGTTCACACCACTATGAGAATAAAAAGTTTTCTGGCTTTTGGCTTCAGTTGGAAAAGTTTTAAGATCTGTCATACACTAGATGTGTAAAAGTTAAATGCATTTTGTGTTTCAGAAAGATAATTTCTACAGGGGCGGATTCAGCCATATACATTATTAGATAAAGAACTTGTGTTATGATGAATCTTGAAAAATAAGTGATGAAAACTGCATTAATATGACCTCAATTGGAGATATAACCCAGAGCCCAGAGGTGGATTTAAGGGGGAGCAGGGTGTTATTTCTGAACAATTGGTTGAATATAAAGGGAACACAGACGGATCAACCCATTTTAAAAAGGGGTTCCTAACCCGGGACAAAAAGGGGAGATTATATAGGGAACAAAAAATCTTACCGCTTTTGAATCCGCCACTGTGGAATCACTGAAGAATGACTAGAGAGGGCCCCTACTTTATGAAAATTTCTAGATCCGCCCGGGTCTGTGATAAATTTAAATCTAAATAAGCTATTGTTATTTATTACATTAAGTAGGTCAACAGCTCATCTAGCTAATAAATACATTGTTGTGCCTTTTTATGTATATGGCTCGTTGTAGATTAACATCTAAGAAATAGTTAAATTCATGTTTATGATTTGTGTCATTATTGTTTCATTATTGTAACAATTATAAAAATCATTGTAATAACGTGAGATTCATTGCTATAAAAAAAATAAACAGCTTACGCCCGACGTCTTGTGTGGAAGTTTTATGCAATAATCATAAATAGTTTCTGAGGAAGTTTTAAGCAATAACCATTTATTGTTTTTGAGACACGGCGGGACATGTGAACCCCCCCTTTCCACCCTGTTTTTTTTTACAAATATCACTAAAATAAAATTTTGAATCAAACCAAAAAGTATACAGATCTTTAAATTAGTATAACAAAGAAGTGTGTACAGTTTCAAGCAATAATCATAAATTGTTTTTGAGCTACGGCGCGACATGTAAAAAAAACCCCTCCCCTTTTTTACAAAATACTCAATAACTCAAAAATAAAATTTTGAGTCATCACCAAAAAGTATACAGATCTTTAGATTAATATAACAAGAAGTGTGTAAAGTTTTAAGCAATAATCATAAATCGTTTTTGAGATACGGCGCGACATGTAAAAAAACCCTCCCCCTTTTAACAAAATACTCAAAAACTCAAAAAGGAAATTTTGAATCATCACCAAAAAGTATACAGATATTAAGATTAATATAACTAAGAAGTGTGTAAAGTTTTAAGCAATAATCAAGAAACGTTTTTGAGATACGGTGCGACATGTGAAAAAAGCACACCCCTGTTTTAGTTACAAAGTGCCGTAACTCAAAAAGTTTAAATCTTATTTTCACCAAAAAGTATACAGATCATTTGACCATCATAAGAAACAACTATGAAATTTGGATAAGTCGTTCTCAAGTTACGGTGCGACATGTTTACGCCGGACAGACGGACAGACGGACGGACACCAGACATTTGTATACCATAATACGTCCCGTCAAAATTTTGACGGGCGTATAAAAAAACCTTTTAACGAGGCGTATATCGGTTTATTAAAACTAAGAAAGTTGGTTTTACTTAATTTAAACAAAACATTAAGGTATCTTACATCTATTTCATAAATAAAAAGCAATATATATATATATAATTATATATCGTTACAGTTTATGTATAGAGGGGAAATGCATACTTAAACCCGGTGCCTACTTTGGTGTTTGTACACCTGATTTCTCTAATATGACCTCAATTGGAGATATAACCCAGAGCCCAGAGGTAGATTTAAGGGGGTGCAGGGAACTATTTCTGAAAAATTGGTTGAATATAAAGGGAACACAGGCGGATCAAGCCATTTTAAAAAGGGGTTCCTAACCCAGGACAAAAAGGGGGGGGATTATATAGGGAACACACAATCTTACCGCTTTTGAATCCGCCACTGTGGAATCACTGAATAATGACTAGAGAGGGCCCCTACTTTATGAAAATTTCTAGATCCGCCAGGGTCTGTGATAAATTTAAATCTAAATAAGCTATTGTTATTTATTACGTTAAGTAGGTCAACAGCTCATCTAGCTAATAAATATATTGTTGTGCCTTTTTATGTATATGGCTCTGATCTGGTTGTAGATTAACATCTAAGAAATAGTTAAATTCATGTTTATGATTTGTGTCATTATTGTTTCATTATTGTAACAACTATAAAAATCATTGTAATGACGTATTTAATCACGTGAGATTCATTGCAATAAAAAAACCTTTTAACGAGGCGTATATCGGTTTATTAAATATATCTTTTTAAACTAAGAAAGTTGGTTTTACTTAATTTAAACAAAAAATTAAGGTATCTTACACTTTATCTATTTCATAAATAAAAAGCAATACATATATAAAAATATATCGTTACAGTTTATGTATAGAGGGAAATGCATACTTAAACCCCGTGCCTACTTTGGTGTTTGTACACCTGATTTCTCTATTATGACCTCAATTGGAGATATAACCCAGAGCCCAGAGGTAGATTTAAGGGGGCGCAGGGTTCTATTTCTGAAAAGTGGTTAAATATTAAGGGAACACAGGCGGATCAAGCCATTTTAAAAAGGGGTTCCCAACCCAGGACAAAAATGGGGGGATTATATAGGGAACACAAAATCTTACCGCTTTTGAATCCGCCACTGTGGAATAATTGAAAGTTGACTAGAGAGGGCCCCTACTTTATGAAAATTTCTAGATCCGCCAGGGTCTGTGATAAATTTAAATCAAAATAAGCTATTGTTATTTATTACGTTAAGTAGGTCAAGAGCTCATCTAGCCAAAAATAACAACTAAATGCATTTAATACCTATCTATTATATCTATTATACTGACAATAAACAAATAATACAAATAAAATCCTATTTGGAATTCTCATACCTTGATAAACTCGTAATATAGTGTAAATCTCAAAATATATAACTTCCATTTTCTACAGACTGTACATGATATCAAATGTCCTTCACATTACATGTGACGTATTTAATCACGTGAGATTCATTGCTAGAAAAGAAAACCCTTTTAACGAGGCGTATATATCGGTTTATTAAATATATCTTTTTAACTAAGAAAGTTGGCTTTATATAATTTAACCAAAAATTAAGTTATTTTACACTTTATCTATTTCATAAATAAAAAGCAATATATATATCAGTTTAAATGAGAAATATATGATTAAAGACCGTGCACTCTTAAGTTATATGTTTGAAGCAAGCGCATAGGTCAGCATATATACGTCTTGAAATTTCGAAGTGTCTTCATTTCACGAAAATAAACGCAATTGAGCTAATTTTTGGTGCATGTGGAAGATAATGTAAAAGCCTTTAAGAACAATACCGTAATTCAATGAACAAATAAGTTTTTCATAGAGAAATATATCGCTACAGTTTAAGTATGCAGGGAAATGCATAGTTAAACCCCGTGCCTACTTTGGTGGTCATTTTTACGCACGAAATGCTGACTTTTACGCCAATAATTGATATATATATATGTACGGAAAAAAGAGTTGTATATATATATATATATATATATATATATATATATATATATATATATATATATATATATATATATATATATATATATATATACGGAAAAAATATCGGAATTTGTTGACTTCCATCTTCGTCAACATGTTGAAGACTTACCATCTCACATCAAAGACACAACCGATTATCTTAGAAAAATGCAGACCTTAAATCCACTCCCCTCCGACACGACTCTTGTTTCCATGGATGTCACCTCCCTCTACACTAATATTCCACATGCAGATGGCATCAATGCATGTAGAGAAGTTTGGAATTCCAGACCAGTGAAATATCCACCTACTGAATGCCTGGTCAAAATGCTCACGCTGGTACTTAAGGAAAACAGCTTCGTTTTTGATGGAGATCATTATTTGCAAGTAAATGGAACTGCCATGGGCACCAAAATTGCTCCGTCATATGCCAACATATTTATGGGCAAATTAGAGAAACAACTCCTTGAAACTTCCATCGAAAACCCGCTTTCCTGGTTCAGATTTATAGATGATGTGGATATGAAATGGAATAAAAGCGACGAGGATTTAGATACTTTTATCACGCATGCCAACAACATACATCCAAGTATCAAATTTACTCATGAGAAGTCTAAATCCAAAATCGCCTTCCTCGATACTTCAAGTTCGCTCACAGAGGGCATCATATCTACAGATTTATATTTTAAACCTACTGACACTCATCAATATTTGTCCCCTAAAAGTTGCCATCCTGCTCATCTTACCAAGAGCATACCATACAGTCAGGCACTTAGAGTCAAGCGAATATGTTCCAACACAGAAACAACTAAAAGAAAACTACGTCAACTTGAAACTCGCTGGAAGAAAACGGGCTACAAACACAGAAATATCAAAAAAAGCTTTCAGAAAGCGGAGTCAATTCCTAGGAGTTAACTATTGGAATACAAAGTTAAAAAGAAAAATAAAAGGACTCCATGTGTTCTAACTTATCACCCATCTCTCAAAAACAGCTTTGGTGTCATTTGTGAACATAGTTGTCTCATTGGCAATAATACCACATCTTTTTTATATTGGAAATCAGTTGAAAAGAATTCCAAACTATCCAAGATTTTTCCCGAGCCTCCAATGATAGCTTTTAGGCAACCTATTAGTCTGCGGAACCTGCTGGTGCGGGCTGCAGTGTCTGATAATAGAAGTACTTCTGGAGAATGTCGTTCGTGTGAAGAAAAACGCTGCAAATGCTGCCTATTTAAAATTGATCACATGATGTAACAAAATGGATGTTAAGATCCATTTTGTTACATCATGTGATCAATTTTATTTGTCAATCGCCAATGGTAGTCAGCAGGGTTAAAGAACATCAGTTGTTCGACCTGTTAGTCAAATGCGTTTTGTTTAAATATACTTTTTCACTTTTTTGGTCTTTTGGAAAATGTTGTTTGTGCTGTTTTTAGACCCTTCTACAACGAAATTTGTTTTACATGCACTTACATGCACACGTATAAAATTTGCGGTTTGAACGTAGTTTTCAATGTAGACTCGTTTATATATATATATAGAGAGAGAGAGTCTATAAGAATCTACCAACCAGTAAACTGAATAGGTATTAGATCATCAATGTAGACTCGTATATATATATATATATATATATACATATAAGTACGTCTGAGTCAGTGACAACTCTACAACAGATTGATCCATCGGATCGCCATCAATGATGGTGATACATGGCTGTGTACATAATGTATATATACAACTCGTCTAAACATCAACCCAAACAATGTTAGATCTGTAAATTTGCTTTCGCAAATTTTTGGTTCTTCCCTCGCCGGGATTCGAACCCATGCTACTGTGATATCGTGACACCAAATCGCCTGCACTGTAGCCGTCCCGCTAGACCACACGACCACCTGGGCTCTACAAAAATAAAGCTTTCAGTGGCCGTGTGTTACCTTTCCTCGTCAGTTTTAATCTAGCGGTGTACTACAGTACATGATATATAAGGCATGGAGATGTTATTGTTACAGATCATTGTATTTTCCCGCGGTTCGTATAGTAAAGCGGGAAAATATTGTATTGTCGTTACGTTTTCATAAATATTCATAAGGCATGACAAAATTGACCAATCAGAAGTTGAATTTTGTCTTTCGATATATTGGTGTTTTTCAAGCGCTTCACTTTCTAGCCGTCGTTCAACATAGTAAGCTGCATGGACGCCGATATCCAACAAACTATACGTGCCGAAGTGCATAATGCTGTACAAAACACCCAAGAAAAGTTATTGGACAATATGACAACTTTACTAGAGTCTCGTTTAGACGGTTTCCAAAGAAGAATTCAGGAAAACCAGAAATCCTTGTCAGACACACAGATAGCCAAGATAGATGAAAATATGTCCGACACATATAAGTTCCGCAAAAGAGGTAATGAAGAGCAGTACAAACACAACCACAAAGTATTCGTGAAGATGAGGGAGGCCACAACCGAGATGGAAGCAGACAACATCAGTCAGACAAATGTTAACAACGCGAAACGGAAGATAACAGAAGGTATGGACATAATCAAGAACAGACAAAAGCTAATAAAATTAGCTGATTCGTCAGACGCAGGGTGGCGGGTAGTAGCTGAGTATATTGCTAATCCTTTGGCTGAGAATTCCGAGGACGAAAGAAAAATGTACAAAGCACAGTCACGGGCAGATACCAAGATGAAAAAAGAAAAACTGAAAAAACGTACAGACCAAAGGACAACTCCATACAACAAACCAACGACATCAAATTCTACGGGAAGTCAGTCGATACCTGTTAATGTCAGCAGTGGATTTGGCAGACCTGGGAGATGCTTTTATTGTCACGAGAGTGGGCATTGGATAAGGCAGTGTCCAAAAGCCACAACAGAACAAAAGAATAAGATAAGTATAAATAGTACTTACAATTTTAGTCGCATAGAATCGAGCGCACCTCTGTTATGTAAACAAATATCAGCTGATTTTAAATCAATGAAAAGTACACACACTAATGTATGTCAAGGTAACGGTACAGGTGTAGGGTATTTAAAAGAAAAGGTAGACTCGTGGAAAGAGATAGGTGCTACAATTTTCGTTGTTGATATAATAGAAAACGGGTATAAAATACCATTTAGCACAGTACCTCGAGAAACAGAATTAGATAACAATAAAACTGCACGCGACAACTCTTATTTTGTCGCCGATGAGATAGAGAAACTTTTAGAAAAAGGTTGCATACGTCGAGTAAAAAGTAAACCTCACGTTGTCAATCCATTAACTGTAGCAAATAATAAAGGCTCAAAATTAAGATTGGTTTTAGATGCGAGGCATTTAAACCCACATATTGTAAAATTCAAACACAAGTATGAAGACGCAACAACTGCCAGACAGTTGTTTGAGAAGGGAAACTATGTATTTTCCTACGATTTAAAAAGTGCATATCACCACATAAAAATATGTCAAGCAGATACAACTTTTTTAGGTTTCAAATGGGCAAATGAATACTATGAGTATAATGTTTTGCCATTCGGGTTATCCTCTAGTGGGTATATATTTAGCAAAGTAATGAGAGAGATCGTTAAACATTGGAGAGGTAGAGGCATAAAAATCGTTATGTATTTGGACGATGGCCTAGGTGGAGGTAACAGTTTTGATAGTGCTTTAGAATCAAGTAAAACAATCAAATCCGATTTAGAAAGGTTTGGATTTGTTTTGGCACATGAGAAATGCAACTGGTTGCCAGTTCAAACGTTAGAATGGTTAGGTTTTTTATGGGACATGTCGGAAGGGGTTTTAAGACTCACAGAGAAACGCATAACTAAATTGAAAGGCACTTTGGTTATTTTCATTTACCAGTTTAGAAGTGGTATTAGGCTATTCAGAGTAAAATTTGTGGCCAGTATTGTAGGCCAAATCATATATATGCAGGCAGTATTAGGTGATCAGGCACGATTAAGAACTAGATATTTATATGAATCTATATTGTATAGAGCAAGTTGGAATGCTAAAGTACTAGTTAGTACAGAAGCACTTAAAGAGTGCACATTTTGGCTACAAAATATATGTAGTTTAAACGAGACAGGATCTCAATTGTGTCAGTTGACATTTAATGAAGATCAAGATTATCACTTGTTCTGTGATGCATCTGGCAAGGGTTTTGGCGGTCATTTGACTGCAGGTTCAAAGGACGAACCGTTGGAAATGTTTGGAAGTTGGTCAGTAAATGAACAAAACAAAAGCTCAACTTGGCGAGAGCTAGTAGCAGTAAAGAGAGTATTACACAATTTTACAAATTTAATAAAGGATAAAATCATTAGGGTATACACAGATAACAAAAACGTAACGCACATACTCAGAGTCGGAAGTCGAAAAGCATCACTACATGAAAATGTGATGCAAATACATGAAATTTGTAAGAATCAATCAATTAAATTAAGTTCTGTTTGGATTCCACGTGAACAAAACACACACGCTGACATGTTAAGTAGACGGTCAGATTGTGATGATTGGGAGGTACAGGACGAAATATTTACATATCTAGATCACTTGTGGGGTCCGCACAACGCCGATAGGTTTGCACATGACTACAACACCAAGTGTAAGCATTTCAATTCAAAATATTGGTGTCCAGGAACATCAGGTATTGACGCTTTCACAGTTGATTGGAAAGGTAATAATAATTGGCTTGTACCACCACCAAATTTGATTCCTAAAGTGTTAAACAAATTAAAACAAGAAAAATGCAATGCTACTTTAGTTATACCAGAGTGGACCTCTGCACCGTACTGGCCTATGTTAATAGATGAGAAAGGGAACATGAAAGTTTTCATAGTTGCACACATTTTCTTTCAGGGAGAAAACTTGACCAAGGAAGGCCGCGGTCAAAGCGGAATATTTGGACAACAATTTCTGAAATTTAGATTGATTGGTTTAAGACTACAATTTTAGATCAAAATATTTATGATTATTCTTTTTTTTAACAGGGACAAAATTAGATCGTACAGTAAAGGAGGCCATTAGAAATAGCGGCATCGATGGTGACAGTTATCTTTATGGGCTTTATCCAAAAATGTGCGAACTTTTAATAAACAGCAGAAGTGACAACACAGTCAAATCTTATTTTAATGCTTTTAAAAGATGGGAACGTTTCATATCTCTCCATGGACATGTTGCTTTACCAGCTCAACCAGTGCACGTCGCACTTTACCTTACAGACTTAGTTAACAACGGTTCCACTTATCATCCGGTGTATAATGCAATATATGGTATAAAATGGGCACACGAAATCAACAGTTTAAAAGATCCTACCACAAACACTTTTGTTACTTCAATACTAGAAGCGTCTAAAAGAGTTGCGCCAAAGAAGACTAACAAGAAAGATCCAGTAACTACAGACGTTTTGATAGAACTTTGTGATAATTTTAAAGATTGTTCTGATCTACTTGTGTTAAGAGATTTGACTATGATGCTACTTTGTTTTGCAGGTTTCCTTAGATACGATGAACTTAGTTCTTTGCGTTTCCTTGACATTGATATACAAGATTCTTTTCTGATTTTACATATAACTAAGAGCAAAACTGACCAATACAGGCAAAGCAATGAGGTTATAATAGCAAAAGGTTCTACAATCGCATGTCCCTATAATATGTTAGTTAAATACACACGTTTGGCTGGTTTTAGTAGTCATGAGAATAAATTTTTATTTCGTCCTATCTACAGGTCAGGAGAGTTGTGTAAATTGATAAATAAGGATAAGAAACTCAGTTACACGGCGGCTAGGGAGTGTCTTCTTAAGAGAATTCGAATTATTCGTCCTGGTTGTAACATAGGTCTGCACTCGTTCAGATCAGGTGGTGCCACAGTGGCTGCTAACGCAGACGTTAGCGACAGGTGTTTGAAAAAACACGGCAGATGGAAATCTGACTCGAGTAAAGATGGTTATATCGTAGACTCCATAGAAAAACGTTTGAAAATTTCTCAAGTTTTAGGTTTATAGTTTCATATTTGGGATCGTGTACCCTTTCTTTGTATATTTCTATCACGTTCGACGGGCTGTCGGCAAATTTATATTTGTGTTTTAGTTATATTTAGTCATGGAGTAGAGGTAATACTTGTATTTTCCCGCGGTTCGTATAGTAAAGCGGGAAAATATTGTATTGTCGTTACGTTTTCATAAATATTCATAAGGCATGACAAAATTGACCAATCAGAAGTTGAATTTTGTCTTTCGATATATTGGTGTTTTTCAAGCGCTTCACTTTCTAGCCGTCGTTCAACATAGTAAGCTCCTTTATTTTTAATTGCTGATTGCAATTAAAGTTGTTTTTTCTGATTTTCTATTTGTATATGTATTTGCTAATTAAAGGTGTGGTCCGCCACTTTTATCCGGAGATAGGCTCGAGCATTGGCACGGATACAGGTTTCCATTCATATTCATATATCATGTGAACGATTGTTGGTTTTTCCTGGACGGCCTTGACTATCTATGAAGGGTAACATTCAGAAATTTAAGCGAATACACTGTGGATACATTGATATTTGAAATATTGTATATATGTTTTAATATTTGTTAAAATGTGTACTGCTGGAAATTATTTGAGATACAAATTAAATACGGCGTCTATCACGTTCGACGGGCTGTCGGCTATCACGTTCGACGGGCTGTCGGCAAATTTATATTTGTGTTTTAGTTATATTTAGTCATGGAGTAGAGGTAATACGCTCAATTATCTATAGTAAAGGATCCTACAAATTAATGTAAGATACAGTCACAGAAAATAATTATATTATATATATAAGCAATTATTGTCCATTGCTATATCTTTAATAATTTGCTGAAACTTTCTTTGGCACGTAGATACAGAATACATTGTCGAATTAGTAGAAACATACATTTAAACAAGAAAATAATTATGTTTGAACATTTGAGCTTTAGATGACAATTACTTCGAAACTTCCACATCAGTTCAACATTCATCAAAGATCGTGCCTGTAAAGTATTAGTAAGACGGAATACGCCACGACAGTATGGGACACGTACCAGAAAAACCACATAAATAAAATAGTAAAAGTACAAAGACGAGCAGCACGATATGTAACCAGCAAACATAGAAATAGAGTCAAGTGTCAGCAACATGAGCAATATGATAACTGAATTAGATGGAAAAGCATACACACAAGACGAAAAGAAGCAATTCATAAGTCATACAAAATCAGTGATAATGTTTCAATTTTGTTATGACAGAAAAATAGACGTAATTATGAAATTCAATTCAATATTTTATTTAAGTCTCATCTCTCAATAATATATAATACAATATTACATTAAATGTAAAAATATATAAATATAAAAAGAGAGCCATTCTGTACAGAATTACAAGAGACTATAATATTAAAAATTATACAAAGAATGCAGCTATTATAAAACATATTGACATTAACATTATTTACAGTATAAAACATTTCTACGTCTATTTAAAATAAGATTACAGGCTTTGGCACAGCTACGAATCATATTATCTGTAAATAAAAACACTAATTTCTGTTTATCATCAAAAGACATATCACTATTAAAATGTGTTGCTTAATCAAATATTTTTTTTTCTAAAATCGTCATATAAAGGACACGATAAAATAACATGGGCATCATCTTCTAAAACATTCATACAATTACCACAGACTCGATCTTTTAAAATTAATTTTTCAAATCTCCCCGTTTCTATTCTTAGTGGTGTTACACCACGTCGAAATTTGGCAAAAGAACTCCTTTGCGAAAATGGCATTGAAATTTTACAATAAGTTTCCGTTTCAAAACTGTTCTTAAATAGATTATATGTACGAAGTTTGTTACCACCTTTACCACATAAAGCTTTCTCTGATTGTAAATTGCTTTGCCAATGTTCGACATATTTACTAAACATTTTAGACATAACAGTATTGACAACTGAGGTACTATCAACATAGTCTGTAATGATACACAAATGTTCTGCATTATACCCAGAAAATGATTTCCTTACATAAAAATTCCAATTTTTTATACACTTATGTTTTTTTACTCATAATGTCTGCCCATATGAAAATGTTTCTGTTTAAACGATCAGAACTCATATTGTTCAAACGTCACCATAGTCGAATTAAGCATTGTCATTGTTTTTGAAAGAAAGGTATCCACTCCATATCCCCTGCAACTGCAGCATTTGGAGTATATTTACCACTTCCAAGAAAAAATCTACAAGCTCTATTATGGATGGCATTTATATAAGAAAATTTTTTGCAACCCCAAATATCAGCACCATATTCAACAATTGGAAGCACCAAACTCATATAATTTTGAAAAGACATTATGAGTAACACCAATCTAATTAGAGTAACACCACCTAAGATTTTACACTTAGCTATAACATAGCCAAGTGCTCTATTTGCAGAAGCTGCAAAAGGCTTTAGCAGTTACATTATAATCTAAAAATTCACTTAACACTAAACCTAAATATGTATAAGTAGTATTATATTCAATGATATCATTCCCACATTTAAATGAATGCATTCCAAATTCATAACTACAAAACAGGATTCTTCAGAAAGAGTTTAATTACAACGTCTGGAAATCTGATAATGACACGTAGTATAGAAAGTCCAGCCATGTTTAATAGTATAGATTTAAAAATTACAAGGTGTTATATGTACGTGGATAAAATGAATATTTACAACTGACTTTAGATGTTTGTATTTTATGGTAGCCGGATGCGGCCATTTCACCTTTTCGTGTTTTCGCGTTTTCTCCTCTTACTTTTCCAACGCGAAATCGGGAAATCCAGAAATCCAGAAAGCGAAATCGAGAAATTTAGAAATCGGGAAATCGGGAAATCGAGAAATAGGGAAATCGAGAAATCGGGAAATCAATGAAATAGGGAAATCGAGAAATCGGGAAATCGAGAAATCGAGGAAGCTAAAACGAGAAATCGAGAAATCGAAAAAGCTAAAACGAGAAAACACGAAAGCGAAGACGCGAAATGAATTTCTCGATTTCGCGTTTTCGCTTTCTCGAATCCCAGATTTCCCAATTTCTCGATTTCTCGATTTCCCGATTTCCAGATTTCTAAATTTTTCGATTTCCCGTTTTCCCGATTTTGCGTTGGAAAAGTGAGAGGAGAAAACGCGAAAACACGAAAAGGGGAAATGGCTGCATCCAGCCACCATAGTATTTGCCTAAATCAGTGTGGATTGCTATGTCTGGTTCTTTTGTCTAGTGGGATCAAATAGGTTAAATATCCAGATAACAATACTTTGTTGGACCAACGTTGGTGATTGGTTGGCACAGTTGGTAAATAGTTGGCGTTGGCAGGACAACAAGAGACCAACGTTGGCCCAACAAAACTTTGCCAACAGTTATTCTAACACTATTGGCCCCTCGTTGGCCCAACAACTTGGCACCAGCTGTCATTTTGGTGTGGTTGGTCAAATACTGGCCCAACATTTTCTTACCAACTGTTATTTAAGTATTTGACCCAACGATATTCGACTTATGTCGTCCATTAGTTCGGTGTAAGATCTTCTGACTAAACCTACTGAACCAATTTTAATCGAACTTTATTTGAATGATTCTTAGGTTATCTAGAGAATAAATATTGTGTTTGAAGACCATTGAGGACTTAGTAAAAAATCAAATAATAAATTCATACCAATTAGGACTATGTTAATTTGTGCCAAGAGCTAGAATTAGTATTTTGAATAATTCAAAGTTTTTAAAACAGCTAGTATTTATAAAAAAAAATATCATTGATATTTCATGACAATATTGAAATATAAGCCAACATTGTGCCAACAATATGCCAACGTATTACGTAATTATCTCCCCGTTTTATACCACATATTTTTTATTTTTTTTTAAATTTTATTCTAAAGTGCGAACAAAAAAAATGTGCTCTTCATTCTCTTTATCTAATATTTTCAAATCTGTGTAGAGATTTAAATGTATATATATCTTAATGTTTGAATATTTTTTTGCGCAAATACTTAAAACCAGCCCCAAAATAAATAAAATTTGAATATAGTTTCATTTGTATATTAATTATATTAATTAATCAAGTATGAAATTTCACACTCCAATTGACCGTGAGTTGAGTGTATAGTGTCTATATACTGTACAATATAAACTAGAGTATACTGATTACTAATAAATAACATGGAATGGATAAATAAACATTGTTACCATACGTTGGCAAACTGATGTACGACCAACAATGGCCCAACATGATTTCAAAACTAGACTACGTTGGTAGACTTACTGTTGGCAGATTGTTGGTAAATAGTTAACTTTGTGGGCATACTGATGTTGGGCCAACAAAGACCCAACATGTTGGGCCAACGAGCAAAATAACGTTGGCCCAACAATGTTGCCAACAGAATGCCAACGTTGGCCGGCCCAACACATGTTTGCTATCTGGGTAGGGACTTCTTCTTCTTCTTTCGTAAATCCCTCCAATATTGGAGCACTTAGAAATAAATCCAATATAATATATATATTGTTAAAATCACTAAAATATACGGTAGTCGAATAATCCTCCACCAGTAGAATCACGGGAGGGGGGATAACTTCGATATTTTTTTGGTAGGGTGTGCCATTTTTGCCTCAAAAAACTTACCCATTTTATTAATATAACATTCACTGAAATTCAGTACTTATAGTTATATAAATATTTAAGAAAGAATGACCTATACTTATATCAATATTTAAAATATGACCCATGCTTATACAAGCACTAACTCATCATCACTCATAATTCATAAATATACCAGCTACCCGTAAGTTTTTATATATGAATTGACATCGTTATTGAAGATCAAATCAGGAGACAAATTTCCGGGGTTCATTTGGGAACTTATTTGAAAGGTGAACTTTCAAATGAATTGATTTAATTCAATATAATAATTAACCATTAATAATGTAAGATTCTCAATAGCATATTTATATATGATATGTAGATCATACCCCAAATCAATATACAGTTATCAAACGTAAATGCATTTTAATATAGGAGTTCATTAAAAAGGAGGGTCATTTTATATAAAATCTCGCAAAAGTATGACCCATATTTTTAGCACATCCCCGTATACCCAATAACAGGAAGTTACCCCCCCCCCTTCCGTGAGTAGAATAGTGTATTTACATCCACAAGTGCAAAGTTTAAAATTCTGTACTACACAAAGCAATAACTTATTCAAATGTCCATGCACTTAGTATAGTTAAAATCTAAAAATCATATTGTCTGTAAAATCATAGAATTTAACTTATTTTATAAGCCTTCTAACATGCACAGCATAGCAATATTCTCTAGAGATTACTTCAATTGTTCGAAAAAATTTCTTGTTATTTGGCAATAAGTGTTGTTGAACGAGACACTGACAGTCAATAATTAGTTGGCATATTATTTGTCTATCAATAAACTAACTTTTCCGTTTTCTTGACCAATTTTAGATATAATAATTAAGGTTCTTCAGTATTTGTGATTTTCTTATGCAGCAACCATTTGATTTTCTGGGGGGGGGGGGGGGGGGGCTATGGTTTTTTTTCTGTGCAAACTTTTTTTTTCGCCTTCGGCGAAGAACAATCTATTTTTTTAGCAACTAACCGAAGACAATTTTTTTCTTTCAATTTTAACATTACATATAGTGGCAGCTGAGGGTGAAACAAACAATTTTTTTTACTCAGGGTCCAAAACAAATTATTTTTTTCACCAAAACCTGGAAACAAACTTTTTTTTCCAAAAAACACCATAGCCCCCCCCCCCCCCAGAAAATCAAATGGTTGCTGCCTTATATCATAAATGCCAACAAATTTTTGTATAATTTTGCAGAACTACTTTCTGATTCAAAGTTTAGGTAAATAACGTTCTGTATAATTTAAAATGAAATTTCCTGTCAAACTTTTAAGCCAATATCATTTTTTCGGGAAGAAGTCTCATCTTTAATACATATTAAATAGCGTGACCTAGATAAAAACAGTTATTATAGAAAGAAGGTAAAAACGTGAAAATTACACACATGTCATCTTTCGGATTACCTCTAGTTTTATAATAGAGATCAAATGTCCTTGACCTCAGTAATATAATTATTGATATGACAATGTTATATCATACCTTTTGAGGGGAAATAATCTAAAGAGGTAACAATTTAACGATATTTATTGATAAAGTAACATGTTAACAATGTATTTTCTTTTTCTTTTAACTTCAGTTTCGGCTCATCATGATATCGTTTATAGTCATAATTATTTTTTGACAGTTTTGTTTACATTTCTGTATCTGAATGAATATCGTCGTTAACATAACTGGCATTAATGCCATCAGCCTTTTGATTTCTGTTCATTAAAATGGGGATAATATGGAATCGAGGTACCGATAATCATGCTTTTTGTTACAATTCAAACAAATAAGCTAGCTACATTTTTACAATTTATCTGAATTCTGGATGAAACTGAAAGACCCCTCTTTTTTCAAAAAGCAATAGTGCAGTGGAACCATCTGGAAGAGAAAATTGTATGCCAAAAGAGTAAGACAGTTAATGAGGAATTCATGGCTGCCCTCCAAAAGTTAGACTAACCAACCAGCTCTCCTTCCAGTGCACATATATGTACATTTTGTATCTGTGAAACATACTGTCATACAATGTACAGATACAAATACAGATCTACATGTTATAATATATACTAAAACTATTTAGTGCATTGTAATAGGTAAAACGGGTCTTTCAGTTTCATCCAGAATTCAGATAAATTGTACAAGTTTTACTTTATCTTTATTAGGCATGATGATTGGTGTATGATTTGTGTTTATGGAGAGTTTTAAGTTCCAAAAGCTCTGCTGATCTTATATTGTACTACAGTCATGGCAGTTCAGGAAAGGTACAAATGCATTAACAAATGTGAACCTTTCCTGAACTGTGTTGTACATGTACATGTATATGTACTGACTTACACAAAACTTTTGATTTGATTTCACACACATCTTTGGGGTCAGGGTTCACAATATCACAAGGACCATAAGATATGTAGGAGTTATGATTCTGCAGCTAGGAAATATTCCGGATAATTTTTACAGTAATGTATATGGTTATTAAAGTATCTAAAAACCTGGTTGCCTTTGATGATGTGGTGTTGATGGTGTTTGATGGAAAAGAACTGTCTACATCTTACAGTATGCCTTACAGTTTCTCTAATCAAGTGACGTCATAAGAAATGTATATAAAAAATGATTTTATAAATCAATATGCACACTTTTTTTTTTAAGACTTGAAATACATTTATTGAAAATCACCTGAATATAATTTACCTTGTATAACCCAGAGAAGAATACACAAGGGGCCTTATGTTTACAATAATACATTGTCCAGGGATAAATGGTGGACTCTATTATATAAAAAAAAACTATTTTTAAATGTGCACAGCTTCAAGAATTGAAATACTAAAAAATGGTCCAGCTTGGTAAAAAAAACACGTTTGGATCAGAGCACCAATGATGCTTCGATTTTAATGTCCTCAATCTTCAAGTTGCCAAGTGTCTACTTCCATCTAAAATTTATATAAAATATATTAGTAAACCTCTATTTTGGTCATTTAGCTTCTGTTGGTATAGGGTTGGCATATTTTACATTATTATATAAATGAAACATTCTGAGCTTAGTAAAAAGAAGAGTCAATAATTTAATGCAAAAGAATATTGTTTTTATGGAAAGAGATGATATTATTGTGTTATTTGAAGAATAAATTCACTGTTGCTGAGAAAATTCAATTGCTAGTAAGTAATTAAGGGAAATAGTATGCCTTACCAAAATGTAGGTGGTGGATGTAACAGTTATTGTTTCTAAAAATAATTCAGTAAAACTAAAAATTTGTTTAAAAACACTTCATTTTGTTGTCTGAATTGTGATGTAGTAGCATTCCTTTCAGTTTCAAGGAAACATTTGAGTTTCCACCAATGGTCACCACCTCAGTCATACTTGAGGGACCGAGAAATTTGTACATAGAAACAAATTTACATGCCTTTATAACAGAAAAGGATTACATTAGGTCGTTGTTACATGTATATTAAAATCTATGGATCCATGCATTTTTCAAACAGTAAAACTTGTTCAAGCCCCACTGAAGTAAAGGTCACCAATGGCGCATCAAGTTGTACCCTAAGGCCTTGTCTGTCAGTCTGTCTGTATGTCTGGAAATTTATTTCTGTTCTCTAACTTTAGTTTGCTTTAACCAAGTGTTATGGACCTTATACATGTACATGAACATAATGCTTATTACAAATTGAATTTGGGTGGCATAACTTTAAGCGGTCCAATGTTAAGCCAGAGGCGGATTTAGAGGGGGGGCCCAGGGGACCCGGGCCCCCCCCTTTTTGGGAAAAAATTTGGTTGCTTATATAGGGAATCATTGAAGCGTGACTGGAGCGGGCCCCCTCTTAGGTCAGTCAGTGGGCCCCCACTTATGAAAATTTCTGGATCCGCCACTGTAAGCCCCTTTTAAATGAAAATTGCTTTTTTTTCATTCTCTAACTTAAATTAGTCTCAACCATATGTTATGAGACTAATACACAATGCTTATTACCACAAAACTCAGATCTATTATAAATTTGGGTAGCGTCTTTTTTAATGCAAGCAGGGGTATCTGCCATCATCTATTTGTGTCCCATGGACACATTTCCCATTAATGTTTTCATCTTAATTTCTATATTTTGCATGGATTAGTATGATTTTGCATGGATTAGTATGATTTTGCATGGATTAGTATGATTTGAAAACCGGTATGTCTTACTTTTACTGTTACATTTTTCAGAAATACTGTTCATGATATTGAAGTCAATATTTAAATGTTATTAAATGAGCATCTGAATATGTCATTTTTATAAAAATTGTGAGGCCAAGTCCCTTGTGTAAAAGTAAATTTGAAGTAAGTAAAAATATAATTTCATTGCTAAATACTTATCATTTGATTTGTAAGCAGTATATTTGGTCATACATGTGCATTTATTTATTTCATATACCATGTATACAGTATGCCCAGAGAGCATATCGCGAACTCTAATCACGGATTTCGGAGTGTAGTGGTGTGACACCGCGAATCACAGATTATACATGTACTCACAATTTCCTCCAAAGGCTGGGAGAGATGTGGCTAATGCAATAAACAAAAGGTAGCCAATTTATGCGGAAGTCGGAGGGAATGCTCCCAAATTTCTTCTAGAATTTAGGGAGGGAAGTCAAGTTTCCTGGTGTCACACTTGGTGTTTGGAGTTTGGGAAGGCTTTCGCGAAATTTGTACTGTACATATTGCTGTATTAGATTTTGAAAAGGAAAGAAATATGAAGTATATTTTTAGAATGTTTAGTTTCAACAGAAGAAAATAAACAAATGGAAACAATGTCAAAGCATGACATGTGATTTACACCTTTTTATTTTGCAGAATGGAAACCTCTATATAACAGTAAGATGGGATTATCTTAGCTGAAGCTGAAAATCAATACAGATTTTTCAAAGGTCTGTAGATAATTATGCACAATACAGTTGTTAGCAGAAGATTACACCTGATATTAAGTCATTTAATGAGATAGAAAAATAGCGAATACAAGTGAAAATAGATTATTTGAAAAGTAGTACATTATCAATTTATTTTAAAAAAAACTTTCAGGATTTATTTAAAAATGTGAATTTATCGTTGACGCATAATACAGTGTTAATTTTGTGTGTGTGACAGTTTAATTATAAAGGTAGTGAAATTGTATTTCTTTATTGTTGACACATTCATAATATCTGGTATTAATAACAACTCAAGAAATGGTTGTTGGAATAAATAAAAGTGCTCAATATGTTTGTCAGGTAAAGTAAATGAAGTACAATTACATAAATTAACATTGTTAATGTTGTTATCTAAACCCGCTCATGTGTCAATAGTCACATGTATATTTTCTTTTTACGATAAGCTAATTGCATGCATTCCCAAGATGGCTCTTATTAACAGGTAACCATTCTAATGTGACTTAGAATTTTTTTATTAGATTGATTGTTTGTTTGTTGCTGAATGATCAGTGGTAAATATTTCAGGTAGATTCCAAAATAGATATAGCATATAACATGTATATATGTTCCTAAAAAATATGTAAATTAAATCAAAACCATACGGTTTTCTTAAACTAACACAGGAACAGTGTAGTCGGGAGATACATTTGGAAAAGAAAATGCTTTATTAGTTTCTTTTAATTGTGATAACATAAAGACTTTGGTTACTTCTGTCTTATGTACACACTAAGTCACTGGACAAAAGATATGTCTAAAAAAGGTATACCAAATAACAATTAACACATGTACACTACAATGTAACTAAAAAAAAATTAGCCAATAAGTTTACCAAAAACAACAACATTCCACATTCTATAATTAAAATAATGTTTTGTGTCAGTATTTCCATTTCCCATGTAATCACATTGTCATTTGATGCAAGATTAAACTAAATACCACTGACATACAGTGTAAATGAAGCTGTACCAAAATCTATCATTGTCTAAAATTTTCTGCATGTGATGTTGTTTAATATTGAAATGTTTTGTTTCAGAAAGCATTAGAAGCCAATAACAATCAAACCACCAGCATGGATTGGAACAGAGGAGGATCACATTGTATCATGAATGTTGGGGTCAACAGCATGTGTAGTAACCTTGGTTACTTAGAAGGTTGGGAATACATCACATCAGATGATTGTGAAGGTATTTTTGATAAATTTCCCTTTATTTATGATTAAGAAAGTTTCAACTGTTAGTCATTATTTCTGTGGTATGATATGATTAGAAATTATAGCTCATCTTCCCTGCATGCCTTCAACCTGTTCCTTAATAGATTTAAAAAAAAAAATTATTTTGCCATGTTTACGTAAAATGTGCTTTTTAATTTTAACTTTAACCAATCTCATATATATATATCATGTTGTCAACCTTGTTTTCAAGCAGCAACATATGCAAAATTAATTTTTAGCTCACCTGGCCCAAAGGGCCAAGTGAGCTTTTCTCATCACTTGGCGTCCGGCGTCGTCGTCCGGCGTTATCCTTTACAAAAATCTTCTCCTCTGAAACTACAGGGCCAATTTTTACCAAACTTGGCCACAATCATTATTAGGGTATCTAGTTTAAAAATTGTGTCCGGTGACCCGGCTAACCAACCAAGATGGCCGCCATGGCTAAAAATAGAACATATGGGTAAAATCCAGTTTTTGGCTTATAACTCAAAAAACCAAAGCATTTAGAGCAAATCTGACATGGGGTTAAATTGTTAATCAGGTCAAGATCTATCTGCCCTGAAATTTTGAGATGAATCGGACAACCGTTGATAGGTTGCTGCCCTTGAATTGGTAATTTTAAGGAAATTTTTCTGTTTTTGGTTATTATCGTGAATATTATCATAGATAGAGATAAACTGTAAACAGCAAAAATGTTCAGTAAAGTAAGATCTACAAATAAGTCAACAGGACCAAAATGGTCTGTTGATTTCTTTAGGAGTTATTGCCCTTTATAGTCAATTTTTGGAAAATGACGCAGTCATTGTTCCATAACTGCCGACCTGAACTTCATTACATTGCTCTGCCTACCGCGCTTGGTTTCGTATTTCCTATTTTCCAAACAAACTGGAACCTGCTTGTGTTATCATTATGCATCGTTGTGTAGTATTAAACCAGCCAGGACCCAGTTTACACTGGTTTTTGCTTGTATTCCACTACACTCGAACAAAGTGTTGTAGTTTGACGGGAACCAGTTTTAGAATTTGTAAACTACAAAACGTAATCGGTTATTGTTCATTCCGTTTTGGTGTTTCATACCGACTTATATGGTTTGAATAAGCTTAAGACCATTTAAACATTAATGTGATAGGTATATTAAAGATTGTTTTACAAAAGGATTGAACTGTTTTACTTTCAAAGTCGTACTATAGGGATATCTGTCATATACGGATTTCCACTCTCACCGGTTAATTTCTTCTTTTACACGTGCTTTGGAAACTTCCTGTTTAATCGCAAGTTTTAAAATTGTTTTTGAGTGAATTAAACTTATTTTAACAATCATGAAGCGTTCCAGAATCATTTTAAAGCAGTTTCTTCTTCTCTTTGATGATGGAAAATAGGTTTTCTCAAGAAAATACCGCAAACGATCGCAGAGGAATTGAAACGTACAAGTCAAGTCGGCACCTGGTTAAATTGGCATCTAGTCAAATCGGCACCTATTCGACGTCAATTCGGCATCCAATAATATTTGATATAATATTTTCTATTCAATTAATTAATTACTGTTACCAAGTACATAGTGAATATGTTGTTGTGTATTTCGGTAAACCACGAAACGAAAGTGAATATGTAGTGTATAAAGGTAAACAACGAAGCCCTTACCAAAGCTGTTGTTTTAACAATTAGACAATTTGTGTAATTGTAAAAACAAGTCAATTATTAAAATAAAATGGAAAACTATGAGTCCCTTTCAATAAATCAAACTTTCATGCCAAATAATTAGCAAATTTAAGGTGTTTGTTTTTCAGTAAAGTTTAAACAGCATTAAACCAACAATCCTGTAAAATGCTCAACTGGTTAAAATAATGCAGAAAAATACACAATATCTCATGTATTAGTCCAAATAATTATGACGTCTGGCAAGGCTATTTTATTATTTTTCTGGGACGCCTTCCTACGACGTTCAGGTGCCAATTTAACTAGGTGCCAGTTTGACTAGAATTCTTTGACAAATGTTTGAAACTATCTGAGTTTCATTAGACCTTTGATAGCAGTAACAAAAAGATTATTTACTTAATATTTTGTGGGAGAAGGGGGTTCAGACTGTGTGGCATCAGGTCTGTTTGTGCCCAATACATTTTCGCACCCTACACGTTCGCACATTCACACTCTACTCATTCACGCCCAATTTTAATTCAAATTCAAGTTGAATAATTGGAAAATTATGGTTGTTGTTTTAAATTGCTTTGGTGTAAATACTGAATGTATTTATAGCTTGGTATGAGTAAAACATTGAAGATTTTAAAGGAAAAAACACAAAAGATAATTGTTTTTAACAGCTTGGTCCCATTGATCTGAAACAACGAAACAATAAAACATAGAAACCAAAATATAGCAATCCACTAATATAACCAAAACATGATAAAATTTATTCAACACGCAGAAACAAACATAGTCAGAATCTCACTTCATTTTGAAACAAGTCAATGAAACAAGTTATAGCAATACACTAACCAAAACATGATTAAGAGTTATTCAACACAAAATAAAACGTTGACAAAATACCACTTTATTTAGAAAGGATTATTATTATTTTTAGCAATACCTTATCCAAAACATAATTAAGATTTATTCAACACAAAAAAAAAATTGCTGTCTCACTTTATTTTGAGACAATGACAACAATTATACTTATAAGAAAACACTTGCTTACATAGTTATTAAACACAAAACCAATTAAGATTGGGTGTGAACATGTAGGGTGTGAAAGTGAAAGGGGTGAAAATGAGTGGGCGCAAACGTGAATGGAAGCGAACGGACTCAGATTCAGACTATGTACCAGTGAGAAATATACAAGCCTTTCTACGGTATTTATTTGTACAATTCAGCTAGTCTTGACCTATTCATTTGTCTTAAAAAACCAGCCAGTTGTCACCTTCACTTCACACACACACACATATACGAATATCAATTATATGCTTACGATACATGTTGCATTGTTAAACTAATTACGGTATGTGAAAATCAAGACTTGCATAAAAACTATCCCAATATTAGAGACAGTGGCATCATTTTTCTTCAGAGCTTTCAGCTCTTTGATTAACCATTTTTTCGTAAATCTTAGTCATCTTTTACAAAAATCTTCTCCTCTGAAACTACTGGGCCAAATTAAACCAAACTTGACCACAATCATCATTGGAGTATCTAGTTAAAAAGTTGTGTCCGGTGACCTGTCCAACCAACCAAGATGGCCGCCATGGCTAAAAATAGAACATAGGGGTGAAATGCAGTTTTTGGCTTATCACTCAAAAACCAAAGCATTTAGAGCAAATCTGACATGGGGGTAAAATTGTTTATCAGGTCAAGATCTATCTGCCCTGAAATTTTGAGATGAATCGGACAACCTGTTGATAGGTTGCTGCCCCTGAATTGGTAACTTTAAGGACATTTTGCTGTTTTTGGTTATTATCTTGAATATTATTATAGATAGAGATAAACTGTAAACAGCAAAAATGTTCAGCAAAGTAAGATCTACAAATAAGTCAACAAGACCAAAATGGTCTGTTGATTTCTTTAGGAGTTATTGCCCTTTATAGTCAATTTTTAATCATTTTTCGTAAATCTTAGTTATCTTTTACAAAAATCTTCTCCTCTGAAACTACTGGGCCAAATTAAACCAAACTTGGCCACAATCATCATTGGGGTATCTAGTTTAAAAATTGTGTCCCATGACCTGGCTAAAAATAGAACATAGGGGTGAAATGTAGATTTTGGCTTATAACTCTGAAACCGCAGCCTTTAGAGCAAATCTGACATGGGGTAAAATTGTTTATCAGGTCAAGATTTATCTGCCCTGAAATTTTCAGATGAATCTGACAACCTGTTGTTGGGTTGCTGCCCCTGAATTGGTAATTTTAAGGAAATTTTGCTGTTTTTATACGACCGCAAAAATTTTAATTTTTCGTCGTATATTGCTATCACGTTGGCGTCTGCGTCGTCGTCGTTGTCGTCGTCGTCCGAATACTTTTAGTTTTTGCACTCTAACTTTAGTAAAAGTGAATAGAAATCTATGAAATTTTAACACAAGGTTTATGTCCACAAAAGGAAGGTTGGGATTGATTTTGGGAGTGTTGATCCCAACATTTTAGGAATAAGGGGCCAAAAAGGGCCCAAATAAGCATTTTCTTGGTTTTCGCACAATAACTTAAGTTTAAGTAAATGGAAATCTATGAAATTTTGACACAAGGTTTATGACCACAAAAGGAAGGTTGGGATTGATTTTGGGAGTTTTGGTTCTAACAGTTTAGTAATTAGGGGCCAAAAAAGGGCCCAAATAAGCATTATTCTTGGTTTTTGCACAATAACTTTAGTTTAAGTGAACAGAAATCAATGAAATTTAAACACAAGGTTTATGACCACAAAAGGAAGGTTGGTATTGATTTTTGGAGTTGAGGTCTGAACAGTTTAGGAATAGGGGCCAAAAAGGGGCCCAAGTAAGCATTATTCTTGGTTTTCGCACCATAACTTTAGTTTAAGTATATAGAAATCTATGAAATTTAAACACAAGGTTTATGACCACTAAAGGAAGGTTGGGTTTGATTTTGGGAGTTTTGGTCCCAACAGTTAAGGAATAAGGGGCCCAAAGGGTCCAAAATTGAACTTTGTTTGATTTCATTAAAAATAGAATAATTGGGGTTCTTTGATATGCCAAATCTAACTGTGTATGTAGATACTTAATTTTTGGTCCGGTTTTCAAATTGGTCTACATTAAGGTCCAAAGGGTCCAAAATTAAACTTAGTTTGATTTTTACAAAAATTGAATAATTGGGGTTCTTTGATATGCTGAATCTAAAAATGTACTTAGTTTTTTGATTATTGGCCCAGTTTTCAAGTTGGTCCAAATCGGGTCCAAATTTAACTTTGTTTGATTTCATCAAAAATTGAATAATTGGGGTTCTTTGATATGCCAAATCTTACTGTGTATGTAGATTCTTAATTTTCAAATTGGTCTACATTAAAGTCCAAAGGGTCCAAAATTAAACTAAGTTTGATTTTAACAAAAATTCTTGAGCTTTTTTGATATGCTGAATCTAAACATGTACTTAGATTTTTGATTATGGGCCCAGTTTTCAAGTTGGTTCAAATCAGGATCCAAAATTATTATATTAAGTATTGTGTAATAGCAAGAAATTTTCAATTGCACAGTATTCAGCAATAGCAAGAAATCTTCAATTGCACAGTATTGTGTAATAGCAAGAAATCTTCAATTGCACAGTATTGTGCAATAGCAAATATTTTCAATTGCACAGTATTGCGCAATAGCAAGAAATATCTAATTGCACAATATTGTGCAATAGCAAGAAATTTTCAATTGATTAGAGTTATCTTTCTTTGTCCAGAATAGTAGTTGAATCAACTTAAATCATTGTTTTATACAATTTACAATGCCAACTGATAAATTAAAACACTCTTTACCATTCAGTGATAACAAGCACCTTTTGTTACATTTTAATATTTTATGATGTATTTAAATGAGTAGTTATTGTTGCAAACTCCATTAGAAATTTGAATTGAGATCAGTTTTGGAAAAGGGAAAGGGGGATGTGAAAAAAAAATGGAGGTGGGGGTTAAATTTTTCTCATTTCAGATTTCATAAATAAAGAGAAAATTTCTTCAAACATTTTTTTGAGAGGATTAATATTCAACAGCATAGTGAATTGCTCAAAGGAAAAAAAAGTATTTTAAGTTCATTAGACCACATTCATTCTGTGTCAGAAACCTATGCTGTGTCAACTATTTAATCACAATCCAAATTTAGAGCTGAATCCAGCTTGAATGTTGTGTCCATACTTGCCCCAACCGTTCAGGGTTCAACCTCTGCGGTCGTATAAAGCTGCGCCCTGCGGAGCATCTGGTTGGTTATTATCTTGAATATTATTATAGATAGAGATAAACTGTAAACATCAATAATGTTAAGCAAAGTAAGATTTACAAATAAGTCAACATGACGGAAATGGTCAATTGACCCCTAAGGAGTTATTGTCCTTTATAGTCAATTTTTAACAATTTTCATAAAATTTGTAAATTTTAACTAACATTTTCCACTGAAACTACTGGGCCAAGTTCATTATAGATAAAGATAATTGTAAGTAGCAAGAATGTTCAGTAAAGTAAGATGTACAAACACATCACCATCACCAAAACACAATTTTGTCATGAATCTATCTGCTTCCTTTGTTTAATATTCACATAGACCAAGGTGAGCGACACAGGCTCTTTAGAGCCTCTAGTTAATTCAAGGTTATGAAGTGGGAAAGCATAGTTTTGTTGAATATTCTGCTTTGAATTTGGATAAACACTGAAAGTACCTTCGTTGCAAAAAAATTTCGGATATTCGGTTGATTTTTAGTTAAAGATTGCATGAAATGCAATTAAAACCTTATGGGACTGACTTAAATTGATATCTAAATGTTCCAAGGCTGATCACTACCTTTTTGATACACAAAATATAGTGCATTGATCATAACATTCTGTTCTTATATAACATTAGTGAATTTGTGTAGAAAATATCGTGCATTAATCATAACATTCTATATCCATGAATATTTCCAGAAATTTATTGATGTAGTATATGCTCAGGTATTCAAGGCTCAAAATGATTTTACACTTGTCAAAAAATATACATAACTTTTTAAAGGTGTAGGAATCTAATGTATGTTGAGTTATCTTCCTTTGTCTTGAATAGCTGTTAAGTCAACTACAACCAATGCAATATTTAATGTTACTTCCCACTGATAATTTGAAGCAATCATTACAGTTGAATGCTTCAAGCACTATATCCTTTGATATAATTATTCCTTTCCATGCATGCCATGTGAGGGTATGAGGTTGTACATGTAGAACTGTTATCCTTTGATATAGTTATTCCTTTCCATGCATGCCATGTGAGGGCATGAGGGTGTACATGTAGACTGATTTGACTTAGAATTTCATTACTTCACTATACATGTACATTGAACACTGAGAAGGGAAATGACAATATTGGATTGTTATCATAGCCTACATACAAATCCAATTTCAAATAAATCATGTCAGATCACATTTTAATGCATTTAAGGCGAAGTGTACATAATTGCACGCCTCTAGCGGAATACGAGATTAAAAACGTTCGTCGTTAGTTACGCAAGTTATCTCCCTTACTCCAAGAAAGGACACACGAAAGAGAAACTACTTTCTGCGGTCTATAATGAATCCAACAAGCACGCCTGTGCTGTCTTAAACCTCATAGAAATTATCTAAATAACTCCAATTAGAAATCACAGCATTCTGTACGTTGTTCTGTGTGCAGCCTGACTTAAAAACACTGTTTTGTTTTTTGTTTTAGACGCGTAGGAGAAGGCATTTCGTGTTTATGATATCAACAGAAAGAAAAAACGCCTCACAACAAAATTATAAACAAATAAACAAATAAACATGTAACAAATTTTCTTCTATTGATATCAAATTAATTAAAATGAAACCTGAATTGACCCAACAATATCGTTTTAAAAAGCCGTAGTCTTGAACGAAAAACACAGTACTCAACGTAAAGTTTTATAATAGGTTACAAATAATTAATGAAAGACGTGTGAATTTAATTGTTTAATCAAAAAGACGTTGAAATGTTCGTATTTTGTGCAATTGAAAATTTAAGGACATGACTTATATTCATATAAGAAATCAGACGATACCAAGAGAATAATTTAATCTCTAGTGCAACACTTACAAGTCGGAAGAACAAAGACGGAAAACAAACAAAAAAAAAAAATTATGCCCCAAAAATTACTCAGTAACTTAAAAATTCTAACATTTATCTTAAAATAAGTAAAAATTATGTCATTCAACTCCCAGTTTTCAACTTTTTCTACATGTGCAGAAAATAAACAGGTGTCTTCTATTCCGTCCGCAATTTATGGGAAAACTAAATCTAAATTTAGAACCATATTGAAATTGAAAGTACACATGTAAGATAAAATATAACATGTCATTTCTTCTTTCACAAATTCCAATTTTGAAGAGATATATAGCGAAATCTGTTTTCTTTTATTGTGCCTGTGTGCATCATTCAAAATTAGAGAATGTAATTTTGAAGTATCAAGTCTCAATTCAAGATTAAGAATGAATAGAATATAGAATTACGAGGGGGGAGGGGTAGGACCCTTATCGGAACTCCGGGATCCGGGAATTCTTTTTCCGAATTTCGGGTAGTCGGGGATTTGACTTTTTTTAAATTTGGGACCTCGCCGGATTTCGTGTTTTTAAGCCCGGGATTTCAGGATCTGGATCCCTCCTCCCCTCCTCCCTCTATTATGGTTAAAAAAATAGGTCAGGGAAGTTTTGTGATACTTGTAACTGCAATTTAATATTCAGTGGAATGAGCGGTGAAATGTGTTCAGACTATTACATTTCGATGTTTTTTAAATTTAACCAAAGTTTACTGCAAGGGGTGTTTAACGACCTCGATGATTATCCATGAGGATCTCGCACTCGGTCAGCTCTAGGTTTTCACCTAGTTCATTATCATACAAGAATTTAGAAGCCTGTGGTTACTAGTCTTATAATATGAGATTTTGGAGTTCATATAATTAACATTCAACATTTTTTATCGAATATTTCAAGGCTTTTTGACTATCAATGTTGACCCCTTTCCAATTGATTGGATAAAACGAATGGATTGCCGCCCCTATTTCAAACTGAAGTCCTATAAACTGACTGGTATTCGAATTTGTCAAAAGACATAATTGGTATCTCTATTGATTCAATACCGTAATGCCAAAAATTTGTTTCCGCGAATTCCGAACAGCTAGAAATAGAAGCCCTTTCCATGTCCGATTTTCTCCCACACGAGAAATGTAGCATTCGTACATCAGCTGAAAATACGACTGAATTATTCGGGTTACAATTTGTGTAAATCACGAATGCACATAAAAGTAAAGGTCCAACCCGACTTTTGGAAATGGACTGTTGTAGATTTCAGATTGATTTCCAGAAATAAAAATCATACAAAAATGTTTCACGCAAATATTCATCTTCAGACGTGTAAAGTTATACAACGGTTACTAGCGGTCTGGATTGTGATAAAAAGAAGCGCATGCGATGCATAAAATATATAATGTCGTGGCTCAGGGATGTGTTGAATTATAGAGATGCTTATGCGGCACAAAGGAAAGATTAATTTACCCAAATGTACTAAGAATTACCACACAACTTAAATTTACTTAAATATTGATTTGTTATCTTGTGCCAGACAGAAGGCTGATATTCTGAGAAGAGACGTTGATGAAATGAAGTTTTATGAGAACAAAGATTTTGAAAACACGTCGCAGTGTTTAGATTTTAACAAAAAATAAGGCACCGAAATCGAAAATAGTTCTAGTTTATAATGAAGAAAATGTCAACCGTTTTCTAGCTTGGCGATCTCTGCACGCACCCGAATATAATAGACAAATACAATACAATAGTACACAAAACGTAACATTAAGAACTTAAGACCGAGCAACAAGAACTCCAACAAAACGGTATATATTTCATACAAGTATTATGGACTATATGAAGCGTCGTAACTGTTGCGGCGACGTCAATAACGTTGTCATTGTTTTTTGTTCTTTTTACACTCAAGATTCAACTTTAACAGGGTATAGCTTGAAAAGTAGCACGGTTGCTAAGGACTTTCTTTGCACCAATCGATTCCTCAGACATTTTAGAATCGTCTCATAAATTTATAAAAAAATCGATTGTCTAATATAATAGAAAATCTTGGAAATGTAACAATTCCTGCCGAATTTCACGATTTTCCCTATATATCCTTTGTAATTTTGGTGTATGATGCTGTTAACTTCAACAGCTCGTATCTCAAAAACGAAAACGGTTACCCATTTTTTTTATTTTATTTTCCGATTTATTTTTACAAGCAGAATCTACATGTAAAATTTTTAAAAAATCCATTGTGTAGTTTAATTACGTACACTTCGCCTTAAGTAGAATTATAGTATTATTTCTCATATTTCAGATACATTGATAGAACTTTTAAAGAACCTTCAAGAAGAGAACCCCATACAGAGAGCATACAGGAGGCAACTATGTTTCTCCAGAATCATAGAACTGGTAATAATTTAAGATTACATGTTACTCAATTCATTATGCTCAAAGTATGTATAGGATTTCATATTTCAGCAATAATAATGTTTAAGCCATATTTCGAATTTGGGACTATTTATTTTTGTATGTACAGTATAATTATTATAGTATTATAGTTTCTTGTTTTTCATAATCTAATGACAATCACTTTTTCAGCTTTAAGACTTTCCCTGAAGGCATACCATTAACTCTATCCAGAAAAATACTTCTAAGCTAGTGATTGCAATAGTGACATTTTAATCCCGGTTCAACAACCCTTATCAAAGACTCTTAACATTGAAAATATTTGGCATCCTTTTCTGTCTTTGAGCTGTTGTGTCCTTTTAAAAATTTTGCCATTTAGATTTGCTGATACACCCCCTTCATTTAATATTTATCATACTACAAAAATAATCTTTGCTAGTGTAAGTCTGCATTTAGGGTATTTTGAAATACTTATTGCAAATCAGTTAAGAAAGTACATGAGTATCAAGAATTTTTATTGAATATGTGTTTTAACAGATTGATATATTTACAGGATATCATTCCATTGATAAAGTATGTCAGAGACCAACCAGAGATACTCAGTGCTGCAATAAGGTAAATAACATACTATTCATGTGTAGGATTGTATCAGAACTTCACTGATACATGCTATAGTATAATGTTAGTCAAGGACTAAAAAGAGATATGTTGTAATGGACATTCATTAACATTGCAATATGTTTCTTTGTTTTGAACTGGATTAAAAAAAAGAAATCCCTGACTTTTGGTGAACAGATGGATTCTAGCAGATCATAAATGGTTGAAAACCCTATTTTGACCTCTAAAAGATTTCATTTCTGTCTTGCTTGGAGTGCTGCTTCGTTGACATATACTTTATGTCAAGTATTACTTCACAAGTTCAAGATCCAAGTGGAAGTTATATTGTAATTTTTGTTGTCCTTTGGCAACTTTGATGTTGATGGCATATATTTGATAATTTTTGCTATTAAAGAAAATGCCATAGAGCAATCAAAAATCATGAGAAAAAAAACAAAAAGACAACACTTCATAAAATATTACACAGGAAACACCAGACAACATTATGGCTCTAAGAAAATCAACAAAACGACAACACATTTACACAGAAAGCTAAAAACAAGACAACACTGGATAAAAGAAAAATGTCAAAAAGTCAACACTTCACCAAACATTACATAGAAAACTCGGAATATTCAACAGCACAAATTCTTTTTTTACATGTTTTTTTGGTATCTTTTTTTTTTATTGCCATCTCATTGACATATATCCCAAGTTTCTACTTTTATTCACACTGATTTTTAAAAATCCTCCTCCTTTGAAATACAATTCTGTTAAAGAAAATATAGGTGTAATCCTTATTAACCTACTAATACATGATATATACTTCCTCAGATTGCTCGCCTCACTGATCCAACCAGTTGAAATCCTGATATTGGGTATACCTGTTGATGTTACATTGCCATGGGTTCCTGATGTGAAGAGAATGCTATTTACCACAAGAAAACTGTGCAATGATAAAGAAGTGATTCAGGCTATTTTCACAGAGATTATGACAGTTATAACTGATGTAAGTGGATACAATGTAGATTTTACTTTGTCACATCTAGATAATGACTTTTATAACTGTTGTTAGTGGATAAAATGTGGATTTTACTTTTGTCACAGAGATTTTTACAATTATAACTGATATAAGTGGATAAAATGTAGATTTTACTATTGTCACAAAAATTGTGACAGCTTTGACTGATGTGAGGGGATACAATGTAGATTTTACTTTTGACAGCTGCAATTGAATCAGTGGACATATCTTTATATTATAGATTATCCAAAAAGTTTTCTAAGTTGACATGTTCTGAGTTGACATTTTAAAAGTGGACATTTCATAAGTTGACATTTTCTAGCTGTGTTGAAAACCCATAGGTGGCCTACAGCTGTTTTCTGTAATTTGGTCTGATTGTTGTCTTTTTGACACATTTTTCGATTTCATTCTCAACTTTATTACATATTGAACAATTTAAACAGTGTATTATTTAAAAGTAGACAAAATTCACATACAAAAGATCAAATGGACAAATGTTTCAAATTCAACTACAGAAGGTCAAATGGTCACATGTGTCAAGTTCACCTACAAAAATTCAAACAGTCACATGTGTCAAATTCACCTACAAAAGATCAAATGGTCACATGTATGTGTGAAGTGTAGATCATTGGCAATGAGGAAGTAAAGTAACAGAATTTAGGTCAGGCATATAAAGTCACACTATTATATAAGATTAATGATATATTTTTTATAGTGATAATTTTAACAAAGGTTATACAAATATATATAACTTTCACACATTCCTAGTGATAATTTTAACAAAGGTTAAACAAATATATATTATAACTTTCACACATTCCTAGTGATAATTTTAACAAAGGTTAAACAAATATATATTATAACTTTCACACATTCCTAGTATATATTTTTATGAAAAAATTCACATGTACATTTGTCAAACACACGTGAGGTAATAATGAAATACTATCTATCCATTCATCTGGCCTTGTAAGTGCTCTCACATGTAAAATGCTTGCTAGATTTTTAATGAAACTTATATCAAAAATATTATACAGGTAAAAAATAATCTCAGATCAACTTTTTTAAAGGAGCTGTGCCCTCTGCACGTCTGTCCTTCCTGTCAGTGCCTTGTACACACTCTTTCATTAATAATTCTTTCCAGATTTGTATTGCTAACTAAGGTTTAAATCAGCACTGTCTCAAAACTTTCCAAAATTACTGCCGATCTTTTTTTTAAAGAGCTATAGTCCTTTGGAAAGTTAACTATTAGGAACATGCATTGTTATTAATAGTAATCTTAAAGCCTATAGTTCTTCTAGGATATTTATGAAATTTATATCAAAGATTTATACATATCAGCAATGTCTTTGAGGAATTTGATAATCCTTGCCTATCAACTATAATTGCAGTAGAAAATGTCCCTTTGAAACAAAATTTTATGGAAAATTGCATTTGAAGTGACAGAACATTTATTTATGTATGAGATTGTTTATTTGTCATGATGTCATATGTCTCTGTATTGATTGTTTATTTGCCATGATGTCACATGTCTCTGTATTGATTGTTTATTTGCCATGATGTCATATGTCTCGTTGATTTGCCATGATGTCACATGTCTCTGTATTGATTGTCCTATTTCCTGTTTCTCTTAGCATGATGGACAGCCAATGCCAGAAGAAACCTGTGACTTTATCAACAAGTGTCTCTTAGTGTTCAGGAATTTGTTATACATACAAAACATCGAAACCAATCCTAACCAGGAGATTATAGTACTGTAAGTAGTATCTGTTTTTGAACAACCTGTAGCTTTTTATATGTTTGAAAAAAAAACATGCTATCAACTTGGAAACTGAAATACAAATGTGAAAGTGTAAACAGAAAAAGAAGCTGGTTATAATATTTCCTGAGTCTTAGGTTAGTGGTTCAGGCTCCCTGGAGTCTATTGTTAGTCATAATTTAGAAATCAGAAGATGTTGCATGAGTACCAATGAGGCAACTTCACAGTCACAGTGCTAAAAATTCAATTATAGGTTAAAGTACAGCTTCAACACGGAGCCTTGGTTCACACTAAACAGCAAGCTTTAAAGGGCCCCAATGAAATAAATTTCCCTGTGAAATAAATAATGTATAAATACATGTTTTCTGGTTTGTGCTCCGTTCGTCCGTCCGTCCGTCCGTTCGTCTGTGCTTCCGTTCAGGTTAAAGTTTTTGGTCAAGGTAGTTTTTGATGAAGCCGAAGTCCAATCAACTTGAAACTCAGTACATTTGTTCTCTATAGTATAATCTTTCTAATTTTAATGCCAAATTAGATTATTAACCTATTTCACGGTCCATGGAACATGGAAAAGGATAGTGTGAGTGGGCATCCGTGTACTTTGGACACATTCTTGTTAAATTAACAATAACATTGTTAACTACATAATTTAGTAAGTAATTTTGTAGAGATCGTACACAAATGTCTTCTTTAATCACACTCAAAGTAAGAAAATGAACATAATTAATATGAATGTACAATAACTGAAATGTTGATTTTTATGCCTCACCTACGATAGTAGAGGGACATTATGTATTCTGGTCTGTGCGTCCGTTCGTCTGTCGTACCGTCTGTTCTTTCATCCATCCGTTCCGCTTCAGGTTAAAGTTTTTAGTCCAGGTAGTTTTTTATGAAGCTGAAGTCCAATCAACTTGAAACTTAGTACACATGTTGCTTATGATATGATCTTTCTAATTTTAAAGCCAAATTGGACTTTTGACCCCAATTTCACAGTCCACTGAACATAGAAAATGAAAGTGCGAGTTTCAGGTCAAAGTTTTTGATCAAGGTAGTTTTTGATGAAACTGAAGTTCAATCAACTTGAAACTTAGTACCCATGTTACTTTGGTATGATCTTTCTAAATTTAATGCCAAATTAGATTTTTTACCCAATTTCATGGTCCACTGAACATGGAAAATGATAGTGCGAGTGGGGCATCTGTGTATTTTGGACACATTCTTGTTTTCCAGGTATTTGCTTGAGAGCGGTTTAGGTGAACTGATAAATAGAATAGTTACCCTACCACAAAGAGTGAGTATGACTAATATTTCAGTATTATTTATATATAGAGCTCACAATGGCAAAAGTTTTAATCCATTTTCCCATAGAACCCAATCAACACTTAATGTGTAAGAAAAATGAAAAAAGAGTATTCATGTCCTTGTTACATTAAAGGATTTGTAGTTTACATGAGATTAAAATCTTTTGAAACATTAAAATCTTTTGAAACATTGGAAAATAGCCTATCTATGGAAGGAACACTATAGTGCTTTCATTGTGATTTGTGTTAGTTTGCTGTTATAAGTACCTGATAATTCCATGTGGTACCTTTTTTAAACATTCCTTTGTCACTAATAATCAGTCTTAGATGGAGGATGCCTTATTTTGAGAATAAGACATCTATTGGATTTGTCATACAAGTTCACAGTTCAAAATCACAGCAGATATAAAATGACTGTTTATGATCATTGTAATTGGCCTGATCAAGATATTTGAACTTCTAAATGCAGAATCAGATTTTGAGCACTTTTAAAAACACATTAAATTAGCTACATCATAGTCTTCCAAAAATAATTTCAACTTACCAGCACATAAATGACAAACACTATTTTACTGTTAAAATAGAAATCTCAACCCACTTAATTTCATTACCAATTCATACAAGATATTAAATCTCTTGCTCAGCATGTATTGTGGTATTTCTGTGAGTAGAAACTATCTATACTTGACCTTCTAGAAGTGTTAATTAAATGTGTCTATATAAATATTACAGGAATATTGGTGTTCTTCAATCATACAGTTAGTATCCCTGATGTATACTAGACAGGTAAGACGTCTTAAAATGTTTTAAAAGCTTCTTATTTTCAAAGTCCTTTTTGAAAATTATACTATTTGTCTCAGCAATGCCAGTCAGAGCAATTATACTATTCATTCATAGTCCACTTTGTTAACATTTAGATTTAGTCTGTTGTTTAAGGTCCAGCTATGGAAAATCAGTGTTTTCCATAAGAACCGGCCGCCGGCCAAATTGACCGTTTCAAACAGTTATTTGGCCGGTTCAATCGTCATCAGTCAAAAAAAAATAGGTGCAGATTTTACTTATACGACTATTCTATACGTCGTAACTTTATTATTATCTAGAGGTTTTATTTACGTTTGAGAGTTCCGGTTTGTATTTCTATCGGACACATGGCCGTTATCCATCGAAAGAGACTTATTAGAAAAATCCCGAGAGATATCGAGTATATATGCAAGTCATGCAATGCAATGTCAAGGTCGTTAAAAACTTTCATTTGTTGTTGAACTGTTGACGATGAAACGTTCCATCACAGATTTTTTCCCTACTAAGCGACACAAAGGTGTGGATTTTTATGATAAAACAATAACGTTTGCATGCATTATTTTTCAATTTGTTCTGTTGTGTTTTATTAACAGTCGCGAATGAATCGATGACATAATTGTCAATTTGGTTCAAATGCACTACGCTGGATCGAAGATTCGACAGCTAGTCAATATTCCCCGATCGGGAGACAGCCTCCAGATCTAGAGATGTCCCTAAATTGGGAGACATGGAATACATTATTTGTCTCCTGATTTGATATGACCCAACATGCCTGAATACTTCAAGCAAATACGGAAAATTTCCTACGATAAAGGAATATTTACAAATCAAATTTGCTGTCAGACAGAAAGTGTGCATCCTATCTATAATTAAAATTTCTAATAAATAAAATTGCTGTATCCAATACAGAATTTGAACAGTATGCTCAATTTTGTCAACGTTTAAATTATAGCAGTATTCAAACTCTTAAAATTGTGCAGACAAAATTTTTTAAGAAAAAAGTTCTGCTGGTAGTATGTCAATTTGACAAGCATGAAATATTGTCTTAAAATTCACCAGATGCCAGGATTTTGAATCTAGATTTCAAAAAAATTTCGGGGGGGCAAACCCCCTGACCCCCCCTTCTTTCCGGTGACCGCCTACTTATTCATTTTGGCCTGTTAGGCCAAAATGAATGGAAAACCCTGGGAAAAGTCCATGTTATTTTATATTAAGAATGGTATCTTTCTATCTTTAGCATTTTAGTTTAAATGGGATAATTGGAATATAAGGACATTTTGAGTATTCATCAATTAGACAGTAACCTAATTGCGCAAAATATGAGTTAGTATATGAAGCTCAGTATTCACTATGTTTTATGGAAATTGGTAAAAAGGCAAATTGTGAACCAATTCTTTACTTTTGTTTATTATAAAATTGCCATTATATTTCCCCCTAATTCGTGCATATAGCACATTTTGCCATCGACATAACAGAGACAAAAGGTCCATCTCCTTGCTTACCTCTTTAACATTTTTATTTATTTTTCAGACACTGGATATTCTGAAACCCTGTCTGAGCATTGATACATCTGATGAAGAAAGTTTATCAGATTATGAAGACAGAGAGCACGACTTTTTACCAACAACAGCTTTGTGTTACAACGATGAAGATGATAAAACTTCTTACACAGCCACATGTTCATTGCCGGGATTATTTGGCAAAACACTTCATATGGATGAATCAGGTGTGACTGATCTAGATACTGGACAGATTGAGAGTTCAGAGGTAAACGGTGATCAGGAAAACACAGAGGATGATATGCTTACTGAAGATTTATCTGAAGAAAATAAAATTGAACACTTAAGGTAATATCACAGACCTATAATGATAAATTATTCAAGTGAATTATTAACAGATATTATTCAACAAGATTTTCCAACTTTCATTATGAACTTCCTTCTTGCATAAATATGTCAGGTTTCCAATGTCTTTATAAAAAAAATCTATTCTTTTGACTCTCTTGGTTTATTTCATGGGTAAATTATTGTCCAGATATGAGAATGAGTTCTCAGAAACAAATGTCTTTCAGCTGGAGAAAAACTATTTGGACGTCAAATATTAGAAGATTGTAAAAAAATATGTGAACTGGATACTGTCATTGAAAAAGACCCTGAACACCAATTCCCCCCATTAAGAAAATTTGAAACAGCCCCAAGTTCAATTTGTTCAGGGGTTAACTGTGAATCTTACTCATTGCATATTTGTTGTTTCAGTATTTATATGATCTGTTGAACACCAATTTTATCACAAACTGTAAATATTTGTATTCTTGAAATTGACTTGATAGATTTCTATTTTGAATGACAGAAAAACTTTTTATTTCAGGTCACTCCTGTTGCAGTTTACAAATGACTTTATTATAAACTGTTTTGGATTTTTGGTACACGATTTGAAGGTAAGAAATCCCTTTATCACAAATCCTCAGGATTATTGATAAGAAATTTTTTATAATTTGTTAAAACCAAGAAATAATATACCTTATGAAAAATTGAAGTTTAATAGAACTTGCAATTGAAATCCAGTGGCCAACCAGCATGCAAGGAAGACTAATTATGTTGTGTGAAATTATGCAAAACTTTCTTCCAATCTTTTCACTATTGATTTTAATCACTTTGAATTTCTACATGATAATTATGTGGAAGTTTGTTAAATCAAAACCTTATGAACTCTACATCAGAATGGAACAATAGTTTACAGTTTATATACATACTGAATATACTTAGGATTCTGTTTTTATATTTTTCTGTGATAGATTTTTGGGAATTCCTGTACCAAACTTGAATTTGTTATCAGATTGATTTTTTAGGTGATGTCCATACCAAAGCTCAGACATAGCATTTCTTCATATTAGAAATAGTCTGTTAAGTATTAATATTATGACTAAAATTATCAGTCACTGGCTATGTATAAAATGAAGTATATTCTAATAAGTAACTTTTTGTACTTTTCAGAATGTTTTAATCTCAGATGTAAAGGATAATTTAGATGAAACCTACTTCCTGTGGGCAATGGCTTTCTTCTTAAAAATAGCTCGAAAAGAAAATTTACCATTTAAAATCATAAGGTAAATATATATATTATCTTTCATTTATTAAGATTTTAGACTAGCATAATGTTTATACTTATATGTCATATTCCATTGTATTCTCTAACATATTAATGTCTGATCCTGGATGTTGACAATTTTCTTTCGTTGTAAAATGGGAGAAATTCAGATTTTTGAGTTGCCATGTATATAGATATAAGAAGATGTGATATGAGTGCCAATGAGACAACTCTCCATTCAAGTCACAATATACAAGTATTAGTCGTATATAAGTTTAACTTTAGTACCATGATTACTATTGGTGTCAGAAGGATCAAAAGAATTAAAATCAGTCTGTTAATTTGAATTATGACCAGGTCAGAGTGAAATCAAGTGTTATTTTCCAAATGCTTTTAAAATCACAAATTCCTGATGCTTTATTTGAGTAAACGCTAAATATTTTGATTCTGTCATGTCTGTCTCGATCATTGATGTCATGAAAAAATTCCTTTAACTTGTCAGTAGATCAGTAAGAAAGGATCAGACTGGAGTTACCATTGTTCATTGCAACGATTAGAATAGTTTCTAAAGAACTGAATGGAACAAAATTTGTACTTTTGGAATAGCTCAATTTCAAAATGTTAATATTTATAATGCTTACATTGCTTTGTTTAATGTAGATTGGTTTTGAAGACAGAATTGTTTGGTTTTCTGACATATCAAGGAGTGGTATTGACAGAACAACTTCTGATAGCACAGAAAAAGGAAAAAAATCTCACTAACAATATTAGAAGGTAAACATTTAATTTACATATTTTGTATTATATCTACTTGGTGACTTGCAATTAATTCATACAATTTCTTTTGTAAAATACAAAATGGATTGCATGAACAGAAACCTTGAGCATGACCATGTTATTTCTTCAAGTGAAATCCATTTATCATTTAAAGATGTCATATCAGCAAGGTGTAACAATATCTATGAGTTAAAAAAAGGTCAATAAGATACAACCAAACAACACGCATACACAATTATAAAAGACACAAGACATTATGAAGGGATAATACTTTTGTTGAAACTTAGGCTATACATTTCTACAGTTTTATTATATGAAATTTCTTGATGATCGTAGATAGGCAGTGTCCTATCAAATTGATAAGTTATATGATCTGTTTAGGACTGTTTTATATTTATATAGATACACTGCTTTTAATGCTTTTTTGTGGTTTTAGGCTTCATCTGACTATAACTGCACTTAATGAAATATTGAAGACTTTGTTAAAATGTTCATCAGATGAAACCTTGGAGGACTATGACAAGGAATATTTAGTGGGATTACAGAGTTAGTATATTATAAATTAGTGTGTGTACATTGTTTTTGATAGTTGTGATCACCAAGTTAGTAGTTGAAAGACTTCAAATTTTCATAAAATTACTTTAACCCAGCCATATAAAAAGGGGAAATCCTATATCCTGGAAACATCACTCCTACATAGTCTGTAACCATTGAAACATAAATCCTACATAGACCAGAACCATGACAGCATTAACCTTACACATTATGTAATCATGGAAACATTAATCCTACTTAGTCAGGAACCATGTAACCAATTATGTAATGGCAATTCTATTAAAATTGACATATAATCTAAGACAGATTTAAATTATATTTTTCAGAGGACCTTGCTAATGTGACGGAGCTTAGAATGGTGTTTTTCCTACTTATAAGACATTATCAATCCAAAGATACAAGTTTATGTTTCCTAGAGGACTTAATCAGTACAAATCATACATATCTATCATTGTTAGATTCCTGGGGCAGGAAAGGATGGGTTATTGACAGCTTTAACATGATGGAGCATATTAAATTGTAAGTATATAGATTGGTTGATATTACAAAAGCACCCTTTTAAAAGTTGTAATGGATCATGGAAATTTGATCAGTTATTTCTCATAAAAGTTTGGTGACATCAACTTGAAACCTGGTAAGCATGTTAAATGTAATGCAATTACATGAACTTACAGGTTTTACCAATATTAAACCCCTCACTAAACAAGGGAATGGGGTAGGGAGAGTTGGCTATACTGTCCTTTTGATAAGTATTCTTGTTTTAAAGCAGTCGGAAGATCATATTGTACTTATACTGTTAATATACTCATTTTCTGAACATTTTTAAACTTGAAAGTTGTCACTCACTTTTCGTTAAGTGAAAAAATCAATTTCTTTAGTTTTCAGAAAATATCAATTGGAGCCAGATGTTTATTTTTTTTTTAATCAAAAGAAGTTATATTGCTTTTGAAATAACAGATCTTGTTAGGGCTATTCCAGAGACAAATTTGATCTTTTGTGTGACAGGTATTTGGATGTTTTGGCTATGCAAAAGAATTAGACAAAATCCTGAAATCAAGTATCCAGGACAAGAGATAATTTTTTTAAGACCTTGAAAATTGATTAACTCGATTTTTTTTTTAATGTAATGTTAACTTCCTGGTTTCAGATATGCAAATCGTAACATAATGCAATATTATGGTACAATGCTTGAGAACTTTGAGAATAACCGATCTGTGGTGAATCTGTATGTGTTTACTATGATGCACCATATAGCTGGAGATTGTGAGAAACCTGAGGTATTGATGCAGATGCCTATTATACAAGCTTTGATGGAAATTGATGGTAGCAAAATCTGCATGACAAAGGTAATACTTAAGGCGTAAACCCTTTTATTTACTACAAAAACATAACAAGTAATAAATATTGAAGTAGTAATTGTGAGTGTTCTGTCTATTATATATTATCAAACACTGTAAATAATCTACACCATTAAAATCTTTATTTAGCCGTATGATTTTTAAATACAGGCTCAAACAGTTTATAGGATAGTATACTCATTCTGTCGACTTCAAAGTTTAATTAATTAGTAACTGGTATTTTGTTATTTAGTGCCAGATTTTGTATAATTTTGTGAAAGAAATTTATGTAATGATTTATAGCTTCTTAGTATTGATAATCTTACCAAAAGTTGAAATTTTGAATCTGTTTTTATAATAATGAATTTTTTGTTTTTATCTTGTAGGAAATGAAAGACTTGAAGGAGTTTTTGTTGAACAGATTTGACAATCTTACCAAAACTGACCCATATGCAGCTGCTATGGAATTATATGGTATCCAAGAAAATAAAGATCAAATGTAAGTCACATTATGTTGCTGCATTGTGCAGATGTTTGCCGAAAAAGAAAATGTCAATCAACTAACGTTTCCTAGGGAAAATATTTTGTATTTTATATCCAATCAATCTGATAGCACATAAAAAGTTAATTTGAATTCCTGGAGTAATTGAGATCTCTCCTAACAAGGCAAGAATCCAAACAACAAAACTGATAAATTACAAATGTTTTATAACATGATGCATGATTCAGCTCCAACTTATTATAAATATAATTATGTCCTGTATACTTTACTTACGGATGTACTTAGGTGAGGTTAGGTAAAAATTAAGAAGTTAAAATTGATACTTTAAGCTGGTAGAGCATCAATTAAGAATAAAGATAAGCTTAAATATTTATAGGTCATGGAGCTCCTTTTCGAGATATTTCATTTATAAAATATGGCGGGAAAAGGCTGACTCGGACTTTTACCTTATGTTTGCATTGGTATTATTAGGTCTCGAATCAAAAGAAAGAAAATCAAGAATCTGCTAAAATTTTGTGAAATGACCTTTTATGAGCTATTAAGTCTTATGTTAAAAGATAAATAGGTGTTATGGGGCAAAATATTTTACCTTGTATCATATGGAAAAACTTCAAGGAGTCCAAGCATTTGACAACTATTCCAAAACCTCACCTAAGTACATCCTTAGAATACCACACTAACACACCTTTCCCTTTTCATACCCCCTATAGATATTAACCACTTGATGTTAAGCAATTAGCAATCAATCAACATATCCCTCCCTTTCTTGGTTACCTTGTATCCTTTCTTTGATAGCTTTCTCTCAACAAATATTTAGATATATTTTGTTTCAAATAAAATAATATCCATATGGTGATTTTCATCATAGTATTTCAATATTAAGAAATGTGTCAATAGACTAAGGTCACTTGAATAGAAAGTTTTGTATTCAGACATTGTTTTACAGTTTGGATGATAGACTGATAATTTAAAGTTTGGTTTTAGACGTTGTATCTTAATATCTAGAAATGTGTCAATAGATTTACATCACTAGACTTAACAGTTTTGTATTCAGAGTTTGTTTTACAGTTTGGATGATAGACTGTTTGGTTTTAGACGTTGTATTTTAATATCTAGAAATGTGTCAATAGATTTACATCACTAGACTTAACAGTTTTGTATTCAGACATTGTTTTACAGTTTGGATGAAAGTTTAACAGATAGATAATTTGAAGTTTTATATTTGAAGTTTATATTACAACATTGTATTTCAGTATTTAGAAATGTGTCAATGGACTAATGTCACGAGACAAAAAAGTTATGTATAATGGCATTGTTTTACAAATTGGATGAAAGTGTTAATAGACTGATAATTTGAAATTTTGTAATTTAACATTATTATTTTGTATGGAGGAAGGTGCTAACAAACTGATAATTTGAAATTTTGTATTATGACATTGTTTTTCAGAATAGAGGATAGTGTTAATAGATGTCGTAACAGGGGGTCTGGGGATAGGGGTATGTGCACACACAAACAGAAAAGAAATATCCATTTCTTAATGAAGGAATAATAAAAAAACATTAGCTTACACCCTCCAATTTACCGAATTGCAGAAAATACTCTGAATAATGAACACAATGTATGAAAACAAATCAAAATAAAAATAGCAAACATTTTGAAGTTTGAAATTTTGTAATATAACATGGTTTTTCAGTATGGAAGAAAGTGTTGAGGATACTAGTGGACCAACAGATTTTGCCGAGGTAGATGATATGTTATTTGCATTATATACAGAATTACAGACCACCAGAGACATGGTAGAGACCATGTTAGACAGATTTGCTGATATAGGCATCACCATTACTGCACAACAGGTTAGATATCATTTAAATTTAAATAGTATAAAGCACAATTTAAAAACAAGTGTTTATTTTTATTGGCACTGAGACTTTCACATTTGTATTTGACCATTCAAGTAGTAGTTTTACCTGTATTTAGAAGCACACTTCACTGTATCATGTTAATTATAAAAATAATGCATTTGGTTTTCATGGTTTATCAATTTTAGAAAAGGGTAATCTCATCTTTTTCATTCCAAATTTACACAAACAAGTCTCTAATTGTTATTTTCATTTAACAAGAAGAAATTTAAGTCATGGTACACTTGGTTTTGTAGGGAAAGAATTGATTTAAACGTTTATTTGCATACTTTTTGACAGTAATTTTTAATTGTATTACATGAACTAATTTAAATTTGAATTATTTGAACATGCCTCATCACAATAATTTGAATTGTGTAGGACACAGCACCTGATTGTTTTGTTGAACTGAAATCCTGTCATAGTACAGGTGAAATTAATGGGTCTTATGTATTTAATTTAAGCTTTATTTATTTTCAGGTTTGGTCCAGGCTTTATGACAATGGCTTGATAGACGACACTGAATACTTTGCAAATAAGGTAAAGTCTCAGATAACTTTGTTAAGAAGTATTATGAGTCCTTTCCAGTTGTAATTCCTTATAAATAGACACTTTTTTGCATATTCAATTGCCAGTTTTCTTTAAAAGACAATGAATCAAAAACTAATTTAAAAGCATAACAAAGTTTTAAATGATATCGGGTTGAATTAAATTGAGATAAAAACTGCATGAAAAAATACTGGAAAATAAACATTAAGAATATCATGAATATTGACAGTTTTTGAAAAGTCTTTAACACAAGCTGTAGTACTGACATCAAATCAACACAGTCATCAATATATATACTACTTATTCAGTTGAAGATACATATGAACATTGATTAGAAATCATGTAAGAAGGTAAAAAGGAAAGTCTTTCTGCAAAAAAGCTATCATACACCAGTGATAAACACACAAGCATGTACTGACTACCACAGGACACAAAGAAAGAAGGAAAGGAAAGGAACATATTTTAATCATTGATAAGGTTTATTCATATGATAAATCATACCTAGGTAACCATACAATTTATGTTGAGGAGATTTTGTAGATAAAACAGATTTTCATCTTTAAATTAGGATTCAGCTTCAGCAGTAAAACAATTTAAAAGATAAACCGGTACTTTGGTAGTGTATTTCAATCATATGATTGTCTTTTTCCAGAAATTAGTAACTGTCAAAGATGAAATAGAGAGTAAACTGTTGGACAGTGAAGATAAGGATGTCATACAGTGGTGTGTTAACGCTCTTAAAGAGAAACAACAAGACGAGAATCTCAAATGGATCCAAACATTACTATGTGAAACTGCATATGTTAGACTTGGTAGGTTCTCTAATCAGAAATGTTTTTTTAATTTTAGATACTCCTGAGTTATGCAGCAGTGTACCATTCCAGCCTAATCCAGATGTAAAAATGCAGATGTGTAAAAATTCCGAATTTGACAAATGACATACACTAAAAATTTAAAAAAAATAATGCAAATTTGATTTAAACAAAACAAATTTAAGAACCCTTGAGTGAAAATAAATGTATTATTTGAAACAGGAACCATTATTTTCTGACAGCAATTTGTCATTTATAGAAACAACATTATGCAAATCCATATACATGATGCAGCAAACTTTTGTGATAGTATAATGGAAGAGAAAGACCAACATCTTTGTTTCCATGCACTGACAAACAAAATAAACTGAAAAAGCACAAATATATGTGATCTTTTTTTAATTCTTTGATATAAACATTTATTCTAATATGACGTGCTTCTTTAGCTTTGTAAAGAAGCCATACTTTATTATCCAATAAAATTAGTTTACACGTGCGTATATTGACTACGGCAGAAAAATGAATTTTATCAAATTGGTATATGCATTTAATGTATTTCATTAACTTTCAAACACTAAAATGGTACACATTTTGTTACTAATACTTTTACAATGACAACAATGTGTTACAATTCGAAATTGACATATTTGACCTAGATATCGCAATGTTCATGTTGGCTGTTCTAACTTCAAAACCCCTCCCTCTGAAAAACATGTTTCATCTATCCTGTTAAAAGGTATGTATATAATAATTTCATTGAAACATATGATCTGACGATAAAGTATAAAATAAAGTATAGATTAATTATAAGTACTGAAATGACAAAATTGTTTTATATTTATGATAAAATGGATTGACCCTAGCAGGGAATCGAACCCCATTCTCCTATAAATAAAATAGGTGTAATTACCAATATACAACCAAGGTTTCCAATCCATTTTACAAATGCAACAAGATTGTCACTCAGTATTGATTTTAATCATCATGTAATACAGCATTTGAAATCATCAGAAGCATAAAGGCAGACCCTTTCATCAACTTTACAGGGTGTAGCTACCGCAAGTATAGTCCAAATAATTATGATGTCTGACAAGGCTATTTTTTTTGGTTTTGGGACGCCGTTGTAGGAAGTCTTCCCAGAAAAAAAATTATAAATAGCCTTGCCAGACGTCATAATTATTTGGACTACCGCAAGTATAAATGAATCTCTGTCAAAGGGCCCCTCTTGCCAAGTCTCAAATATCAGCACAACTTTATCAAGGAGTCTGTATGATATGCCCTCCTGGGGCCCTAAATTGGTAAATAAAATATTCTATTCTATTCTATCAGATATGAACATATTTACCAATGCTACAACAACCGGCGGAACATTTACAATTAATTTAGTAAATAAAGATCGACCTACCCGATTTTCCTTGTGCGTCCACCACCATTAACAGCTGACTTGAAAATGTGCGTGTCAGAAATTGACCTCAAAGAAAAAGACGTTGAATTATAACTTTTCTGTTATATTGTGACACAAATATTGTTTAAGTTAATAAATTTGTTAATTTCTGTTTCAATTTTGAATTTTAGAAATACAACTTTGCGAAATTAAACTGGTTTGAACTAGTTGGAAAAAAATCGACAGGGAGGTTGATGGAAGAGCCTACACAAATACTGTACACTTATACACAGCGAACATAAAAATTACCATGATTGCTATCGCTCTGGCAAAAATAATCACGAATATAATGCCTATCCATGTTAAAACTACAATAAAGTATAGCTGGCATTAATTATTTCTTAACCAATGTATTTTTGAAAATTCTATTTTTTAGGAAAACAGTGTGAAAGTGTTCATTGTCAAGAACCAGTGACAATGTTTCATGTTGGTAGGTTATTGTTTTAGAATGATTGTTTGTTAAGTCTAAGGGTAGAGTATTGCTCATATTAATAGCAGAGTGATTAGACTCAATTTACAAATTTGTTATTAGTTTGTCTATAACTCACAAAAAGTTTACCATTTAAGCACTAGTTTCACACATAAAAGATATTGAACTTGCCATAGTTGTATTTAACATGATGGGACATCTGTGTATTATAGACAAATTCTTGTTTATGATATCGTTTGGTTTAGCTAATGTATCCAGACCGATAAGTTTTTCTTAGTTTTAAAATGAGTAGAAATCAATACCTACATGTATTTTCTTTCCATAAATGCCTTCATTAAACTATGTTGTGGATTTAACATGTGGCTTTTCCGGTTTTGATTGAAAAAAAAAAATCCTAATACAAAGTTTTTGATTTGTTAATTGTAATTTCTGTTTGCAGTGAAAGGAAGTTCTGTTCCCTTGGTGATATATAAAGAGGAACAAGAGCCAATATTACATGATGAACACTTTACTGTACTCTTACACTACCTTGGATTTCATACACCAAAGGATGTGGACATGATATTCCCCAGAATTCCAAGTTTCTGGACATCAGAGCAGCTAATTCAACAAGCAGAAAAACTTGGACCAATTAGTAAAGGTAAGACCATTTAAACATAGAAAATATTGAATGAATTGACAGAACTGGATTATGTGCATAGTGGAAAGTTAAAGAAAGAACTCTTACTTTCTTATGCTAATTATAATATGCCACAAAGGTTAATTAAAGTATCTGTAATAGATATAGCCTTTCCATGTAAAAATGTTTATGATGTATCGGTTTCTGCAGTTTTCAAAACCTTTTTATGCCCCACCTACGATAGTAAAGAAGCATTATATTTTCTGGTCTGTGCGTCTGTTGTCCATCCGTTTGTCCCGCTTCTGGTTAAAGTTTTTGATGAAGTTGAAGTCCCATTAACTTGAAACTTAATATACATGTTCCCTATGATATGATCTTTCTAATTTCAATGCCAAATAAGAGTTTTTATCCCAATATGTCCATTGAACATAGAAAATGACAGTGTGTGTGGGCATCCGTGTACTAAGGACACATTCTTGTTTAATAATACTTTGATTTTGATATATTTTTAAATGGTTTATGGACTGGCAAATATAATGCTTATGCATAATGCAATAAATATGCAGAAGTTTATATTAATAAATTCACACACAAAAAAACTATTCTAAAAATTTTCCTTATTTACAAAAGATGACAACATGTTTTTATTTTCATTCGGATTACAAACAAAGAATAATAACTTCCGCTCTTTATGCAATATGTGATTGCCACTTACTTTCATTTCATGTTATTGAAAAGCAGCATTTAATTTTATAATAAATATTTATTTTCAGATATTCTAAAGTTTGATCCAACATCTGTGAAATATGAAGATGAACAGTTTACATTCTCAACTAGACAGAACGAACCCATATACAGTAATTCCAAAGAGATCTCAGTACAGTATGTACTTTATTTGAGTTAATTTAATGATGGGAAAGGTTCTAAACAAATCATAAGGATCGTTGTACTTTTTTAATTGCCTGAAAGACACGTTTCAAAGACAGCCATTTTGATTTGATGAGTCAAAAGCATTCTAGAAAACCTACGATTTCATGAGTAAAAAATATACAAATTCATATTGACTTGCTATTAGAATGATTTATACTTAATTTCCTATATATATATATCTTTATTCTCAATAAACCATATACATAGGTATAGAGAAGAGAAGACAATTATGTACAACAAGACAGAACAAACAAAATAGTTGCTAAGACAATATAAGAAGTCCATATTAGCCAGAAGCACATACACCTGTGTTAATAATCTTTATGAATTTACATAGTTTAATAAATTCTGATTTGTTTTTTGAAGACATAATCTGATTGTATTTGACAATATTTGCATTTTTTAAATAATAATGTGACAGACAATGTTTCCTGTTTTCTTCAAAGTATTTACATTCTAATATATAATGCAATTCATCACCAATATCAATTTTCTTACAAAGAAGACAAATTCTATTGTTTCTAACTATATTGTTCCATCTACCCTGTTCAATAGGGAGCTTGTGATTTGTGGTCCGAAATCTACACAAATCAATAGATAGTTTGTTCCCAAGAATTTCAAAATAACCTTCTTTTCCAAAAAAATCTTTAAAAAGTTTGTAATTTAATGCTTTTGGCGAGTTTTCAAGTAAAGAATGCCAGACTTGTACATACTGATTTTTAAGTCTAAGTTTGATGAATGAAACTAACCACTTGCAATTTATAAAAGATTGTGTTTCCCATACATTTGGGATACCACATTTTCAGAATAGTCTTTATTCTGTTTAACCATGAAAAATTCACATTGTCATTATTAGACATGTGATAACACAATTTATATAAAATATATGATAGTTTTGTCCTTTTACCAGAGTTTAATTTCCCCCAAAATGAAATCAATCTAGTTTTTATGTCCAAGTCTATAGGATATCTCCCAAGCTCCCCATAAATCATATAAGAGGGTGTAGATGTTTTCAGACTTAATAACAATTTACAAAATTTTAGATGTACCCTTTCAATCATGTCGTTATTGCCAATACCCCATACTTACTTCACAACCGTACAGTAGTATTGACTTTACCATTTTATCAAATAAATCCAGCTGACTACATATAGAAATGTAACGTTATGTAGTCGGCCTAGTCTTAACACTTCGTACAGAGCCTTGGTAGCTTTTTCTACATTAAACTGTTTTGTTTTATTAAAATTGCCTGTTCTTGTTAGAACTATTCCTAAGTAGTTAAATTCATCAACAATATCCAGTTTTTATACGACCGCAAAATTTGAAAAATTTTTCGTCGTATATTGCTATCACGTTGGCGTCGTCGTCGTCGTCAGCGTCATCGTCGTCGTCGTCCGAATACTTTTAGTTTTCGCACTCTCACTTTAGTAAAAGTGAATAGAAATCTATGAAATTTTAACACAAGGTTTATGACCACAAAAGGAAGGTTGGGATTGATTTTGGGAGTTTTAGTCCCAACATTTTAGGAATTAGGGGCCAAAAAGGGCCCAAATAAGCATTTTCTTGGTTTTCGCACTATAACTTTAGTTTAAGTAAATAGAAATCTATGAAATTTTGACATAAGGTTTATGACCACAAAAGAAAGGTTGGGATTGATTTTGGGAGTTTTGGTTCCAACAGTTTAGGAATTAGGGGCCAAAAAAGGGCCCAAATAAGCATTATTCTTGGTTTTCGCACAATAACTTTAGTTTAAGTAAATAGAAATCCATGAAATTTAAACACAATGTTTATGACCACAAAAGGAAGGTTGGTATTGATTTTGGGAGTTTAGGTCCCAACAGTTTAGGAATTAGGGGCCAAAAAGGGACCCAAATAAGCATTTTTTTTGGTTTTCGCACCATAACTTTAGTATAAGTAAATAGAAATCTATGAAATTTAAACACAAGGTTTATGACCATAAAAGGAAGGTTGGTATTGATTTTGGGAGTTTTGGTCCCAACAGTTTAGGAATAAAGGGCCCAAAGGGTCCAGATTTAAACTTTGTTTGATTTTATCAAAAATTGAATAATTGGGGTTCTTTGATATGCAGAATCTAACTGTGTATGTAGATTCTTAATTTTTGGTCCCGTTTTCAAATTGGTCTACATTAAGGTCCAAAGGGTCCAAAATTAAACTTAGTTTGATTTTAACAAAAATTGAATCCTTGGGGTTCTTTGATATGCTGAATCTAAAAATGTACTTAGATTTTTTATTATTGGCCCAGTTTTCAAGTTGGTCCAAATCGGGGTCCAAAATTAAACTTTGTTTGATTTCATCAAAAATTGAATAATTGGGGTTCTTTGATATGCCAAATCTAACTGTGTATGTAGATTCTTAATTTTTGGTCCCGTTTTCAAATTGGTTTACATTAACGTCCAAAGGGTTTAAAATTAAACTAAGTTTGATTTTAACAAAAATTAAATTCTTGGGCTTATTTGATATGCTTTATCTAAATATGTACTTTGATTTTTGATTATGGGCCCAGTTTTCAAGTTGGTCCAAATCAGGATTCCATATCAAGTATTGTGCAATAGCAAGAAATTTTCAATTGCACAGTATTGCACAATAGCAAGAAATATCTATTTGCACAATATTGTGCAATAGCAATTAATTTTCAATTGGAGTTATCTTTCTTTGTATAGAATAGTAGTTGATAATATATGTTGGAAATTTACCAGACATGACTATGATGTCATTTTCTATTTTTATTTGCCAATAACTTTATGTAAATAACTTCATTGGAAATTTGCCAATATAAAATGTTGCTGATGAAGCTTTTTTTCCTTATCTTATCTAAAATGTTTTTAGATAATGTATGTTGGACATTTGCCAGACATTACTATGATGTCATTTTCTATTTTTATTTGCCAATAACTTTATGTAAATAACTTCATTGGAAATTTGCCAATATAAAATGTTGCTGATGAAGTTTTTTTTTATTGTTTTATACAATAAACAATGTATATTCACTTTTACTACCAACCAATCTTTACCATTCAGTGATAACAAGCACTTTATTTTACATTTTAATATCTTATGATGTATTTAAAAGAGTAGTTATTGTTGCAAACTCCATTAGAAATTTGAATTGATATCAGTTTTGGAAAAAGGGAAACGGGGATGTGAAAAAAGGGGGGGGGGGGGTTTAAATTTTTCTCATTTCAGATTTCATAAATAAAAAGAAAATTTCTTCAAACATTTTTTTGAGAGGATTAATATTCAACAGCATAGTGAATTGCTCAAAGGGAAAAAAAAAACTTTTTAAGTTCATTAGACCACATTCATTCTGTGTCAGAAACCTATGCTGTGTCAACTATTTAATTTTAGATTTAAAAAGTTTGAAGAAATCTTTAATTGATTTGTAAAATCTTGACATTTGTTTTGTGTAAAAAAAAAACATATAATGTCAAAAATTTGATCACAATCCAAATTCAGAGCTGTATCACGCTTGAATGTTTTGTCCATACTTGCCCCAACTGTTCAGGGTTCGACCTCTGCGGTCGTATAAAGCTGCGCCCTGCGGAGCACCTGGTTTGCCATTAAATAAAAATTGAAATTACATGATGGTCTTCTCCTTGAAAAAACCACGCCCTTTGTTTTATCAACATTAACTTTTAGCTTCCATACATCTGTGTAATCTTGGAAACAATCTAAAAGCTTTTGGAGTTCAGTTTCAGATTCGGCCATCAAAACAGTATAATCAGCATACAGAATGATAAAAAGTTTTAAAAAAATGTCAAGTTTTTCTTCAAGTTCTTTTGACACTGATTTTAGGCCCTCTAGGTTACAGTTTTGCAAAAAAGAATCAAGATCATTTAAAAATAAAGAAAAAAGAAAAGGCGATAAATTTTCGCCTTGTCTAACCCCGTTACTACATGGGAAGAAATCAGATAAGGCATTGTTATATGAAATACATGACTTTGTACCTTGATACATATTTACAATTACATTATACATACATCCATTCATATTATTTAAAAGCATTTTGTACCATAGTGCATCTCGCCATATTGTGTCAAAAGCCTTTTCGAAATCGACAAATGCACAAAAAAGTTTTTTCCTTTTTAACTTTTAAACTTTCAAACAATGTATGAATCACAAATAAATGATTGGTTGTTGAATAACCCTTTCTAAAACCACATTGGTTTTCATTTAAAATCATGAATTCTTCAAAGAAAAGATTTAGTCACTCCCATAAAATTGCGGTAAAAAGTTTCCCCATACAACTCAAAATGGTAATTGGTCTAAAAATGATTAGAAATGATTAAAAATGATTAACAACAACTAAAAATGATTTCCAAATGATTAACAACAGAAATGTCCATTTTGGTATCAAGCTGTTTAAGTAAGATATTACTGACGCTGGAATTTCAATATCACATACATACCCCACGTTTTATTGGAGAACTTGGATTTGTTTTCAAAGAGAAAGTGAGCATCATATTAGAATTAAGAATAAAACCTTTAATAGCAAAAAATAACTATAAAGACAACCAATTTGAGCACCTTTATTGTGTAATGTACAATAGACCAGAAAACTCTTCTGATGATTAAATAATTAATTAATGTTGTTTCTTTAGGAATAATCATTTTGACTTTTGATGAATTTGACCTCATTACACTTAATAATTTACTTTTTTATCTTTATTATTGCAGACGTCCCATGACAGGTGGTGAAGACAACAACATTTTCTGGCTCAAACAGATTCAACAATACAACCAAACCAAGCAAAGGACAACTTCAAACTATGGTGAATGAGAGGTAATATTTTACTTGTAATCTCTTTTGTGGTAGGAGTGTGCCGCAAAAGAGGGTCGCTTTTTCATGCTCTGCTGGTTAGAACAGGGTCCCTTTTTCATGTCTTAGAACAGGGTAGGTTTTTCAATGTTTTCTGGTTAGAAATCCTCAAAAGGATAGCCAGCAGCCCCCCTCCCCTAGGATACCACCCATCAGAAGGAGGGGGCATATATACTTGTTAAAATCTGTCCCTAGCCTGTCAATCTTATAAAATTCTGGTGTTTTTTCTCAAGAACATCAGATCAGAGCTTCATCAAATTTACCATCAAGCTTCATGTAATCATGTTAGTATTGTGTACTGTGTGACACATATATAAATTTCATCACCTTCCTGTTATTGGAATATATATTTATATTCTTACTCATGAAATGCATGTATGAAATTTTGGTCCCATTTTTTCACTCCGCCCCATTGAAACATTTTGATTTGTGTTATACAGCTAGGTAACTAGAATTAATTAATTTTTCAGATACCACACAACGACTTATTGGAAGTGAACTATATGATGTAACCTTGTTAAACCTAAAGCTGATAATAAAGATCAGTTACTAAGTGTTGTGCAATGTGAACTTTGTCTTCTTTGACAATCCTGGCAATGGAGGCATACTATTTGTATATTCTGACAACAGGACAAAATGTGAAAATGATGTACTGGCAGTAACAAGTGTTCAATACAAAGAAAAATAAAAAATACAATTTGCAAACAAACTGAATCAAATAATTGTCATCATGTTGTAAATTTCATTTTTCACTGTAGTGAATTTAGCATTTAAATGTGACCTTGTTTATTTAAGATGGTTAGAGAAAATAATTGCTACTTCAATCTTTTTATGTGTGAATAATTGTTATCATTTGACTGGAACTCAGGATTACAATGTAATTGTTTTAACCATTGATGTTGTTAGGCTTGAATTGACCAGCTATATGTTGTTAAGTGGAGTAATGTATCTAAAATCTAAAAAAGATTTTAATCAGGAAAATTATAGTACAGGCTAAAATTGCTTAGTATTTAAGTGAATGTTTTAATTCAAGTAATATAGTTATAAAGATTAGTTCTTTGTTGTTTGCTTAAAATTCAGCAGCAAAAATAACATGAATATTGAGGAGGATTTTCAAGCCCATTTACTCTTCACATGATAATAATCAGTAATAAAAATATTGACACATGTGAATGAAATGTGATTAGTAATTTTAAGAACTATATCTATCTCCTCTTGTATATCCTATTCCATCATCAATATGTTTAATGAGATGATCTGAGATAATTGAGAATGGGAAAAAGAAAAAAATTATTAATCTGGTTTGAAACAAAAATAAGATGGGTGAAATTTGCTATGAAATAAGACATATTCATGACAATAGGAATAATCTTCATTATGTTCATAGAAAAGAAATTGCATTATTAATACTGATGGAATATAGAATAGCCTATTAAAATAAGTTCCTGCATATTATGTAATTTCTTTTCAGAATACAGTAGTCACCTTCGTGATATTTTCATACATTCCTGACATCTTAATCTCTTTTCAGTCTTTTTCTGCCTAGGACATGGTAGTACAGAGGACATAAACATTTGGGTGTCACCATGTCTGTCCTTCTGTATAGGGATAAATACTTACTAATGCTAAAAATTTGAGCCCGATTTTTTAGGAAGTTTAAACATACTTTTTTTTTTATATAACCACATGTTGATAAGTGGATTTTATTTTTTATACTGTAGAATTTTAAGTTTTTTAAGTTTTTAAATTTTAAGGTGTGAAGATTTCAACAGTGTTGCAACTGCTTATTTTTTTAACCTTACTTGTGCTAGTGCAATATTTACATATATATATATATAATATAAAAGGTATTCTTAAGAAAAAAATCAGTTTTATTCAATTTCATCAGTTCATATTTGAACAATTCATTAAGTTTGCTGTTCAGCTTATTTTTCAAATGAATAATTGTTTTGCAAACAATGAATTTTCTCTTGTTTTCTGTAAAGTGATTAATTTTCAGGGATATTACTGGAGGGACAATAAACCCACATATGGCCTAAAATTTAGTGTAAATATTCAAGTTAGCTTACGTGATGAAATAATAAATTTGCCCTGGCATCACTTTATGTCCCTCTTTTATGTAATAGGTGTTCTGTGTGATATACCTGACTAAGTTTGGGATGGAAAACAAATTTCACTCTTTTCCTTCATTTGTATGAACTCATGAGTCTTTTTTTGGACTAAAGAAGTAAGAACTTACCAAAATAATGACCTTTAAAATAACTATTAAAAACTATTAAAGATGCTGATACGCTGCAGACAATGATTTCACCAGGAAATATGAATTGACAAGTGCATGACATCTTCATTTTTGTTGAGCCTTCGACTTTAGTCGAAAAAGCGAGACTAAGCGATCCTACATTCCGTCGTCGTCGGCGGCGTCCACAAATATTCACTCTGTGGTTAAAGTTTTTGAAATTTTAATAACTTTCTTAAACTATACTTAATTTCTACCAAACTTGGACAGAAGCTTGTTTATGATCATTAGAAAGTATCCAGAAGTAAATTTTGTAAAAATAAAATTCCATTTTTTCCGTATTTTACTTATAATTTGACTTAGTTTTTCTGCGAGGAAACATTACATTCACTCTGTGGTTAAAGTTTTTAAAATTTTAATAACTTTCTTAAACTATCCTTGATTTGTACCAAACTTGGACAGAAGCTTGTTTATGATCATAAGATAGTATCAAGAAGAAAATTTTGTAAAAATAAATTTCCACTTTTCCGTATTTTACTTATAAATGGACTTAGTTTTTTTGTCAGAAACAAAACATTCACTCTGTGGTTAAAGTTTTTAAAATTTTTATAATGTTCTTAAACTATCCTGGATTTCTACCAAACTTAAACAAAAGCTTGTTTCTGATCATAAGATATTATTCAGAAGTAAATTTTGTAAAAAAAAAAAATCACTTTTTCCGACTTAGTTTTTCTTCCAGTTAACATTACATACAGTCTGCAGTTAAAGTTTATAAATCATTTATTAGATTCATAAACTATCCTGGATTTTTTTACCAAACTTGGAAGCTTTTTTCTATCAAAAGACAGTATCAAGAGGGAAATTTTTATTGATGTTTTTCCTCATTTTTGTTGAGTCTGCGATTAACAGCAAAAGTAGGCGAGACACTGGGTTCCGTGGAACCCTTACGAATTTTTGTGAATTATGCGTTTATTTTTATGTAACAATGTCATCAAACGTTTGTAAATATTTTCTTATTCATATATATATATTTCTTATTTCATGGATATCTCTGTATTATGAGCAAATTAGAAGTAGATCCCAAAAACTAATATTTCTTGGGCCAAATATGTGCGTAATAGTCTATTTTCAAATTATCTGACATTTGACCCCAGAGTTTATACTTTTTGGACAGGTTACCTTTTCTGTGGTAGGACATCCTGCTAATTGGTCAAGTAAAAGCAACTTACAGAAATAAAATCAAGCATACTAATGGCACAATTTTTGGAGAAAATTGCCTGTTTTATGTTTTCTATACACTACAATATTATTCGACGGAAAACAGTAAACCTTCCACCCAAATTGCACCAATTATATTTTTGATTTTAATTTTTTTGGTTACTTTTACTTAACTAAGTACTAGGATGTCTAACCACTTAGTAGGTAACCTGTCGAAATATGAAAATCCTGAGTCTAAAGGTAGATTATTTGAAAATGGTCTAGTCCCCTGCTCCTTTGGTGATATTTATGACCAAACCTGTTCACAGGTATTTGTTTTCTTGCTATTTTATAATGTACAACCAAAATTAGAGAACTTAAACCTGTCTTGAAAATTTCCCGCTTTACAGCATACCAGAGTTGTTTACTGTTGATATTTGTTGTAATTAAAACTAATAAATATATTACTAATAATCTTGTCTTGTGATTTTAATACAAAGTGCAAGTGGTTGTATAAATAGTTGTTCACTCTTAGGCCAGCTAGCCCAAAGGTCCAAGTGAGCAAGTTAACTATGATATTATATGTTGATTTTCCTAAATATAAAGCTTTATTACAATTTAAACATAAACTTAACCTTAACCTAGAAAACTAAAAAATTACCACTGAACCACGAAAATGAGGTCAAGGTGAGATGAACCATGCCAGGCACACATGCATAGCTAACAATTCTTCCATACAACAAATATAGTTGACCTATTGCTTAAAGTTTATTTTTAAAACCGGACCAAAACACAAAAACTTTACACTGAGCAATGAACCATGAAAATGAGGTCAAGGTCAGATGACACCTGCCAGTTGGACATGTACACCTTACAGTCATTCCATACACCAAATATACTAGACCTATTGCTTATAGTATTTGAGATATGGACTTGAGTCACTTGACCACCAAAACTAAACCTTGTTCACTGATCCATGAAATGAGGAAGAGATCAAGTGAAAACTGTATGACAGACATAAGGACTTTGCAAGGAACGCACATTCCAAATATAGTTATCCTATTACTTATAATTTGAGAGAATTTCATATTACAAAAAAATCTGAACTTTTTTTCAAGTCATCACTGAACCATGAAAATGAGGTCAAGGACATTGAACATGTGACTGACGGAAACTTGGTAACATGAGGCATCTATATACAAAGTATGAAGCATCCAGGTCTTCCACCTTCTAAAATATAAAGCTTTTAAGAAGTTAGCTAACGCTGCCGCCGCCGGAACACTATCCCTATGTCGAGCTTTCTGCAACAAAAGTTGCAGGCTGGACCAAAATGTGTCCTATGACATTGCCTGCAAACCAAGATGGCCGACTTGCTAAAAATGGGACATTTGGTGGGGGTAAAATGCAAGTTGTGTCTATTATTTGGACAACTGTTATAAATAGAGAAAACCATGACAGCAGCAAAAATGTTCAGAATGTTGAGCTCAATCAATTGTTCACATATGTCAAAACTGTCAATGACTTCTTATAGGAGTTATTGCCCATAAATGACTTTTACCATTTTCCCCCCAATTTTGCTTATTTTTTTGAGAACTATTTTGTCCAAGGTTATGGTTGTCTTTCTGGTATTGTTTAACATCTCACCCCTTATTTTATTGATTTTGTTTCAACATTGTGTCATATATCAAATTTATTCGTCCAGTGTATATTCACTTCTTCGTGGTTATGTCTTTTGATTGAAATTAGTAATTTCAATTTATATTTCATAGTGTATATTTCTATGATGTGAGGTTACACTATTGTTTCAGGTTAGGGTGAAGATTGATACCTATTAAAATGTTTAAACCCGCTGCATTTGTTTGCACCTGTCCTAAGTCAGGAACCTGGTGGTCAGTGGTTGTAGTTTATTGATGTGATTCATAAGTGTTTCTCGATTCTCTTTTGTTTTGAAGATTAGACCAATGACACCAATGGTTTTCCCGTTAGAATGGTTCAAACCAGGAACCTGATGTTCAGTGGTTGTAACATGTTTTGTGATGTGCTTCATAAGTGTTTCTCGGTTCTTTCTTTTTTTTCAGATTTGACCATTGGCTTTCCTGTTACAGTCAGGATTCTTCTTCGTCAAAATTATCTCCCCATTACGCCAGTTCATTTTCACAATCGTAGAAATGGAAGCCATTGTAGGGATGACGCGCTGCCGATTTTGCTCTTGGAAACCGATAAATTTATCCACATTGCACCATTACGATCCTTATATGTCAGTTGTATTTTAAAAGACAAATGTATCAACTAGCTAATGAGCATCAGTTAATGATCTTGTCTGCATTGATTTATCTTAAAACTATTGTCTGGTCGGTTGTCAGGTGGAATTTTCGAATATTCATAAACATTAAAAAAAAAAATCTAATTAAATATTTCGTGGAGGGGCAGACTAGATTTGTTTTAGTGGTGGAAGACAATAAACCCTAGTAATTACATACAAGAAAAATCCTAATTTTTTTAAATCGGAGGTTGTGCATTTTCTACATCCAACTTGAAAGATACCCATGTCGTCGACTTGTTATCTAATTGTTCTACTTAAGGTTTATGTACCGTTCTGTAGCCATTTTTGTACGAATTTTTCAAACATCTATTGTATCAAAACTACAGATATAATGAATAATAGAGACAGGCCATTTTGAACATATACTAGGGGGAAACTTGATGCAAAGCATTATTATTTACTGTTGCATTGCATTTAATAGAAAACGAGTACTTTGTGGCAAATAAATCAAGATTTTTATAGAAAATCCACAGCCTTTAATACAGACATTTTTGTTATAAAATTTGAAACATAGATTACTCACTTGCTTTTCTATGATGTGCTAGTGTTTATTTTTTGCAAAAAGTTCTAAACAACCTGTAAATTCCAAAATACCTCATGCTGAGTCACTAAAGTCGAGCGCACTCTAAAAGGTGTACTTGATTTGGTCCATATTTTTTTTTTTCAAACCAATAACTACATTAATAAACTTGTTTTAAGGAAATCAATGCTAGCACTGCATGCAATACTCCTATATCTATCGGTCATCAAAATACCAAACATGATAGAACAAGGATAAAGGCTGTGGATTTTCTATAAAATTTCCATATGTTTAGCATTGAAGCAACACAAGGGTACATAATCCTTAACTATGCACTAGATAAATTGAAAACTTATGCAAATGGTGTTTTTAAAATAAAACACTTCGTAATTGAGAAGAAAATTGTAATTTTGTTTGTTTCTATTAACTTTTAAATTTTTTGTCACTATAGTAAACATTAGGGAGCTACCATTTGATTTTTATGGGGGGGGGGGGGGGGCTAGGATGAAATTTGAAAAAAATAGGCAGGACAGGAGTTTTGAGTAAAAAAAAAAGGCAGGATGAGACACTTGCAAAAAAAAAAAAGTCAGGACGACAATTTAGGTAAGAAAAAGTCAGGATAAACTGAAAAAAAAAGGCAGGACCGAACAGAGTAAAAAATAAAAAGGCAGGACAGAGATTACAGCTAAATAAAAATGCAGGACAAAATTTTTCATCCTAGCCCCCCCATAAAAATCAAATGGTAGCTCCCTTACAGTAAGCATTTATCGCCTTTTTAACAAAGAGCTTCGATTCTTTTGTTCTATTTCAACCGGGTTTCCGACTGGTTAGATTGATTTAACACTAGTAAATTTTAGGGCCCTTTTCAGCTTGTTGTTCGGTGTGATCCAAGGCTCCGTGTTTAATAACGGTACTTTGACCTCTAACGGTTTACTTATACAAGTTGTGACTTGGATTGAGAGTTGTCACATTGACACTCATAATACATCTTCTTATATTTATATAATAGATAGAGAGAACTTACACCCAATCCTATACCTTTTAGCTTATAATATAAGAAATGTATTAGGTTTTTTAGCCTTCTTATATAACTAACAAATTAAGACCGTGGGACCATACGGTCTAACAAATGTCTTATAGAAGCAATAATAAGTATCATAATCCGAACTTCACCAGCATAACTGTAAGACGTTACCGCATCCGTTTTAACTTTTATATGGTTTTATATGAGCAAGCTGTCGCCATTATCACGAAGACCAATAATGGCAGTATATTGACAGGGAGAAACAGATAAATAGTGAATATAGTTGTAAATTATACTATAAATTAGAATTCAGTCGAAAATAACACCTTGATGATCGAGATTGTTTAGTCTGCATAGTGGGTAAATAGTTTCGTGAAATCGGTAAAAAGAGCAACGGCCAACGTGCAAGAATTTTTTTATTCCGTTCTGTGTATTTTTTTGTGGACCAATAGGCTAATAACAGAGAGCCCGCTGCCCTTCAGAAATTGGTAATGATTCTCGTTACTGACTTTACAAATGGTGTACTCTTAAACTTAAGATTGTAGAGAGACATGATTATGTTTTATTGGCATTGGATCTGTCAGCTGTCTTGCATGTTGTTGAAGGAAGTTTAGGGTTATTAATTAACCAATTTTAAGCATTGTACAAATATACGTCCCCAATTCAAATGCATTGATCTTCAAAAAAAAGGGGGGGTTCCAACCTCCTGAACCCTCCCTCTGGATCCACCACTGGTACATATGTATATTCATGATATCTTTTAAGATTGTATTGTTAATAAGGGTAATTTACAAAATGTAGGCTACACAACTGAGTATATAATACCAGAACTCCATTACTAGAGGAAGTCTGCAAGCTGTGTTATATATAGTCCGCAGGCAATCAGGTCACATTGTCCCAGCCTATTCACAGTGGAAATCACTGTACAATGTACATGTCATGGGTTTAAAATGTTACCATAAAACAGACAGTTACTAAATAGTCTCTCTCAGTTTTAAGCTCACCTTTCCTAAAAAACATGGGTGCCAAACAAATTGCCAAAGCTAAATACATGTATAGAACATAGGGGTAAAATGTAGTTTTGGGATTATATCTGAAAATTAAAGCATTTAGAGCAAATCTGACATGGCGTAAAAATGTTTATTAGCTGTACATCTATCAGCCCTGAAATTTTCAGACAAACCCGTCAACTGATTGTTGGGTTCAGGCCCGTAGCCAGGAATTTCCAAGGGGGGGGGGTTCGTTGGACTCATGAACTCGACTTTAACAGTCACAATTTGAACAAGACGTTGACTTTAACAGTGCTTTTTTGATTTCAAGGGGGGGTTCGTCCGAACCCCCCCTGGCTACCGGTATGGGGTTGCTTCCACTATATTAGTAATTTTAGGGAACATTTGCAGTTTTGGGTTATTTACTTGAATATTATTATAGATAACGATTAACTGTTCACAGCAAAAATGTTCAGCAAAGTAAGGCCAGGATTTTTTAATTTGTTGGTTTACGGATCCGCCGACCTGATTTTGCCGATTTCCAGAATAAAAATAAAATTGACTTTTCATGCTTTTTCATTCCCACCGACCCTAACAAATGCATTATCCCTGAAAAATAAATAAATTATCCTTTTTTTATAAAATGAAATGCATTAATCACTAACAGAATTGATAACACTTTCTGTTGTGAAAAAATGAAACTTCCAGTTTACGTTTCTAAAAATAGATAAATCAATTATTAATGACCTTGACATGTCGTTTGGACAAATATTTTTGTGGAACGAAACCCGTGTTTAAAACCAATTACACAATAAGTTCGTTTCTCTTATTTGTCAACAGTCCGTAAGATGCATCTTCTCATAGAAATAGACTTGTCCAAATGTGGACAGGTGGAAGTTCAGGACATCAAGTTAAAGTACTGAATATTAACAGATCATTTAAAATTTTCTTGTTTCATAGATAATTAAAAAAAATCGTCCATTTGGATAAAAACGGGAATGCGTGACAACAGATTAACCCGATATTCTCATTTTTTCCAGTGGACGAGTCTATTACGTTTTTGACGCGTGTGTTGAAAATTATTTTCTTACCACGCTTTTACATTTATTTCTTTATCAGTTTTCGTTCTTGAAGATCATTATTCACCAAGTTTTCTGGAATTGATTAAGAGCTATGTGAATTTGTCTTCCTTTATGAAATTTAATTACGTCTTTGTCCGTGCACCCCTTTTTTACGGGAAATTATTAGGCAATGTCATGCAATTTTTATTACAACTGAGCAATAATATTTCATTAAACTAAAATTTAAGAAATGATGACAAAATAGGATAACAAACATATTATTATAGAAAGGTGAAATATATATTTATTTTGCATATCAGTTTTCTGTCTTGAAAGATATTTTTTTTATTTTTTTCCCGACCGACCGACCCGACTTTTTCATGGAGAAAATCCGTAAACCTACAAATTAAAGAACCGTGGCCTAAGATCTACAAATAAGTCAATATGACCAAAATTGTGAATTTATCCCTTTAAACATAAAAAAGAAGATGTGGTATGATTGCCAATGAGACAACTATCCACAAAAGACCAAAATGACACAAACATTAACATCTATAGGTCACCGTACGGCCTTCAACAATGAGCAAAGCCCATACCGCATAGTCAGCTATAAAAGGCCCTGATAAGACAATATAAAACAATTCAAACGAGAAAACTAAAAGCCATTTTACACAGTTTGTTCATTATGTTTGTTAGCTTTCAAAAATCTTCTTCTCTGAAACTACTGAACAAGTTGCAGGCAAACTTATTCTAAATGATCCTAAGTGTTTAATTTTGTGTTTTGTAAAAAAAAACATGGCCACTATGGCTAAAAATAAAATAGAACATTGGCGGATCCAGGGGGGGGGGGCGGGTTCAGTGGGTTGGAACCCCCCTTTTTTTTGGGGCCGATCAATGCATTTGAATGGGGACTGTATAGCTGGAACCCCCCCCCCCTTTTATCCTGGGTTTGGAACCCCCCCCTTTTAAAAGGGATCCACCACTGTAGAACATAGGTAAAAATGCAGTTTTTATGCCCCACCTACGATAGTAGAGGGGCATTATGTTTTCTGGTCTGTGCGTCCGTTCGTTCGTTCGTTCGTCCGTCTGTCCCGCTTCAGGTTAAAGTTTTTGGTCGAGGTAGTTTTTGATGAAATTGAAGTCCAATCGACTTCAAACTTGGTACACTTGTTCCCTATGATATGATCTTTCTAATTTTAATGCCAAATTAGAGATTTTACCACAATTTCACGGTCCACTGAACATAGAAAATGATAGTGCGAGTGGGGCATTCGTGTACTGAGGACACATTCTTGTTGTCTTATGTTTCAAAAACTGAAGCGTTTAGAGCAAATATGTTATCAAAATTTAATTGTTCATTAGGTCAAGATTTATCAACCCTGAAATTTGCAGATGAATGGAACAACCAATTGTTGTGTTGCTGCCACTACATGTATATAGTAAATTTTGGAAAAATTGCTGTTTTTGGTTATTTTCTTGAATATTATTATAGATAAAGACTGTAAACAGCAAAAATGTTTAGCAAAGTTAAAAGACCAAAATTGTCAATTGACCACTTAAGGAGTTATTGCCCTTTAAAGACAATTTTGCACAATTTGTTCATCATATAAAATTAAAGATGTGGTGTAATTTCCAATGTGACAACTCTTCACAAAAGATCAAATGACACAGAAATAAACAACTATAGGTCACCATAAAGCCTTCAACAATGAGCAAACCCCATACTACATATTCAGCTTTAAAAGGCCCGGAAATGTCAAATGTAAAACAATTCAAACGAGAAAACTAACGGCCTTATTAATTTACAAGTAAATGAACGAAAAACAAATATGTAACACAGCAACAAACAAGAACCACTGAATTGCAGGCTCCTGACTTGGGACAGGCACATACATACATGATGTGACAGGGTTAAACATGTTAGCGAGATCCCAACCCTCCCTAACATAGGACAGTGGTGTAATAGTACAACATTGAAACGAACTATAAAAATCAGTTGAAAAAGGCTTAACTCATCAGATGGATACAAATAGAAATATATCTAACAAAAACAGAGTGAAAGTGGCTGGGCACTTAAACATTCCAACAACAAAAAGACCATAAGTACAGATCTGAGAGTACTCACAGTTACTGACAGCTAGTTCAAAGCCATTAACAATAAGAAAAATCATGCATCTAAGACTAAATTATCAATCATTACACATCCAACATCACATGGATTTAGTGTAAAGACGTCATAAACAGTCAGAGAAAAACATGACCTTGTGCAATGCTAAGATAAGGTATCAACAGATTGTAGATCCATGAATGTGCATATATGTATATAACAATAATATTTAGTTTGCTTTTATTTTACTGATAACAAAATCAATATTAATACCAATTCTTTTAGAATAAGTTTGCTAACTTTAAACAATCTTAATATTCCTTTGAAATTACTGAACAAATTTCAACCTAACTTGAGGTGAATTATAATTAGGGTATCTCCAATAAAGTTTATGTTTTATTTTCTGTTTTCCCGGAAAAAAAACATGGCCACCATGGCTAAAAATAGAATATAGGGTAGAATGCAGTTTTTGGCTAAATAATTAATTATTTCAAAAACTAAAGCATTTAGAGCAAATCAGAGAAGGAGTTAAAATATAATTCATTAGGTAAAGGTCTACCCGCCCTGAAATTATCATCAGGGTAACTGATTTTTAGGTTATTGCCCCTGAATTGATCATTTAAGGAAAATTTGCAGTTTTCAATTATTATCTTGAATATTATTATAGATAAAGATATTAAACTGTAAACAGCAAAAATGTTAAGCAAAGTAAGATCTGCAAATAAGTCTTCTGAACTAAATGTTCAATTTACCCTTAAGGAGTAATTGCCTTTTACATTCAATTCTCAATATTATTATTTACAATTTGTTCTCTTAAATATTAAAAAATCTTCTCCTTTGAAATTGCTGAATTAAAATCCGCCAAACTTAGGCTGAATGAGCTTTAGAGTATCTAGTATAAATTTTGTATTCTATTTCCTAGCATATAAAAACAGCCCTATGGCTAAAAGGAAACTAAGGGGTAAAATGCATTTTTAATTTGAAAAGCAAAAATAATAATTGATGAAGATTTAAGCAAAAAATTACAGTTGAGAGCCTCTTGTTCATTAATTACAAGTATGTATTATATATTCATTAGAATCTGTCATTTTATTAGTGTTTTATAAGCATCCGCTTTTAATTTGCACATTTCCAATTCAATGGACCATGTTTTATCTTTATAAACGTTCGATGTGACTGTGTCACTGTGGGCCAATTAATTCACGGTGTGCTATGCATAAATTATCAAGACCCAGAATTGCAAAAAAAATATTGCTACATGTTATTTTCAATAGCTTTTTTCCCTACTGAGGACTGTCTATAAAGCATGATGAATTTATGTCTTTTTTTCTTTTCTTTTTTTAGATAAAATGCCTTTGTTTAGGAAAAGAGGCAGACCTTATGCCCATGTTACATATGAAAGAGGTAAAAGGAAATTAAAGAAAGGTGTTCAGGTCATAAAAAAAATCAAACAGGAAACAAAACCTACATCTGGACTCTAGCTTGCTTCCCAATTTTCAGGAAATGACCTTAATTCAGATCCTCCTTGTTCAAGTTCAGTGCTTTGTATAGAATATTGCCATAAAATATTGGATGTGAAATACCTGAAAGTATAAGATGTCTACATGTTGACCTTTAATTACGAATGATGTTCTTGTACGATGATAACATTTTGTAAATGTTTTGACTTGTTTGTGATATCAAGAACTTTGTAATAATTTTCAATAATTCAGAGATTAATTTTTTTTTCATTAAAATCAAATATATTGTTACAATACATACAGGAGCAAATTGAACAAGTTGAGATATATGTATAAACACAATAAGATGTTGACAAATTGTTTCTGAATGTTTCTTATTTATTTCTTGAATAAATTCCAGTAGTACATTGTGTACTAGTACTGCTTTTTTCAAAGATAATATTGTAATGGTTTGGGAAAAAAATCCCTTAACTATTGAAAGTTAGATAACTATTCACATACATGAATGAATGTTTATTTTTTAGGTACAGATGCCCTTAAAGTTTTTGATGAAGTAAAGAGCAAGATACTATCCCATCTGGCAGTGATACCTTCATGACACTGTATGATTAATTTGACAAAGAATAACAATAGGACACCAACAGTTCACATATAAGAAGATGTTTTAGGGTAAACCACATACTGTGTAGGATTTAATAATGTCCCCTATGAAATGATGTCCAGAGGACATTATTTCATAGTAAATACATGGACAATATTTACTTATTTAGATGTGTCCTGGACACAATTTCCTATGAAAATATGTCCTTGGATATGAAAAAGTGTCTATGAACATGAACATTATTTAATACTATACTTCTGTACTGGTGGACACTTTTTTTCAGGACATTATATCCATCAGGATATTTTTTTGATATGATCAAAATATTAAATGATGTCCATTGCCTTGTTATTACTGGACATATTTTAACTTTAATACAGTGTTACCTTGACAGAGAGTTGTCTCATTGACACTCATATCTTCCTTATCTTCCTATTTATACTTTTAATATATATACATGTGTGATGATTTAAATTGAAATAAAAAAGTGACAGATGCTGTTCAGTATTATTTTCCTTGAAGGACACAATTAAATAACAATCACTACAAAAATTTTTCCTGTAGGTGGACCATATTTCATAACTGTTGCTGTAAAATGCTGTATACGTAGGGGACAACATTCCATGGCAATGGACAGTGTTTAATACCAAAATTCTATATTTTCTATTGCCTTCTTCTCATAATAAATATAGTATAGTTCTTCACATTTGATTTTATACTTTACACTCTTCTTCCTTTTTGTTCTTATCATTAGCTGGGTATTTCTTAAAACTTTAATTTCTCTCTATTTACTTCCATCCTTAATTTTTTGTTTACATATGTATATTAATCAATTTCTAATCAATCCTTCAGATTTTTATTAATATTCAAGTGTAATAAAACTTTTTAATGGCCTTTGTATTACTTCCCTTGGAGGACACAATTTAATAGTGACTACTATGACAACTTGTCCTGTAGGTGAACACTTTTTCATAACTTTTGCAGTAAAATTCTGTCCAGTTGAGGGACAATATTTCATGGCAATGGACATTATTAAATACCAAAATTCTATGAAAAATTGTCCACATGGACACTATTATGTCTTACAACTGTACAGAAATTATATTTAAATAATTTGAAATAAAGATATTAAGCAAAATTTGCAAAATATTGTTGGGCTTTAAATGACACAGAATTAACCACTATATGTCACTGTAAGCCTTCAACAAAGAACAAAACCAACACCACATAGTCAGATATAAAAAGCCTAAAAAAAAAAATGTAAAACAATTCAAACGAGAAAAGTAATGGCTTAATTTATGTAAAAAATGATATGTAACACAGTCACAGCAACAAAAATCCACTACAGGCTCCTGACTTGTGACAGGCACATACGATTGTGAAGGGTTAAACTAGTTTGAAAGCACTAACCCTTCCCCTAACCTGGAAAAGTGGTGTAACAATACAACATAATAACAAACTATGAAAATCAGTGGAATTTTTTTTAACTCGGCTTAAGGATACAAATAGAAATACATCTAACTAACAAAAAACAGAAAATTGACATGGATGGGTACTGGTACACCCCAACATAAAAATAGGAAAAAAACCAGCCTAATTAATGTACAAAAAAATTAATGAAAACAAATATTCACAGTTACTGACAGCTAGTTCAAAGCCAATAACAACTTATAAAAAGAATCATGCATCTAAGACTGATTTGTCAATCAATACACATGCACCATCTACTGGATTTAGTAAACAGGTGTCATAAAGTAATTCGGAGCAAAAACATGAACTTGTGCAATGCGAAGATACAGGTATTGACAGATTGTAAGATCCATAAATGTGCATATGTATATAACTATAATATTAAGTTCGATTTTAATTAAATAATAACAAATCAATATTATACCAATAAAAACAAAATTTAAAGACCTAATTACAGTGTTGATTTGGTAACCGTTTCAAATAAGTTTATTTAAAGGATCAATAATTTTACCTGGATCGTTTCTAAATTTCTGTGCTTGGAAAACAACATATGATCAACATATACATTTGTACTCATATTTGTTCTTTTTTTCATATGAGGCAGACTTCATACATGTACAGGAGCTTCTAAAGAGGTTTGAAAAGATGGAGATGTGGTATGATTACCAATGTGACAACTAGTCACAATTGATTTGGGTAGAAGGGACAATAAGTAATGCCTTCAACCATGAGTATAAAAGACCAAAACAGAAAAAATAATGGCTAGATTTAGGACCAAATAAATTGAAAACAATTTTAATGGAAACCAACCACTCAATTTCAGGCTCCTGGTTCCAGATTTGAGACAGGCACATATTAAATATTTTAATTTGAGATAACTTGTGAGCACTTAACCAAGAAATATTAACAATATGTAACAAAAAATCTCCTCTTTGGCTTACATTCTTGCATAGATTTTCCCATTGGAAACTGACTGAATTAATTAAAAAAATACACATTTATTACTTTTTATTTTTCTCTTTCTTTATCAACTTTAATTAATTTGCTATCATGTTATTGTTTCTTTGTTATTTTTAGGTGAATGGTTATAGTAATTTAGACGAGCAAAACATGCATTAAAGACTGGCAGTGTTGCTTGGATTTTCTTCAAATGGTAATATCTATAGTAACGTGTTTAATTCATACAAATGTTTTCATTGGCTATTTGTGTTGGCTGATAGATGTATCAATTCGTGCCATTTTTAGCTCATCTGACCCAAAGGGTCAAGTGAGTATTTCTCATCACTTGAAGTCCGTCGTAATTGTCTGTTAACTTTTACAAAAATCTTATCTGAAACTACTGAGCCAAATATAACCAAGCTTGTCCACAACCATCATTAGGGTATCTAGTCCCAGGACCTGACATGCCAACCATCATAATTGCCATGCATGGTTGTAAATAGTACAGAAGGGCAAATTCAAGTTTTTTTTATTGTCTTAAAAATGCTATAGATAGAGAAATTATGGAAATTGCAGAAGTATTTAGGAGATATTGAACTTAAAAATAGATTTTAACCATTTGTTTTTGTTTTTTTATTGCATTTTCCCCTTAAGGTGATACCTAACACTACAGGGACATAACTCTGTAAGGTCAGCTAAACGTTTTAATTACGTTGTGTTGTAAAGGGAATATTAAGATTCTCAATGATCAAAATTGGTGTTTGTCAAACTGCTATATAACCAGTGTAATTTTTCTAACAAAACGGTTGGTTCAAAATTTTTGAAATTTTTATGTTTTTGTTGAAGGGTCAAAGAAAATACATTGTCAAAATTTTATGAAAATTAAACGAGCCAAGTTAATTTTAGTGAAAGTGTTGGGTACCACCTTAAGGAGGCTTAAGAAAAAAATCAGCAAAAATTGAAACATTTGCTTTTTCATTTCAAATTTTATTTATTACACTATTAGTGTTACTTTATGATATGGTTCAAAAATCAACCAAAAAAAACAATTCGTTTTGGCCCCAGAAGACTTTTTAAAATGTTTATATCATTGAAAATGCTCCAAATTATCATCCTTTGGTGAAAAAAATGCCATTTTTTGCATAAAAATTGCAATAACTTTTTTAACTCATGCACCAGTGACCTGTATTTTTTATTATTGTTTTCAAATGAACTTTACTGAAACTAAACTATTGAAAAATTTAAGCAATTTCTGTAATTTAGTTCTTTTTTTATTTTGATTTTACCTTTTTTTCTCCTATTAGTTCAACAGAAAAAAAGTACTTTAACAGAAATACGTTCTTCTTTCAAATGAAGATTGTGAGCTTAAATGAACGGTGACCCCATATTTTTGTTTAATTTTTCTTTTAAGAATAGGATAAAGTTTATTTATAGAAAAGAAAAGGGAAATCCTATATTTAAAAAAAAATGATTTAGACCCGCTAGCCCCCTTATTATAACAAAAGCTATAATAGAAGAGAAGCGAAAGGTACCAAAGAAAAATTTTAAAAGACCAACAGACAACCAATAGTGTATAAAACATGTTACCCTAAAGACGGACCCTATTACAAACTGGAGGTGATCTAGAAGGGTAGGCAGATCCTGCTTCACATATGACACCTGTATAGATGTAGAGAAAATTTAAATATAAAAAATGATCTAGTTTCTGGTGTCAAAATTTATGAAACCTGAAACTATTAAATGTTTCTCAATGTTTGGGACAGAATTAGGTATGTGTTTATGTGAATCACTAACTTATGCAAGACAGGCCCTACACCTGACAACCTCATATTTTTTTAGTTTCTTTGTTGATTTCATAGGTATAGGGAAACCATGAATTTAAATATCAATCAAAGTAAAAAATATCTTGTGGTCTGGTGTGTTTTTGTTGCATCGCATATAATATCTGTTATCCCTTTTAAAAGAAAGTTTTCTTACGTTGACAATATTCTTGTTCACAAAATAAAACAAAATATTTTTTCGTATTATACTAAATTAACTACAGCAATCAAAAAATATTTGTGAAATTTTACAGATTTTTTAGATTACTACTGGTACGAGACAACACTATTTTTAACATTTGACCTTTGTTTTTAATTTTGTTAAAGCATAAAATTTTAATTATCACATATATTTTGAAATTGTAATATAATCTAGAATGTAATGATATCTCATACATATTAAAGTTTTTATTTTAATATATGAAAGTATAATGCATAATACAACCACCCACATAAAAAAAAAAATTAATTACCTTCCCTGGGGGAACATAGTATTTTCTGGAACTGCCCTTAATGTTTTCTTGGGGGATAAAGTATTTTCTGGAGCAGCCCTTAATGTTTTAATATAAAAAAATATCTATTTCAAGTTGATAAACACAAAAAAATCCTGTGATATAGTCTATATTACTCCAATCCAGGTTTTACCCTTGTTCTATGTGTATGTTACATACAAACGTATAAAAAAGAAAAGATGTGGTGTTAAGTTTGCCAATGAGACAATTCTCCACCAGAGACCTAATGATGTAGATGTTAATGATAAACCACAGATTGAAATGCCTACCTGCTCATTCTGGATATGACATGAAATTTCATTATTGAAACGAAAACAAATGTAGAGTTTAGTATGACGTCCATCATCACTGAACTAGTACATATTTTTGTTTAGGGACCACCTATTAAAAGCACGCTTCAGGGCGCGGGATTTTCTTGTTGTATTGAAGACTCATTGGTGGCCTTTGGCTGCTTTCTGCTCTTTGGTCGGGTTGTTGTCTCTTTAAAAAAAATCCCCATTTTCATTCTGATTTTTACATTTTACTATCTGTAGCTAACATTATTTTTATATACTCTTCATAGATAAGTTTTTTGCAAATTTAACTATCTATTGCAAATGGATTCTATAGTCAGAGGGGAGATGTGATCTTTATTAAGGTCAAGTTACAGTAAATGAGCTATGTAACAGATTTCAGTCAAATTTTGCATATATACAACTCTGGCTCTATGAACTTGTGAAAACCTAACAAGCAATGCATTTATCTCATTTATCATTTGAAATATTACTGATTGAAATCTTTCAAAATGAGTGAACATTTGTATAGAAAGCCCTTAAAATCAGCAAAAACCTTCCAAAATCTGGCTTAAAATTCATCAAATCTCTGATTCTTCTCTATAGATTTTTTTTTAAACTATATGTCGTTGATACATAAATATCTGTTTTGATGTTGCAAAATAAATATAAGGTCACCGACTTCGTTTGTACAATCAAAATCTGCAACATATAAAAAAGAAGATGTGGTTATAATGATTGCCAATGAAACAACTCTCCACAAGAGACCAAAATGACACAGAAATTAACAACTACAGGTCAGTGTATGGCCTTCAACAATGAGCAAAGCACATACCACATAATCAGCTATAAAAGGCCCCAAAATGACAATGTAAAACAATTCAAACGAGAAAACTAACGGCCTAATTTATGTATAAAAAATGAACAAAAAACAAATATGTAACACATAAACAAATGAAAACCACTGAATTACAGATTCCTGACTTGGGACAGGCACATACATAGAGAATGTGGAGGGGTTAAACATGTTAGCGGGATCCAATCCCTCCCCTAATCTGGGACAGTGGTGTTATAACCCATTTACTGTTCCTTGACCTTAAAATAGATTGATAATTCAAATTGAAAAACTCAATTTTAGCACTAACAGGTTGTTTTGCATTTTATTTATTAAAAATGTTATAATAGCCATGAAACAATGATTTTATTTTCAGGTCATTTAAGAAGAAAATTGATAGAGGAAAGATACAGATATGCAAGAATTTAATATTTGAAATGCACTTAATATTTCTTTTGTATATGACCACCAAATTTTGGCTGTCATTATTATTTCTGCCATATAAACAAATATGTCTTGTAAAATTTATTCATTAGAGGAAGCTAAAATAACAAATATCTAACCACATTAGGGGGTGCATATACACATAACTAAAAAAAAGGCTTATTTAGTCCAGTCAATCTAGCATAAATTTGACCCTAACCTGAAAGTAATTGCAACAGAAGATTTTTAAGGTTTAATCTTTAGCATTATACCCCAAATATACACAGAAAAAAGTCCCATAAAATCTTACTGGAGGAAGACTAAAAAAATCACCATATAAAATTCCTATGGAGATTTGCATTGAAAAGGGATATAACTCTTGCAAAAATGGCAGAAATATCAATAAAAATTGACACAAAATAATAATAATAACTTTGCCGCTTATATTCATCAGAATGTATTGATTCTTGGTTTTTTTTAGCAGTCTTTAGAGTATAACAAACAATTCTAAAGGTGTTTTCATATCTTTTATCAAGCTATAATCTAGATTTCGTAATTCATTAGTTGACCATTTATTAAATTTTTCAACATATCAAGAAAAAGAATCTCAAATTTAATGAAAATAATTAAGCATGTATTCTTATTTTAGTGCTTTAAAGTTTCTTTAGACAAGTAAGATGCTGAAAAAATATAATATACAGATATAGATAATATCAAATTTTTACATTATTATTTTCAAAATGGTCACAAAGCTTCTAATTTGCAATTTCTTCAATGAAAAATGCACACAAAAAATAAAACTACCCACAACACTTTGGTTTTGTACATTTCATGAACAGAAGATTATATGATTTAGTCAATAAACCAACTTATAACCCATCAAAGTTTCATACCTTACATAAATTTCAAGAAAATCAACCAAAAACTGACCAAAAAAGACATTTTTGCGGAGTTATCTCCCCCTTCCAAATTTTAATTTCCATAGGAAATTAGAAATGCTGATTTTGAGTTTTCCTCAAGTTAGATTTTATGGGACTTTTTTCTGTGTATATTAAGGGCATAATGTTATAGATTAGAACTAAAACATTTTAGTTTGGGGCTCAATCTTAGTTTGACTGGACTAATTGTAAAAAAGTTTGAAAATAACACAAACAATATTCGAAACCTTTTTTAAACATGGTATTACATTTGTATATGTGACAAATGCAGTTAACAGCAATTTTGTTGCCAATTTACCAACTGTGTAGACGCTTTTACCACTGTTCCTGCACTGGTACCTAAGTCATCAAAAAATAAAACAACACCACAGAACAAATCAATTACACTACAAATTGTGATTGTAGGTAAAACATCAAGAAGCTGTTGTATCTGTAATACAACAAAGAGCCCATTTGTTAAAATGCCAAACAAGGCCATATTACATGAGTTTGTAACACAAGGTGTTCAATGGCCAACTAATGTATTTAAGTAAGATGTTGTCCAGTTAAAATATATCTAATCTTGTCTTATAGCCGATAAAACCTTAAAGAGCAGGACAAAAACAGATATACATATATTCAGAATGAGAAAAACAGCATCCCATTTGAATTTGTTCTATATTATTTGGCTTCTTGACAAGTCATGTGGTATGGTACCATATGCACATAAAGGGTGTTAACAATTAAACAGAATCAATATAAAAAATTCAATAGTCTTGGCCTTGTTTTTTGTAGGAATACCTGTTCAAGGTATGAAAAAAGATGATGTGACCTATTTTCAAGTACTATGATTAGCATCTATCGGGTTATTTAAAACATGATTTACCTATCTTATCCAATGAAAAGGACTCTAGGGAAAATGGCCCTAGCTCTTTAGCCAAATTATGAAAAAAATAATGTTTTCACAAAATCCACCTACATTGATGATGTCACAAATACATCAAATGTTGAAAAAAAATTGAAATATATTAGTAAAACATTTTAATTGTATGTCTTCATAACAATATCACACGTATAAAATGATTTCTTTTTTTTTAAGGTTGTATGTTCTTTGTGAGGGTTATTCCATTAAAATGTATCAGGGAGGGAAGTTTAATTATTGAACTTGGGTCATGGGTCGTTATCAGTATGCGTCTATTAGCATTATGAAGAATTATCTGGAAAATTGTTCTTGGTTGTAGGGATATTTTGAAAGTCCCTACCTACCTTCCGACATACAATTAAATGGAATAGCCCTCACAAACTTTTTTTGCTTATTAGCATAGATGCTATAATAACATTAACTGAATGATTTATTAATTGTAATGTTTGTGGCTCATGTTGACTGAAATGACATTGAATGAAATAAAGTTTGTACCAAAAAATGTTATAACTACTTTGAACCCAGAATTATATGCAAGTTATTAGGCTCTTAGTTAGGCAGTCAAAAGGGGACTTTAGGTTTGCACACCGTTTGTCTGTCTATCATATTAAGTTGGTGTATCAAATGATTACAAGTCAGTCTGAAAGCTACATGAACTTGGCCACATTTTTTTTCTTGGACGCTGTAAGCAGTAAGACAACAGTATTTGATGTATGGATGTATGGAATGATTATTCGATTGCAGGCTGTACATTATGGTTTACCTGTCATTGACCTCTTTTTTATGGTTTTATTGTCGAGCCTTCAACTTTTGTTGCAGAAAGCTCGACATAGGGATAGTGATCCGGCGGCGGCGGTGTTAGCTCACTTCTTAAAAGCTTTATATTTTAGAAGGTAGAAGACCTGGATGCTTCATACTTTGTATATAGATGCCTCATGTTACGAACTTTCCGTCAGTCACATGTCCAATGTCCTTGACCTCATTTTCATAGTTCAGTGACTACCTGAAAAAAAAGTTCAGATTTTTTGTAATGTTAAATTCTCTCTTATAAGTAATTGGACAACTATATTTGGTATGTGCGTACCTTGCAAGGTCCTCATGCCTGTCAGACCAGTTTCACTTGACCTCAACCTCATTTCATGGATCAGTGAACAAGGTTAAGTTTTGGTGGTCAAGTCCATATCTCAGATACTATAAGCAATAGGGCTAGTATATTCGGTGTATGGAAGGACTAAGGTGTACATGTCCAACTGGCAGGTGTCATCTGACCTTGACCTCATTTTCATGGTTCTGTGGTCAAAGTTAAGTTTTTTAGTTTTGGTCTATTTTTCTAATACTTTATGCATTAGGTCAACTATATTTGGTGTATGGAAATATTTTATGATCTATATTTTTGATACACAGATTTTATTTGACCTTGACCTCATTTTCACGGTCCATTGCTAAGTTTTAAGTGTTTGTGTTTTGGTCTGTTTTTCTTTATTTATAAGCAATAAGTCAACTATATTTGTTGTAATGAAGAATTGTTAGCTGTACATGTCTGCCTGGCATGGTTCATCTGACCTCGACCTCATTTTCATGGTTAATTAATCAATGTTTCATTTTCTTGGTTAATGTTGAGTTTATGTGACAGTTGTAATAAAGCTTTATATTTAGGTCTATCAAGATACATGTAGTATCAAGGATTAGTAAAGAAGGCGACGCATTTCAGTATGTGCACTCTTGTTGGTCAATGATTAATTTTCATACTTGCCGGTAATTCAGTTTCTCAGATGTTTTAACTATCAGATCTGATGTGTGGAACTTATGTTTGTGTTATATGACCTTGATCCAACAGTGGTCATGGATTTAAGCAACTATTGGTAATCTGACCTTCAACAATAAACAATCGTTAGAACAAGAAAACTCTAACAGAGATCATGGATTTAAGAAATTATGGGTAATCTGACCTACAACAATGAACAATTGTTACATAAGACAACTCTCCAACAGTGATCATGGATTTAAGCTATTATGGGTAATTTGATCTTCAACAATAAACAATCGTTACAATAAGAAAACTCCAACAGAGATCATGGATTTAAGAAATTATGGGTTATCTGACCTTCAACAATGAACAATCGTTACAACTCTCCTTTGGTGTATGACCGTTGTATAGGGTATATACCCATTGAATAACTGTCACATTTGTATATGCACGTTATTTAGGGTATATATACTAGTGTTGCATTGGCATATGAACGTTAAAAGGATTTGCACCCATCAAATAACTACGTCTGGCTCGTTGGTGTAAGAACTATGTATAGGTATATACCCATTGAATAATTGGTATATGAACTTTGTATAAGTTTTAGACTCATCGAATAACTTTGTCTCAATTGTGTATCAACGTTGTATAAAAGTTATTAAAAATACCAGGATTATAATGGCTCGTTGGTGTATGAACGTTGTATAGGTATATACCCATTGAGTAACTCTGTCTCATTGGTATATGAACGTTAAGTAGGGTTAATACCCATCGAATAACTTTGTCTCAACGGGTTATCAAAGTTGTATTGTGTTTATACCCATCGAATAAGTGTCTCATTGGTGTATCATCGTTAAATGGCATATACCTTTGTCTAATTGGCGTATGATCGTTACATAGGGTATATACCCATCGAATACCTGGCTGTGTCTCATTAGTGTATGCACGTTGCATAGGGTCTATACACATCGACTAACTTGGTGTATGCACGTTGTATAGGGTTTACACCCATCGAATAACTTTGTATCATTGGTATATGAACGTTGTATCAATTTTAGACTCATCAAATAATTTTGTCTCAATTGGGTATCAACGTTGATTAGGGTCTAAACCCATCGAATAACTTTGTCTCATAGATGTATGATCATTAAATGTTTGTTTAATTTGTGTATGCACGTTGTATAAGGTATATATCCATCAAATAATTCTGTTTCATTGGTGTGTGACTATTGTGTAGGCTATATACCCATCGAATAACGTTGTCTCATTGGTGTACGAACGATGTACAAGTTTTAGACCCATCGAATAACTCTGTCTCAATTGTGAATCGACGTTGCATACGGTCCATACCCATCGAATAACTCTGTCTCATTAGTGTATGAACGTTATATAGGGTCCACACCCATCGAACAACTCTGTCTCATAAGTGTATGAACGTTATATAGGGTCCTTACCCATCGAAAAACTCTGTCTTATTAGTGCATGCACGTTATATAGGGTTCATACCCATCGAACAACTCTGTTTCATTAGTGTATGAACGTTATATAGGGTCCACACCCATCGAACAACTCTGTCTCATTAGTGTATGTACGTTATATAGGGTCCACACCCATCGAAAAACACTGTCTCATTAGTGTATGAACGTTATATAGGGTCCATACCCATCGAAAAACTCTATCTCATTAGTGTATGAACGTTATATAGGGTTCATACCTATCGAATAACTCTGTCTCATTAGTGTATGAACGTTATATAGGGTTCATACCCATCGAATAACTTTGTCTCATCAGTGTATGAAAGTTATATAGGGTTCATACCCATCGAATAACTCTGTCTCATTAGTGTATGAACGTTATATAGGGTTCATACCCATCGAATAACTTTGTCTCATTAGTGTATGAACGTTATATAGGGTCCACACCCATCGAACAACTCTGTCTCATTAGTGTATGCACGTTATATAGGGTCCATACCCATCGAAAAACTCTGTCTCATTAGTGTATGAACGTTATATAAGGTTCATACCCATCGAATAAATCTGTCTCATTAGTGTATGAACTTTATATAGGGTCTACACCCATCGAACAACTCTGTCTCATTAGTGTATGCATGTTATATAGGGTCCACACTCATCGAAAAACTCCGTCTCATTAGTGTATGAACGTTATATAGGGTCCATATCCATCGAATAACTCTGTCTCATTAGTGTATGAACGTTATATAGGGTTCATACCCATCGAAAAACTCTGTCTCATTAGTGTATGAACTTTTTATAGGGTTCATACCCATCGAAAAACTCTGTCTCATTAGTGTATGAACGTAATATAGGGTTCACACCCATCGAAAAACTTCGTCTCATTAGTGTATGAACGTTATATAGGGTTCATACCCATCGAACAACTTTGTCTCATTAGTGTATGAACGTTATATAGGGTTCATACCCATCGAAAAACTCTGTCTCATTAGTATATGAACGTTATATAAGGTTCATACCCATCGAATAACTCTGTCTCATTAGTGTATGAACGTTATATAGGGTCTACACCCATCGAACAACTCTGTCTCATAAGTGTATGAACGTTATATAGGGTTCATACCCATAGAAAAACTCTGTCTCATTAGTGTATGAACGTTATACAGGGTCCATACCCATCGAAAAACTCTATCTCATTAGTGTATGAACGTTATATAGGGTTCATACCCATCGAAAAACTCTGTCTCATTAGTATATGAACGTTATGTAAGGTTCATACCCATCGAATAACTCTGTCTCATTAGTGTATGAACTTTATATAGGGTTCATACCCATCGAACAACTCTGTCTCATTAGTGTATGAACGTTATATAGGGTCTACACCCATCGAACAACTCTGTCTCATTAGTGTATGCATGTTAAATAGGGTCCACACTCATCGAAAACTCCGTCTCATTAGTGTATGAACGTTATTTAGGGTTCATACCCATCGAAAAACTCCGTCTCATTAGTATATGAACGTTATATAGGGTCCATACCCATCGAATAACTCTGTCTCATTAGTGTATGAACTTTATATAGGGTTCATACCCATCGAACAACTCTGTCTCATTAGTGTATGAACGTTATATAGGGTCTACACCCATCGAACAACTCTGTCTCATTAGTGTATGCATGTTAAATAGGGTCCACACTCATCGAAAACTCCGTCTCATTAGTGTATGAACGTTATTTAGGGTTCATACCCATCGAAAAACTCCGTCTCATTAGTGTATGAACGTTATATAAGGTTCATACCCATCGAATAAATCTGTCTCATTAGTGTATGAACTTTATATAGGGTCTACACCCATCGAACAACTCTGTCTCATTAGTGTATGCATGTTATATAGGATCCACACTCATCGAAAAACTCCGTCTCATTAGTGTATGAACGTTATATAGGGTCCATATCCATCGAAAAACTCTGTCTCATTAGTGTATGAACGTTATATAGGGTTCATACCCATCGAAAAACTCTGTCTCATTAGTGTATGAACTTTATATAGGGTTCATACCCATCGAAAAACTCTGTCTCATTAGTGTATGAACGTAATATAGGGTTCACACCCATCGAAAAACTCCGTCTCATTAGTGTATGAACGTTATATAGGGTTCATACCCATCGAACAACTCTGTCTCATTAGTGTATGAACTTTATATAGGGTTCATACCCATCGAACAACTCTGTCTCATTAGTGTATGAACGTTATATAGGGTTCATATCCATCGATTAACTCTGTCTCGTTGTATAGGGTCTATATCCATCGAATAATTCTGTTGCATTCGTGTATGAACGTTGTTATAGTGTTTATGCATTTTGTATAACTGTGTCTCATTGGTATCGTATCGTTGTAGGGTCTATATCCATCTTATAACTCTGTCTCATAGGTGTATGAACGTTATATAGAGCATTCATCTTCTAGTTAAAGCTAGATTGATTGATTGATGTTTGTTTTACGTCCAGTGACAAATATTTCATTCATGTTCAGGACGAATCATATTATCGATGATTACATAGTTAGGTTATTCTACCGCTAGTCTCTGTCCGTTCAATAAACGATTTAAATCCAGTGGCAAATATTTCATTCATGCATATAAATTGAGTTTAAGAACCATTATGTATACACCTATGAACTGCAGACAAAATTTACAGGCTGTATATATAAGAACCAGACAATACTTACAGACTGTACGTTAGAACAGACTATACTTAATACTGTATGTAAAACAACAGGCTATACTTAAAGACTATATCTAAGAACCACAGACAATGCTTACAGACTGTATCTAAGAACCACGGACAATACTTACAGACTATATCTAAGAACCACAGACAATACTTACAGACTACATCTAAGAACCACAGACAATACTTACAGACTGTATCTAAGAATCACAGACAACACTTACAGACTACATCTAAGAACCACAGACAATACTTACAGACTACATCTAAGAACCACAGACAATACTTACAGACTGTATCTAAGAATCACAGACAACACTAACAGACTACATCTAAAAACCACAGACATTACTTACAGACTGTATCTAAGAACCACGGACAATACTTACAGACTGTATCTAAGAACCACAGACAATACTTACAGACTACATCTAAGAACCACAGACAATACTTACAGACTGTATCTAAGAACCACAGACAATACTTACAGACTATATCTAAGAACAACAGACAATACTTACAGACTACATCTAAGAACCACAGACAATACTTACAGACTAAATCTAAGAACCACAGACAATACTTACAGACTACATCTAAGAACCACAGACAATACTTACAGACTATATCTAAGAACCACAGACAATACTTACATACTACATCTAAGAACCACAGACAATACTTACAGACTACATCTAAGAACCACAGAAAAGACTTACAGACTGTATCTAAGAACCACAGACAATACTTACAGACTGTATCTAAGAACCACAGACAATACTTACAGACTGTATCTAAGAACCACGGACAATACTTACAGACTGTATCTAAGAACCACAGACAATACTTACAGACTACATCTTAGAACAACAGACAATACTTACAGACTGTATCTTAGAACCACAGACAATACTTATAGCCTCTGTATCTAAGAACCACAGACAATACTTACAGGCTATATCTAGGAATCACAGACAATACTTACAGACTACATCTAAGAATCACAGACAATACTTACAGACTACATCAAAGAACCACAGCCAATACATACAGACTGTATCTAAGAACCACGGACAATACTAACAGCCTCTGTATCTAAGAAAAACAGACAATACTTACAGACTGTATCTAAGAATCACAGACAACACTTACAGACCTCATATAAGAACCACAGACAATACTTACAGACTTATATCTAAGAACTCCAGACAATACTTACAGACTGTATCTAAGAACCACAGACAATACTTACAGACAACATCTAAGAACCAGATAATACTTTGACTGTATATAAGAGCCACAGACAATACTTACAGACCATCTAAGAACAACAGACTAAACTTTCAGACCCACAGCCTATACTTACAGACTGTATCTAAGAACCATACACAATACTTACACATTACATCTAAGAACAACAGACAATACTTATAGACTGTCTAAGACCCACAGACAATACCTACAGACTGTATCTAAGAACCACAGACAATACTTACAGACTACATCTAAGAACTACAGACAATAAATACAGACTGTACCTAAGAACCACAGACAATACTTACAGACTGTATCTAAGAACCACAGACAATATTTACAGCCTCTGTATCTAAGAACCACAGACAATACTTACAGACTGTATCTAAGAACCACAGACAATATTTACAGCCTCTGTATCCAAGAACCACAGACAATACTTACAGACTACATATAAGAACCACAGACAATATTTACAGACTATATCTAAGAACCACAGACAATACTTAGACTGTATCTAAGAACCACGGACAATACTTACAGACAACATCTAAGAACCAGATAATACTTACAGACTATGTCTAAGAACCACAGACAATACTTACAGACTGTATCTAAGAACCACAGACAATACTTAGAGACTACATCTAAGAACCACAGACTACATATAAGAACCACAGACAATATTTACAGACTATATCTAAGAACCACAGACAATACTTACAGACTGTATCCAAGAACCACAGACAATACTTACAGACAACATCTAAGAACCAGATAATACTTACAGACTATGTCTAAGAACCACAGACAATACTTACAGACTGTATCTAAGAACCACAGACAATACTTAGAGACTAAATCTAAGAACCAGACAATACTTACAGACTACATCTAAGAACCACAGACTACATATAAGAACCACAGACAATACTTACAGACTGCATCTAGGAACCATATACAATACTTATAGACTGTTTCTTGGAACCTCATGAATCATGGAAATCAGCCAGACTGATATATACCCCTTTCAATCATTACAAATACAACATATAGTTGACCTACTACTTCCAGTATTTTAGAAATGGATCTAATCACATAAATTTTAACATAAAATGAGGTGAAGGTCAGAAGAACCCTGTCTAACTGAAATGTATACATTGCCAGGAACCAATATACCAAATATAGTTATACTATTACTCATAGTATATAATAAATTTAAATGACAAACATTTATTTTTTCTTTAAGCAGATGCTGAACCATTAAAATGAGGTTGAGGACATGGACATTTGACAGGAAAAAAAATCGTAGCATCCAGGTCGTCTAACCTTAGAAATATAAACTTTACATTTGAGAAAAAAATATCCTGTAACATGATAAGCTTATGGTCATTTATCATAATTTAAAACCATTACATATTGCATGGACTGTAGACCATTTCTTAGAAACCCATATAATTCACACAAAAAGTATCCTGATCTAGTTTTACTTGGTTAAAATAGTAAAGTTATCATTTAATAAAAAATCCTTTCACATATGCTAAGATACAATACCAAGTCCAATTCAGGCGTTATATTACACTCAATTCTTTGTGTAAACAGGAAATGTGACTTTGATTATGACAGTACAATCCTGTTGAAGCAATTGTCTCTCTTGTTTTCTTTCTTTTCCTCCTTTATTTTCTTTAAGATGCAAGTTATATTTAAAAGCCATATCTATATTTGGAACAGCTTTCCTTTTTGGAGAAGACATTACTAAGTTGAAAAACTTGTGTCTAATCCATTTGTAATTTTTGAACAATAAAATATGTTTAAACTAGCTTTCCTTTAATATACATATTGGATAAAATCAAATCAATCAAAACAAGTTTAACTAATTTTGTTCTTTTTATTATCATAAAACTTTTAATTTTTCCAAATTTGCATACAGTTAATATATTTTCGTGCATAGCATTATGGTACAAAATAGACAAAAATGTAACCAATTAAAACATATATAACAAGAGGTCACAATGTGGTTTCAAAAGATTTTTTTTAATAGAAAGACTAATTCAATTGACATTTTTATAAACATTCTATTCTATTATAGACCAATCAAATTTACTTGTGACTTTTGGACTTTCTGTCTTGTAACTCTTAGTCCTTTGACTTATTACTGTTTTTCAACACATAATGTCAACAATCAACGAGCATAACATGTGAACAGTCAATTCCAGTTGAAATATTCATTATATTTAAAGTTAAATTATTTGTTATAATGAAGTTTAAGCATATCATAATCATTATGTTTGCTTTCTGTATTCACAACATTTAAGGGCATACGATACAGTTTTAATCCCGTATTTACAGTTTGATGAAAATTTCCATATAGCCTATTTTTCGCCTAATTAAATCAAATATGTAATAAAAAATATACCTTCATGTGCTACTTTTTGAGTTAAATGAGGTCGAAATTTTGTATATTTGCCCAAAATTAGGATTTGTGGTTGTATTTTCCCTTTCAAGGGAAAGCCATAACTTTTTTGTTTTAAAAGATAAACACAAATTGTTTTTTGTTAAATAATTTGTAATTTCTGTATTTTATAAGAATCCTAAAAATTGTGCATTTTTTATTCAGAAATAACTCATATTTATCAAATGGTCATGAATTGAGAAAAAAACGTATTTTTTTTTGCTGTATATTTATCAACATTAAAAAAATTGCACTATTTTAGTATTTACAGTTTTATAAAATTTGGTTCACATAATCTCCCTGCAAAATGAAACAGTATGTTGTTTTAAAAAATAGGGGTCCATGCTCTGGTTTTCAAATTAAATCAGTTTGAGTGATAAAAATCAGTCGAAAAAATGCATCTTTTCCAGATATGTCACAGTTTGACGTCACGAAAATAACATTTAACGTTAGCAATGTCATTACCTCCCCTGTAACTGTATCGTATGCCCTTAACAATTATATTGTGAATATAATAATACAGATGATAAAGCATCCTCGATGCAATGAAGAAAGTCCCCAATGAAAACTGAGATTTAGAGCTTACCTGAATTATACCAGATCTAGAAGAATCACTGGTGTGATACTTTCCAAAGTATTTTTGAATGGAGTTTTCATACATACTTTTTTCTTTTGAAATTCGTATTAAATCTTTATTTAGAGAGCCAGTCATTGTTGACAGACCTTATGGAAATTAATTTTTTTACAAAACTAAATATATTTTTTTTTTGGGGGGGGGGGGGGGAGAATAATACTACACATATCAAAGAAGCAAGAAGTTCATAACTACAAGGTATTCAAGTATGACACCTTTATATAATGAAATATTATGAAATACAAAACCCAAAAACCCAAAGAAAGTAACCTTACTAAAAACTTCAAATAGTTGTCAATGCTACTCCAGTAGGAAAAGGTATAAAAAAACCCCGTCTAAATGTATCTAAAAAGGAGTAATTACAAAACAGATATATCAGAAAAAAACAATTCCTGAATTTTACATTACTCTATCATAGTGGTAAAAATATAAAACAAAAAATGAAAAACTCAAAACTAAGTGCAATAAAACAAGTCTTCTCTGTTCTTTAAAATTGTTCTTGCCCTTCACTCTGTGACACTTGTATGGCAAGCACTAAGAAGTCTTGATAAACCTAAAATAAAATTACCTTCATGTAAAATTCACAAACTCTGGTTTAATTATTGAAATAAACATTATGAAAGAAAAAAAAAAGTTTAAACTATTTTTATTACATTTCCAAAAGATGACTGGCTTTCCCAATGATATATTAAACTCAAGTTGGTATGGTGTCTTTTCCTAATCTTCTGGTTTGGACATGTCGCAAAAACAAACTTTTTTTGGCTTAAAAATATTCTACCAAGTATAGTTCATTCTGGACTGGAAAATCTCTAGCTTGCAAGGTAGATCCAACTTTCAAAACATTAAGTGTAATCAAGCGTATTTAAATTTAATTAGAAAAAAAACCACTTTTATAATCAAGGGCAGATAATTACATTGATTTGATAGGACAATTTGTGTTTTGTTCTAATGGACAGACAGACTGACAGGGTGAGTCCTATATTCACCCCAAAAACTCAATAAGTTGGATAAGGATATGATTATATCATGGCAACTGTTTGGAGCAGCATGTCCAGTCTGCCTTACTTCACTAGAGTACTAAACAGATTTTCCATTGGCCAATAAAACATAAAATCTCCATGAAAAAATGTTAAAAAGATGAATTGAAACTATGTCTTAATTAAATGGATTTTAATGAAGTTGTAATATGTATATGTTTCATATTAAAAGGTGTTTTTTTCAGATCAAATAATCCTAAATTTCTTTCAACATCACCATACAGCAGTACCTGATCGCTTTAATCTTCACTTTTGTTAGGGTAGATGTTCTTTTGGTTAAAATACTACTCACAACTTCAATACACTCTGAAACAATATACACATAGATATATCTTTATATCATTAGATACAGAACAGAGAAAAAGAGTTTTAATTTGCAATATATACACACTATTTAACTTGATTGACATACTCAGATAAATGAAAAAAACAGTAAAATTCTTTTTTTCAAAACTAAAGTTTGCTTTAACAAGTTGAAAGTACATAAAGAGTGAATGATGAACTGCAATAACAAGATGTTTGATTTTTTTTATAAATTTATAGATAAATTATACTCAAAATTAAGACTTTCAAAGAGATAGCAGAAATAGCATTTTTCTTGAAAGAAAACAAACTCCCTAAGACAATTTTACACTTGACGAAAGGAAGCTTGATAACGTCTCCTCTCGCATTGTGGCGTCACTGATAACTTCTCCTCTCACATTGTGACGTCGCTGATAATGCCTGGTCTCGTTTTGAAGTCTTGATACGAGAATACTGAGCGACAGAGCAGGGTGATATAGGCGTAGGGAAGGACGATAAGGATACGTAAAATCCATGTGCATTTATAAAGCAGGATTGGTTTTTGATGAGCATGGATAGATTATTAAATTTCCCACCTGCGCACATGCTCACTTAATCAAACAACATGGTTTTGACGACCTTTTAAAAATCTTCCTCAAATCATATTTATAAAACATTTGTTAACACATTTCTAATAACTTTCATCTTTTTGAAAAAAGAAATTAGATATAAACCGCTGAAATGTAGGAACTTCCAAATATTTTGGTGAATCATTTTAAAATGACTGTCTCTTAAGAAAGCTAAAAAGTAGATGACCGTATCATACTTATCCCAGACGAACAATGTCTGGACAAATTTCATTTGTCAGGAATATATGACCGTTTTGGAAGTCATGTTATTTATTGTATCCAATTAAATTTTTTTTTAACTTATTATTATACACTACCAAATGCTCTATGTATGTGTATCATTCTCATCACAGAAACTCCCCTCTTCCTCAACAGGATTTTCTTTATTCGGTATCTAATAAAAAGAAAAAGCAAATCATATTGAAATTAACCACCCCTCTACATAATACTTTTATATGATGTATTGAAAACAAAAGAATTAAATGCTTGTTGAAAACTGTATGTCCTTTTTTCCACAGGTTCAAATTCACGTTAGGCAAATAAAGGTCCAAATTTTCGTACTTTTGTTCAAAACGTTTTTGTATTTTTCTTAAACTGCAAATATAGGCAAGTACATTGGGTATAACAAACTACCGGTACCGGTGGGATTTTTTTAACCCACAAATGGAAGGTCATGATGGGCCTAGAACCAACCTTAATTTGAACCTCTGTATTCTAGTGTATATCAATTTTCTTGTAATTTTAGCTTCCTAGCATTTTGTAATAGTGTTTGCAAAGTAAGACTTGTCAATGATTAAGATATCGAAATTCAAGAGAGAGTTTTTTCCCCACAAATTTTCAATAGCCTATATCTCATGATATATCTCAAACAAAACAAAAACACAAACAAGACAGTCCTTTAATTGTTTTTTTTCTCTTTTGTCCTTTATTAATCACCTATCAATATTTACCAGTTTTATGAAAAGCTGAAAAGCTGAGTAGCAAACATCCTTAAAGTAATTTACCATATTTTCAAATGGTGCACGATGAATTCTGAATGTATATAACTAACCTCAAATGTAGAATCTCTGTCTGTTTTAATGTTGCTTACAAAAAAAAATGAAGGCATAAGAACATAAATGCTCATAAGAATAAAAAATAGTGCACATTGAAGAGCCATTGGTGGCCTTCGGCTGTTTTCTTCTCTTTGGTCGTGTTGTTATCTCTTTGACACATTACCCCTTTCCATTCTTTATTGTAAGTCGATCATTCAATAAATGTGACAAGCCTTAGAAAATCAAATCTATTTTTTCATGTTAGTAGCCTGTTGTCTATTTCTCACATTAAGAAAAATTTCTTGCATTACACTGCATATATATTTAAATAAATGCATTCAAGATACATTGTAATGGAGTCTAAATATATTCTTTATATGATTTTGAAAGCAACACTGTTAATGGATGGAAATGCAGAGATCTCATATTTTATATGCAGTTCAATATATATATTCATATACATCGGCACAAGTTATTAAATATATACAACAATACCTGATAAATACTATGTTAACCTTTGTTTGTTCGGATGACAGTCACATCCACGGTGAACTCAAACACTAGATCACTCGTCTATACCCTATATCTATAAAAAAAAAAATGCAATATATTAAATATGAGATGAAAGTACTAAAACATTCAACAGTCTTGAACTAAAAGAGAAGGGATTACAGTAGTTGTACAATTATTAAGTAATTTTGTTGGTAGTTATTTTTTTCCGGCTCATGCTTAAGTGAGTCCACTTCAAAATTATATCAATGTATTATCATGTGATGTAAAATATATATGTTGTGTCCAAAAGTAATTTATGAACACAAGTTTTTGTACAAGCTATCAGTTATTTAACACACATCTCCTTTCAAAAGATAATGCAATTTTATCTTATATAATTAACAGTTTATTGTTTTTCTCATATAAAATATTATAAACTTTGTAAAAAATCTGAAAATGATACCATGCATGATGATTGGGGTCAATTGCTTTGTTTCTTACAATCTTATCATTTTTAAATACTGGTTTACTAAAACAAGCTATAAAACCAGATTAAATCTAAGAAATGACTGCACTTAGTCAGGAATATGACAGTTGTTTTCTTTTTGCTTGATGTATTTCAGCTTTTAATTTCGCTATTACATTTTTAATTTTCCTCAGAGTTCCATATTTTTGTTACTTTACTTTTTACATGTAACTTGCATATCTGTCTAATTTCAATATCATATAATTCCTCTTGAAAAATAGATGCATCTTCTGTAATAGGGCCATGTTTCTAGACTTACAAAACAATAACAGCATGCATTGTTGTAAGGGATTTTCCAGTAAAAAGTATAAAGGGGTTCAGAAATACACATTTTAAGGTTTAATTGCAAAATTATTAAAATTCTAATGTAGTTAAACTGTTTTTTTTTCTTTTTTTCTACCAATCTCAACTGAAGACACACTTCTCCTTTTGGCAGGGGCTCCCATTGGTTTCTTCATTTCTATACACTGGAAACAAAATTCCAATAAAATGAACTTTATTAACCAATAACAAAAATATGATATATTTTACGATATTAGTATTCATTCATGTGATATCTACACTTCACATAAAAACTGCATTTACAAATAAGAAACGTGTGTAACCTGAATAAACTAGAACTGGGAGTCAACTCACACAAATCCCCCATCCAGCACTATTATTTTTATATTTATGAAAAATCTTTATTTCGAGTTACGAAAGTCAAAATGCTTGAAAATGGGGAAAACTATTTTCATATTTTTTTTGTGTATCTCTTAAACATTTTTGAATGATGATTGCTTATAGAATTGTATACAGTATTGTTGATTCGTGTAATAAAAATGTAATCTCTACACAAAGTATGTTTATTTTCTGCAGAAACAGATAGCCTTTTGAAATACTGCGGATGGCTTGTAGTTTAATTATCATCATTATCATTAATTCATAGCCAATATAAAAAAGACGATGTGGTATGATTGCCAATGAGACAACTATCCACAAAAGACCAAAATGACACAGACATTAACAACTATAGGTCACCATAGGGGCGTACGGCCTTCAACAATGAGCAAAACCCATACCGCATAGTCAGCTATAAAAGGCCCGGATAAGACAACACTGTCAGTGTCATTTTAAACGTAAAGAGAGATAGTAACTAAAACTATAGCACATATATGTAAAAGATCTCTTCTGCTGCAAATTTCGTTAAGAGTGGGCTTTTTGGGGCAGCTGTAGAGGCAATATTTGTTCTGGCAATTTGCAAGTATATTTTATTTGTCTACATAATTAATTTTCTTATGCTTGATTTGTTCAGAACAGAATACATTTTGTCTTGTACATGTATCTACAGTTTATCCCGTTTTATTTTAAAAATGAACAATGTCACTCTCATTAAAGAATTTTATGGGTGCATTTATACTTTCTAACATATAACCTCTTATAAATAATTATCACATAACTTTTTCAAATCCTGCAATCAAAATACTTGGACCCTTCCTCATGTAATGTATAACTAAGGTTGGGTAGATCTATACTTTGTTCATTAAATGTAAAGTAAATCTAAAAATTCTGTTTAAAAAATCAGACGCCATAACCGTTTTAAGACTCCCTGTATATATAATTCTTAAGAAATTAGAGAAACATAATATTTTTGTTACTTGCAACTCGTCTGTCATAACTTGCCCTTCATAACTCGACTATCCTAACTCGCCTATACACCTCGCTGATAAGAAACCCAATGTTTTTTGCTGTGTAATGCCATCAATTTCAGCAGTTCTGAGGGGTTGCACTTGCAAAAATTATGGACATACAGATGGATGATATAGGGATTTCTATGTATATCCCAAAACTTTGTTTGTTGGGACTAGGGGATATAAAAACAAAAAGTGACAATCAACCGGAATATATTCCATTCATTCTTATAATAATAGACATCATTTTCATACCTTTATATCAAAGGTGATCTAAGTTTGGTCTCCTGTTACATGCATAGGAAGTCTCACCACTTCAGCATAGGTCATCTTTGATTTTAATTGTAGCCCCAGGTATGCACAGTATTCTAACTGGGTCTTCCATCATTTCCATTGGTACAACTTGCTTCAGGTTGGAATCTCCTAAAATTAAAATGCTTCTCAACCTTTTCTGAAGTTTTTAAATCATATCTAAATAAATATAATCTGTATAAAAAAGTTTGTCCGATCCACCATAGATTTGAAAATTTTTCCATTTTATAATAATGAAGCATAAATGCATGTAACTCAAGAACAGTAACAGTGACAGTCAAATTTGAACTTAATCTGTGTTTCGTTGTTATAAGCAGTGTACAATGGTGTATAAGTTTTATAACATTTGTTGAGACAAATTAAAGTTAGAGACTAGAAAAGAGGTTTAGCAATTGGTCTGAGGACACAGTTATCGTCCTTCCATTTTGGTTGTCCACATATATCTTCACTAGTGTGAACAGTGTATTACTTGCCAATTTTTTTCATACCCTTTCCTAATTTATTTCTTGACATTTTTTGACATTTTATGCATGAAATATCGAGTAAGGGGATGAAATTACATGATAAAAAATTTGGGTGTTGAGTTTTTATGTTAAGTAGTGATTTGGTCCAGTTACAAAAGGTCTAAAATTAGTACCGGTATGTCTGAAGCTGTCAAACTGAATTTAAGACCCCTAAACACAGAATTGTCAATATTTTGAGTTAGAGCTGGTAGAAGTTTCTAAAATTTTGCTATTATTTGTCCCAATAGTAGTACACTACACTGTAAAAATCTTTTTGAGATTGAACTGGTGAGATTTTTTTAATTTGAATCTATTGTCTAAAAGAAATGCACTATGAAATAACTGTTCTCAGGCCTAAGAGATGAAATCAGTAAATGTAGATTCTGTACTTTGGCAACTTCCCTGAATAGTTTGCTGGTTTCAATTTGTCAAACTCAATAAAAGTAAAGAATTTAAATCTTTGTTTGATAGAAATTTTGACATTTTACGGCTAAATAAGCATTTTAAAGCAGTTTCCATGTTTATGCATAAGAGGCATGCTGACTTTCTATCTGAAAGCTTTTCATGCTTTGATATTTGTGTTTCTGTACACAATTCAAATTATATAACCCATTAGTGAACTTTGAATCTATAAAAAAGTAGATTTTAACACAGAAAAAATGTGCAAAATATGTTGTATTTCATGGCCCTGGTTAAACAACCTGTTTCATGTATGTGTCCATCTGTAGTCAATCATAAATATTTTACTAAATCTATAAAAAAAAAAAGCACTTTACAATGATCAGTACACCTTATTCATTTCATATGCCACCTTTAATGTCTTCTTTAGGATAGTTAGTGGTTCAAATATATGCCAATTGAGACTAAAACAGCATGAAAGTTTTCCTTGAAAAGTGAAAAAAACTGTGCATCAGACCATGCTGTCTGCAAAAAAAGTTGAATGCAATCTTGAGTATTTTTCAGTTAGACTTCTTGTATCATCACATCTTAGCATAGAAATAAACAATCAGTAACAAATTTCCATTTCAGATAGCTTCTGTCATTCTGTATGCATTTTTATATGTAAATATGTGCTACGGCCTAAATCGACTCTAAATAATCTTTAATCTTACATGGCCTAAGACCATTCTATACTCATGTGGTATGCTTTTTGTAACTTTTCTTTACATTTAAAGTACATTTAATATATATGGAAGAATAATTTATGGTAAAAAAACTTCAAAAACTTGAAATTGGGTGAAAAAATTGCATGTTTATGTGACAACAGTAAAAGTTAATGACCACTTCTACAAGCAGTGGTCTTGAAACAGTATATTTTAACCATGTTAACAGGAAATGAATCTGATAGGCTCTTCAGTATAAAATTGACAAAATCTTTGACCTCTGCACATGCTGCAAGACTTTGAGAGATTAATGGATTTTGGTGGCGTCTTACAGAAAAAAACGTTGAAACTGCTGAGGCTATGCATTGACCACATAATTCTAAAGTTTTATCATAAAGTAAATATATTTTGTCATATAAAAGGGATGTCAAAAATAAGTGTGATTTATAAAAGTGTTTTATAATGTTTTTGAATTTGGACTGCAATCGGCGCTGTTTTTTAATTACCCTGTTTGCTCTCTGTGATAAAATGAATGTGGTTATAACGAATTTAAAGTGACAGTATATACATGTAAGTTTGATACCCTGGCATCACTATAGTTTGAATGACATTTGATTGATATTATCTGAAATTATTAGGATAATAGTTAGTACTTTTTTTAACACATGTCTGGTACTGTATTGTATCTTTATTACCTACATGTATAGCATGACAATAAAATCAGCTACAATTAGGTTGTGTCTTAAGTCCCGCCAATATACATATGTTCCTGTGGTGCATAAAAAAAGTTATAATTATATTTATCTATTCATTCTGTCTTTGGTTTCCGGTTCCAGATATTTATTTCAAACTCTATCTGTTTATATGGTTTGATTGGTGATTTAATCAGTGGTAAAAAAACCAGACACATTATCTAATGCATGAATAGATTGTTACTAAATACAAAACTGTGGCAAAATATTTTTTTATAGACCAGATCACAGACACTTGTTTCTATCCATGGGAAGACCCACAATCAACGTATATTTACATTTCTATCCATGAGAAGACCCTTAATCAACGTATATTTACATAAATTTATGTTGATAGTGGGTCTGTCACAGAATATAAGTTCCTTCATAATATAAGTTCCAAAAGGAATAAATATTCTGGAATATTATTTCCACAGGAATAATATTACAGTATATGTTCCTAATGGAATAAATAGTATAGAATATTTGTTCCAACAGGAAAAGGTATTATGACATTGTTTATAATAAAGTTTCTAGTGGAACTTCTGTTAGGCGGAATAAATATACGTTGACAGGTCTTCCCAGGGATAGAAACAAGTGCCTGTGAACCAGATACATAATCCAAGACGGAAATAGATTGCCTCTAAATACTTAGCTCTATAGAGAAAAGATACAGCTCTTAAACGTCTTCTGTACAGTAATGAAAAATATAGTGCTCTAGCAGGTCCATGGTGATTTTAGTTTGACAAACCGCAGTCCCGATAGCATACTTTAATTTATTAATTCTGAATCTGCTTACACTTTTATGCAATAATTCTTAAAAATATGACAATCTTGCAAAAGGTACTAAATATCTGCCTGCTTATTTTAACAGCGTATATAATAACACTATTTCAAAAGAGAGAAAAAAAGAAACTTTTTGTTTGTTTTCGTATTCATATATATACCTTTGCTACCTCAAACGTAGAGAGCTCAAATAAAAATATAAAATGGAATCAAAATCGGAATCCATCCGGAGTCCTCAGTGAAAATCTCTATACACGTTGGCGTTTATGTATACGGTTGTTTTATCACTTTTGCAAGCACATCATACACCGTTCAAATTTATGTTCAAATTGAAGGATACGGCGTTGCAAACAACACTAATGTAAAACCGAGTACATCTGGAAAACTTGTGTTGTTTAACATTTTATAAAAAGGATTTCATTACCCTCAATATCATTACCAGCTGATTACTATGACCAATCTGAATGTCATCATGATCTGGATATGTCTGTTTTGTTTCATGGACTTATAAAAATAAACTTACGAAATAAGATCTTTGAAAATAACTTCTCTAACAAAAATGGCGAAGATAGCAATGGTGTCAGGAGGATCAATATCAGCGATTGGTTTATTTAAAAAAAAATTGTTATCAGTACTAAAAGATTTTGTTAGACCGTACTTGCTAGAATTCAAAGCACTATGGTATTATATGTTAACGTTAGTGATTGGTTGATCGCACTGTTCAGTTTTTGTTAACGATATTATCAGAAATTTGTTAGACCGCACGGTCTCACGGTCTTACTTTGTTAGTTATATAAGAAGGCTAAAAAACCTAATACATTTCTTATATTAAAAGATAAAAAGTAAAGGATGGGGTGAACTTAAAATTGTAAATATTATCAGCAAGTCAAATTCTTTAGATTTTTAGATGGTGACGTTCCCTTGTCACCATCTTACGGTGTTTATATATCTCAACTTGTACGATTCGCTCGTGTATGTAACAATGTTTTAGATTTTAACGAGAGAAATTTATGTATTACTGAAAAATTATTACACCAGGGTTTTCGATATCACAAACTAGTCAAAACATTTACTAAATTTTATCATCGGTATAAGGACATCATTCGTAAATATAGCTCAACATGCAGACTTCTTAAACGTTCAGGTATTTCACATCCGATATTTTATGGAAATATTCTTTATAAAGCACAAAAATGTCAATATTCACCTCAAAAGCTAACAAAACCTTTAAATAGACTTATTAAGAAGGGATATACTAGTAGTTACGATACTGTTGTCAGGTCATTAAAGATTGCATATTTTGGCGTTAATATTGATTCACTTATAGGGTCTTTGCATCGGAACTAAACACATTTATTTAAAATCCAGTTGTTGGCATGACATGGGTTATGTTCTTCTCATATATGTTATGATGGTATGATACTAAACCCCTCACGGGAAGGATTGTGCCTGATATTCATATGATGAAGACATAATCTTTCAATCAGTTTAATTGAAGTCTGGAGCTGGCATGTCAGTTAACGGTGTTATTTATGTATTATTGTCATTTTGTTTATTGTCTTTGGTTACATCTTCTGACATCAGACTCTGACTTCTCTTGAACTGAATTTAAATGTGCGTATTATTATGCGTTTACTTTTCTGCATTGGCTAGAGGTATAGGGGGAGGGTTGAGATCTCATAAACATGTTTAACCCCGCCGCATTTTTGAGCCTGTCCCAAGTCAGGAGCCTCCGGCCTTTTTTAGTCTTGTATTATTTTAAATTTTAGTTTCTTGTGTACAATTTGGAGTTTAGTATCGCGTTCATTATCACTGAACTAGTATATATTTGTTTAGGGGCAAGCTGAAGGACGCCTCAGGTGCGGGAATTTCTCGCTGCATTGAAGACCTGTTGGTGACCTTCTGCTGTTGTCTTCTCTATGGTCGGGTTGTTGTGTCTTTGACACATTCCCCATTTCTATTCTCAATTCTATAGACACTTAAATAAACAAAAAGGATCAGCAAGACAAGAAATACAAGAGGCTGTCACAACGACAGCAAACCGGATTTATTAATAAATATTTAATTGTGTCCTGGCAATATCACAAGAACCATTACTGCATGTGCATGATGAATGGTGAAAGTGAAAATCGTCAATATCAAATTTGACCTCCATTTTGTCATCAGTATCAACATATTAAAATTTGAAAAGATTAGATTGAATGGTTCATGAGTAAATGCAACAACGTGAATGGAAACGCCATTTTACAATCTTTCAAGAACCATAACGCCTGAACGGTAAAAGTCAAAATCGTCATTATTGAACTTGACCTCTAATTTGTCATCAGTAACAACATATAAAAATTTCAAAAGCTTTGGTTGAATGGTTCATGAGAAAATGCACGGACACGACTGGAAACACCATTTTCAATCTTTCAAGAACCATAACTCCTGAACGGTAAAAGTCAAAATCGTCATTATTGAACTTGACCTCTATTTTGTCATCAGTTACAACATATTAAAATTTGGGAAGCTTTGGTAGAACAGTTCATGCGTAAATGCACGGACACAACTGGAAACTCCATTTTTTAATCTTTCAAGAACCATAAAGTCAAAATCGCCATTATTGAACTTGACCTTCATTTAGTTGTCAGTAACAACATATTAAAATTTTAAAAGCTTTGAAAATTAAAAATTAACTCAACTTAAGAAAATTGTTTGATGCCCCCTTATTGAATTTTTTGCCTTTTAATGAAGATTTTTTACCATTTTTTTGTGTTATGCCTATATGATAAAAAATATAACAGACAACAAGACAATTCAAAATACAAAAAAAAAAAAATAACCAGCAAGACAAGATCTACTTACAAATCAAATTTTGGTTATATGGGTAGTAGACTGTCACTCCATATAGGAGCGATTGCCCTTAAACGAGGATTTGTTTCTACAAGCTTTTGTTTTTTGAGCAACACACTATAAGGATATATAGAAATAAAACAGAAAATGATAAGCAATACAAGATAAACAAATCAGAGATTAATGTCATGAATTTACTCTCATCTACAATGTTGAAGAGTGCCCATTGTTGAATATGCACAGGATCTTTAGAGTGTATAGTTTAATAAGCCAGAATAATGAGTTAATGTAGATAAAACACCATTCTCATTTAATACTTCTAGAAACTAATGCTTTAAAATTATATGATTTTGAATACTGTAACAACTTAGTAATTTTTTATTCTTTCTTCATTTCAGTTGCAGCAAATTTGCTAGTATTTCATCATTATGAAATGTTCAGCTGATTCACACAATCATTGTTAGTGTTTATCACAGACAATTGATAGATTATATTATGGAACTTGAATATTTCTGTGCCTGCTTTACTTATGTTTGAATTTAGGTTGAAAGTCTATAATATGAAGCTTTTGCTAAAAGTTTCACATAAACTTAACATTATCAATGATCTAATAAAAAGAGGAAACCGTCAAATAAACCCTGCCATTCAGACATATGACCTTACAATCATTTCATACACCAAATACAGTTGGTATATTCAATTGCTTATATTACTAGTATCTTAGATGCTGACAAAAACATGAACACCTATTATTGCCCAATGAATCATGAACATATGGTCAAGGTCATATGAAACCTGCCAGACAGACATGAATACCTAACATTCATTCCATACTTATCACATATTCTATTGTTTATAGTATTTGTGAGGGGGAAAAAACAACGATAACTTAATATTGACTAACGAATCATTTTGGTATGTTATATCTTCTTAGTACTGTAGTTCTACTCTGTTTTTTTCTGGTTCGATTCATTAAACAGTCAGTGATGTGTCATATTATCTTGTCTTCTATTGGTCATAGTCACTGAGTTTAGTTTTACCGCACTTTTTGAATACCGTTTGGGAGAAAGCTATATATCATAGAATACAGCAGCATATTTCTAGTAATAGTTATATTGCTATATTCTAGACACTACAAATTCCATATTGCATGATCAGGACCAGAAAAAATGATGTTATTATGATCTGGTGATGTTTCCGAATAGGAGATATAGACATTTGTACCATACAAATGGGTTATTTGTTTATGCCGTATAAATAAACATCTTTAAACTTGACGAATCCTTTTATTCTGCTCAAGAACCCTGTTAGATTGGAGCCCACAAAGGTACGGTTAGTGTTCCTTCCAAGCGACTATACTCCATGATAAAGCCACCCACTCGGGGAAAGTCAGCAAGCTACAGGCAGATATATATCATGATGCACGACATGCTTTTGTCGTTTGGAAAGGACTTAAACCACATATGAAGCATATAAACCACTATGAGAAAGAAGCTATCATACATTTGATCATGTCTGTGTAGACGTGAGGATTGAGAAAGAAACTAATCTTGATGAACTACCAAAGATGAAAGAAACATCAAAACAGGCCATTGCTAATGAGAAAGAGGAGGAATCGGAACTTGCTGCAACACTAAAGCAAACCAAACACGCATTGAACAGATAGAATCTGTACAACCAAATAAGCAAAAACAACCAAATCAACAATACAACACACAACCACAACCGTACCAACAGGTATTTAGTCAAAATCAGTTTAGAGGTAGAGGTTATAATAGAGGTGAAAGAGGTTTTGGTCAGACTCAACATCAGTCAACACCACTTATAGAATTCAACCAATTAAATGCAACCGTTGTGTTAGAGACTCGCACATTGCCAAAGGATGTCGCGCGAACACTGATGTCAATGGCAAACCTTTAAAATAGATTTCATCATCGACAAAGGGCAGCCGCTCGACATGAACATACAAATCCGTAAACAGAATTTATTCAAATCAACGATACCATCAGGACTTTGTGGACGAACGACTGAATCAAACATTATCATCAATAGCATTGAAATTTCATCTCTTCTAGATACAGGGTCCATTGTTTCAACATATAGCTAACGAGTTTTATTCTCAGCAATTTGGTGACACACCACTCACATTTTTAGAACAGATTATCAACATGAAAATTCAGTACCGTATCATGGATATATTGAGGCCAACATTCAACTGAAAAAAACTGATCAGCATTGTCCAACCATACTACTTGTTGTACCAGAAAGTCCGTATCACTCCAAAGTTCCAGTCCCGTTTGGAACAAATATATTGACAACCATCATTGATGATTAAAGATAGATTTGGCAACGGATTTCTTTAAACATCAGATTTAACAACGCCCTTGAATTCTTCATTTAGATGTATACTACTGAGGGAGAAAGAACTTAGAAAGTTAACAACAGAATAGCATTGGTTAAATCAGCTGAATACCCAAAGAGTCATTATACCACCGAACAGTCAGATATCTATCAAAGCCATGACAAACAAAGAATTACCATACCACTTCACATCTGCTATTACTCAATAAACACCTTTATCTATATTACCAAGAGATTTAGATAATGAACCATCATTGATAGATTATAAGTGCTATCACAACGACATGTTTATCATACCAAATGCTATAATTGGAAAACTACAATCTGTACTAATCCAAAATCAAACCGATCAACAAAGAGAAAGAATTTACACCACCGTTATTACAAGTAGATATATCCACTGATAATATAACATCACATCATATTCAAAGATTTTATCACATCATACCAAGATATATTTTCCAAAGATGATTATGGTATTGGACATACCAACATAGTACAACACAGGATACTGTTTAGAGGACGATCAACCATTCAAACATCGATATCGCAACATACCTTCTTCGATATATGTAGATGTTAACAGCCATTTATACCAAATGCTCAGAACAGAATGTATTGGAAAGTATAATAGTTCGTATGCTTCCAACGTTCTAGTAAAATAGAAGAATGACACACTTATGCGTGGACTATAGGAAATCGAATTTAATGACAAAAAAAGATGCCTTTGGTTTGCCATGAATGGCAGATACTTTAAACTGGATGGCTGGAAACAAGTACATCTCAATCGTAGACATGGAGTCAGGTTACTAGTATTATCGGATCGAGATACTAGAGGAACATAAGGAGAGGACAGCATTCACCGTAGGACCTCTTGGACGCTTTGGGTACAACCGGATGCCTTTCGGACTTGATTGCCTCAGAGTTCACATGCTTATATTTCATGTTTTCATAGACGATGTTATCATATTTGCTTAAAACATATGAGGAACACATAAAGCGACTTTAGAGGGTCTTCGGCCGATTTCGACAAGCCGACTTTCGTCATCGGATCTCGAATGTTCTTTCTTCCGCCCAAAAGTCAAATCTGACAAGAAAGTAGAAACAGATCCAGAGAAAGTCGAGAAAGTTATGAATTGTCCTACTCCAAAGCTACCTGAAGAAGTTCGTAGATCCATCGGATTTATAGGATATTACCGCAAATTCATCAGTAACTTCAGTCAAAGCAAATTACATCCATCGTGCCTACTTCAAATGTAAAGAAAAGGAAGAAGACTAAGAAACAACAACAATAATCACTCAGTGGACTGATAGGCAAGAAACAGATTTCACAACACTAAAACAACTCTTATCTTCACAACCTATACTTGAATATGTTGATTACTTAAAACCACTTGAACTGCCCGCCAATGCTGCTATATCAGGAGCAAGATGAACATCAACGCGTAATCGCTATCCAGCACATAAGATGGAATTTCTTACATTGAAGTGGCTCAGAACTGAAGTTTCATGCAGGACTACCTCTGTGGCCAACATTTATAGTACTCGGACAACAACCCCCTCACATATGCACTCACATCTGCAAAACTACATGCTACTGGACACCGTTAACTCGTAGCATTAGCCGCTTACAATTTCGATATCACCTATACCGGGCAAAACCAATGCCAATGCAGATGGATTATCTAGATTGACAACCATCAGCCAAGATTCCATAAAAATTTATGTTGATGTCTTCTGTGTCACAAATTCCTGATTTACAACTTTCACTGGGGGATGCTGTGAAAAAATCAAAGCGCTGTAAGCACTGTAGGCAGTTAACCAAGGCAAACATAATTATGAAAACTGTGGCAATGTTGCTTCAATTTTTTTTTAAAGATTTAAAAGAACAAACATTAAACATTCATATATAATTGTACATTTATGTTCATTTAATGAATTAATCATTAAGGCAAATAATTCATATTTTATCAAGGTTTTCAATAGCAACGTATATATCAAGTATATTTTTTTCATGGTCATGTGTCTCGAGTCAGCAGTGGTACAAATTCGCAATGATTGCAGTTCTTCAAGTTGATCGTAATTGTTCGTATTAGTTGACTGTTAGTATTTCAAGTTGACTTTAGTACGAGCTTGTAAATGTATTAATGGACTTGCTTCCCTGGAAAGAAAACTGAGTTTGTGTTCTACCGTACAAAAGTTATGAGACACAAATCAGTCAAATGTTTACTACTACAGGGATCAATAGTGAGGTCTGACTGGCCTGTCCATAGTAAATGTAAATGACTCCCACCTTCAACCCAAGTCCATGATGTCTAAGTTTGGAATAAAATGACAGGTGTTGGGTCTAGCAAAGTGATATGCATATGTGACGCCTATGAGATTGACCTTGTATGTCATTCAATCTTTTTGAAATGACAAACAGAAATGAATATGGTTTAGGAGTTGGTATCTCAATCTTTTACAAGTTCTCAAAACACACACAAGAGGGTGTGAGTGACCCTAGGGACTACCCCTATTTTTCATTTGATTTTTTATATTGTCCCATACATGAATATATATGGTTTAGGGACCCAAGTGACTTCCCCTATATTTCATTTGATTTGTTATATTGTCAAATACATGAATATATGTGGTTGAGGGGTGGGGATCTCATCTGTTTCCAAGTTATCAAACCTGATTGGGTAGGGTGACCCTTAGGACTCTCCCTATATTTCATTTGATTTGTTCTTTTGTCCCATACATGAAAATATATTGTTTAATTTAAGGTGAGGATCTCGACTGTTTCCAAGTTCTCAAACAACAGGAGGGTAGGGGTGACCGCAGGGACTTCCCCTATATTTTATTTGATTTGTTATTTAGTCCCATACACGAGTATATATGGTTGCGTGGTGAGGATCTCGACTGTTTCCAAGTTCTCAAACATGAGGGTGCAGTGACCCTAAGGACTCCCCCTATAATTCATTTGATTTGTTATATTGTCCATGAATACATGAATATATATGGTTTATGGAGGGGATCTCAACCGTTTTCGAATTTTCAAACAGGACGGGGTAGAGTGGCCCCACCAACTCCACCTATATTTCTTATGAATTATTATATTGTCCCATACATGAATATATATGGTTCAGGGGTGGGGATCTCGACCGTTTCCAAGTTCTCAAACAGGAGGGGTTGGATGACCCACAGGGACTCCCCCTATATTTCATTTGATTTATTATATTGTCCCATACATGAATATATATGGTTTAGGGGTGGGGATCTCGACCGTTTCCAAGTTCTCAAACAGGAGGGGTTGGATGACCCACAGGGACTTCACCTATTTTTCATTTGATTAGTTATATAGTTCCATACATGAATATATATGGTTTAGGGGTGGGGGACCCAGTGACTTCCCCTATATTTCATTTGATTTGTTATATTGTCCAATACATGAATATATATGGTTGAGAGGTGGGGATCTCATCCGTTTCAAAGTTATCAAACAGGAGGGGGTAGAGTGCCCCAAAGGACTCCACATACATATAATTTGCTTACATTCAGGTATCATAAAATCTAGTTGCACTATATGTGTAAAATAAGAAACTTCAAGCTATTTAAACTGACCCATCAAAATTGAGAAAAAAATACCCATTTAGTAATATGTTTACACTTTAAAGGCATCTAACTTGCTTTACCAACATTTATTACTAATAAAGAAAATTTATACTGTCACCAGGACCATATATATTGTAAAACCCGCAAGGGTCCATAATTGGATTAATAAGTATTTTTATTCTTATTCTTATACTGTTCCCAGCTGTCACAAAGACTCACATTGCATTGGATTTTGACATTAAAATTTGTCAAAAAGTAATTTTGAGTTTCCTATGGATACCTATGGATCTTCAGAACGCTGGCACTGTTGCACCATTATATTCTGCTCTACTTCATCATCATTGTATTTAATTGTACGTTTCTGAATCTCACATTTTCAGTACAAAATATTTTCTGTTTTTTCCTTCTTTTACATATATCTTTTGGTTTTCAATTCTAGTGTTTATATTTATTTACCATGCAAAGATGTATTTTGTCATCTGTCTGATTTCTTTAAAGTTTAAAGATCGCCAAAACCCGGAATTACCCATATCCGCTTCCGGAATCGGATCCAATATTAGAATTTTCTTCTCATGTCAGCCATTTTCTTTTCAATGTTGTTTTTGTCAGATACAAATTTACTCGAATTTACACATTATTTGTCGGCGATTTTCTGTATAAAGCTAGCGGTTGAACAAAATGAACATCGCGGTCATGAATAATAATTCTATAAACAAGTTTTGAGATCGTTTATGAGGAGACTTTGGTAAAAAGTTTTGCAAAGTTATTTTTTTATTTCCTCTCAAGTCGTGCATGTCGAGCGTAGCTAGTAAGGCAGCAACCATTTGATTTTCTGGGGGGGGGGGGGGGGGGGGGGCAATGGTTTTTTTTTTTGAAAAAAAAGTTTGTTTCCAGTTTTTGGAGAAAAAAATAATTTGTTTTTGATTCTGAGAAAAAAAATGTTTGTTTCACCCTCAGCTGCCACTATATGTAATGCTAAAATTGAAAGAAAAAAATTGTTTCGACTTATCGCGAAAAAAAAGTTTGTACAGAAAAAAAAAACCATAGCCCAGGATATCAAGTCGAAAGTCCGACTGCAAAAGTGGAAGTTCGCAGACCTCGGACAACCGCTAATTGAACCCCTGCCTCCATATTGAAAAGATAGAAAAATTTCGTCTTATAATTTAAAATTGCCGCCAACAGCATGAACAGTGGAACTTATTTTAAGACTACTGACGTAGTTGACAACGTATTGACGACAAACAATATTCCTACGACTTTTGCCATTTGGGAAATCTAAACTACTTGTCTTTAGAAATTTTCGGCGATTAAACATTTCATACATTTGTTCTTTGACAGCTTAGCCAAAATCTCAGGGGATAATAATTAAACTACATAAAGATTCCTAATGTGTCCTACTTCCTATGTGCAACTTCAAAACTTTTGGATAAATCGACGATCATTTAAGGTTTTTCTGATCATATTTTTTGTAATCAAGAATTAAAAGTATGAAAAAACTGTCCAATTAGTTATGAATAACATAACATCCAGCTAGATAATAAAAATGGCACATATTTCAGCATTTACTGGGTAGAAATCTAGGGTGCTCGCATAAGGCAGCTGAACTGCCTAAAAACCTTAAAACTGGTGGACAGGGTTATCTCTCTTGTAAATGTAAAGGTGGTTGTAGCAATTCCAAGTGTAATTGCATAGCAGAATATTTGGTGTAATCCGAAATGTCATAGTTCGCTCTCCTCTTCCAACAAATAGAATCATTGTATATTATTGTATAGTATTGTAAATAGAGTTATCAATGTGATTCATATTGATTCGTTATTTAAATTTAAATTATGCGTTATCATTTGATATGAAAAATTATTCTATGTAAAATATTGTACAAGTTATAAGTAAAATTAAGCCTTATTTTGTACAAATTATAATGTGTACAGGCACTTTTTGTACAAATTACAATTTGTACACAAAGTAAAACTACAAATTATAATTTGTACAATTTTTTTGTACACATAATTTGTACACAACATATATACTCCGTTGATAGCCTCTTATGTCATATCACCAGATTCCATCGACATCGGTAATTTGGCTATGAATATAATGCTTCAACTGACACTAACTGGTCGGTACAAGCTATGGGTTTCGCTGCTTCACCGAGAGAATACCATTTACGAAATGATACATCATCAACTCATACTATACCATCATCACACATCAAGTTAGTTTAAGAAGCACTTCACGATGAAATGGGTCATCCAGGCAAAGATAAAACTACCAGTCTTATTAGTCGTTGCTGATAAACATAAGTTATACGATAAATGGGAGAATGCTATCTACATTGTACTAGAACCGAACAAAGATATACGATACAGAAAGACAGTGAGGGGCGTAAGCGAACGTTACATAGGAATCCTTTTATCTATAAGTTTAATTACTGACTGGGGTACATTTCAAGTCAACCACCAACGATTCAACCAATAACAGTTCCTAGATCGAGAACAAGATTACGCACAAAAGTAAAAAAGAACAGCTTAAAGTCAACATTTCGGTGTTGACATGAATATCAATAATGTGGTCATTTTTATAAATTTCCTGTTTACAAAACTTTGAATTTTTCGAAAAACTAAGGATTTACTTTCCCCAGGCATAGATTACCTTAGCCGTATTTGGCACAACTTTTTGGAATTTTGGATCCTCATTGCTCTTCAACTTTGTACTTGTTTGGCTTTATAAACGTGTTATGAGCGTCACTGATGAGACGAAACGCGCGTCTGACGTACTAAATTATAATCCTGGTACCTTTGAAAACTAATTAAACACAGACTGTACCACGGAGGAAAGCGAAAGCGATGATTTTGAGATCTAGGAACATCAATGGCCAATGGTTCACAAAACTCCTTCTAGTGTTGAGGATGATGAAAAAGAGTCTTGATGGAGACCAAGAAGTAGTATTACCTCCGACGCCAGATGGGCACGCCGATGACATAGATGTGCAGGAACTAGATTCTGTGGATGAGGTTGAAGAGCAACATCGAGATGCCTTTAGAAGAATTTTCAAGATGATACACCACCAGTTTTGCCTCTACGATCATATCGTTTTCTTTCGACGTTTATATCGGATAATTTGTTTTACTAAAAATTCTATCAATGCCGAAATTATTGTAAAACCAGATGCTCCGCATGGCGCAGCTTTATACGACCGCAGAGGTTGAACCCTGAATGGTTGGGGCAAGTATGGACACAACATTGAAGCTGGATACAGCTCTAAATTTGGATTGTGATTAAATAGTTGACACAGCATAGGTTTCTGACACAGAATGAATGTGGTCTAATGAACTTAAAAAATTTGTTTTCCCTTTGAGCAATTCACTATGCTGTTGAAAAGTAATCCTCTCAAAAAAATGTTTGAAGAAATTTTCTTTTTATTTATGAAATCTGAAATGAGAAAAATTACCCCCCCCCCCCATTCCCATTTTTTTCACATCCCCCTTTCCCTTTTTCCAAAACTGATCTCAATTCAAATTTCTAATGGAGTTTGCAACAATAACTACTCATTTAAATACATCATAAAATATTAAAATGTAACAAAAGGTGCTTGTTATCACTGAATAGTAAAGATTGTTTTAATTAATCAGTTGGTAGTAAAAGTGAATATACATTGTATATTGTATAAAACAACGATTAAAGTTGACTCAACTACTATTCTGGACAAAGAAAGATAACTCCAATCAATTGAAAATTTCTTGCTATTGCACAATATTGTGCAATTAGATATTTCTGGCTATTGCGCAATAATGTGCAATTGAAAATATTTGCTATTGCACAATATTGTGCAATTGAAGATTTCTTGCTATTGCGCAATACTGAGCAATTGAAAATTTCTTGCTATTGCACAATACTGTGCAATTGAAGATTTCTTGCTATTGCTGAATACTGTGCAATTGAAAATTTCTTGCTATTGCACAATACTTAATATAATAATTTTGGATCCTGATTTGAACCAACTTGAAAACTGGGCCCATAAACAAAAATCTAAGTACATGTTTAGATTCAGCATATCAAAAAAGCCCAAGAATTCAATTTTTGTTAAAATCAAATTTAGTTTAATTTTGGACCCTTTGGACTTTAATGTAGACCAATTTGAAAACGAGACCAAAAATTAAGAATCTACATACACAGTTAGATTTGGCATATCAAAGAACCACAATTATTCAATTTTTGATGAAATCAAACAAAGTTTAATTTTGGACCCCGATTTGGACCAACTTGAAAACTGGGCCAATAATCAAAAATCTAAGTACATTTTTAGATTCAACATATCAAAGAACCCCAAGGATTCAATTTTTGTTAAAATCAAATTAAAGTTTAATTTTGGACCGTTTGGACCTTAATGTAGACCAATTTGAAAACGGGACCAAAAATTAAGAATCTACATACACAGTTAGATTTAGCATAGCAAAGAACCCCAATTATTCAATTTTTGATGAAATCAAACAAAGTTCAATTTTGGACCCTTTGGGCCCCTTATTCCTAAACTGTTGGGACCAAAACTCCCCAAATCAAACCCAACCTTCCTTTTATGGTCATAAACCTTGTGTTTAAATTTCATAGAAATCTATTTACTTATACTTAAGTTATGGTGCGAAAACCAAGAATAATGCTTATTTGGGCCCCTTTTTGGCCCCTAATTCCTAAACTGTTGGGACCTAAACTCCCAAATCAATCCCAACCTTCCTTTTGTGGTCATAAACCTTGTGTTTAAATTTCACTGATTTCTATTTACTTATACTAAAGTTATTGGGCGAAAACCAAGAATAATGCTTATTTGGGCCTTTTTTTGACCCCTAATTCCTAAACTGTTGGAACCAAAACTCCCAAAATCAATCCCAACCTTCCTTTTGTGGTCATAAACCTTGTGTCAAAATTTCATCGATTTCTATTCACTTTTACTAAAGTTAGAGTGCGAAAACTAAAAGTATTCGGACGACGACGACGCAAGACGACGACGACGCCAACGTGATAGCAATATACGACGAAAAATTAAAATTTTTGCGGTCGTATAAAAACCCCGATAAAAACATCGAAAGCAAACGATATGAACTTACAAAGAATTATATTACATCAACTAATTACATCAACTAATCCAGCAAGGAAGATGGTGCAGTAGAGGCAGCCTTTGAGTTTTTTTTTATTCCTAGCATATTATACTAGTAATTCATATTCAGTATGTATTAAAACTGGGTATAGTGTTACCTGGTCGCCGACTGAATCGCAGTACCAAAATGACATGATAAACGTTACCAGTGTGTGTTTTTATACAACTTTTCCGCCGCCTAGCTCCGACTATCAAACCATAAAATAACTAGGCAAAACTTAGTATAAAAATTGAGATTCCGATTGAACTTTTACTTCTAAACTTTATAAGAGCTTCATGAACCTAAATAAACCTGTGAAGCATACATCCTGGCTACGACGTAATGAGGTCTACATGGCCGATTCGAAAACATGGACAATGTATCAAATTTACGTAGGTTTATCAGACTTTTCATCAGTTCGTTGATAACTGAATGAAATCTTTCTGAAACAGACCAAAATGTCTAGCTAATCATAATGTCGTCCCAGAATAGAATATTTGACTTAACTTTATAGCTAAAACCCGCATTAGAAGTAATTGTCGGATTTTAATAGATAAATTACATTTTTAGTGTGGTTTTGGCTGATCTTCAACTCTTATACAGCTTTCTAAAATCAATTATTAATGCTTTAAGTTCTTTGATGAAGAGTTACCGCAATATTTTGGGCATAATTGACAGGATCTGAGGTTTACATAATGGACTTGTTGAGTAGATGTTTGTTAGTTGCGATATTGAGCTCAAAAGGTAGCCAGCTCTTGGCTCCAAATGAACTGATGGAGTCAATAAATGTTATACAGTGAATGTTATAACAACAGATTATAGCATTTTAAACAGCATACGACTTGAAATTGGTCATAGTTTCACTGAACTTGAATTCATTTGACTACAAAGGGTATACTGATTATATATGAAAAAGGATTGCAACAGTTATTTAGGCTGATAGTGAATTTTGGATTGCAACATATTTAAATTGAAATAAGTTTTTGTGACAAAAACGTGCAATTACTCATAAATTGACAATGCTTCTGGATTCTAATAAAATAAATAAACATTTAATTTAATTTAATTTTAACCATTATGAATAATGAATGAAATCTGATTTACGACACCACCTTTGTTTGATTAGCAAGTGTCTGTAGATCATTGTATTTCTTATCTTATACTTGTAATATTTTTTTCACACAATAAATGTTTGTTTTACTGATGTTATTCAGTATGAAATTATTTTGGGAATTGTGAACTTATCTTGTACTTGTTATAAAAGGACACTTATCTTTCACCCATTCATATTTCTAAGTGATCCACCTAAGGCTTTTCATAGTGCTATTGCACTTTGATAAGTATGTTCCTTTGTTGAGCTTTTACATTACTAGTCCAAGATTGTGGGGAGGATTGAAGGTCGTACTGGGGTCTAAAATTGCTATTTTCATCATTTGTACTATGGTGGATAGTTGTCTAATTGGCATTATATCTCATCTCCTTATATTAAGTCTTGAAACAGATTATATTGCTTCCATTCTAATAGCACTATTATAAGTTTTGTAGTTTATACAGTATTATTCTAATATATACAATTTACAACCACAACAATTGATTTATAAAATTCCATCATATCCATTGTTCACACTCACTTTGTTTCGGATTGTTTCTTTTTGTTTTCTTTTAATTTATCCAAAAAGTCTTCGAGTTCACCGAATTTTTCACTATCAAATTTACCTTTGTTTTTTTGTTTGTCATCATCTTTGGGATTGGAGCTTTTTTGGTCACGATCTTTTAAATGACCTCCTCTATTATGAGACCTCGATCTTCTTTCACGTGACCTACGACCGCGCGATTTTGAACGAGATCTTGATCTAGACCTGTGAGGTCTGTTTCCTGATGACTTCCAGCTCCCTCTACCTCTATAACTACCTCCTCTACCACGACCTCTATATGAACTGTATGATTTCTGTCTCATCGGAGATTTAGAGCCAGATCTCAAACCTGCCACTTTTCTTCCTGGTGAAATAGAGGGTGATTTTGAGTCTGTAAATTTATTCCTACCCATTATTACAGGGCGTGTTTTTGCAAATCCTCTACCAGGTTTTCTCATGGGAGGAGACCTCTTGTAAGATCTTCTTGGAGATCTTGAATTCCGCTTTCTTGATCTTGATCTAGACCTTCGTGAGGGTCTTGACCTAGACCTTCGTGGAGGTCTTGACCTAGACCTGTGTGTGGGTCTTGATCTATGTCTTGATCGTTTCCTTGATCTTGACCTTGTTCTAGATCTTGTTCTGTGTCGTGATTTTGGTCTTGATAAGGATCTAGACTTAGATTTTTGAGATGGAGAAAGACTTCTCTTTCTGTAAGACCTTTTATTATCACCTGATGCGATAGGTTTAGGATCTTCTTTTTTTATTTCTTTCTTTTCACTATTAGTTTTAGGTAATTTAATGTTACTTGCACCTTTCGGTTTTGAAGCCTTACTATCTGAATCTGACTTTGTACTTTTACTACTGTCAATCACTGGTTGTTCATTAATATGGAACATTTCTACAACACCAACATCTTCTTTCTTTTCAGTCTGTTTTCCAAATTGGTCATTTGTAATGTGAATTCGAATTCCTTCAAACTCCCTTGAATTACTTCTTCTAGTTCTTTCTTTTGCATGATAATCTTGTTTAGAATAATTAGATGCTTGGTATAAATCTTCTCTAGATTGTTTCACTGATGGTGAATTCCTCATTTCACCGGGACTATCATCCCACTTTGATTTCACAAGCTGATTGACAAACTCATGTTCTTTTCTTTTCTTTGGGCGATTCTTTATTTCTCCACCATCTTTTCTGATTAAAAGGTTACTGTATGGCTGATCATTAGATGACTCCTTGGGAACAACTCTACGAATATCTCCTACAGCCGAAGAGCCACTATAGTCCAATTCAGAGTCTCCTTTTACTATAATTTCTCCTGAGGTTTTACCTTGATTGCTTGCTAACTTTTTCTTCACCTTCTTTTTAGTGTCACCAATTTCTTTTCTTTTCTTTTTGGATTTTATTTTTTCATCAGTGCCCCCTTTCTTCTTCTTTCCTGGTTTCATTTTACTTCTATTTTCATTCTTTGATGCATCTTCTGGTAGATTCTGAAGAACTGTTGACTGCTCTTCCTTCTTAAATTCATTGCTTTCTGCCCTATCTCTTGGCTCCCTTTCAAATGATCTTCTTGACGATATTTCTCTTTCAAAATTTTCATCCTTTGGCTGTTCTTTTCTATATTGTTGAATGTCTCTTGGACTCCATGTCTTTAATCTGGTTGAAGTTTCTGCAGGACTCCTTCTTTCAAAATCTCCTGATTCTGATGGACTTCTGTCTCTTCCTACATTCCTGATATCTGTTGGACTTTTGCCACTATCATCAGTGATATTTCTCTTTGAACCTTCAAAGTTGCTAGGACTTCCACTCCACAATGTTTGCCTTTGGTTCATATCGTGTCTTCCCTCCTGATATTCTGATGGCCTTTCATGAGAACTGTTTCTTCTTCTGTACCCAGGACTTTTATCACTTTCATACCGACCATTCCTTCCATCCATTGCATTATTTCCTCCTTGGTAACTTTGATCCTGATAATACTGAATATTTCTTTCATCTCTTGAATCATTTCTCCTTCTGTTATCAGGACTATTACCATGAATATTCGACATATTTCTTTCATCCCTGGAGTTATTTCTTCTGTTATCAGGACTCCTCTTATGAAGGTTTGACATATTTCTTTCTTCCCTGGAGACATTTCTTCTGTTATTAGGACTTCTCCCTTGAACATTTGACATATTTCTTTCTCCCCTGAAGACATTACTTCTGTTATTAGGACTTCTACCTTGAACATTTGACATATTTCTTTTGCCACTGGAGACATTACTTCTGTTATCAGGACTTCTCCTTTGAACGTTTGACATATTTCTTTCACCCCTTGAGTTATTTCTTCTGTTATCAGGACTTCTCTCCATGTTAACTGTACTTTCTCTATATTTGGGCAATGGACTTCTTCCTCTCTCATATTTCAAGCTTCTAGATCTGGACCTTCTTGGACTCATGTCATCTTTTCTCCAATGCTGATTTTTCTCATAACTTGGACTTCTGGATGATCTACGTCTACTACCTTCGAAGCTTCGAGATCTACTTCTTCTGTCACTTCTACTTCTTCCAGATCTTCTACTTGGGCTCCTATTGCTGTTCCCTTGGTGACCACTATAACCCTCCTCTGTCATTGGTTGATTTTGAAAATATGTTTGTGGAACTCCTGGGTGCATTTGCTCTTGACTTGTGAACTGGTTGCTATACCTATACATCTGAACTTGTTCTGCTCCAGGGTTACCAATCCAGTTAGGTGGAGGATGACCATACATATGATGATTTGTGCCATACAGCATTGAATTAGGAATTGGTTGTGCTGGTCCCACATCACTCTCCTGGGATGAAGATCTGAACATGTCAGAAAAAGATTGGCCCCCTCCTGACAAAAATGAGGACTGTAGGTCAATACCATACTCATGGTGTGGCTGAACCTCTGGTTCATGCACTGGTTCTCTGTTCACACCCCCCTCAGGTGGACTACTGTTTCTGTGAGTCCTGTCTCTTTCTCTGGAATGACCTTTCCTCTTCCTTTCTCCGCTACTTCTGCTTTCTGAAGAATTTGATGAAGAGGTTGATGATGAGGTTGATGATGAAGAACTATCTCTAGATATTCTCCTTTTTTTCCTGAAAATATAAATGAATATTTCAAAAATAACTTTCAGTGAACTACTTTTTTCATTTTCGTACATATATAGTATTAAAAGGTTGTATATCTAATAACAATAAATCTTATTTTTAAAACATTTTATTACAATTTTAGAAAAAAGACACTTAATATACATAAAACTACTACATGAGTTTTTTTTTCTTTTGAAATCTCCAACTGATATACTTTAAAATGATATACAACAAATATTCATCATAACATGTAGCTTGTCTGGATTGATCATCAGGTGTCTTCTGTGTTGAGGAACATCTTGTTTTTTTTGTTATTTTCATCCAAGAAAAATATCCTACTTTTAAAAGGCATTATTGATTTCTTCATGCTAATTGAAGAACGACCAATGGTGACAATCTAACAGATAATCAGCAGGTCACATTGGGTTTAAACAAAATTTCATCATTATAAAAATTTGTAAGGGTTCCGCGGAACCCAGTGTCTCGCCTACTTTTGCTGTAAATCGCAGGCTTAACAAAAATGAGGAAAAAAATCAATAAAAATATTCCTCTTGATACTATCTTTTGATTGTAAGAAGCTTCTGTCCAAGTTTGGTAAAAATCCAGGATAGTTTATGAATCTAATAAATGTTTTAAAAACTTTAACTGCAGACTGTATGTAATGTTAACTGGAAGAAAAACTAAGTCCATTTATAAGTAAAATACAGATACACAGGTACAAAATATTAACAAAATTTCCTTCTAGATACTAGCTTTTGATCATAAACAAGCTTCTGTCCAAGTTTGGTACAAATTTAAAATAGTATAAGAAATTAAGTTATCAATTTTTTTTTAAATTTAACCACAGAGTGCATTCATGAATGTGTTGTTTCCTGGCAGAAAATCTAAGTCCATTTAAAAGTAAAATACGGAAAAAATGGATTTATTTTTTTACAAAATTTACTTCTGGATACTATCTTATGATCATAAACAAGCTTCTGTCCAAGTTTGGTGCAAACCCAGGATAGTTTGAGAAAGTTATTAAAATTTAAAAACTTTAACCACATAGTGAATGTAATGTTTCCCCGCAGAAAAACTAAGTCCATTTATAAGTAAAATACAGAAAAAAGGAATTTTATTTTTGCAAACTTTACTTCTGGATACTATCTTATGATCATAAACAAGCTTCTGTCCAAGTTTGGTAGAAATCCAGTATAGTTTAAGAAAGTTATTCAAATTTTAAAAACTTTAACCACACTGTGAATGTAATGTTTCCCCCCAGAAAAACTAAGTCCATTTATATATAAAATACAGAAAAAATGGAATTTTATTTTTACAAAATTTACTTCTGGATACTATCTTATGATCCTAAACAAGCTTCTGTCCAAGTTTGGTAGAAATCCAGTATAGTTGAAGAAAGTTATTAAAATTTAAAAAACTTTAACCACAGAGTGAATATTTGTGGACGCCGCCGACGACGACGACTACGACGGAATGTAGGATCGCTTAGTCTCGTTTTTTCGACTAAAGTCGAAGGCTCGACAAAAATCATTTATTATCAGTAAGACTACTTTTGGTAAATGAAAACAATGTCTGAATTATTCAAATTTGAAACAAAATTCATTATAGATAGAACTTTAAAACCAAACAAATCATCTTGGAACATGGAATTATTTGAGTTTGACAAAGGAACAGGAAGCATTTAAAATATGACAAATAGTTCAAGTTTTTTTCGCACAGGTTTAACCTTCTATTCTAAGTGGTAATTTCATTTCGTACAATGTAATGCTGATACATTTGGATCACAATTTTTTATTTAATTGCGAAATGTTGGTTTTGAAAACAAGAAAATTGGTTTAATAATGAATCCATATAAGTATATACAATTCTAAAAAAAAATTCTAAAACATAAATTCTAAGATAATGTATAAGATATAAAACAAAGTCAACAAAACAACAGAAAATTTTAATGCTAAAAATTGATATCAAAATAGCATTTGGATTGTGTGTACATAAAGATATTCTTCCAAATTTACTGATAAGAAAAAGTCATTGCACTTGTCAGTTTCCCAGATTTTATCCATTTCTTATCAGCACAATTTGTGATTTGTTTTTTTGAGTTAAATCAGTATTTTCTAAATATTTTTGTAGTTTTATTTGGTTTAAAACTGTCAATATAAGATGCCTTGTGATAAAAAGACAGCAATACAGCGAGTGTGTGTTAGTGATTTGCAAGTAAACAAAACAAGTGAAAGCTTAATTTCAATGATCACCTTTTTTATCTTCTCTCCTTTTGTTTAAAAAATTTCTTACAGTGCTGGTCTTTTCCAAACTACACAATTCTTATACTCATCAGTGAAAATGTTCACCTTTTCCTTTTATCTTCTCCTTTAATCAACTTCTTCAATGTCTTGGTTGTTCGTTCAAAGCCTTCTGGAGACTTGTTCCTTCTTTCATCTTTTGGGCTAGACTTTCTTCTGGTTTCTTTTTGTTTTCTTTGACTCTGAAAATAAATTTGTAAATTGTGCAATGAAAAACTATCTAACACTTTTAATTTGGTAAGTTGTTTATTAAGTTGTTTAACTTTCTCAAAACTTGCAGAAATTATCAATATTTCTATGTTTAAAAAAAATTGAATACTGTAAATTCAGAAATTATTGCAAAAAATGTGACAGGGTTTTTATCGCAATTACTTAAACTCACATCATTAATTTTTTGATAAGAACGATGGGGGATAATAATCGCATTTTGGTCTTAAATGACAAAATCACAAAAATAAATGCAATGAATATTTCTAAATTTACAATGGATTCTATCATCACAAACAGTAACATACCCTCCTGTAATGTAGAAATCTGAGTGCTTCTCTTGCATCAACAGATGCTTGATCCAAAGACATGGCTTTAGTATATAGTTCCTCTGCCTCTTGATACTTCTCTATGTCCTCATTTCTGAAATAAAAAAGAAAAAATGTTATTCTAAATTCAGTAGTGAATTCATGAGGAGGTGAATCTTGATCTTAAAAATCTTTCCTCTTTTACATGTATTTTTATACATGTAATACCATTGACAGAAAAAAAAAGACTGCAAAAGTATTCACTTTAAAAAGCTAACCACTTTTTAACATTTCTAATTATGTGCATGTATGTCTTTATTGCCACTGTTATCAGAACCAATTTTTTATTAAGAAACCAAAAGCATGTTTAAAGTAATATGGATTAGCATGGATAAAACCTTAATTACAACTTACGATTTTCCATAGGCTAATAGAGTATCATGTAAATATTTTCTTGCATTTGCATGTACAGAATTAATCTTCAAGGCAGCTTCAAAGTCATCAATGGCTCTGGTAAAACTTTCATTATTTGCATATCTGAAAGAAACAAAAATAAAAATAGTGTTTGCATTTTTTGGGGGGTGCTTTGTAGCTATCATATACTTTCTCCTTAAAAAATGTCTGTTCCGAAAACTCTAGCTTCAAATGTTTACAAATGCTACATATTGAAATTATGAATGATTTCTAATTTCTGAAAGTTCCAAATTCTTGTAAGTTATCTACATAATTTCACTATTACTCTACATTTAATATGTTGAATTCAAATGAAATTTATAAGTTTTAACTACATGCTAACTTACAATGCTCCTCTGGCAACCAATGCTTCAACATTTTTCTTGTCAATATCTAATGCTTTATTAAAACACTGTACAGCTTCAGGCTGTTTCCCAGCTTTAAAGTAAGTAATTCCTTGTGCAACACTGTAAATAAAATAAATGTTAAAATATATTTTTCAATCTTAATATAACAAGATTGTCTTCTTGCTGGTTTACAATTGTTTTTCTTTTAAGCTTTTAGTCTCTTTTTATAAGGGGCTGTTCGATAAATTGCCTTTCTCTTAATCTTATTTTGATACTGATTTTGCTGTATACTTCATATTATAATCATGTCCTGGTTTTTCTACATAATTTATACATTTCATACAACATGCTAATGTAAATAAAATAGTCTCCTGTCTTCTTATGCATATTTCTCTTTTTGCGTATTGCTTATTTTACATAAGTAGCAACTTTAATAGGATAACATAAGATTAATTATAAATGAAAACCACATATATATTGTACTGTAACTAGATGATTGGCCATTCCTACCTTGTATGAGCCATCTTTTGAGACTGGTATTTTCTCAAGTTTTCTGCCATATCTTTTTCTGGGATATTTATTCTACAAAATTGACAATGATTTGAAATAAATTTGCTTATCAAAATTGAATCCAGTGAAAAAATAAGTATACCATGATTTACATGATTAATCCTTGAATCCCAGCAAATGTTTCATATATCAGTAAATCCTAAACATTACAATCATCACTATAACACAAGGATATTTAACTATAGTTATTGAAAAAGATTGTAGTTCTTAGCAATACATTTAATTTGGTCCCTCATTCTTGAAAATAAATTGTTTGAGCAATTCTTATGTTTCACATTACCATCAAGATAGACATGATAGATATGCATATTTTTATTATATCTAGATGTTAATACCGTTTTTTGGTATGTATAAAGCGCACATTTATACCCTAGGTCATGTTTCTTGTAAGAGGGGTGCGTGTTATGCATGACTACAAACAATTTCTTAGTCTTTTTTTCAGGTCCAAATTCTGACAAAGAAATTTCCAGGTGAAGTGAAGAGTACGGAATATTTTTGCTAAAACCTCGATTGTTTTTATGTTTTACATGTTATAATTGTAATATGTATCGTATTGTTCTTGATTTGTCATGTTTTATTCAAATAAAATACATTTTATATCTTTGTTGTTACGTTTATTGTGTAAATTTGTCCATCTGTTTTGCAATCCGGAAATTTGCCAAGTCTTAATAAAGACACAATAAAGCTTTTGCTGTCGATTAAATTAGCCTCTAAGTTCCTTGTTGTCATAACTTACTATTTTTGTATGTGTTCATCATAGAGAGTTGAAGAAAAGTGTATGAAAATTGAATAAACCACACTCGTTTTGAAAAGATAAACCGCCATTTTTTCTAATGTATTGATCAGGTGATCGCAAGTCATGTGGGTCAGTCATGTGACTTAATATTGTAAAGTGATGATTTACTCTATGATAAATTTATTAGGAAAAGTACGTTTTTACTTTGTAACTTTTCAACTTTTAAACAACTGTTTAAAACCATTCAAGAAATTATGATTGAAAACATGATAATCCCATAATTGTAACCTGAACGAATTTAATTAGGAACAAGGTCAACCTGTCACTGATTTGTTTTGACATAGATTAGACCTGTTGATTGAGGTGTGATAATCCGGATTAACAGCTAGAATCAACAAACAAAAAATAAAAACAAGGAGATTTTAACAATTTATTACAGCACTAATGACATTAATTATAATTATTAGACTGATTCGTAATTATTTTATTGTTTGAATCAGAACAATAATTTGGACATTTAATCTTGTCCTTGATACTCAAACCATTTATTTAATTTGGATTAAAATATTTATCTCAATCTAATAAAATTCTTATTCATTTGTTAGAATACTTTCAATTTCATATTTATTACGTATTACGTACGGAATTCTCCGACATTGGTGTCCATTTAAAAAATTCCTGTTTACCGATAAACTTCCTGTTTGCCGATTTTGGAGCTGTAACTTTTCCAAAAATGTCTAGGAGTATTATATGACCAATAAACTTTTTTTTCTCTTGTTTCTTGGACCACAAAAGGGGTGTGCACTATACACAAATGCGCACTATACATACCAAAAGACGGTATTCAAATATCTTTTTTTTTTGGAATTTCATTGGTGAGATTTCCATGAAAATCTGGATCATCTTTATTAGGAACCAAATAAAAACCCAGATGAAAACATTTAGATAAGTATCCAGAACTTGCTTACCCTAACTGTGAGTATTCATTGAAATTGTATAATATATCATTTTTCATTTAGATGTGTTTTTAAAGGCATTCTTGACATTACAGAGTTAAATTCATATGTAGTGATCTACACCAGGTCTTATAGTATCATTGTAAAATTGTGCTATTTCAATGATATATACAAACTTCTTTTATACATATTTCAATGTCAACCTTGTTTTTGGTCTACACCGATAGATCAGTCTTATGTACATATTGTTAATTCATAAAACTGTAAGCATTCATAGGATTTTACACAAAAAGCATTACTTAAACTGATTGATCATAAATTTGGCAGTTTCATGTATATTTTCTGTCATTTTCCTGATATGTGTCTTAAATAGGGAGAACTCATGCAGTTTTTCTTCCTGAAAAATTTGAACATGTCCCTTACCATTATTAATCAAAATTCAGTAACTTAATTTGTAGCTTGATAGAATTGTCATTGTTGAAGACTAAGTATGTTGCACTCCACTTTCAAGTACATAAGTATTGCTTTCCCAACACTTTTTTTGGTCAAAAGGCTTCAAATTGTTCCTTCCAGCTGAGAAACTGATTGGTACATCTTTAAAATACAGAGCCCTGCATCAACAAACATGTCATTATACATAAAATTGATTAATTCTTATATTGCTGTTATATCTGCAAATCTGCTGAGAAAATATATATTAATCAATTATCAAATGAGAAATTCCTTTCCAAATATGACATCATAATGAAAACAGACAACTAAATTGTCAAAGGTCATGATCCTGGTAAAAATCAGTCCATAGAAACAATAATGGATATCTAAGAATTAAACTAAATCTAAAAACATTAATTATTAGACATGAATGTCTTTTTTTCATGAAAACCTTCACTACCTTCTTACACCCATTTGGGATTCAGAGGGAATATGAAAAACTCCAAGGAACACATATCAAGTGCATCAATTTGAAAAAAGGTATTTATCTATCCAAAACTTCAGAAATTTCTGAGTGTCCACATTGATGACCCTTCAATATTATAAATCATATAACTAGAATAACAGTTTATAAATTCAGTGCTTCAGATTATGAAGTAAACACACAAATATATATACAGACCTATTTAGTCCTCTCATTAATGAACATGTTTCTTCCTGGTCAAGTGTTTCCAACATAATACCAATGTTGCCACTATTATTAAACCCCAGAATAGAATGTAGCAGCTCATCAAATGTTAGGCCTCTTATATGAAGCTTTCTCCTGAAAATATAAAAAGTTTCAATACTTATATAAATCTTGTCACATTTTATTCCTAAGAAAAGCAAGTTTAACAAGTGAAACTGCGAGCTACTGCTCACTGATGATACCCCCGCCGCAAGTGGATAATATTAATAGTGTAAAAATATGCAAGTGTTCGGTAAACAGGAAGTTGTCGAGTGATGAATCTGAAAACGCATCACACAGTAAAGCTGACTTATATAAATCCTGAAACCAAATTTCAGAAATCCTTGTATTGTAGTTCCTGAGAAAAATGTGACGAAAATTTTCAACTTGGCTATCATGTGTAAAATCATACAAGTGTTCGGTAAACAGGAAGTTGTCGAGTGATGAATCTGAAAACGCATCACACGGTAAAGCTGACTTATATAAATCCTGAAACCAAATTTCAGAAATCCTTGTATTGTAGTTCCTGAGAAAAATGTGACGAAAATTTTCAATTTGGCTATCATGTGTAAAATCATACAAGTGTTCGGTAAACAGGAAGTTGTCAAGTGATGAATCTGAAAACGCATCACACGGTATGGCTGACATATATAAATGTTGATACCAAATTACAGAAAGGGTGGATGTGTAGTTCCTGAGAAAAATGTGACGAAAGTTTTGTGGGACGGACTGACTGACGGACTGATGGAGGGACGGACGGACGGACTGACAGACAGAGGTAAAACAGTATACCCCCCCTTTTTTAAAGCGGGGGTATAATAAAAAGTATAAAGACAAAAATTAACCTACATAACATTAATTCTTAAAGCTTTCTTCTAAAAACTAAAAGTATTGGTACATCATTGCTATCTGTCCATATTTAGTTACCATGGAGGCTATCATTTGAAAGGTAGGTACCAATGTCAGTTTTCAATATTTCAAAAATTATTAAAAATGAATGGAGAATCTGTCCATGGGACAAAACTTTCTAGAACTGTGTACGTGATGCTACTTTAAATTCAAACTTGATCTGTGTTTTGTGGTAATAAGCATTGTGTATAAGTTCATACCATTTTTTTGAGGCAAATTAAAGTTAGAGAATGGAAACTTATTTTGAAACGTATCTACCAACAGGGGTTACACTTTATACCCCCTCCTCATTGACAGGGCCATTAAAAAAATGTCAAATGGAAGAAATGTCCTTTTTTTAAGTCTTTTCCTTTAAAATCCTATTTTACTCCTTTAAGGAAAAATATGATAACTAATCACAGCTAAATATGTTGAAACTGGAAAAGAATTAACTTATTTTTCAGAAAATGTAATAAAATGAATTTTCAATTATTAGAATAGAACTTGCCTAATACTAATTTCCTCTGTGTATTCTTCATAGTAATGGAACTGATCCATCATAATAAAGGATTTCTAAGCCAAATTTTAAAATTAACTTCTTTCTGCAATCCTAGTCTTATTCCTTCATTTATCTTATAATTAACAAAGACAGTTGTGAAGATCTATACTATCAATTGATTTCTGTCTAACAAGACATGCATATGTTGTCTTTGTTAAAATTGTTTGTGTGGTTAATCAATGAAACATCTGGACAAATTATTTGATATTTCAGAAAACAATTGATTCATATGTCATTGATTCAGATGAAAGAAAAACCCTACTTTTTATATTGATTATTGAAACTTTATGATAGTTATTGATATTTGTCTAACTTTTTATAGATCCAGAAAAAAAAATAATCTTATTTGATAAGTTTTTAACACTTTTCTTTATTAACATTTATAATGACACACAGAGCCTTAAAAGGGTCAAAGCTAAATAAACTTAAGTTACATGTTAAAAGTCATAAAGGTAGGCAGCTTAAAATTGAGACAGGCTTTTTCTCATTTCATTTTTACTGCTTTTGAAATGAACAAGATGATTAAGTACAAGCAGGAAGAGAATTATATACATTTTATTGGTAAACTACCTAACCTACTAAGTAGATAATTCTGTGCTTTACAAGAAATGTAAGAACTATTTCCAAAATGTAATTTAATTATAATTGTATGAGAAGACTTTCATGAGAATAAAAAAAAAAATAGCTATTATAAATAAAATATGTATTTATGACAGCAACCAGCACTTTCATACCTTGGGCTCTTTTCCCAAAATTCTTACAAAACTTTATGGTAAATTATACTTAAATGCTCATGACTTATAGAGTATTTATCTGGTAACATTTATTTGTGAAATCAGTTGCATTAGTTTTTCTGCTCAGTTAGCAATATCATTATATATCATCCCAAAAACACTTGTAACAGTTCAAATATCCTAGCCAGCTATTTATTCCCTTATAACACTTGGAATATGACTGTAGGCTGAAAACTCAATTATTTAAGATAAACTTACCTATACTGAACAGGAAACTCATCTTCATTAATCAAAGCCTACAAAAACAAATATAAAATTGTAAAAACAAACTTCCCTGAAACCAAGACCATGTTTTGGGTAAGAAATGACACCACTTAAATTTCAATAAAATAAGGCAGAATAAGAGTTTAATTTCAATGATTTATTTTGGTTAAGGTGACTACAATATTTTGTTAATGGGATCGATCATTCGACAGAATTTTAAAACTTGAAATATTGAAGAGACTAAAGTTAGTCCTCTTTATTCTTATTGTGATTTATCACTAATAAAAAGATAGCTTGAATGTTAAAATAATACATACCAATTTAACATCTGAATGATGTTCTGGTAAAGATCTTTCCGCCATTGATACTATCAGCTTTTCTGTCTCAGGATTCACACTCAGAACAACAGCTGAAAAAATAAATGAAGAATCTACAGAATTTTTTGAACATTTTTCCTAATAATTAACAGTAAAAAAAATTTGGGGTATGCCATATCTGTGGGTGGTCATCAACCAGAATTCCTTAAAGTGATCATAAGTGTATCTTTTCTCTAATTTTTGTTTGTATTTGTTCATTAGATAAGGGTTCATTTAAAGGAGTTTTTTTTATTCCATTTAGACTTGCATTTTTTTTAAAACATGAAAGCAATGTCTATGTAATCAACTTAAAGGACCATAAATTTCTCCCAAATTTGTCAGGGTTATGTCCATATGATTCATAATGTATTCCTAATATTATTTAATATAGTGAATTTCCCCATATTTATAATTTAAGAAATATAAAATATGTTTGGATTTTCCAAGTCTTGTTAATGCTGATCTTTTCACTAACTATAGCTAAGTTTAGTCTCAATGGTCTAATTTTTGCAAACAATGTTAATGAAGAAAATAATAAACCGACAACAGCTGTCAATCTATGGCAATAGCTCCTGCTAAATAGCTCACTCCATTATCAATCATAAAAATAGTCATAAAATTATTTTTTCTTGTTCTATTTTATCTGCAGTATCTATGCAGCTTACAAGAAATGTAATGTACATGCAAAGTCAATATAAAATTTGTGATTGTTCCTGAATGGCAAGGACATCCGACAAAAGTTCAAAATACATAGCGTACCTCTAACTTTATCTCTGACTTGAAATCCTTCTATAGCATCTTGATTTGGAAATAACTTTGGTAATTCTTTTACAGGACAAAAAGCCTAGAATAACGAAATAAACATACACTTTTATACATCAATATACTGCAGTGTTTTCCATTCGGCATTTAAGCCAGGTGTGCCGACCACCTTCTTTTGCAAGCCAACCACCTTTCGATTTTAGGAGGATTTTTTTCAGTTCCGTACCGTTAAAATTTGAATACTAATCGCGCCTCGCTGATTTGTTTTCATTGACAAAGATGGCGTCCAATCGTCAAATTTCAATGTTTTCATTATCAATCGGGGTACAAGAAAGGCAGATGACGATGATGATAAAGAAAATACTAGACCAAATAAGTTAAATAAAATTGATAGTAATGTTGAAGTTGTGGAAATTGAACAAAAATCAACCAAACAACGGAAAAGACACGCAAGTGAAGACAAATATGAGCAAGACTTCAAATGGCTTATAGTCACAGAGGAAGGATACTACTGTTCTATGGGCCAAAAATACGGCACAAAAGCAAGAAACAGGACATAAAATTGTAAATGAAAGAAGAGAGAAAAGAGATAAATTGTGGACATTTAAAAAAAACCCACCCGGTTGCAAGTGATTTTTTTAAAACACCCACCTTCCCTTAGTGAAAAAAGGAAAACACTGTACTGTAAATTAAAAGAATTATTGCAAAGTTTTTAGTATTGCGGAATTTTTTTTTCTCAATATATGCATTGCAAAAATTGAAATCGCATTTATAAATGCACACAATTATTTCTGAATTCAAAGTTGTCAGGCTAAAACATGTCACAAGATAAAACTAATGTAAAGAAATCAGTTCTCTAATAAAATTAAAAAGATATAAAAATCTATCACAGCAACTGCAAGAGCTAAAGCAATAATGTGTTTATATATATAGATATTAATTGCTGACTTACAGATATTCTGAGCTGGTCAATATCCCTGGATTTGCCATTGTCCAGACACAATAAGGTGATGACCAGTCCACTGTCCATTACAGAGGAAACCACACCTATAACTATGTCATGTTTCTCCACACTCTGAAATGACATGAGTTATAAATATAAATAATAATAAAGATATTAACAACAAAAGTCAAATAAATTGTGAATGGAATTACGTGTAGTAGTAAATATGTGATCAAATTGATCAGAATAGAGAGAAAACTTACAAAAGATTCATCATGCATGCTTGTTAGGTTAGATGTGGTGTGTAAATCCGGGTCAGACTTCAAGAGACATCATTTTCCCTGATTTTGTAGTTAAAGAAAACAAGAGTACACACGCTGAAATGTCTCGCCTTCTTTACTAATCATTGATAATATGTTGATAGACCTAAATATAAAGCTTTATTACAACTGTCACATAAACTCAACATTAACCAAGAAAACAAAACATTGATCAATGAACCATGAATATGAGGTCAAGGTCAGATGAACCATGCCAAGCCGACATGTACAGCTAACAATTCTTCAATACAACAAATATAGTTGACTTATTGCTTATAAATTAAGAAAAACAGACCAAAACACAAACACCTAACACTTAGCAATGGACCGTGAAATGAGGTCACGGTCAAATAAAACCTGTGTAACAGATATATACATCATAAAATATTTCCATACACTAAAAATAGTTGACCTATTGCATAAAATATTAGAAAAATAGACCAAAACTCAAAAACTTAACTTTGACCACTGAACCATGAAAATGAGGTCACGGTCAGATGACACCTGTCAGCTAGACATGTACACCTTACAATCATTCCATACACCAAATATAGTAGACCTATAATTTGCATATAGTATAAGAAAAACAGACCAAAACACAAAAACTTAACTATAACCACTGAACCATAAAAATGAGGTCAAGGTCAGATGACACCTGCCAGTTGGACATGTACACCTTACAGTCCTTCCATACAACGAATATACTAGACCTATTGCTTATAGTATCTGAGAAATGGACTTGACCACCAAAACTTAACCTTGTTCACTGATCCATGAAATGAGGTCGAGGTCAAGTGAAAACTGTCTGACGGGCATGAGGACCTTGCAATGTACGCACATACCAAATATAGTTATCCAATTACTTATAATAAGAGAGAATTTAACATTACAAAAAATCTTAACTTTTTTTTTCAAGTAGTCACTGAACCATGAAAATGAGGTCAAGGACATTGGACATGTGACTGATGGAAAGTTCGTAACATGAGGCATCTATATACAAAGTATGAAGCATCCATGTCTTCTACCTTCTAAAATATAAAGCTTTTAAGAAGAGAGCTAACGTCGCCGCCGCTGTAGCCGCAGCCCGATCACTATCCCTATGAAAAAAATTCCAACCAATCCTTTTTCTTGAAAGCAGATATATAAAAAATTGTGTTTGTGCCAAATAACAACAAAATGTGTATCAAAATACCTTAACTTCGGAACTTACATTAAAGAAATTCTTCCTACATTCCATTTCTGGGATACCCATATAAGTCTCCAAAGGTGGCATCTTTGCAAATGTATCTGTGAAAAAATAAAAGGTTGTTTATATACCAAATTTTACAACTATATAAATTCTTAACCATTACACTGAAACAAAAACATACAGTTAAACAGCAGTCAGAGGTGTTAATTAGACAAGTCTTTTTTTTTAAATTACCTACAGATATATATATATATATATATATATATGTAACTCTTAAGAATTTTTTTACTCTTACAAAGCCTATTCCTATTAAGTAACTTTTACCTTCATAGTCTGAAGTCTTTCTTTCCTTTTCCTCTTTCTCTGAAGGTGTAATGAAAAGATAATCTGCTTTCTTTGATATAAACCTGCAAATCCTCTCCTTCAGTTCAGGATCCCTAAACATCAAAATTATTTTCATATTAAAATCATATTTTATCCTATTTTCATACATGTTATAAACTATTACAATCATACTTTCAAAACATTCAATACATCTTACTTGATATTGTCTTTTGTGAGGGACCTAGTATTTTTGCAGGTAACCTGGATTATGTGGATATGCCGTCATTTCATCTAATTATACTGTCAGATTATCAAAAGTGTTTCCTATATCTGCAGCTGCAAGCCATTCCTGCATGTTTTTACAAGATTTGGAACACGGGTGAATATCTCATCAAGGTACAGAATGCTTATAATTGTGAAGATTGATGTTTGTTAGATGCAAAATTACTCATCCATACACAAAATAGCAACAGTTTTACCGCACATACAGCAAAGGAGTAGATGAAAGGTGGGAAGTTTTGACTGAACTCCTGTTCTCAAGAGCCATTTCAGATGCAGTGTTTTAATATTGCATTTTACAGTATTCTAGTAAATCTTTTTCCTTAATAATTACACTTACTCAAATCCTGGAGGTTTTTCTCTGTATTTTGATATATAATGAACCACATTCTCTGGAAAATGCTGATTTTCTTCTTTCAAATTTCGTATCAATGCCGGACCATTTTTCTGGACTGCATGTCCGAGAAGGAAAGAATCCATCGTTCTGAAGACAAAACAATGCAATCATACTGGTAAAGAGAATTTTTAATATTTGAAATTGCAATATTTATGGATTAAAGACTCATCTAATACAAAAAGAAAGGTGATTTGCTAAATCAACTTATAAACCAGGGCCTTACATCATTCATATACTTAACTTTCGTTGTGAATATAAATTGAAAAGCTTTTATATAAGGTAATTCTATATATCTAAATTTAGAGCCCTTTTGGCAAAAATGTGTTTTGCAGATGTTTTAAGAAAATAACAGTGATAGCAAATCTGTATCACTTTGTAGTTATTCTACAGAATTTTAAAATTGTTAAAATCATTTAAAGTATTTAAGTTGATCAGAACATTTTTTCACTATATACATGTAGGTTTCAAAAGGACCTGAAGCTTTTATAGATCAAAGTTTTTATAAAAAACATCAATGTTTGGAGGTTTAAATTATTTTCTAGGGTTCCCATTAAGATGATTCCAATAGTCTTGAACTAAATGATTCATCATTTTCCTAACTGGCTACAAACAAATAAAAAAAAATTATAATATGTCAGCTTACTTTGATATTTCACCAGAAGATATTGAAGATCCATAAGGGCATAAGATCATTTACAAAGTCCTGGTCAGTTGCCATGACAAAAATGATGAGTCACCTAGCAAAACTGAAAAAATCTCAGTGAGAACTCTCAATGGATCATTTTACATAATTCCTAGAAAAAAGAAACTTTCAATGCAAGAATGAAATGTTAATAACTTGGAGTTTTTTGGAATATATCTATATTGTTCTTTACATGTTTTTAAATTGGCATTATACATGTAAAAATAAAGAGCTTCAACAATTTTATTAAACATGCTAAACCCAAAGTTCTGTGAATCCCACTTTCAAGTTATTTCTCTGAAAATCACAAATCACAAACTTAGTCTTCTTATAGTAGTGAAACATTCCTCCTATATAGATGCTGTTACTTTTGTCGACATGGGTATATACACTGATATATGGATAAAGTTGTTCTTATAACAATAGCTTTGCTAAAGTCACAGGAATAACATCCAAGAGAACGCTGTAAGACAAAGACAATTCCTTCATATTTTTGTTAATTTACTCAGTAGTAAATATTCCATAAAACATCTTCGCAGAAGTATTCCTTCCACATCTTTTCAATTTAAAACATTTCATCAACTTCTCCTGCTTTGTCTTTAGTTTATCTGCACATTTTCCAAGTCATCCATTTTTGTCAAATCCATAAATGCATCACAAATCTTTTTTCTTTCTTCAGAAATATACACTCCTGAAAAGATATTAGTTAAACAATAAGACATGTAAAACAACTGTAATTGCCTCTGATAGACTTCTTTTAATAGCTATGATACATTTGTACTTAAGACTTACTATTTCAAAGTTTCAGAAATTAAAGCCTTTATTGAACAATCTACATGAGAAATAATTTATAGTTTTTAGATTTCAGCACAATTTTCACTATCATAAATATGATAAAGCAGAGCAAAAAAATCTGAATGTATAAAAATGTACATGTTTTTTATAAAACTTAGAATAACATTTTTAGGTCTTTCCACTTTTCGTGGAAAGACCTTTTGTTTTTCTTCTGCCGTCTGAGATTTTGTCTTACAACATATCGAATGGATTTTTTGGTCAATGATGTTGTACAGTAATGGGGGTTTCAAAACTCACCCTGTGTGACCGAACACTTATTCTTATAGGAGTTATCTCTCCACGTCCCCTTTTTAATGTTATCACTATATCTCTAAAACCGTAAAAGATTTTAGCAAACTGTTTTCACCAAATTGTTTGTCTACTCCTGAGAATGATTTGGTTTATTTTGATTTAAGTGATCGGAAGACATCTTATGGGAGTTATTTCCCTTTGAAAATTTAAAATAGGCGATTTGTTGGATAAATTCATACGTTTTAAGTCGTAGAGACCTAGTCTTTTGATATGAAGTCCTTAGTCCATTTGAAGAAAATTGAGGTCAAGGTCAAAGGTCAAGGTGATGTTCTAAATTTTAGCGATTGCTGCATTCGAATAGGGACAGCTCTATTCATTCTCAAAAATTTTGCAATCTTTTGACATAGAAAACACCCTTTTCTATTTAAAATAGATATTCTTCATTATAAGGTGTCGATTGAATTTTGCTTGTTATCGTTATTCCACAGAAACTGTGGCAGTAAATGATATGATGTGTTTGCCAAATTACTGTTAACAATAAGGCGCAACTTCAACCTATTTCAGTCAAAGTGTTTTGGTTAACCCTTTTAGGAGTTTTCTCCCCTTATGTATTTCAAATCAGTATTTCTCCACAACCATACAAATGATTGACCTCCGGTCTTCCGTTTTGAGTTCACTGACCTATGACCTTGAAATTGAGGTCAAGGTCATATTCTAAATTTTGAATTTTGCTTGTTATCGTTATTCAAAAGAAACTGTTACATGATGTGTTTGCCAAATAACTGTTTACAATAAGGCGCAACTTCAACCCATTTAAGTCGAAGTGTTTTGGTCAACCCTTATAGGAGTTCTCTCCCCTTTTGTATTTGAAATCGGTATTTCTCCACACCTATTCAAGTGATTGACCTGGGGTCTTTTGATTTGAGATCACTGACCTATGACCTTGAATTTGAGGTCAAGGTCAATATGACGTTCTAGATTTTGACCTTTGCTAAAAATTCTTTCTTGTTCATTATAAAACAATTAAGACTTCTGCATATACCTATTAATCTTATTTTTTTTATATCAGTTTGAGGTACCAAATTACATCAACTAGGAGTGACATTTTCTAACATCGTTTTTTAAATTTCATTCTTATTATCGAGGTGGAAAGACCTTCAATTGTTCTCTGAAGAATTGGTTTTCAATTATTATTAAGTTACTTATTTAATATTTTTTTTATAAAACATTTTTCAGTTACATGGCTAGTAAAAACATGCAGAATCTTAGGTTAAATCTATAACACGATAGCAATGTACCAAGCTTTAAAAATTTTAGTTAAATCACAAACAAAGGGCTTTTTGAATTTTCTAGTTCTTTTGTGGTTTAATCAATTTGGTTTTCAAAAAGTGACCACTGAGATTAACAACAATAAATCAGTAAAACATTGGACTTGCTGATGAAAGGGCATAATAATTTCCTTCATTTTCTTTAAAATTTGTAAAACATAAGGCCTCTATGGATACCTCGATGAGAGGGCATAATTATTCCCTTGATCTTTTTCTATAACTAAAATAAGAAGCTTTTCAATGATAATTCACAATAAAACAACATCTTTAACAAATGCACATGTTGCATGTAAAACAATAGAGCTACCTTGGCAGTTCAAAATAAAACTTCAACAACTGCATTAGTATGCTTAAATGCATGTTATTAATAGAGCTACCTATAGGTTACCATTTTTTGAAATTATATGAGAACCAGAGATACCTTCAATATTCACAGTCACTTACTTTCTTCACTGTTTCCTTCAGAAATTCATATTCACTGTTTTCTTTGATATAGGTTTACACAGGCTTGGAAATGAAATGATCTGGAAGGAATTTAAATCGGTCCTTTCTAGCCCTTTTCTTGACACTTCAATAATCTTTTATTATATGTACCTAATAACTCTATAAAACAAAATCAGTATGTAACAAAGTTAAAAGTTTTCTGTGAATATTGTCAAGATAATAATGAAGTCTTAATTTTATTCTAGAAAGCTTTCATACTTAAACAAAGAAAATCAATTTCATTTGAAAGTGCATCCAAGTGTTTTCTTATTGTTGTGTGTGATCCATATGGCAAAAATATGCAAATGCTCTAATTTCATGAATTTCAATATTATTTTTTTCTTTAAAATTAAATTTTTCTAATCACCTGATCACTATTTAAAAACATATCTGACATGTACAATGCAATGATTAATAAACATTGAACAATAATATCAAAGAAAAATTGTTAACAGGAATGCTTCCTTTAAAAACTTACCTTCTTAATTTACTTCTTCAGTTTTTCAATTTCATACAATCATGACAAAGAAGGTATCATAAAATATCTTAAGAAGTAATTGAAATCTCTTGCTGTTGAGTTTACTGTGTCAAGGAAAACAAAAGTTGTGTCTTCAATTGTAAGATGTGTTCAGTCAAACTGATAATGCCATCATATGTATGGCTCAATATTATTTTTTTTGCTTTTTACTTATATTCAAACATGTACACAATGTTCTTTAAAAAATTGAAAACAACACGTTTAATAAATTCTTGCGTCTGAAGCGCTTTTCTGGATTTACCTTCATCAGGAACACTCAAAGCCAAACATTTGAAATCAGAAGATGTATAAGTACCGAAACGGTTGACTAGCTATATGGCAAAAATACCTAAAATAAATAGCCAAATTCCTTTAAAGCCAACTTTGCCTGAGGGAATTGAAACCTTAGTTTCTTAATAATTTACAAATTTACAAACAGACAATTTTAGTAAAGTTTGTTAAATCATGTCAGTACTGAAGTACTAACTACTGAGCTGATAATACCCTCGGGGACTGATAGTCCACCAGCAGAGGTAAAACACAAGAAACCTATAAACTACAATAATGCCTAAATGGTTTAAATACTTCCTTTACCTCTGAATTCAATAAATAAAGGAAAATCTGTTCAATGTTAAAATTTTATGTAAATGCCTGTCAAGAACAAAGCATTGCATTCATTTTATTAACTTAACATAAAACATATTTATTGCACATCTTTTTCAAACTTGCACATGTACAATGTATGTAGATGAGTAATATTGATTTAATTATTGACACATAAAGAAAGCATTTGACTGTCTACCCCATGATCTTCTTTTTAAACTTAGTAAAATAAGTCTACGTACATTCAAACTAGATCTATTAAAATGTTATCTCACAATAAAACAAAGTGTAATAAAAATAGGACAAAGAACTGTGTTGATGATAAATCTGGCACTCCTCCTGCTCCTCTGCAATCAGGTATTAAACCCTTAGGAAAAGTTAGTAAATCCTTCATATCATGGTTCTAATCCAAAGAGTAGTAGGCAAATCTAGAAAAATTCCAGCCAAAAAAACCCAACACATTCACATAATACAGCCTTTAAACTAAAGGCATAAGTAATTAGTGTGATGATGAGAAGAACTTCTAGTTGAAACCATAGTCTTTAAACTGTATTGCAATACACAATGTATCTAATATATTTGTTAAAAATCAGCACAATTAAACATACTAGACTATCTAAACTTACCATTCATCCTTCATTCTTTCATACCTCAGCTATTGTACAATAACATAGCACTAAATCTTTTTTAGAAAAATACAATAAAGAGCATTTAGGTATGGGCTTTGCTGAAGGAGCTATGGTGACCTCTGGGTGTTTATTTCTGTGTCATTTGGTCTCTTGTGGAAAGTTGTCTCATTGACAATCATACATCATTTTTTATACTTAAGATTTATTTACAATTACAAAAGCTTTTACAATGTATAAGGTTTTACTCGAACAGTAAAAATAATAAATCCATATGGATTTTTTACATAATTTTATTACCATTAACATAATTAAAGAAAAGGCATATAATTTTAGGAACAAATGCATAGTTGATACACCTCTACATAAAACAACCAGGTATGGTGAAAAAAGCTTCGATTAAGAGGCAGCAAGACTATAGAATAGAGTAGGTACATCATGTACATGACAGTATGCATTTATTAAATACAAAAATCAGGGGGAAAAAATGTCAGTATACTGAGTCAGATTTAGGTATTAGACTTTGATTTTGTGTAACATGAACCTAACATAATATCTTAATTTGGCCTAATATAAGTTATGACATATCATGCTGCTTCAGAGCTAAAAAAAGAGGGATGAAAGATACCAGAGGGACAGTCAAACTTATAAATGGAAAATAAACTGACAATGCCTGGCTAAAAATGAAAAAGACAAACATACAAACAATAGAACACATGACACAACATAGAAAACTAAAGAATAAGCAACACGAACCCCACCAAAAACTAGGGGTGATCTGAGGTGCTCAGGAAGAGTAAGCAAATCCTGCTCCACATGTGGTACCCGTCGTGTTGCTTATATTATAACAAATCCAGAAAATAGTATAATTCGGTACATTTTTGTAGGTCACATTCATGAAAGGGAAGGGGATTGTAGTTATGACTTAAGGAACATATCCAACATCATTTGTGAAATGTTTATTCCATAAAACTAATCTTTTCCACCTGCTTGATTTGGTTCATAAGTGTTTCTTGTTTTTTATATAGATTAGACTGTTGTTTTTTCCCCCGTTTGAATGCTTTTACACTAGTCACTTTTGGGGGCTCTTTATAGTTTGCTGTATGGTGTGAGCCAAGGCTCTGTGTTGGAGACTATACTTTGACCTATAATAGTTTACTGCAAGTGTGACTTGGATGGAGAGTGAGCTTTATCTTTATTAATCTATTTCTTTTCATTTTCAAACCGGATACTGTATATAATATTTTGCTGTCTTAAGTTATAACTAATAAGTTGTATTATTTTACTTATGCTTGCTCGCTTTTCTACCAGTCTTTACTTTATTGTTTATTACATACCTGTGTGAAATGTGTTGATATCTATGTTGTATTGCTTAAATGTGTTTTATGATTGAGTATGTACTTCTCTATCTCTTTACATTGCATCTGATTTGTCTGTATTTATGAACATATACAAATATATTATGCTCTTTTAAGACATGTAAATTAATGCTATGAAATATTCGCACCAGCAAAAACGGTGTATCACAAATAATTTGTGTTTTTATGTCTGACAGTTTTATTAGAATAGAGATAACAATATTGAATTTTAAGCTTGGAAGGCATCACCATTAAACTTAATTTGCGACTATCAAATCACCAAATGATGCTGTCTGAGCTTAAAATACAATACAGTTGCATTGTATCTCCTAATTCATGTAATTATATATATCAGTCGATCAAGATTTCATGTCCTGTGTTTGATCGTTTATTCAACATGTCTTTAGATAGACTATTACTTATATTCTTATAACCACTTTGGGTTATAATCTATGACCTGTTTGAGTATAATTGTAACTAATATTGACACAAAGGCAAAACCAAAGGCTTACACGGCCGTCTATAATGCATAATTAGACAAAACAGTCTGCCCATTGTGTTAATACCCTTGTTTAAATTAATCTAAAATAAACAGATATGGGAAAATTGACGCAGTTAATAGCTTCCATTCTCCGAAGGATGAACACGAAAAGTCCGAAAACGGAAAAGCCATGCTTCGTGAATTTCGTCTGAGTTAATGGCGATGAAACACTATCGTAAGAACAAAAACGAGTACCAAAATGTGAAGTAAAGGCTTCTCTTTACGAAAACTGTAGTTATGCCTACCAATCGAATTTCTATTTCTGCATATTATTGTATCGCTTATAATATTTTTACAGATTCTCAATCTCCCTTGCCAAAATAATTATGAGAATGCTACCTCCACACTGGAGAAGCAGGGTCATTGGCTCGCCGAAGTTTCCCGAAGTATTCCGTACACAACCGAATAAGTTATCCTTGTGGATCATGATCGATCATATGTATACAGGATCACATAGACAGTTTACAAGATAGATCAAGTTCGACTAAATAGAGACATATAAAGTCTCTGGACTAAATAACTTACAAACTTCATTAGTCAATTCTTCTTCTTCTTCTTCTTCTTCTTCTTCTTCTTCTTCTTCTTCTTCTTCTTCTTCTTCTTCTTCTTCTTCTTCTTCTTCTTCTTCTTCTTAGTTTTCTTGATAATTTTTTTAAATGCGTATTATTTTTTATAAAATATTAAAAATTTGTTTGGTCACGTTAGAGAATCGTTAGACATGTAACTTTGTTTTAGTAAAACAAAAATAATAAGGATAAAAGGTAAAACTTGTATTTACACTGTACAGATCATACTGCCATAAGCTTAAAAAGTAAAATCACAAAAATACTGAACTCAGAGGAAAATCAATTCGGAAAGTCCATAATCACATGGCAAAATCAAATAACAAAACGCATCAAAAACGAATGGACAAGAACTGTCATATTCCTGACTTGGTACAGGCATTTTCAAATGTAGAAAATGGTGGATTGAACCTGGTTTTATAGCTAGCTAAACCTCTCACTTGATAAAGTGAAAACACTGATTGGATTTCAAAATTCAAAAAATGGATAAAACTTAAAATTAAAAAAGTTTTAAAAAGTCCACTTGTTAAAAGATAAAAATAAGTGATAAGATTTATTTATGTCAGTGATGATCAAAAGTTAACATCAAACGAGGTTCCTCATTAGATGTTTCGTGATTAAAATCTAAAAAAAAAACCGCATTAACTCATGTTGTTAATTTATTTTAACATGTATTATTATTTTTGTTAAAAATAGAACATATCAATATTTGATTAAAACTATTTCCCTATAACCAAGGATTTGTAAACTATACAAATCCTTATTACATATCTGAGACTACAACAACACAGTCTCAGCTCATATAAACTTATGAAGTATGTCACACGATCTTATTTTTATCAGATTTTTAAAATTAAGGGATATAATGAGCGGAGTGTAGGAGTGGTCCTGATCCCGAAATACCGGACTAAAAAACACGAAATCCCGAGGTCCCGAATTGATATAAATGACTTCCCGAAATTCAAAAAAAGAATTCCCGGATCCCGAGATCAATCCCGAAATCCAAACCTGAAAAAACACCCGATCCAGGAGTCCCGATAAAGGTCCTATCCTCACCCCCCCCCCTCACCCCATTATAATGGTTGTTACAAGACAGAGCTATGAGTGCCTTCTTGAATTCCATTGATAAAACAGTTTTCAAGTCCGCAAATTTTAAAATGATCTGAATATTCATAATATTTCCCTATTCCTCATAGTTTACTAATGTTTAGAGGCAACATAACTTGACTGTACGCCCCATGTTTAGAATGTGGTGAAACATGTTTGTGAATAAGCGTCTACAACCCTCTGGCTAACTTAATTAGGCCGACATTATGGCGAAGCGCATAACAATAAAAAAAGAATACCAAAACAGATTTATCCAAAATTTGCCTTTATGAGCTACATAAAAGAGCAGATTTTTTTTGCCTTTTTTCTTAATTATATCTAGCTATTGATTTTAAGTTGGAAATGTGATCTGAGGTTCGAAAATAAATGGATTTCATTGAAGATCATTTGTTTATTGAACATTCATGTTTTTGTAATACATGAAACCTAGTTTTCGTAGCAAAATATAAAATCAGGTTCACAACGCCATTTAATAGATCCTTAGATTTTCTAAGTTTCAATGCACTGATGCACTGGATTAAGAAACGTTATGGATACAAAGAATACACGGGCGACTGACAACCGAGTACAGATATATCACTGATTGAATACGCATGTGGATGCATACGAAATAGAGTCAGGAACGGTTCTCAAAAAGCATATAATAACTGATTGAAAGGTTTACCAGGAACTTCAGTGAACTCTACTTTCTATACAGATGGGGAATTTGATTTTACGTAGTAAGTTTCTTTGTCTGGAAATTGAATTTTGAAATTATTATAGAGAATATAGATATCATAGATGTTTTTATGCACAATTTTCTTATACTTTTTATGTACCAACATACAACGTTAATAAATTTTATGCGCCTGTTATACAAGTGAGAGGTTTAGCTAGCTATAAAACCAGGTTTAATTCATAATTTTCTACCCAAGGAAATGCCTGTACCAAGGCAGGGATATGCCAGTTGTTTTAAATTTGTTTGGAGTGTTTGCGCTTTAGATTTTGCCATTTGATTTATAGGGACTTGAGTTCGGTATATTTTTTTTGTTATATTTTATTTTGTTTATATATATATATGCCTATCTGGATTGCCCGAGAATAATAATACTTGATAGATCTTCAAAGGCACTCATACATTCTGGATCTCCAATGTCGTAATAAAGGCAAATTAAAAAACACTTTTATAACGCACCTGTATTATAAAGTGTATAACTTTAAAATTATGAGGCATGAATGTTTAAAAGTATAAAACTTTAAGCTCGTGTTGTATAAAGTAATTAAAAGCATCTGCCAGATAAATTGTTTTAATTTAATCAAGCAAACGAAACTAATACTATTCTAAACAAATTAGTTTTAGATAATTTAATCACATCAAGGTATATTGGAAATGTTAAATCCCAAAAATCAGTAATTAATTATTAACGTATACAAATCTATGGTGCATAACGAGTTTAGATTTGTTTCTTTTTATGAAAACGTGTATTCAGTAAGAAATACTTATGTAAATATATCAAGGTATATAAAATACTAGTGAATCTTTTCATCTGATCCGTTTGGTGATCGTGTTTGAGCACGAATTTAACACCAGGTATCGCTCCTTGTAGTTTATATACACATTGAATAGACACAGGAGATTATGTGAAATTTATTTGATATATCATACGTATACATTTTATTTAGAGGAGTGGATGTTTTGGAAAGTGTAAGAGTACTGTGAATTATGACAACATTTTTATTTTAAAAATATTTATGTTCGGAAAAGTGTAAAAGTACTAAATACCTGACACAATTTTATTTTAAAGGAATCTATGTTTGGGAAAGTGTAATAGAACTATATATACCTGCCGAACTATGGATACTTCCGTCAAAATTGGTGTTGGGATAAGTTTCACGTTGATTGCAGTTTTAGGATTGTTATTTAACATTTTATATGTTTTCGTTTTCATAAGAAGAAGACAACTTCGCCAACCAACTAAATACTTCTTATTCAGTTTAGCTGTAGTAGACATAATATCCATCACATCCTGGACACTGTTTAGTCTGATATCAGCTTTCCTGGGAGAATGGGGACTACCAACCGAGGTTTGTCAACTTCAAGAATTTACAATGTCTTTTTGTCTTCTGTTGAATATGCATACATTTATGCTGTTGGCATTAGAGAGGGCACTTTTCATATTAAAGCCATCTCGTCACAGTGAAATATGCATTAATACGGTTATTGTTATTATTCTAATTGCTATGTGGCTTTTTGATGCAGTTATTTCAATTTTTCCTTTTACCGGATGGGGAGAAATAACCTATTTTGAAAATCAATTCCAGTGTTCCATGGACTATGAAAAAAACACGCGACAAATGAGATTTGCAACAGCCGTTGCCGTAGGAATTCCGTTTTTAGTCATGGTTATAGCTTATGTTATCATATTCATTAAAATGAAAAAGTTACAAAAAGGAGTATCTAACGGAGGTCAGATAATCTTGGAACAAGCTGATTTTGCGAACGGAGACAGCTACTCGGCTAGGCTTAAAAGACAACAGCTGAAATTCCAGAATGCTGGGATGAAACGAAAGAAACCGATATTAGGAAGAGAAATCGATAAAGACGGATTTGCTCGAGATGAAAGCTCAGATGAGGAAAATAAGACATCAAAGGACACAGAAGGAGTTAAAAACATTTTTTATTTGTATAAAAGTGATGTGACATTGATCAAAACCAATCTCATCATAACGGTAACATATCTGTTGTTATGGATACCGTATATTATCATCACGTATGTTCAAACTTTCGACCGTTACCATGGAATTCCTGATGTTGTGTTTTATATTTTTGTTATTTTCACACATTGCACGGCATTTGCAAAACCAGTGGCTTATGTTATTCATAATGAAAATTTCCGCACCCATTTCAGGAAAGCAGTTACCAAGAAAACCAAATACCGAAACTTTGAAAGAAATTGACCTTATTTATTGTTGATCTTGTTATGTTGACATTGTAGATAAATATTTTACATGAAAGAAGATTTTATTTTTAATATATTCTTTGCGTGGGTTGGAATTTTGCCAATTTAGTTTAAATTTAATTTTAAATCGAAATGTCCTTTTAAAAGATCACATAAAGAGAAATTTATACGAATCTCAAATTTGACACAGAAGTAAGAAATTAATTACCACCACGTGTGGTGATAATGCTTTTGTATTTCACAAGTAATTACGTTTGAAAACGTCAAATAAAGATCGTTATACTAACTTTAACTTTTGCTTTGGAAAAATGATTATTTTAAACATGCACACTTAAAGGGTCCATCTCAGAGATAGGAATGTATGTTTATTTCTTTAATATTTTGTTTTATTTTTCATTAATTTGTCGCTATGAAAATAAGACCAGGTGCTATTCCCTTTTTAGTAGTATACTTTGCTTAATTCACGAAGCAAGCATGAGGACACAATGAACAGTGCTGTAAGGAAATAGTGTGTAAATTCACAACAAAAGTCTTACGCGCATTTCATGTAATCAAAAAACAACGAAATAGCCTTTGTCGTTTTCCTCATTCCCAATAAGGTGACACTCGCCCACTATGATGCAGCTCACACCTCACAATAAGGTGACACTCGCCCACTATGATGCAGCTCACACCTCACAACAAGGGCCCCGATCACCGGTTGGAGCGATTTCTTTGATATATGTCGTACTTGCTCCATCTGTTCATTGCAGTATACAGATTTATAGTATTATCAACAAATATCATACCATACTAAACCCGGCTATTGTTCAAGACTGTATACAATCAGGGAGAAAACTATATAGGGACAGTTAAACACAAGAAAAAGAAAAACAGAAATCGCGACCAAAAGAAATCCACGAATCGACAAACCACTACACAAAAAAGTGTTGATAGAGCAAGAGCAATTTTAATTTAAGGGCAAATAAGTCTTTTTATTATTAAAAAATAAGAAGATGAGGTATAATTCCCAATGAGACAACTCTCCACCAGAGACCATGTAAATAACAACCGTAGGTCACCGGACGTCCTTCAACAACGAGCAAAACTCATACCGGAAAGTCATGCATGTCACTTTAAAACCACATACATTCATAACTACAGGACGAATACAAATTATGAATAAATTCAATAGATAAGTGGGTCGACTAGGCACGCAGGATTGGAAGTTAAACTTTAACTTACAAGATGGAATGTTCAAGATGAGATGCACAGACAGTTTGCCTTGGAAACAGGACACATGAGTAACTGTTCTCAAAGAACAAAGGCTAGGGTTAAATCTCATTTTTGAAATTTGCCACAATCATTTTAACAGTACTTATATATATTTTGTTTTCTGCTTTTATGTTAGTTCATTGCGTAATCACATGTCAATATCAAGGCATTAATTTATTCTTTGTTGTGAAGATGACATATTATCAGGCGGGGGTCCGGAAACAAACAAATTCCGATTACCAGTTATTTAAAATTATAATTGATAGATTGTCCATTCATTTGTTTGACATTATTAAAAGCAAGGGCGATCTTGCAGTCCCCTGGTGTGACCCATCTTGTTACTTGAGCATTAGAATGTTGACCATTTCACTGGTTAACGGGCTACACAATGACTTTATAGAATAACTGTTTTGGTTAAAATGTTTTAACTTTATGCATAGGTATTTGCGGAAAAGACAACTTTTTATTAACCCTCCCCTTTTCAGTGGCGTAGCTTAGCCATTTCTACGTGTACGCCTGAACCTCGACAAGGGTCTGAAGGCCTCTTGGTAGTGGTTTTGATGGGGCGGAAGTTAACGAGTTTTCGAGAATGATATATCATTTCTGTCATTAAGGACTCAATAGCAACATCTATATATACTTTACAGTCTTATTCATAAAAGGCTCCGTGGGACCCTTGTTTTCGCCAGTGATTGTTGCTTTCGGTGTAAATGTGTTAGGTTAAAATGAATCCCATTTATCAGTCAAATACAGGATAAAAAAATCAAAGTTTTCTTTTGAAACTTTTTCTTTGTTATGAATATTAGCTACTACCCAAGTTTCAAGACAAGCTATGAAGGTTTAAAAAATTTATCATATATAAAAAAAAAATATAATCCCCGACCGTCTGCAATTTAAAAAAAAAAAGATAAATCCGTCTGTCAGTATAATACTGAAAAATGAAGAAATAAAATTATATACTTTTAAAATTATGCTTCAAAAATAAGTCATGAAAAAAGCTTCTGTCAAAGTTCCATAAAATTGGTTGAAGATCTGAAAAAGTAATTGATGTGAAACAAACTTTAACCCAGACTGTATCTACTTATTTGACTTTAAAAACTTTTATCAGTAAAATTATATATATATATACTCGTCTAAACATCAACCCAACAATGTTAGATTTGTAAATTTGCTTTCGCAAATTTTTTGTTCTTCCCTCGCCGGGATTCGAACCCATGCTACTGAGATATCGTGTCACCAAAACACTGTATCCGGTGCGCTAGACCACAAGACCACCTTGGCTTCACAATAATAAAGCTTTCGGTGGCCGTGTGTTACCTTTCCTCGTTAGATTTAATCTAGCGTCGTAATACAGTACATGATATTTAAGGCATGGAGATGTTATTGTTACAGATCAGCTCAATTATCTATAGTAAAGGATTATACAAATTAATGCAAGATACAGTCACAGAAAATATTTATATTTATATAAGTACGTCTGAGTCAGTGACAACTCTACAACAGATTTATCATAATTTTATATATTTATATATATATCATTATGCTCTGCATACTCTTTTGGTCATAAAAAGTTTCTGTTCAACTTCTGTTTTAGTGAAGGTTCGAAAAATTATTGATGTTTAGATTGTTTTTAATACTGAGCCTAACATTGAAGCCGCCGCCGACGACGAAGAAATGTAGGATCTCTATGTCTTGCTTTCGCGACATAAATGTCCGATACAGGCTTGAAAAAAAATACAAACCACACATCAAATCTAAGCAGATAATGAATAGGTTTAAACAAGGGGAAAGTGATTAAAATTCACAGTAGATTCAGGACTATTAAAGAAAACGAACACATATATCATGCTACCATTTGATAAATTTTGTCACTTTTATCTTCAAAGAAAGAATTAATTAAGGATCGTGCGCTTCCAACCAGTTCTATTTAATTTGTGTATATAAATATTTTTTGTGCAAAATTCAAGTGTACGCCCGGGCGTTTTGACGTAAACGTAGCTACGCGCCTACTTTTTCCTAAAATCCGTCATTTTAGGGTTTCTATTAATAAGAGAAAAGGAGTCACGTGATTGGACCAACATGCAGTGTTTTTTCGTTCCACAAATTTTTTTCGAGTTTGAATAGTTATATGATATGGAAATTACCCTTCGCAAAACGTAAAACGTAAATCCCTTGACTTTAGTGTACAGTTTTGTGTAAATAGTAGCTCAATTATCTATAGTAAAGGATTATACAAATTAATGCAAGATACAGTCACAGAGAACTCACTTATTAACGAAAAGGGTTTAAACCCCACAGAATAAAGGTTTTCCAACTCGCCCCACTTAAAAAAATATCTTGCTTCCTTTAAGTATGTTAAATTACTGTTAGTTCGTTGCAAGTCGTCCTCAGGCTGGTGTAGTGGTATGTGTCGTGGCTTGATATGCTAAAGGTCTTGAGTTCGAATCCCAGCATATACACTGGATTTTTTTTCTACTTAAATTCTGATAGATAGTCTTTTCCGTATAATTGTATATTTAATTATAAGTTTTAAAGTGGATGTGACATTCCCGCCAAAATGTTACAGAACAAAGGAAAGCATGCATAACAAAGAAACTCAAACTGGGGTGATCTGGTAGGGGTGATCCGGCTCAGATCACCCCTGTTAGAACAAAGGAGCTGGGATGTAAGTATAGTAAATTTGACCTACACAGCTACTTTTACATAGGTACTATTTCTGTACTTTATCTGTACTGAAAATATGTAGTCCTGGAAATTTACTTTTAATATTTAGTACTATTTCTCTACTTTAGAATTATTGTAATATTTAAGTACTTGTATTTTCCCTTACTTGATTTGTACTTAAAATATTGGTACAAAAATAATACCAAAAATGATCACAGTATTCCATGTTTGAACAACATAACTTTAAGAGATTTGAAATAGACAAACTTTCAAAATGCTAAAAATGTAAGCGTGCAACCAAAAATCTATAGTACTTAAATTTCAAGTACAAATCAAGTACTGTAAAGTACAGTTACCTTAATATTACAATAATTCCTAAGTAACAAAATAGTACTGAATATTAAAAGTAGATTTCCAGTACTACATATGTTTGGTACAGAAATAGTACCTATTTAAAAGTAGCTGTGTATGACCTCTGTAAAAATGTCACTAAACGAAACCGGTAAACATATAGAAGAAACCCGAAAAATAATTGAGACTGGACAAGATGGCCCTAATAATATGGATCTACTTAATATGATCCTTAAAGTGTTAACTAACATTGATTCCAGAGTTAAAGGAATGGAAACGAAACTTGACAAACATATTGTTTTTATTGGTATAAATATTGATTTTGTTATCAGGAAATTAAAAGCTAACTAAATATTCCTAGTATGTTATATGTATATACATACTCATGGATCTACAATCTGTCGATACCTGTAACTTGGCATTGCACAAGGTCATGTTTTTCTCTGGCTGTTTATGACGTCTTTACACTAAATCCATTGGATGTTGGATGTGTACGGATTGATAGTTTAGTCTTAGTTGCATGATTTTTTTATTCGTTGTTAGTGGCTTTGAACTAGCTGTCAGATAACTCTCAGATCTGTTCATTGTGTCTTTTTGTGTCGGGATGTATAAGTACCGGGCCACGTCCACTTGTATTTTTGTCCATCTGATGAGTTAAGCGTTTTTCAACTGATTTTTATAGTTCGTTCTTATGTTGTACTGTTATACCACTTTCCCAGGTTAGGGGGAGGGTTGGGATCCCGCTAACATGTTTAACCCCTCCACATTATTTATGTATGTGCCTGTCCCAAGTCAGGAGCCTGTAATTCAGTGGTTGTCGTTTGTTTATGTGTTACATATTTGTTTTTCGTTCATTTTTTACATAAATAAGGCCGTTAGTTTTCTCATTTGAATTGTTTTACATTGTCTTATCGGGCCTTTTATAGCTCACTATGCGGTATGGGCTTTGCTCATTGTTGAAGGCCGTACGGTGACCTATAGTTGTTAATGTCTGTGTCATTTTGGTCTTTTGTGGATAGTTGTCTCATTGGCAATCATACCACATCTTCTTTTTTATGTATAAACTCTGCAAATTTATCAAAACTATAAATAAATCTTTGTGAACTCCAGGCTTTAAGTAGTGTGACGCCACCCCTATAAATTATTTTTGTATCATGTCTTGTACTAATTGTCTTTATTGAATATTGTATATATTGTGAATATTGTACATATGTATTTCTCTATACCTTGTCAAAATGATGGTTTATTGAGAATAAAGATATATATATATATAAAGTTAGTCAACATATCATATATTTTGTTTATGTACGTCGCTCTTTTCTTTTCTTTAATTCCATTGGGAAACTGTATGACTCCAAAGTTCTCAAAAAGCCTTCCAATCAGTGTTATTGATTTTGTCTAAATAACCGATCATTATATGCACAAAAGACCCAATACCCGTGTATTGTAATGTTCAAAGCAGAACACATACATCAGACATTTACATTTATCATTATTCATGTGACTGAACGATGATGAGCTATATGAAGTGCACACGACACTTACTGCTATTTTCCTTATCAAATATGAAATATACACATGCAGACACTAACATATTTATTGATCTTCTTTTTGAGATGTTGTCTTTTGAAATGGCTGCAGTCTCCATTCAAGCAACAATGTAATATTTTCTGAAAAAAAGAGTTGGAGGAGGCACAATCAGCTCAGTAGTTAATGCTTCGGTATAGAAATAATTTATAACTTTTTCTAAAATTCCCCGTTGACAAATTTTTAATTCATTGCGAAACTGAGGTTCCAACTTCCTCAGACAAGGTTGGCCTTAAATGGATTCGGTTTTATTTTAGGTCCATTTGGTGATATAGATCCTGACGTATGTATCATCCCCTGGTTTCAAAGGTTAAAATTTCAGAGTTCCGATTAAAGATGAACACCTAAAAAGTGCTTCGGAGGCACGAAATTTATAAAGTTTGATTCTTCTTATAATGGGTCAATACCATTACTGGAAAACGAACTGTTAGTCCCCAAGGGTTTCGTCAGCTCAATAGTCAGTGCTTTGCTGCTAAAATTATTTGTAACGTACTTTTACATTTGTCATTTTTGGGGCACTTCAGAGCTTGCTGTTCGATGTGAGCCAAGGTTCCGTGTTGAAGGCCATACTTTACCCTATAAAGATTTACGTTTTACAAATTGTAACTTGGGTAGAGAGTTGTCTCATCGGCACTCATACCACATCTTCTTTATCTTCTAGTATAAAAAAAAAAATCCCCATTGATAGATTAAGAAAATGATAAGAAACTGAGGTTCAAAACTCCTTCAGACAACATATGCCTTATATGAATTCGCCTATTATTTCTATGTTTTGTTGTTATTTTTTATAAAGCTCATTACATTACATACTTACAGATCTCTGGCTTTCGAATAAGGGAATCATCGTCTCAGTAGACAGTGAATCGGTGTTTGACTACTGAGACGATGATTCCCTCAGAAAATAATAGTTCACAAACAGTGGTATCGACCCAGTGTTAGTAACTGAGAACACTTTAAAAAGTTAGCGGGTCCGACTCGCTTTACTGGGTTACCTTCAGGAAAAATTGAGTTCAATCCTCATCAGTAACCTGTTCATTTGAAAGCCAGAGAAACCTTTCCCTTTCATTCAGAATAATCTGCTTACATGAGTTGTAACATGCTTTTTGAAAAAAAATGTCGTTGATAAATTAGGAGATTATCAAGAAACAAAGGTTCCAACTCCAACAAATAAAATTGACCTAAATGAATTTGACTGTTATTTCTGCTCTTATTTTGTCATAAAGCTTCTATTGTTTCTACATATTTATACATGGAAAAGGGAGAGGTAAATTGTTCTTAATCCCCTGTGACTCTCAAAAAGAGAGGATGAATATATAAATATGTAACTCGCGTAACAATTAGACCCACAAACTGAAGTGTATCAGTCTTTAGTTTTCTATGTCGGGTTGTTGTCTCTTTGGCACATTTCCATTCTCAATTTTATGTTTTATGCTGTTTGTCTTTTGGTCTTTTTTATTTTATTGTAATTCAGTTTATTTTCGATTTATGAGTTTGAATGCCCCTTTGGTATCATTGCCTTTGTTTTGTCAGCTTTTCAAAGTTTCCTTGCATTAAAGGGCATTAATTTCACCTTTAATTGGAAAAGCTTTCTCTAAGTTTACGAAACAACAATAAGAACAAAGGGTTCCATCCTCTATCAATATCTTTATTAGCAAATCCTAAATACATCTCTTTATTACCTTCTCTTCTTCTCTTCTCTACCCATCTATAGCTGATGGCGAACAACGTAAAATAAATCGACATTTAATGGCATACAACGCGATGATGTTACCCTTATTTCATTCAACCTTTATGTGGGATTTACTGTAAAAACTAGTACCTTACAACTGTTTAACATCATTTAAACAATAATTTAGGTATTAACACCATATAGTTTTTAAAGAAAAATCTATAGATTTGAAATTAAAGAATTGATGATTTTTAAAACAAATGTATGAACGTTTTAACTACGATTTTACGTGCTTTCTATAGAAATAAAATTGAGAATGGAAATAGGGAATATGTCAAAGAGACAACACCACGACAATAGAGCAGACAACAGTTGAAGGCCACCAATGGGTCTTCAATGCAGCGAGAAACTCCTGCACCCGGAAGCGTCCTTCAGCTGGCTCCTAAACAAATAAGTATACTAGTTAAGTGATAATGGACGTCATACTAAACTCCGAATTATATGGTCAAATGTTCACTTATTTGGAAGAATTAAATCATTAAAATTGAGAATGGAAATGGGGAACGTGCCAAAGAGACAACAACCCGACCATAGAGCAGACAACAGCAGAAGGTCACCAACAGGTCTTCAATGCAACGAGAAATTCCCGCACCCGGAGGCGTCCTTCAGCTGGCCCCTAAAAAAAATATATTCTATTTCAGTGATAATGAACGCCATACTAAACTCCAAATTGTACACAAGAAACTATAATTTAAAATAATACAAGACTAACAAAGGCCAGAGGATCCTGACTTAGGACAGGCGCAAAAATGCGGCGGGGTTAATAAAATTGAGAATGGAAATGGGGGAGGTGCCAAAAGAGACAACAACCCGACCATAGAGCAGACAATAGCAGAAGGTCACCAACAGGTCTTCAATGCAACGAGAAATTCCCGCACCCGGAGGCGTCCTTCAGCTGGCCCCTCAACAAATATATACTAGTTCAGTGATAATGAACGCCATACTACACAAGAAACTAAAAGTTAAAATAATACAAGACTAACAAAGTCCAGAGGCTCCTGACTTGGGACAGACGCAAAAATGCGGCGGGGTTAAACATGTTTGTGAGATCTCAACCCTCCCTTTACCTCTAGCCAATGCAGAAAAGTAAACGCATAACGATACGCACATTAAAATTCAGTTCAAGAGAAGTCCGAGTCTGATGTCAGAAGATGTAACCAAAGAAAATAAACAAAATGACAATAATACATAAATAACATCAGACTACTAGCAGTTAACTGACATGCCAGCTCCAGACTTCAATTAAACTGATTGAAAAATTATGTCTTCATCATATGAATATCAGGCACACTCCTCCCCGTGAGGGGTTTAGTATCAAACCATCATAACATATATGAGAAGAACATAACCCGTGTCATGCCAACAACTGGTTTATTAATAATAAATATGTTTAGTTCCGATGCAATCCCCTATAAGTGAATCAATATTAACGCCAAAATATGCAATCTTTAATGACCTGACAACAGTATCGTAACTATATCCCTTCTTTATAAGTCTATTTAAAGGTTTTGTTAGCTTCTGAGGTGAATACTGACATTTTTGTGCTTTATAAAGAATATTTCCATGAAATATTGGATGTGAAATACCTGAACGTATAAGAAGTCTGCATGTTGAGCTATATTTCCGAATGATGTCCTTATACCGATGCTAAAATTTAGTAAATGATTTGACTAGTTTGTGATATCGAAAACCCTGGTGTAATAATTTTTCAGTAATACATAAATTTCTCTCGTTAAAATCTAAAACAATGTTACATACACTAGCGAATCGTACAAGTACTAAACTTGACCCTCAGGGCAATGGCTTCTTCTAGGAGTCGACTGACGAATTTGCCACTGTTAAATTATTAGTAGATTTTGTGGGTATAGGCCAACCAGGAATTCAAATGTACAATGAATAACATATTTTCTATAGGCTTTGTAAGAAATGATTGGCAAAACCACGAAATCAAATATTCACAGTAACACAAGTTTTCCTCAATCCACGAAAATTGATACCCATGAAAATAAATGAATTCACAGTATGTCGTGTAATGATTTCAAGATAGTATATTAAAAAAAAAAAAATAGTCATTTCAGGGTTATATTTCATATTTGAGTTTTCTCACAGTTTTGGTTAACATGATATAGTTAATGACTCTCTGAACATTTCCCCCGCTAACCTTTTTCTATCAATTACGGGGCCCGCAATAACGGCACATAAAGCTTCTTCAAATTTCATCCTTGTAGACCTTTTTATATGTAATATTGAGGTTTTGTTGGTTGACAAGACAATCGATTTCTATGAAAGAATTACAAAGAAAATAGACCACAATACCACTGTCATCTTCAATATAGCATTTGAAAGTTTTAAGGAATGAGGTGAAGAAGTCACATACTTCCTTAACCAATTTTGAGCTCAAGTTATTGTCTTCAAAGTTAGACTAATGTCAAAATGTCATTTGCTTAATCATAAGTTGTGAATAAATTTATCACATTTAAAAAAATAAAATTGAGAATGGAAATGGGGAATGTGTCAAAGAGACAACAACCCGACCATAGAACAGACAACAGCAGAAGGTCACCAACAGGTCTTCAATGCAGCGAGAAATTCCCGCACCCGGAGGCGTCCTTTAGCTGGCCTCTAAACAAATATATATACTAGTTCAGTGATAATGAACGCAATACTCAACTAGAATTGCAATTGCAAGCAATAGCGGATGTCACCCTTCCCCCCATTGCCACTAAGCAGCAGCCATTTCAAAAACTTTTAGATAAAGAGCGTTTTAAAAAGTTTCACATTTCTGCTGTTTCCATGACAACGGCAGTCATTTTGAAAATTTCAAAGTCAAAAGTCTCATCTTCACTTGCCAGTTAACAATAATATCAAGTTTCATTAAGTTTGGAGCATTTTGAAAATATTTGACATGTTTGCAGTTTCCATGGCAACGGTGGCCATTTTGGAAATTCCAACTTCAAAAGTCTCATGCAGACTTGACAGTCAACAATCCTATTAAGTTTCATCAATTTCGGAGCATTTTAAAATTTTTGAAATTTTCAACATTTTTGCTGATTTCCATGGTAACAGAGACTATTCCAAAATTTTTCATCACAGATGCCACATTGGTACATGGGAGGGAACATACAAAAAAAGTTTCAATGGATTTGACCTACCATTTTAAGTGAATAAATGCTACTTTTAAGAATTTCCCATAGGGTCTAATGGTAAATGTGTATCCAGTTTCCAAGGTAATGGCAGCCATTTTGGAATTTATAAATATGGTCAACACATCTTGGCATGCCAGGCAACATTCCCATAAAGTTTCATCAAGTTGGGTCTTATAATGAAAGATTGAATGGATTTGTAATTTTTATTTTTTTCACATTTTTGTTGTTTCCATGGTAACGGCAGCCATTTTATAGTTCCAAAGTTGCACTGCAACTCTAAAGTCAGTGGTCCTTGTTATGGTGAACTATCATTAAGATTGGTTCCATTGGCTCTGAGAAAACTGCCGGACAAAAGTAGGTGGAAGAAAAATAATAATAAGACTAGATTTGTAATTGCTAGCAATAACGGATGGCACCCTTCCCCTCATTGCCAGGTGAGCGGCAGCCATTTTGAAAATTCCAAAGTCGAAGAATGCATTTATAGATGTCTAGTAACATTTTTGCAAAGTTTCATTAAGTTTGAAGCATTTTGAAATTTTTGATATTTTTGCTGTTTCCATGGTTACGGCGGCCATTTTGAAAATTCCAACTTCAAAATGCAACTCCGCACATGTCAGTCACTATTCCTGTAAAGTTTCATCCAGTTTGCAGCACTTTATTTTTTTGGAAATTTTGAACATTTGTGCTGCAACCATGGTTACAATAGATAATTCCAAAATTCTAAAAGCGTACATCTCATTGCCACATGTCATGTTATATATCAATACAGTTTCATTTACTTTGGTGCAATACTCTCTGAGAAAATGCTGATTTTATGCATTTTTCCATAGGGTCAATGCAAAACTTGGCCCAGTTTCCATGACAACGGCGGCCATTTTGAACTATCCAAATATTGTCTTGACATCTTGGCATACTGGAGAACATTTTCATAAAGTTTCATTCAGTTGGATCTTATAACGAAAGAGTAAGAATTTTTGATATTTAAGCTGTTTCCGTGGTAACGGCAGCCATTTTGAAAATTCCAAAGTCAAACTGGAAATCAGCACATGCCAGTCAGCATTCCTGTGGAGTTTTTTCCAGTTTGGAACACTTTGATTTTTTTCGCATTTATGCTGTTTCCATGGAAACGGCGGCCATCTTTTACCATTCCATACCAAGGTGCACAACTTTACATGGGGGTCCTCCTTATAGTAAAGTTCCATCAACATTGGTCCATTGGATTCCGAGAAACACGACGGACAAAATGTGTGGAAGAAGAAAAAGAAAAATAAGAAAAAAAAGAAACGTAGAATAACAATATGTCACCCCAACTCCGTTGAGGGTGCCATAAATAGGGAAAAAGAAACAGAGGAAAAGCAATATGTCACCCGACATTGTCGATCGGGTGACATAACTACAAATTGTACACAAGAAACTAAAATTAAAAAATAATAAAAGTCCACCACCACAAACTTATTATCAAAACAACTTCTTGTCTTGGGACATATTCATACACGTGATGTGAAGTTGATATGATTGCTATGTTTATAAAAAAATACCCTTTTTCATTTTGTTTTTAATGAAATATAAAAGAAATCTGAAATCAAGTTTTCTCTCAGTATCACAGTCACTGAAATTTAGATATGGGTCATTTATCTCAATCCAATGGCACATAGACAGTTATTCCAGAATATCACTGTAAACCAATTGAAATGATGGTATGTTTATAAATGTCAGATGACTGGAAGACCACGAACATGTTGACGGCATAATTACGTGGATGGTATCATTACATTGTTCAGGTAACTTCATATGGACGTATACGCAAACAAGATAACAAGGCATTTTTTGTCCTTGCAAACAGAGCATTTTCTTAGAAAACCCAGAAAAACGCCTTCTATATATAAATAATTCTTGTAGAAGATTTATATATTTGAGGATTGTAACGTAGCAAATCAATTTCCTAGAAACTATACAGGTTGGTTCCTACGATCAACTTCATCCTGATGAATTGTACGTACTATAGGTGTGTTCAATGGTTCTGTATCTTCAGCCCCTTGTTGATGAATGGTACGTACTATATGTGTGTTCAGTGGTTCTGTATCTTCAGTCCCTTGTTGTGTTTGTCCCGGTTTTGTTGAACAACACCAAACATTTTTCTCGGTCTTTCTTGGCATTCGAAGTTTAAGTTTACAGAAGAAATTTTCCTGCCGATATGTACTACAATTGTTTTTGGGTGGGTATTTGATTCTTACAAATGTTCTGTCAGTTTCTATAAATTCAAGTGGGCCTCCTCTTTTCGAAGTTTTTTCTACAACTGTAACAAGATTTGGACTGAAGTACTGCCTACATGCCACCAAACTTTCAAAAGTGTTATTCGGATTAATTATTGAATATTCCGAAGGATAAATAATTACCAAACTCTTACTATCTTGTGCAAATTCTTGTACCTTCTGCCATATAACTGTAAATAAAGCAAACTAGTTTATTGATTGAATATTAATATGTTGTTTTAAGTGAAAAAATACTAAAGGAAAAATCATACATAAAGGCAACAGTAGTATACCGCTGTTCGAAATTCATAAATCGATTGAGAAAAAAACAAATCCAGGTTACAAACTAAATCTGAGGGAAACGTATCAAATATAAGAGAGCTACGACACAACAAAAACACAACATTAAAATGTAACACGCACAGAAACGAACTATAACATAACAATGGTAATTTTCCTGGCTTGGTTCAGGACATTTAAAAAAAAAATAGCTGGTTGAACCTGGTTTTGTAGCATGCCAAACCTCCCGCTTTTATGGCAATGTTAAATATAACGTTAAAATGACAACACTACATGACAGGACTACAATACAAATACATTTGGTAGTCTATGGGCGTTAGTAATTGTAGAAAAACAAAATTTTATTGATGAAAACAATTTTAAAAGCGACATTCTAGCACTACAAATGTCCAAAAGTCTGAAAAGACCAATCGTTGTCTTGATTTGCAGGACCAATAACTCGACGTTCTCAAAAAGTATGGCTTTGGTCCTAATTTTTTTTTTACATACAGACACAATATTTTTTTTTTAAAGTTTTCAGGTGAATAACAAGAAAAAGTAATCAGAAAAATTTATAAAACCAACTTATGGATACAACAATTAATATCTCAATGTTTGTATATGCATGTAATTAAAAGTTGGAGAAACGGGATGTCACCAAGAAATCTCCAGAACTTTCAGGGATTTTACTAAATCATGTATTTTTCAAATTCGCTATACATTGATTGCTATTTTACGAAATTTTCCGTTCATCTTATTAAATGATAATTCCTTTCCCAGGAGCCCGGTAGAGTTATATGAACAATCATCGCCAAAAAAGAACAAAAACGAAGGGCGTTCGTGCGTTGTCAATGAGACTAACAACATAGCGGCTCAATCGAGGAAATCAATCTCGTTATTAGAACCACGGATAATCTATAAGTTATTCATCAAAATTTTTCAACAATATAATTCGAAAAGGTTATAGTATGGGAACGAACCCTAAATGTGCATAATACATTTGATCTTACCAGTTCCACCAGTAATGCTTCCAGATATTTTGACATTATAGCCGTCTGATTGTAACTTTCGTTGAATTCCTTCAGCAAGTTGTAAATCCTCGTCTTCATGAAGGATAAAGACATGGTAACTATTTGCACCTAATTTAGATAAATATATTAATAAAGGACTGCAGCATAATCATAATGACAATTATACAACTCAAAATTATTTTTATACTAAACCGAAGCAAATTCAATAGATAAAACTATGAAAACACCAGATACTGTCAAATAAATTAGGAGCATCCACAAAATAAAATCAAAGATAATAGACAGGTTGTAAGGAACAATCTGATTGCCATAACAAAAATGTAATTTCAACCGTTTGAAGGAACTGAATTGGATTGAAATTAATTTCTTCTAGTTGTCTGCCCATAGACCGTTATTTGTATTCCCGCGCTTCTTGGGATATAACCATTCAGCACAACAGGGTCTACATCGAAACAGACGTGTTTCCCAGTGAAATATTTTTATCTTGCTTTGTCGACATGACATTATGTATCATAATGTGCAATTAAAACCAGTACATGGCACTTTCGTGTTGGTATTCAATTTGAACTTTAGTTTAGTTTTAGCAGTCTTATGTGTATAGAGCTAGGTAGTCTATGGGCATTAGTAATTGTAGAAGAACAAAGCATTGTGAAAACATTTTTAAAAGCGACATTCTAGCACTCAAATGTCCAAAAGTCTGAAAAGACCAATAGTTGTCTTAATGTCTTTTGACTTTTGTCTTAATTTTTCTCGAAAACTTCTCACCTATATTAAATTTGTATGAAAGTTACTCGACATGTTCTCGACATTTTGAATACCGTCTTTAAATTTCTTTACAAACTCTCGACGTTTAAATAATGTCTGGAAATTTCCCGACCGGTTATCGATATTCTTTTTTTTTGCTCAGTATGTCTTGCCATCTTCTGAGCATTTTGAATTGTGTCTTGAATTTACTTGTCAATTAAGGGTTTTTTGAATATACTGTTTTTCAAGTTACATTTATAACAACAAAAACAAAATATGGCATGTAATCATTTTTATAGATAAAAATGTTGGTATGTTAAATATTTTATAAATACAAATATGAGTATGAAAATATTAACAAATAAAAATGTGAGTTTTATTATATAAACGAATTAAATGGGGTTTATCAGTAAATACAAAAATTGATTTAAAAATATTAATAAATATGCGCTAAATGAACGATATAATTCAAACTGTAGACATATTTTGTATGCATACAATTTAATGTTAACATGCTAAATAAACAAGTATATATGTACTAAAATGTTTGTTTTTTATAATAAGTAATGTACAATTCTATCATGATTTTTTAGTTTATTTTAGCGAAATAGAAATTAGTATAAAACAGCACAAGAAAGTATTAAGACTGTCAGACACTGTCACAATCGGACGACTTTTATACTGTCGAGATGGAGTCTATACATATAAAGACATCTTTACGACCGCCAAGAATGTGTCAAGATTTGTTCAGATATCTTTAAGACTGTCAAGAATGTGTCAAGATATATTCAGATCACATTAAGAATGTCAAGAATATGTCAAGACTTACAAGAAAAATTTAAGACAGTCGAAAATTGGTCGAGATTGATCAGGACAATCTCCAGACTGTAAGGAAAGTGTTGAGAAAGTTTTAGACAATTTAATACTGTCAAGACATCTTTAGAGAAATCTCAAGTAATTACACAAATAGACAGATTAGAACCTTTTTTTAGAATTCGTCAAGAATTTAAAAAATAGAATTCAGACAAAAGGGAAACGTAAAAAAATAATCATCGAAATTAAAACAAAAGATGTTCTTTTCAGACTTCAGACTTTTCTAGTGTAGTATGGAGATATAAACTTTAATATGCCATCGTTGTCACAGGTAAGTCGTGACTAGCAAATTGACCAACATTTAATTTAGTTTGTAGATTGATAATTTGTCTGAAATAAAGCTTTCGTATGAAATAAATCTATCAGACCTTAACTGTACATATTTGGTACTCCCACCACCAAAATCTGATAAAATTACTGGTCAATAAAACCTTTATTGACTCTGGCAGCAGCAAGGTTAATCAAATGTTACATATTATATAAAACAGAGTTTTTGATAAAATAAGATTTACCTCGGTCCATTAAATGCCAGTAAGGTATCCGTGAAAGGATAAACAGCTTTATTCTAAAGTAAAACACCGCAGTGAAAACAAAAACCAGTGCCAATATAACAACACACGGCGCTACTATTCCCTTTATTTCCTCCGCTGTTATCAAAGCCATTTTCGTTATTTCCACACCTACAAATTACAAATACGAATTTCTTTTTTAACATTCAGGATCTTCTTAAATGAAATAAATAATATTTACAGATTTTATATTTGATTATTATATCAATTAAATGTGGTATTTTTTATTTTAACAACGTGGTATAGTAAGACAAGTACTTCTTTGCAACTTAAACATTGCATACCTTTTGTGAAACAAACCAACAACTTTTTTGTTGTTATATTTCAAAACATTTTGGTATGCTTGATATTTTGAATTGAAATAAACAGTAAGAAGCTACCAAGAGATAAATGAAATTATGCCCAAAAACTGACAAAGCAAGTTCAACAAAAAAAAAAAGGCGAAAAAAGAAAAAAAAGTCAATAAACATCACACAAGAAACCAATAACTGAGCAACACGTTTCCCGCCAAATATGGGGATACATAACGGATTTCCGGAAACCCAGAAGATCCAGCTCTAGAATGGATAAAAGGCCCTTCTTTTCATTACCATTTTCTACATAAGGCAGCAACCATTTGATTTTCTGGGGGGGGGGGGGGGGGGGGGGGGGGGGGGGGGCTATGGTTTTTTTTGGAAAAAAAAGTTTGTTTCCAGTTTTTGGAGAAAAAAATAATTTGTTTTTGATTCTGAGAAAAAAAAATTGTTTGTTTCACCCTCAGCTGCCACTATATGTAATGCTAAAATTGAAAGAAAAAAATTGTTTTCGACTTGTCGTGAAAAAAATAGATTGTTTTTCGCCGCAGGCGAAAAAAAAAATTTGTCCAGAAAAAAAAACCATAGCCCCCCCAGAAAATCAAATGGTTGCTGCCTAAGGAAATAAATGCCAGTACCAAGTCAGGAATATGACAAATATTTTCCATTTGTTTCATGTTTGCTGAAGAATTTTTCATATTCAATTTTCACTTTTTAACCCATGTTGTTGTTTATGGCGTATAGACAGCTATGACATAGGTGTTTTATAACAGTTAATTTGATTAGGAAGAACATAATACATCCTTTCCCACTTCAAACTCGTTGTGCAATAACTTCCTTGAAAGCAATCATCCTCCACAAAGGATTTCCTGATAGGAAACATTAGGGCTGAAATATAGTGTGAAAGCAAGAAATAGATGTTGTTTTTATATATTCATAACTTGCTTTTAATGGTACGAGGCATGATTAACCTGTGAAAAAGTTATTTTCGAGATTCTTTTTGTTGATCAGATATATACAAATTTGTGGGAAATCTAATGCTTTACAAAATTACAGTCTCCACCGACAGCGTGAATGCGCAAGTGCAACTATTTGAAAAAAAATATACAATTTTGGTTTTACTGTTTCAAAATTGATTTTGATATTGATTTTTCCCCATTAAAAGATGTTTTCACCTAACATGTTTTTGCTTAATAAAATTATGATTATAGAACAGATGTATACTACTGTTGCCTTTATTTACGGTTAGGAGGGATCCAAAAACCTTGGTGACAAAGTACACTATAAAACTTATATCAAAACTTTTATGAACTGATTCTAACATAACATAGAGAAAAAATATGTGTATTACTTACTTGCTTCTTTGAGATGGACAGTAAACGTTTTATCTCCCTTTCCATACGCCGAAGATACATAACAGGTAAAATTCTGTTTGAAATCTGTCTGTTCAATAGTTTTTATTACAAAAGTAGATTCTTCAATGGTATGTTTTGACCTAAGCAATACATTCAAATCAAGAAGATTCAAGTTAACATACAATAGGACTAAAATGTTATACAGAAGATTTACATATGCTAGTAGATTGGTAAACTTCTCAACTAAATTTTACCACAAACATATAATGTATTGTTGAAGTTTGTTTCCAACTGCAATGTTTTGATACAAGTGCTATTTTTACACTATATTTTTTACGGTTATGTTATTTGTGAAGAAAACAATTTTGAAATTTGTCCTTTAAATTTGTAAACACTCTTAATTAAGGTACTGATTTTATTATAAATCTTCTTTATATCTTTATTTAGTTTTCAGTAGAAATTTAAAAAGGAAGGGGTTAAGAATTGAAGTCTAATAAAAGTCTAACCCTAGTATATGTTCAATCGACTGCCCATGCCAGGGACCTCATCAAATGTTTGCTTATTTCACATGTTTCATATCTTATCTTTTTCGGCTATTTTGAGAATTTGACGTTTACGAGAATGCTACTATTTATGGACTCGAAGCCGTTTGAACTTTGACAATTACATTACAATTACATTACAGTTACATTACAATTACATTACAATTACATTACAATTGCAATTATATTACATTTTCATTAAAATTACATATGAACCATCTGGTATGGTTTTTTTTATATGCATGTTACTATGAGCGCATTTCTTTTTTAACACAAACGATGCAAACTGCTTAACGCGCACATGTTTTGATCATTTGTTTCTAACATACGTTTACGTAAACTTTGACAAATATGCACTCGTTAAAAATGCGTCTACAGTTTGTCGTTCATCGTTTGTTAGTACAAAAGCTACATTTGTTTCTAACTTCAACTTTGTATTTTAGTTAAAAAAAATAAGAAACATTTGAACAATCTGCAAAAAGACAAACAATGCAGTGAAACCTTCGTCCTAGTTCTTATCATATCGTATAAACGTAACAAAATATAAAAGAATAACTTGCTAAATCAAGCCAATAGTTTGGAGACTTTTGAAAAGGGACCCCTGCTTTATCAGTATAAGCAAAAAAAAAAAAAAACCGAAACATTGTTAGTAATAATCTTAACTATAGGCAACCCACTTTCAACATATGATATAGAAAAAAACGGTGTAAAGTCTTGAAAATTATTAACATGTTGGTTGAAGGAACTGCATTTAGTTATAACCGCGTAATAAGTCTGTTTACAAACAACATGTGCATGCATTATTTAAAGTTCAAACAGGGTCAGTAAACACTGATTAAACTATGTTTTTGTTTCTACTTTTGTAGCATTTAGCAAGCGATAACACACGCCACACAACGTTTACAAAATTTAGGTTAGAGAGAAATTCACTCTATATATTTCAATTTAACATTTAATCAATTATAGATGTACGTTTCAAAGGCATCTATAGTTTGAGTTTACCGAACACAAGATGTGTTGTATGCATGTCTTTATGAAAACCTAGTGCGTGATTTTTTCCACGTTAATACATTTTTGGTTAAGAAATTAGTGTTATTTGTGAACGTACAGCAGTAATAACACGAGGGGTGCCACATTTGGAGCAGGATCTGTTTATCCTTTCCGGAGCACTTGATATGACCCCAGATTTTGGTGGGGTTCGTGCTGCTTTTCGTAACCTTTAGTTTGCTATGTGGTCCGAGACCACAATTGTCGTCTCTTGATTTTCGTTGTTCTCAAATATAGTCCCTAGTGTTGACAGTGGATTACTTGTCATTAATTTTTATACCCCTTCCAAATTTATTTCTCCATGTTTAATGCCTCAAATTGCAAGAAGGGGGGGGGGGGGTAAAATTACACGGTAAAAAAATTTGGGTTCAGAATTTTAAAGGAAAGTAGTGATTTGGTCCAGCTGAAAAAGGTTGAAAATTAGCACTTCGGAAGCTGTCAAAAGATTTCAAGACGCCCTAAACATAAAAGTGTCCATATTTTGAGTTAGAGCCGATGAAGTTTTCTATAATTTTGATATGATTTGTCCCAAAAGTAGTACAACACAATGTAAAAATTTTATTGAGAAAGCGCAATTTTCATTTATCTTCTAAAAGAAATGCACTAAGAAATAATTGTGGTCTCGGACCATGTTGTGTATTGTATGCTATCATTTGTGTTTGTCTTTTTCCGTTTCAGCCATGGCGTTGTCAATTTATATCCGATATACGAGTTTGACTGTCCCTCTGATACTTTCGCCCCTCTTACATATGTGCAAAAATCAAAGTTCAAATAAATTAGATATAATAATACCTGTCTACATTTGTTACATTATATCTAGGAAATAATGTGCCATCATCTAACGTGTCATAATTTTCATCATACCATGATACATCATTAGCATCATCGGAATTGCACCCAAAATCACCAGTACAAGTAAAACTAACGGTTCCACCGACACGTCCATACTGAGTCTTAGGGCCATACGCTATAGGTTTTACTCTGTCTACACAAGCTATGTAAAAAAATAATATTTGTTACTTAAATATCAAATAAATTGATTGATTTTTTTTTTTAATATAATGACATATAATATGCACAGAGAACGAATTGGTTTAACAATTTCTGAAAAAGCATTATGATAGCAAACAACTTTTAATTCATATGTCTTAAATTATGCAATTAATGTTATTCACATTCACAAACAGTTCATCTGATCAGTATTATTTTTTAAAATCCCGGTGAATATGATCATGCACATCCTCATGCTTGAAGAACCAGGAAATTCAATATGTTTTTCATCGGATTTTCTATCTAAAAAAGAGTTCCTGAATTGCACATAGTTAACATATTCATATAATATGGAAAGGTGTAGCTATTGTATTTAAAATTTTTTTCATTTTGAAAAGAAAAAGATAACATCATTTTTTCCCTTAAAGTCATATGAAACGAGTGACTGGTGAAAAATAATGTTTATCAAATTCTTGAACCAATGCATTTATATATCATAAACTCAGTCTTGTGCAGGATTGCATCATTACTATACTATATATAAAAATATTAATTTTCGCGAACCATTTAGGTCACGGAAATTCCAAAATATGGCATCAGTAAGGAGAGTTGTACAAACAATGTAAATACACAGAACCCCATCCAAACTTGCTTTAGCTAATAGTATTCATCTTTTTCTATTTTATATGTACAAACAACATTCCATTTTTCTATAATTTCGATTAAAAAAATCCAAAATCTGAGTTAAAATAGGTCGAATGCCCCAAATAAACGTTGTCTGATTGGTTGAAGTACTGTAGCATCGATGATAAGCATAGAAAGCCTCGATGTAAAGCACACGCTTCACAGGAATAAGGAGAGTTTTACAAATAATGTGAATACACAGATCCTCCATCCTATTTATGTTTTGCTGAAAATGTTGCAGTGTTCATCATTTCTGTTTTGATTCTGCTACCAACATTCCATTTTTTCTATAATTCCGATTTAAAGATGTGGAAACCCGTAATAAAAATAGATGGCCTCAATGATTTTTAAAAGCAACGCAAAAAAATCCGTTAATGCGACCTTGAGTTCAACCGGGGTTATAAAAACCGATTCACAAAATAGATCTCCTTGCGCTCAAATGTAATTCTTAGTGAAGTATACGGGTAAATTCGTTTACGGAAATGTATCCACACTTTATCATTAATATATTACCAGGCTTTTTGCATATTCACGTTTTTTTATGCTCAACTTTAGTCAAATTCAATTCTATACATTTTTTTTTATGTAAAGCAATAAGAGTAAGAATATTATTTCGCGCCAATTTAACCAGCATCACCAGCACCATCAAAATTATTTACCGTTATCTTTGTGAAATTTCAGTTATATAGTTTATTAATTAGAGAAATTTTGGTAAGTATTACTTATTAATGTTAAGGTTCTACTGATGTGCTTCTCTAGACCTTTTTGACGGTCAGTTTTATCCCATTTATCTCAATATTATCCCCGATGACAAAAATGTCAACCCGACCTATTCGTGTCAAAAGTGAAAATCGATCTATTTGATGAACTAATTTCTTCATAAACTGTACATGCATTATTTCTGTATTATTTGATAACCAATCACATTCACGTTGCCTGTTTGCATGATAATGGGTTATGTATTAGTGGATTGCAAGGGCGATGCAACATGTGAGGTCTGCGCGATCACGTGACATTATTATTTGTAAACAAACATGCTCCCCGTGTAACACGTGTCTGAATTATCCTTTCAAAGTGTTATGAATCTTTCAATCACTATTTTAATTTATGATATATTTTTCTGTTTTTAGGTTTGCATATCAGTAGTCAAAGTGAATTAGACATAGTTCTGAGTATTGTGGTTTTTTTTTTTTAAATTAGAAGGTAAGTCTACATAACTTCAATAGTCATTATTTAACTCTGAGACTACTATAACACATTATAGAAGTCTCAGTTTAACTGAAGTCTAAAAAGATGACTCAACTTTCCCTCTTATTCTCCCTCTATTTTTGAAACCTGCATACCAAATGAAAGGGCATTTGATCGGATCAAAAACAAATCCTCCTGCCCCCTCCCCCAGAATATCAAATGGTCGACCCCTAAGTCTATATATAGGATTTTTTTCTGCGACAAGTGCCTCAAACCATGTATCAAGATTTTTGGATAAAGGACCACAATAGGTAAAAGTCCAATTTAATATTAAATGTTTTAAGTTCTTAGACTACATTCATTCTGTGTCAGAAACCTATTCTGTTTTGACTATTTGATCACAATTCAAATTCAGAGCTGTATCGGGCTTTAATGTTGTGTCCATACTTGCCCCAACTGTTCAGGGTTCGGCCTCTGCTGTAGTATCAAGCTGCGCCCTGTGGAGCATCTGGTTTATTTGAAGGGTAGATGTTCCCGACCTGTTTATTAGTGGAATTGTGAATCAGGCCATTACTCTTCTCAATTGTATTAATGCATACTTTTCATGTTGGGACAGTTTCCCTCATTTTTGAAGGCTGTATGGTTGCCTATAATTACTTTGTCATTTGAACATTTGTGGGTAGTTGTCTTATTGGCAATCTTATTACATATTTTAATTTTTATACGTATCCATCCTTCAGAAAAGTTGTTCCAAATGTAATGAATCCCCTCCAGGCTTGCCTTTATCTTCATTGGAACAATTTTTGGGATACGATTGCTTTCAAGCAATCTGTAGACTTATACTGGTGGCTCAGAGCATTGCCCTGGCGTCAATCGTTTTATTCTAAACATTAAGGAACATCTCAGATTCTTATGATTGGCTTTAAAAGGTAAAAACAAACAAAGGGATTGAACTTTAACAACTTTCCTATAATGTTCTTTTCATAATCTTCATGTTTGATAATTCCCTTGACTTATATGCGTGTTTTTAACAACACGGAAAATCAGAATTAAGCAGTATTTATATTTAGTGTTTTATAAATTTAGAAACAGTTAGAGGGAATTCCCAGTTTTGATAAAATGCGAGAGTTCTCTGAATTCCGATAAATCTATTTCTGTCATATAAGAACTGAAGTGGAGTTTTTCTTATAGTTAACCTTTATGAAGGTACCTTATGAGATTGTACTTCCATAAAGAAATAGAGAACTATCTAGATATAGGAAGATGTGGTGTGAGTGCCAATGAGACAACTCTCCATACAAATAACAATTTAAAAAGTAAACCATTATAGGTTAAAGTACGGCCTTCAACACGGAGCCTTGGCTCACACCGAACAACAAGCTATAAAGGGCCCCAAAATTACTAGTGTAAAACCATTCAAACGGGAAAACCAACGGTCTAATCTATATAAACAAAACGAAAAACATGTATATATTACATAAACAAACGACAACTACTGTACATCAGATTCCTGACTTAGGACAGGTGCAAACATTTGCAGCGGGATTAAACGTTTTAATGGATCCAAACCTTCTCCCTTTTTCTGAAACAATAGCATAACATCACAACAAAGAAAAACATACGATAAAATATCAATTGGCAGACTTAACTCAATCAAAAAACGTATGATTAATCTAGGTCGTTTAATAAACATTTAATATACGTTCTTGATCCAGGTTATTTTGGGAAATTATGCGCATGGGTATAGTTTTCTTGACTTCGAGGGGTTTTCAATTGAATGGTTGCTCTGGATTCCCCACTCAATTAATTAATTTTTAACTCATGGGATCTTTTCTATGTATGTCTGGTATTGAAGGTTATTATTGTTGCATAATTTTAAATCATATGCATCATTTAAATTAAAATAAATATAGTCCACATCGTAGAACACCCCTTCAGGCGAAATGGAGTCTTCCATTTTATTGTTTCGAGTTGTCTCCCTTGCGGAAGTAACTTCCGTGAATTCTGAATCAAAACAATACGTCGAGTATTAGCTCGTTCTGTCAATAAAGTGTATTATATTAAAAATGATCGCAATTTAAACCGATAAATGTGTACGGAAAGGAGTCATGATCACTGACCGAAAGGAAATTAAATATTTAAAGAGTTAGGAATTGGGTTCCTCCTAGAATTAAAGTAGGAAAATAGGGGTATCAGGTCCGTTCGCGCCCAATACACTTTCGCACCCTACATGTTCGCACCTCGCACGTTCGCACCCAAGGTCCGTTCGCACTCTACACGTTCGCGCCCAATTTTAATTCAAATTCCAGTTGAATAATTGGAAAATCATGATTTTTGTTTTAAATTGCTTTGGTGTAAATATGTATTTATAGTATGAGTAAAACATTGAAGATTTTAAATGAATAACACAAAAGATAATTGTTTTTAACAGCTTGGTCCCTTTGATCTGAAACAATGAAACAACAAAATATAGCAATATCCTATTATAACCAAAACATGATAAAATTTATTCAACACACAAAAAAAAAAACGTAGTCAGAATCTCACTTTATTTTGAATCAAGTCAATGGAACAAAGTTATAGAAATACACTGACCAAAACATGATTAATTAACAGTTATTTAACACAAAATAAAACGTTGACAGAATCCCACTTTATTTAGAAAGTATTATTATTTTTTTTAACAATACATATCCAAAACATGATGAAGATTCATTCAACACCAAAAAAAATGCTGTTTCACTTTATCAGTTTGAGACTATGACAACAATTATACTTATAAGAATACACTTGCCAAAACTTGATTTCAAAGTTATTAAACACAAAACCAATTAAAATTGGGCGCGAACATGTAGGGTGCGAACGGACTTTGGGTGCGAACATGTAGGGTGCGAAAGTGAAAGGGGGCAAACATGAGTGGGTGCGAACGTGAATGGGCGCGAACGGACCCGGATTCGAAAATAGGTGAGAAGATACGAAGTGAAATACCTTCTCTCACTCTGAGTCTCAGTGACTGCTGTGGAAAGTAAACTTGGAAATGATAGTACAAAAATTAAACACAATAGGCCTAATTGCATTGTTCATACACTTTTATCTGGGATTGGCTATTTTGTAACTATTTTACATGTGCAGTTAATTAGTTTTGAAAATAATATTATCCAGCTACATGTATACATGTACATGTGTCAACGAAACAACGGCAATCGTATCCCTCAGAGCAATCTGCTTTTTGATTTTTTTGGGGGGAGGGTTCCAAACCAGTTGTTTATAAGTTGCAAATCAGGCCATTACTTTTCTTAATTTAATTGTTGCTTACTTAACATGTCTAGACTGTTTTTTTCTCACTTTTTAAGGCTGTATGGTTGCCTATAATTACTTTGTTATTTTAACCTCTGGAAAGCTGTCTCATTGGAAATTATACCACATATATACAGATTTTTATATGGATTGTAGACCTGAAAAAGATTTTCAAAGTTGAATATGCTGCAAACTTCAAACAACCTACTACTTAATTACCATGCATGTCTATCATGAAACTTTTGATCAGAACTATATATAAGTGATTTCACCATTTCTTCATATGTGTACCACTATCAATCAACAGAACAAATGCAAATTATTTTTTTAATATTTGCATATGGTTTCCTTTAATTTCTCACATCTATTTTATTTGAATTTAGGGAAATAAGTATTATGTATATAAACAGACAAAACAAATCTCATGTCGATATATAACATGTACAACAATCAAACATCAACCCACACCAAACTGGCTGTAGTTGAAAAACATCAAAAGGGAAAATACAGTGAAATTTGGAGAATTTATATTATCACATGTACATGCATTTGAAATATATTTAAAATATTTTTTTCAAATTTTTTAGTTTTAGGTTCCACCTAGCTACCAAAGTAGAAAACTGGGATTTAAACGCTAGTCTATTAGAGGGATATTTCCAGTGGCGAATCCAGAAATTTTCATAAGTGGGGGTCCACTGACTGCCTAAGAGAGGGCCCACTCTGATCATGCTCCAGTGGTTCTCTAAATAATCAACCATTTTTTTTCCAGACAAGGGGGGGGGGCCTCTTAATTCGCCTTTGATTTCATTGGTTGTAATTTTTATTTTATCATGAATCAGATTTGAACACGACTTGGGGAATGAAGGTAAAGACCGAATGTCAGTTTTAGTCTTATATATGTACTTCAATTTTAGTCTTATATGTATTTATGTGTACATATATCACTGATTCAGTGGCGATGGTGAATAGCTCTATATAGACACTGACAAGTCTTAGATAACACTTTATAGTTTTGAATGTTTCTCCATCAGTTGACTAGACTAAAATTAGGTGGAGGTATGTTTTTATTTCCAACAGAGGGGCACTCATGTTCAACCTATATCAGTTTGTGCATGAAGCGATTGATAGTTGCCAGACACTGAATGATTATACCACAAATTTGTGAAAGTTTTAACCTATGCATATATACTTTAAATACGATAAAAAAAAAATCATGTCTTTTTCAGGACTTCTGATCCAACCATGTAGAATGGCATGTTATTGAGATATGGTTCTGGTTGATGGATGTTCATGAAGAACCTATAGTACAAAGTAAAGTATATCACTGGATTGAGCTCTCTGTCAAAGTGTATTATTAAAGTGCTTTGCTTTGAGCTTGGTTCATTGTTATGCAATTCATTCTTTGTGAAATAAAGATTTTACAGACAACTCTCATGTACAAGGATGTCTGCAAGTATTATCATTTCTATGTACAATGTAAGTAACAGGGAGATAAAAGCATTTTTTGTTTGTTTGAACCAAACATTATTTGTCCATTGACCAAATTTGTTTTGCTTTCACCAGCTTTGAAGGAGATATTATCAAAGAATTGATAGAAAACAGCACAGAAGCTTACTTTCTAGCTCATCAGGCCCAAGCATCATGTTAGACATTGTCATTACTAAAAACCAATAAATGTCTTCTAATCTTAGGATCAATTCAACATTTTAAAGTGTTTTACTAATGATACTGACAAGCCACCACAAAGATATACTGAGTGCCAATGAAAACGCAACACTTTTGTTTTTCAAAAAAGTCTGATAATTTTTATTTATTTTATATTAGAACTTTGTAAAGTTGGTTGAAAATGACTTTAAAGACAATTGTCGACAACTTTATGGTTGGGTGATTTTTGGAACAAATGCGAAGTAAGGGTTATTTTGAACGGACATAAACCGAGTTCACCGCTTTTCAACATACGCACCATTTTCACGATTTTGTCATTTAAAGCTAGGCTAATGTCATGAATTTTCCCGCCCTTATTGTAAGGAAACTGCAATAAACATCTGAGTAAATGCCAGGACTTTCTGACAACCAGCGACATGCAGTTTCGGGCATGATCCAATGAAGCCTTTCACAGCATACAATAACCCAAATCATCCACAAATTCAACAAAAATGGATCAGTTAATGATAAGCCACATCCCGGGGTTCAAAAAGCAAGAAACGCTCAGCAAAACCGATACATTTGGTCTTTAACATATCCGATATCGACTCGGATGGATGTCCAAAGGTCACATGAGTTCAATGGTGGTCACGGTAGATCCTATGGAGCAATTTCAGTAAAGCACCATTTGCGCAGAAATTCAACGGTAAAAGAGGACCACAGCCGACATCTAAACGGCCGTCTGGTGTAAACATCGAATTCTGTAGACCAAAAATCATTCATTATGTACCAAAAATCGTCAGTGGTGGTAACATAGACGTTTGGCACCCGCCTTGGCCAAAAGTTGTGCGTTTCGCCAGATTTAGGTCCGATAGAGCAAATTTTGCATCAGATTTGACATGGTTTAGAAGATGAAAACCACCACCAATATCATAAAGTCAGCTTGAGTTTGCTTTACAGGACAAGTGGAATAACATTCCTCGAGATAACATTAAACGTCCTGGATGATCAATTCCACGGCTCTGTCGAGATTGCGCTGCACAACGGGGTTGTAACATTTTTTTTAGGACTGTGATTTGATGATTCGACATTGGATGTTTCGTTTATCTATTGCGCCCGAAAGATGACAATGAAACATTTCTGTTTGATATCGATCTATTGTTAGAATTATTAATTTTCAAGAACAATTCATTTTGAAAGATTATGATTTCTAATATAAATTTTATTTTTGAAAAACCAAGTGTTGCGTTTTCATTGGCACTCAGTATATATAAATAGAACCATACAAATAGTTAGCAAATACAATTAAAAAAAGATGTGATATGATTGCCAATGAGACAATTCTCCACAACAGACCAAAATGACATAGAAATTAACAATAACAGGTCGCCGCACAACCTTCAACAATGAGCAAAGCTAATGCAGCATAGTCAGCTATAAAAGGTCTCGAAATGACAATGTGAAACAATTCAAAGGAGAAAAATAACAGGCTTATTTATGTACAAAAAATAAAGAAAAAACGAATATGTAACACACAAACAAACGACAACCACTGAATTACAGGCTCCTTATATCATGTTCTCAGATATCATCTCCCAATTTAAAATCAAAGCCTTAAAGGCTGTAAAAGCAATTGCTGTCATGTTAATGTTTGGGGACTTATATATAATAATTAAACCTGACATGAGTGTTGTCTAGTTAGAAGTAAGAAGGTTTTAACTTTATATAAATAAAAGACTTTAGCAGAAAGTCATTTTTAATATGTTTTATATTTCACAAGGAGAAAACACGTTTACCAGGCTAAAGTTGGGGTCAAATATACATGTGCTGAAACATAGAACTCAAAAAGAAATCATCATGGATTATCCCCTGGTAGTGTTTGTAACTGGGCAATAATTTCCTTTATTGATTTAATTTTAACAATTTTCATTATTAATTTATATTTAACCATTAACACAAATGATTAAGTTAAAACATTTCAACTTTCCAGACGCAAATGTTAAAAAACGGGAAAGAAATAAAATATCTTACAAGACATAAACATGTAAAGAATAAATGTATATTTCAGCTTAATAAAAATATTTTCATAATGGTACTTTGTCATCATTTTTAAAACTAAGTTCCAAACATTATTGCTCAGTTGATATACATGTATGTCCTTCTGATGCGGTACGAGCACAGGCACTTGTTTCTATCCAAAATAGTTTTATATGGATAGTCGACCTTCCTATTGATAGAAACAAGTGCATGTGGGTACGAGATAACTATAATTATCATGCAATCCCGAAAAGGGGGGTCATCACAGACAAACATGACATTAAATCGTTATCACTGAACTAGTATATGTATTGTTTAGGGCCAGTTGAAGGACGCCTCCGGGTGCGGGAATTTTTCGCTGCATTGAAGACCTGTTGGTGACCTTCTGCTGTTGTATGTTTTTCTATGGTCGGGTTGTTGTCTCTTTGACACATTCCCCATTTCCATTCTCAATTTTATTATACGAACAAGAACAAACAGCTCTACGTTGCTTTGACATTTATCAATTTTCAGGAAACATTGCGAAAAATGATCTTCAATATTTCGAAAACATGTGAAATAAAATTGCTAACACGGTGGACCGTCGAGTGTCAACAAACGTAGTAGACTTGTTCACTGAAAAGACGAGGATAATGGTTTCATCTGACATTTGTTATGCATACCCAGTTTTGATCATGATATTTAAAAAGACGTACTTTTTTTCAATCTATGTAACTAGAAAATTCCAAATTGAAATATCTCTTCATCTGGACCGACTTGGCATCTACTACGTTTGGACGGGTCCATTTCATTAGTAAGGTGATCGATAAATATTACGGAGTTTTGACAGAAAAGGAAAACGAACTTATTGTTATGTGTTTTCAACAAGGGTTTCGTTCCGCTAAATTATTTGCGCAAACAAAGTTTGTCTATTTTTAGATTACAGGTAATCATTTGACACTACGCATTAACCTGTGTAGTGATTTTGATTTTACGATAAATGTATGAATGAACGATAATTTTATGAATGAACAAGAGCACCTGACCTCTTAAAGAAACACAAATTAAACATATAAAACCGTATTTAATAGGAGATAATTCAGTTAAATTTTCAATACTAAATCAACAACTGAAATGAATCCATATTTTGTTGAAACATCGTACGAACGGCGGAAAACGGAATCGCAGTTATAAAAATGTACTTTTTTTCACTCGGACTTCTGTGTTATTTGATAGTCAAACGGTTGACCCTTTAAATACAAAAATACATCTACAAGAACATATTCTGAAACTTCTTAAATCCACTAACGTTTTTTTAAAGTTTCAAGCTATGTATTGCATTAGAAAACATACATAGGTGTTAAAGAATGACAGACCAGGAGCCTGTTTAACAAAATACTATGGCTTGATATGGGCGGAGTCTCTGATCTGGGTCACAAAGATGGCCATACGCGATAGCATAAAAGCAATTGCTTTAAAAATCACGAAAAATTGAACCTATTATGTGTTGCTCTCCTAGCTATAAAATGTATCCAAAATCAAAGATGTGGAACATACTCTATCATAATCATTTGGTAACTAATGCAATTAGTGTCTCTTCCATGCCTGTCTTGAACATAAAAACTAAACTAAATATAAAATAAACAATACTCCTAATGCTCCGGTTGGTTGTCATCGTGCAACACAGTTAATAACACATATAGGAAAATCATAGAACTACATTTATCATAAAACACTGTCAAACATCCAAACATACTATCCACACTCATCTGTGTCCACACTTGTTTTTTAGGCAAATATATCCTATAATCGACAATTTTTTCTCTATGTCTGATATGATTTAACAAATATGGCAGCTCATTAAATGCCGTGTTTTGACTCCGAAGTTAACCGATTGTCACCTTATAGAAATCAATCAACAAAAAAGCATAGATATTGAGATCCATGCATATTGCGATCACCGGATTTTTACGAGGAGGTTCACTTTGCAAACGGAAAATATGTCGGCGAATTGCTTCCTGGAAGCAAGCAATTAAAAATAGTAATCTTCTTCTATATGCAATCTAATTAAAAACCGATCTCTCATCGCTCCCGTTTTCTGATATGTCGCGTGGGAGATCTAACGAAACCCGCTTTGAGGTCACATGTGAGTGACCTTGTAGGTGTGTCATTTTCGACCAATGAAAATGAATCTTCGACGATCTTGAAAGTTTATTGTGGGGTAAAGGGATGTAACTCATTTTATTTACGAAGAAATCGTCAGTCCAAAAATTCATAAACTTTTTTGATTGGCTTATTGATAGCTCGTCAACTCATTTGCATATCATTATAAATTCATAACTTCTAGTTCACTCACATGTGACCTCAAAGCGGGTTTCGTTAATCTACCACGCGACATATCAGAAAACGGGAGCGATGAGAGATTGTTTTTTAAATAGATTGTTCTATATGTGGACAAATTAAAGATTTTTCTTCTTAAAAAAATATATATACATAAGTATAATAATGAAAACTATCCATTTTGTTATAAAAAACATATGCATCATATTTTTTAATTTGAGGTTTCATATGACTTTAAAAGGGATACTATTATCTTTTTTTTAAAACAGATGTAAGCAAAATCTGTCCTGCTTTTCAAAAGCTAGTGTGGATTTGAACTAAGGTATGCCATTGAAGAAAAATACTTTACCAAAATAATTGTTTCGTTTTATTTAGACATTTACGACCAATAAATCTTGTAGTTTCGTATTTACGGACTATTCATGCTATTATACTGTTGACCACAAATATATTTTTAAAAATATTCAAGTTAGTTAAGTTAGTCTGGAATACTGCATATAACGTCGATGGATTTTTTTAAGTATAATCAGTTTAATCGTCATATCTAATTGTACGTGAAAATTTAAACAACAACTAAAATCATGCGAATTTTAAAACAGCTTTTCTGTATTTTCACAAGATTGTTTATAGATATAAGATTTGCAAATGAGACATCTCTCCATTCAAGTCACAATTTCTTTAAGTAAACTATTATAGGCAGGGCCGTAACTAGCCTCTTTTAATAGTGAGGCAAAATATTTTCGCCGAGCGAAGCGAGGCGAAATATTTTGGGCGAGGGGTCTGGGGGCCACTCAAGGCCCCCAGTAGCTCTGAGAAAAATAACGCAAAATCGTGCATTCTGAGCGTTTCCCAGACTTTTTCTTGCATTGAAACGGCTGAATTAGTTTTTAGATATTTTTTTCGACAATCAGGTCCCAAAGCAAAAACAAATATTAATAGTAATTTTAGAACTTCCATTTGTTGTAATTTAAGACTTTTAGGTATTAGAGACAACATTAAAAGACTAATATGTAGGATAAAGCGAAAATTGTAATTCTCATAATTATTAATACCGTATCTGTCTGTCTGTTCTTGTCTTGTATTGTGATTAGACTTTGGTGATTTTTTCCTATGACTAGATTTGAATATAGTGACATTGCAGTATTATACTTTAAGTACTAGTACTGCTTAAGTCCACACTAGGGACCATCTTTACCTTGTTTTACGATCTTTTACGGTATTAATGATTCTTTAAAAGTATTGTTGAAGACCATCCGGCAACTATCAAGATGAAGAGCAGGAACACAAACTTTGACCATTGATCATTTGTATTTTTTCTATGCATTGACTGTATGTGCGATTATGTCCCCATACTCCTTTATTATCTGTTAAAGGGTCTCATCACGACTTAATGCAAGTTTAAACTTTCAATGTAAAAGGTCATATATGGCAATACCTTGTTTTTTTTTCTTCAAATTATTTGATACCGGGAAATATGTGACCTTACTTTAATTCAAACCATGTCAGCTATCTAGTTTTTTTTTTACAATAAAACAAACTGTTTTGTATTCTTTGATATCAATTTCAATTATTCATGCAGAAAGGACATTTTTTTTGTGTCCAAAATATATTTATCGAACAATTCTGGACATCGTTGGACATGTAACATTGCAAAACCACGTTTACAAATGAATATCATCGCTCAGACTATAGTCATAAAGGAGGACAATAAATGAACAAAAGACAAACCCGGAACACAGAAGTACAAACAATAGACCATCAACTCTGAAAACTAAAAGGAAAATAGAAACATGGATAACGAAAAAACATCCAGGGGATACACCAGGGAGTGAAGAGAATTTGCTTCTTGCAAGACACTTTCCGTGAAAACAATTTGAGTATGAAAACAACCTTTTGTTTCATTTTTTTTTTGAAATTTTTTACATGAGGCATTTGCCTCATTTGCCTCAATGTAGTTACGGTCCTGATAGGTCAAAGTACATATTGTTTGTACTAATCCATTCATTTACCCCATGTATAGTTTTTGGTCATATTGCTCCTCATATTTCTACGTATTTTTACAATCCCAGCTTTCAAACGTTTGTGGCCAAGCGTTCCAGATTAAGGCATCTATAAATAACTTTAAATGAGATTTTGTTAATGTTTTAAGGATCGTTTGTTATTTGGAGCTGAATGACTGAGAGTGAAGGCAAATCCTAACATTGAGAATGGAAATGGGGAATGTGTCAAAGAGACAACAACCCGACCATAGAGCAGACAATCCGTACTTTTTTATCCTTATTTTTTTGTGTCTATTTAATGAATAGAACCAAGTGAGGGTTCAACTGACTTTTATCACAGTATTTAGATTATTGATCAGCATGAACACTTCATTATGAGGGCTAGTATCTCAATACTATGATTATTTTGCAGTAATGGTTCAACAATATTTTTACATACCTGCAGAATCATCGTAAGGTTTCACGACATGGTAATTCATACATTCATAATATTTTATAGTGTGATTTTCAACGTTAAATTACAATCAAATAAATTTCTCAGTTTACTGAAATTTCCAATATGTGAACTACTTTTATCTTTAGACCTATTGGTAGGTTGACATATTCATCTCGCCAAAATCTGTCGAGATGGATTTCATTTTCTATGTCAATTTTAGGTTTTATGATACCGAAGTAAATAAACTCATCATAGATACCAGGACTAAATTTTGTATATACACCAGACGCGCGTATCGTCTACAAACGACTCATCAGACTCATCAGTCACGCTCAAATCCAAAAAAAAAAAAAAAAAAAAAAATGCTAAATAAAGTACGAAGTTGAAGAGCATTGAGGACCAAAATTCGAAGCCAAATACAGCTAAGGTAATCTATGCCTGAGGTAGAACCACTAGATCGAAGGATTTAAACATACTAGCCACTCATTATCAAAATAAGAAGTCAGACATTTTAGCTAGGAAACAAGGTTTAATCTACCATTTGTGTGTGCTGAAAATGCCTATACAAAAACAGGAATATAACAATTGATTTACCGTCGTTCCGTTGGTAAGAGTAGATTCCTTGATTTTATTTGATTGATATAATTCCTCTTTGTTTTAATTTACCTTGGAGGTCGATATTTGTTTTTTCCATGTTGTTTTAAGTTTTACACTTATGCATTTTTAATGTCCCTTGATATCTTCTGTCTCTTTGTTGTATATTTTGTCTGACATTTTAGTATCATTTGCTTAAAGATTCCTGTCTTTACATTCATTCTACGTAGGAAAATGACTATACCAAGTCAGGATTATAACAGTTGTCTTCCATTCGTTAAATGTGTTTGAGCTTTTGATGTACCATTTTATAAAAAAAACTTTCCGATTTGACTTTTCCTTTGAGTTTCTTTTTTTGTGTTCTTTTACTTGTTCATGTTGTAACTATACTTTAAGACTACTTACAGTATACTTCTATTTTGGTACTATGATTACCAATAATATTATTCTCACTGGAAAGTGCTGTACACCTGTAAATCCCTTCGTTACTCCAACCAATGTCTATTATCCGAAGGGTCTGGTTTTTATCTTGAAGTGAAGGCTGATTATCCGACATTCTGTTGACATGAAACCAAGGGAATAGTTGCCAATACAAACCATCCTTTTTCTTGAACTCCCAAATTATTCTATCATAATTTCGAGCGCAGCAATAAATCTTTTTATATCTTCCCACTCTTGCATAATCAAAATCAGCAATTCTGTCTTTTATAAAAATCTCAGACGCTGTAACAATTGCATCATTTTATCAGAAAATACACGTATTTATTGAAGTCTTTAAAAAACTTTGCAAAATTAATTTCCTAGCAAATAAGATTACATAGAAGTGTAGCTAAATAGATCTACCTAGTTTACTTTCAATGTTTAGAACTTACAATAAATATTCACTATCTTTTATAAATCTTTTCTAAAACAAAGGGTCATATTATGTTTGTGTGTGGGTGTAATACGGCTTTCTAATCGAATTTAAATTCAGTAATTTATAAATAGTAAATGGTCGCGGGAATGTTCAAGCATCGGTTTTATTTATATACCATCGATATACGAAAACCAATATTTGAGACAGCAACCAATGGCCACGTCCATATTACACGTAACTTGAGGTAAATTCAAACAGTTACAAAGCTTTGTAAACTTTTAAACCGATCAAAACCTGGCGGTTTCATATGTTCAGATGTTTTCAAGGCAGTAGTCGGTCAAATATAAGAAACAATACTAGTACTTGTATTTAAAAAAATACCTTACTGGCTTCTAAACGTTTAAAAAAAGTAAAATCAAAAAAATACTGAACTCCGAGGAAAATTCAATCGTAAAGTCCCTAATCAAAAGGCAAAATCAAATGAAAAGGGGTTGTACAAAATTCTCCTTTTCAGATCTCTCTCCACTAATAACTCTATATACACCTTACCTTTAATTTTTTTTACCCAAAATGTCAGAGATTGTTATATCATTGAAATGTATTCAGCATAGGGCGTTGCTCATTGATGGGTGACAACTGATGTATAGCTATCTATAAACATTCCACTAGTATGATAGTTCTGTTATAGTAATACTGACACAATTTGGTGAGTAACCTTATTTACAGATATAATTTGTTAATGCGACAATAATTGTTATCCAGCAGCAAACATCGTATAAACAAACATCATACAACATAACTGACAATAGAATTTGAACAGACATAACAACAAATCTGTCAAAAACAAATACTAAAAGCTGTTGTAGTTGACAGTAAATTTAACAAAGACAGACACAAAAACGTAGCAACGACAAACGTTACAGAATCATAAATCAAAAAATTCGAAAAGGATGCTTGGTATTTTAGTTAGCAGATATGATCATCATATAGAATAAGAAAATGTGTTATGATTGACTATGAGACAACTCATCACAAAAGGCCAACTGCAATATAAATTAATATTTATAATGCAGGCCACCGTATGGCCTTCAACGAAAAAGAAAACTCACACCGCATTGTCAGCTATTAGTGTCCCCAAAATGACAAATGTACAACAATTCAAGGATAACGGTCGGATTTAAGTACAAAATAATCACCGAAAACAAATATGACATACAGCAACAACGTCCAAGCTCCTAAATATATATGTATCTACAAAATAAAGATGGTTTCACAAAATTTTACTTGTTTTGCATTTTCATGTGTCAAATAATTGTTATGTTTAAAATAGAAAACAAATTATATTACATACATAAGCATATGATGTAAGCTACTCACTATTATGTGTTGTATTTCCCATCAAAACACATGACGAAAACACGTAATCAATTAAAACAAACAGCAATATGGTGTAAATCATCTTTGCCGCAGTATTCTTTCTTTTAGTGCATTTAGTATATATTTTATATAGAAGTGTGTCAATAACTATATTGTACACGTATCCGTGGTTAAATTCTAAATATAGTACAGTGGGTTTCAAATTTTTCTACTGTTATACATCAACGACTAGTCTACCTGTGTGCATTTAAACAAACTGTCAATTTGAAATGCATCGATAACTATATTTATCTTTCGGAAAGACACTTCAACGTACATTTATCAAAGGGGAATTCTATTCAAAATACCGTTCGAGAAGTATTACATTCACAAAAGCATATACATAGACATAATCTACATCATTATGCAAGTTATTTTATGAAAATTACAAATAAATATATACACTAGTATCTCAATTGTTTGTAAAAATTAAAAGGTCTTTCCTGTAAAAGTGATGTTTTCGTAATGTACTTTGTACGACCTTTCGTTTGATATACGACAAGCATACCTTCTGAAACTTTTCGCTTTTAACACTTAATGACCTCATCCGCCTACATTTTTGAGATCGGAATTATGATATATGTAACATAGAGTAGATAAGCTTTCATTTGATATGCGACAACGCCATGTTCTAGAAAGTTTGATTTTTGCACTTAATAACCCTATCCAACTAATTTTTGGAGGTCGGGAATTTGATATTTGTACACATCACGACCTTTCATTTAATATACAACAACCATATCTTAAAAGAAAAAATTATTTTTTGCACTCAATGACCCAATCCAACCCATTTTTTGGCGACGTCAATTTGAAATTTGAAATGTACGCTTTATGTTCTTTCGTTTGATATGCGACAGCCTTACCATCTGAGAAATTTGAATGTTTGCACTAAATGACCCAACCCGTCCCCCTGGGATGAAAAGGGGGTTTACAATTTTCATTTTTAAGTAGAGTTTATTAAGACCTTCAATTTGATATATCAGATGACCCCATTTGACAAAGTGCAAATAATGATGCAATATCAACTATTAAGGTAGCACAATACAAAGATTTTTTCACTCCCAATCAGACAACTTTAAACTGATGTAATTCAATTCATCCTTCTTAATATTTTATAAATGAGGTACCAAAAGAAAGAAGAATACATCATGATGAGATCTACCTATTGTCCAGATAAGGTCAAAATATCTTTAAAAACAACGAGGGGGGCCATGTCGAAAAAAAAGAGAGATAACTTCTACAGTGGATGATGAAATCATACACAGCCTCATCTGGTAATACTTCATGATGACATCTACCGATGGTCCATATTTGGTCTTGATAACTCCAATAGAAACGGGCATAGGCCATGTCCAAAAAGACCTGGAAGTAAAAAAAAAAAGAAAAAAGAAGAAAAAAAAAACATGAGAAAAACAATAGGGTCTTTCCTCGCGTAGAGGAAAGACCTTTAAAACAAAAGATCTGTATAAATAATAAAGATTTGTTTCAATATGATGAGTCTTTTGTAGACGAAACGCCCCTCTGTCGCAACTACAATTTTCAATCCTGATATCTCTAATGATATCAACATTCCTGTATGATTATTTTTCTATGGCAGCCATGGACTTAAGAGTGACAATTAAGAGAAGCATACGTTTATAAAGTTGAAGTTTTAAGTGGTATCTCAGTTTCTTTAAGGGGATATCCAAGAGTTTATTTCTGACGGTGAGAATTTTTCTCTTTAAGATAAATAGGCTTTTTTTTAACCTGCTTAAATCAAATAAGTAATAAAAATTATCTTCTTGTGCTACTTTTGAGTAAAACGAGGTCGAAATTTCAGATATTTGCTCAAAATTCGGATGCATAACTTTTTTGTTTTAAAAGATAAACACAAGCTGTTTTTGTTGAAATATTTATAAGTTCTCTGTTATATAAGTATTCTATAAATTTATGAAATATTTTGCTTCGAAATAACTAAAATTCATCAAATGTTCATGAATGTAGAAAAAAACGTCAATTTTGGCTGTATATTTATCAAATTAAAAAAAAAAAAATCTTTGACTTTTTCATGAAATTTGGTACAAATGATATTTTAAAAAAAGAGGGGTCGATGAACTCGTTTTCAATTTAAATCAGTTTGAATGATAAAAATCAGTCTTTTCACGATATGTCACAGTTTGACGTCGCTAAAATAGCATTTTGCGTTAGCAACGTCATTATCTCCCCTTGACTGTATCGTATGCCCTTAATACAGATTTCTGAATGACGATATTGGTTCTTATAATAAGACCTTGCATGTGTTACGAAGTAAGACTGATTTTGGTTCCGGTCTTTGCTTTTGAACTGTTTGTTTGAAGAAAATTGAAACCGCTAAATATCACAATGTGCATATTACAAATATGACTGTGCTATTTTCAACAGTGGTTTTAAAATTGTGTTGATTTTTTCCGGTAAAGAACATTGGCCGTACGGTGACCTATAGTTGTTAATTTCTGTTACATTTTGGTCTCTTGTTGACAGTTGTATTGGCAATCATACCACATCTTCTTTTTTATATTGGTACTTGACATAATGATTTTTAGCAATTGAAACGATTGAAAAAGTCAAATGGTGTCTTAGTTTTTTTTTTAATTTTTAAAATTACAGATATAAGGCTTTTTGTTTTAGGAAAAAAATGATTGTGAAAAATCGACTTCTGAAAATAAACAAAAATGCCTGGAATTATATGACAAACCATATGTTTGATTCAATGAGATTTTCCTGTCGTCATCAATGAATATATAAATAAAGGCAACAGTAGTATACCGGTGTTCAAATGTATAAATTGATTGAGAAAAAACAAATCCGGGTATATAAAAAAAGAATATCTTATGCAAGGGGTCCTTAAATTTAAGTCGAGTAAATATGTATACATATAAACATGTACAACCCAAAATAATCTTTCAAAACACTTTTACTTATATATTTACATCTGGTGATTGAATAAAAATAAACTTTCGATCTTTAGAAATCGTACAACATAAAACTTGTTGGCCTTTTCGTTGACTTTTTCATGATGGTGTTGGCAGTTCCTCCTCGACTTCCGGGATTTTAATGACCTATTGTATCTTCCGCCCCTTTTGATAATACTTAAGGTTTGAAGTACGATAAATGATATACATGTATATACAAATTATCTGTTTTAAATCGTTCTTTTGAATTTGGTGTGACCTTCAGTGATAGATATTTTAAAAGTTGTTGAAATACAATGAGTTGGAAATTTGAAACATTTAAAATCTTTATGGTTACAGTGTCACCTTTAGCTAAGTAGTAAATTTTTCTTTTAAGTAAAAATTAGTGGGGTTCCGAATTTAAAATACATTTCTATTCAAATCTACAACTAATACAAATTGCTATAACTACAGGACCGACAGACATCGTATCAAGTAACATGGATAATTTAAAAAGAAACAAAGACAAAATACTAAACACAGTCATAGTATATAATTTATACATTTACTTAACATGTCAAATAATACACAAAAATAAACATATAAAAAAAAATTGAAAATTTACCAATGCAGAAATATTCAATCCGCGCTACAAGTTAATACATTGGTTCCGTATTTTAAAGATTGATTGAAGAATGTTTCATTGTGGAAATCCCTGCAAATCCTCTCTCAGGACAATAGATTTAAACTTAAGTACAAATTTGTTTTGATCGAACACGTTGTCTAATTCTTTGTTAATATGGTAATTCATATTGACAATGCTCCAAATCCTATCAAACTTTACAATACTGTGAATCAATTTATTTCGTTCGTGGTTTTACCAAAGTTTGCGTACGTTCCTTTAGAAAGTGTGTATTTCGTTAAATATTGAAATCCCTGGTTCTCCTGTACCCAGGAAAACAATGATCAATGATAAATCCACAGTTTCTATGGTGGAGATAATTGAAGTGTATATGAAAGCTATTTCAAAGAAAATTAAAACAAATAAACAAATCGTGTTCGCTGAGAGTAAGAAATCAACCAAAATATGTATTAAACAAATTAAGTATGGAGCAAAAATTCAAAACCATAATTTTTTGTGGAATTATTTTTGAAAAGTGTTAAGAAATAACGGTGCGTTTAACTTGGTTTTATGGCTAGCCAAACCTTCGCGCTTTCTTAAAATGTTAAATCTACCGCTATAACGACATTATTACATGACGGATATACAGTACAAATAAATGCAAGAACACCAAATACAGAGAAATACATAAATATATAATATAATGGTACATTTTGACAAGTTAACCACAGAATAACAACGTATAACTAAATTTAGTTTAGGACAGTACAAAACAAAACCGCTTAATTTAATTAAGAACTGTGTGTTTGTAACATGAATAGATCAACGCCACAGAAAGTTACGTCACAGGTAAATTTATAAAAATTGAATAGAAATCAAGATTAGGTTTCTAACTATGTTATTTGATTATTTTTTATAACAATTACAAGAATATAAATATATAATTGTGTTAGTAAAAGTGCAAATAACTATGACGGCCTTTGTTTTGGGTTACAATAATTCATATTTTGTAAAGAACCGCACTGAATCTACCAGAAAATATACTGAAGATGATACTATCAAAATGCTGGACTTTTTGATCGACAATATAGAGTTTTGAGTATTGAGTTTGGAGGATATATATTTCAACAGACAGTCGGTATTCCAATTGATACTAATTGTGCACCCCAACTGTCCGATTTGTTTTTGTACTCGTATGAAGCAGAACTCATTCAAAACCTTCTTAACGACAACAAAAAGAAAAAGCACCACGCGAAATTCTTTAATTTTACTTTTCGATATATTGATGATGTCCTATCACTGAATAACCAATATTTCAGCCAAAACTCACATCTCATATATCCCAGTGAACTTGAAATTAAGGATACTACTGATACTAGGAGGACTGCTTCATACCTTGATCTTTTTCTCAATATTGACACGGATGGATGAATTCACACTAAAATCTACGACAAACGGGACGATTTCAACTTCCCTATTATTAATTTCCCATTTCTTAGCAGTAACATACTCTCTGTCCCTTCGTATGGTGTTTACATATCTCAGCTGATACGTTAGTTAAGCTCGTGCATGTTCACACTATACGGACTTCATTTACAGGAGTGTGTTCCGTACGCAGAAACGTCTACAAAGTTATGAGGAGGAACGATTAAAAATGACACTCCGTAAATTTTATGGACACTATCACGAATTGGTTTGTTTAATACGATGTGTCTCTATCTAAACTAAATAAGGACATTTTTACCACGTCTTAGATTGTTGGATACCATTATAAGTACCGAACGTGACCTATTCCTGAAGTAGACTGTTTTGCTGAGTGTGATTTCACATTACTATAAGACGTGTCAGTGTACTTTGCTATCCACAATTAATGTATTTAGTTATGATGCTGTATTTGTAATCCTGATCGGATATTGTTAAATGTGTTGTTGTTCGTAGTTGTGGTTCTAATTTTTTTATATTCAATTAGTATGTAAAAGTAAAGATAATTAATCACCCAGTTCATTTATAAGATTTTAGTTTGGGGCAACTTAACGTATACGATTCATTTGTTTTATAGTTTTATTTATAAAATCAATAGCTAGATAATACAATTAATTGTCTAGTTGCAAACACAATTCTATATTAATTAAATTGTAATTGTTGTATTATAATTTCAATGCCATAATTACAAACCTGATTTTGAACAATATTAAACAATCCGAAAATTATCGTGACGTCACTGTTACCTTTGACTTCATTTTGTAGCATAGCGTTATTCTGTGGGTGACAATGCAAGGTTATTTTGTACTTTTTTATGTGCTTTCGTTTTTTTTGTTTTACGTGTTTGTTTTTATTCTGTGGTAAGTTACCACTTCGAAGTTGACATGAACATCAGTTATATGGTCGTTTTAAAAATCTACTGTTTGCAAAAGTAAGAATTATTCTAAATACTAAGGATTTTCTTATCCCAGGCATAGATAACCTAAGCCGTATTTTGGCATCACTTTTTAGAATTTTGGGTCGCCAATGATCTTCAACTTTGTACTTGTTTGGCTTTCTTTACTATTTTGATCAGAGCGTCACTGGTGAGTCTTATATAGACAAAAAGCACGCATGTTGTATTAAATTATAAGCCAGGTACCTTTAATAATTATTATGTCCAAATGTCCTATTGTTATGTTTATTTGTGTATTTCTTTGTCTTGAATATTCTTGCATTTATTTGTAATGTAGTCCTGTCTTGTAATGTTGTCATTTTAATGTTATATTAAACATTGCCATAAAAGCGGGCGGTTTGTCTAGCCGCAAAACCCGATTCAGCCCACCATTTGTTTTCTTAAAATGTCCTGTACCAAGTCAGGAAAATGGCCATGTTATATTATAGTTCGTTTCTGTGTGTGTTACATTTTAGTGTTGCATGTCTATTGTGTCGTAGTTTTACTCTTATATTTGATGTCTTTCCCTCAGTTTTAGTTTGTAACCCTTTTTTTTCTCAATCGATTTATGAATTTCGAACAGTGGTAAACTACTGTTGTCTTTATTTGTCCTCCAAATCAAACTGTGTAAAACAAATAAATGGTAGTTTTTTTTATTGTTCCGTTTTACTTACAAAATTGGATGTGCAACCCCAACAAACACCAATTGGTGGCATTCGGTTATTTATTGGTCGAGTTATTGTCTCTTTGACGCATTCCAAATTTCCATTCTTGATTTTATGATAGGATAATATGACAATAATTTGGATCTAGTTGCCAACCTGTGTAAAGATTCTTTTTAGACATACGACAAAAATTACACAAACAAAACATTTGAAACAAACATACATACAAATAATTCTTACAAATACGCCAAGGTTAGACATTTCTGTATGAATGTTAATTAAATGTTTATCAAAATGTGGTAAACAGTATTATTCGATACAACGATTCTCTGTTTAAAATCAAGTATGTTCATTTCTGCAAAAAGGAAACAAATATTCTAAGCTGTAAACTTGATTTCCCTTCAATATGACTACACTTGTATTTCTAAAGTATTTAAAGATTGCAATTCATAGCCTACTAACATGAGTTTCTGAGAAAGTATGTGTACTAAATGCTACTTTAGTCTTAGATGAATAATATTTTCAAAAGTTGTAATGGATTTTAACTAGCTGTCAGTAACTTCAAGTATTTATATCTGTGCTAAGTGTTCTAGTTGTTGTTTTGGAGATGTATAAAATCCCTGCCGCGACCAGTCTTTGTTTTGTGACATATCCTTCTGCTTTGTGTCGATCTGACAAATTAATATAACAATAGGAAGATGTGGTATGATTGTCAATCAAACATCTCTCCGCAAGGGAGTAAATAACACATATTAAGCGCTTTACAACACATTTTTATAGTTTGTTCTGAAGTTGCTCTGTTTCACCATTGTCCAATGTTAAGGGGTGCTACCTTCAACTAGTTTAACTTCCCCCTGCCCCATTCTGTACGTTCCTGTCCCAAGTCAGGAGCCTGAGATTAAGTGGCTGACGTTTTCATTAGCTATTTTGTAAAATAAATCAGGCCGATAATTTTCTCGTTTGAATTATTTTACATTTGTCATTTTATATGTCTATGCGATACGGTGAGATAAGTTTTTAACTTCTATATCATTTTGTTGGGGAGAATTGTCTCCTTGATAATCGTACCACATTTTTTACATATACATAACAATGTTAACCGGTCGTCGTAGTCTGTCATTGTCTATGTTATTAAAGCTTTATTATAAGCTTTATATTCCCAATGCACATCCCTTATGGTATGAAGTTCGCGTCTGGAAGATATTCGTTGTCAACATTTTCATTCAATTTATACGAACTGACTATCTGTTTGGTAGAGTTTGCTTTTCCTTTTTCGTAGTTCCATGGTTAAAATTCCCTTTAAGTCAGGAATGTGGCCATTGTTATATTATTGTTTGTTTCTGTGTGTGTTACATTTTAACGTTGCGTCGTTTGTTTTCTCTTATTTTTGAGTGTAATTTCACATTGCGATAAGACGTGTCACGGTACTTGTCTATCCCAAATTCATGTATTTGGTTTTGATGTTATATTTGTTATTCTCATGGGATTTTGGTCCGTTTCTGTGTGTGTTACATTTTAGTGTTGTGTGGTTGTTCTCCTCTTGTATTTAATGCGTTTGCCTCGGTTTTAGTTTGTTACCCCGATTTTGTTTTTTGTCCATGGATTTCTGAGTTTTTAACAGCGGTATACTACTGTTGCCTTTATTTAAGTTATCAACGCTAATAGAATTAAAATTTGTTCATCTTTATATGTTATATCAAATGATTAAAACTTTATCTCCGTTAGGCACGATTGTTCTTGTCTTAACAGCATTTTCATAGTGAATATGTTTATTTCAATCTTCATCCTATAACTGAAGATAATCTGTCAATTACATTTTTGTCTGAAGAATGATCGAGAGGTAAAGAAGGTCATCTGACATGATTCATTGAACCATTTTCGAATGTCATGATTAAATGATTAATGTTAAAAAAAATCATCAAATATACTAGGCTAATAGATCTGTACGACAGACACGTTTTCTCTCTCCAAAACACTCATCAGTGAAGAACGAATCAAAAAAGGTAAAATAACAAATAAAGAACGAAACTTAAGAGCATTGAGGACCAAACATCCCGAATGACTTTTTCAAAAATATACTGTTAATACTCAAACCAATCATACCAATTGCGACACACACCAAAAATTGAAGACAAGTGTTACATAATTTTGATATTGACGACCTCAAGTCTAAACTTCCAGAAGCCATTTTTTTTTCTCAAACCCTAAAAAAATTTAAAATGTATTTTCGGAACCTCCCCCTTTTGAACAAGAGTGCACACGCTGAAATGTTTCGCCTTCTTTACTAATTATTGATATTATGTTGATAGTTCTTAATATAAAGCTTTATTACAACTGTCACATAAACTGAACATTAACCAAAAAAAACCAACTAAACATTGGCCAATGAACCCCATAAAAATGAGGTCAAGGTCAGATGAACCAAGCCAGGCAGACATGTACAGATAACAATTCTTCCATACAACAAATATAGTTGACCTGTTGCTTATAGTTTAAGAAAAACAGACCAAAACACAAAAACTTAACACTGAGCAATGAACCGTGAAAATGAGGTCAAGGTCAAATAAAACCTGCGCGACTGACATATAGATCATAAAATATTTCCATACACCAAATACAGTTGATCTATTGCATATAGTAAAAAAGACCAAAACTCAAAAACTTGACTTTGATCACTGAACCATGAAAATGAGGTCAAGGTCATATGACACATGTCAGCTAGACATGTACAACTAACAATCATTCCATACACCAAATATAGTAGACCTATTGCATACAGTATAAGAAAAACAGACCAAAACATAAAAACTTAACTATAACCACTGAACCATGAAAATGAGGTCAAGGTCAGATGAGACCTGCCATTTGGACATGTACACCTTATAGTCCTTCCAAACACCGAATATACTAGACCTATTGGTTATAGTATCTGAGATATGAACTTGAACACCAAAACTTAACTTGTTCACTGATTCACGAAATGAGGTCGAGGTCAAGTGAAAACTGTCTGACGGGAACGAGGACCTTGCAAGGTGCGCACATACCAAATATAGCTAACCTATTACTTATAATAAGACAGAATTCAACATTACAAACAATCTTAACTTTTTTTTCAAGTAGTCACTGAACCATGAAAATGAGTCCAGGAACATTGGACATGTGACTGACGGAAACTTCGTAACATAAGGCATGCATATACAAAGTATGAAGCATCCAGGTCTCCCAGCTTCTAAAATATAAAGCTTTTAAGAAGTTGGCTAACGCCACCGCCGTAGCCGCCGTCGCCGCCGGATTATTTTCTCTATGTCGAGCTTTCTGCGACAAAAGTCGCAGGCTCGACAAAAACTGTTAAAATGTTTGCAATATCAGCGGGAGGTTTGGCTAGCCACAAAACCAGGTTCAACCCACCATTTGTTGTTTAAATGTCCTGTACCAAGTCAGGAAAACGGCTATTGTTATCTTATAGTTCGTTTCTGTGTTTGTTGCATTTTAGTGTTGTGTTTCTGATGTGTTTTTGTTCTCCTCTTACACTTGATGTGTTTCCGTCAGTATTAGTTTGTAACTCGGATTTGTTTTTTCTCAATCGATTTATGCATTTCGAATGTGGTACACTACTGTTGTCTATATCTATGTATGTTGGCGTTTGTTTTTGTAGAAGCTCATTGAATCTATTATTTCGTTGTTCCCCCTTATAGTTAGTATTTCACTCGGTTTTGGTATGTGACCCGGATTGTTTTTTGCTTAATTGAATTGTCACTATTAAGCAGCGTTATACTACTGTTGCGTTTTTTCAGAGAGTTTTTCAGACTACGTTACTATTTCGAAATCACAGATAGTCAGCTTATTTTATCTGCATCACATGTTCTCTTTACAAATGTTGTCTCCGCCTATATAAAACTTTTAAGAACATGTTTAAATATTCGGTACGACATAAGTTTATTAATTTGATATGTCAACAGCATCAGATACCTGATCATTCTTAAACTTGTTGTCGCTATTCTGAAGACTTAATTTAAAGCTCTGTAATAAAGTGAGTTTTTCGAAAGGTACCTGAATGAATTTTTTTAGAATACACTATGCCCACTGATTATCGAATCGAATTTATGTGCACTTTTTGCTACCTTTTCAAATACTACTTCTGGTGGTCTATGTTTGCATTACAAGAGATTTGTTCGTATTTTGAATGAAATGAAAAGATTAGATTTTTAAAGGTATCGGTTCACACAAAAGGGGAAAGGGCAAATTCAAAGATGTTTTACAAAACGTGTTATGTTAAGATTAACAGAATATAGCTAAATGTTTGGGCGGTACAGTGTATCTATTATTCAAAACAAAAGCCAAGAAACCAAAACTTTGTCACAATTGTCATGTTAGAACAATACGATGTCGTTTGACGGTTTTGATAAAAATTATCAAACCAGTAGATCTTCAAATGATACCATCCTTGCTTCATCATTTTTCCTATATTTAAAAAGTTGTATTTTATCCCTCATGCTGTATTGATATCAAAGGTGGCCTTGTAAGAATCTGTGGTCACATTTCTAAAAAGTTATGCCAACAGAATATATGTAGGGAAGTGTGGTTTCAGAGTATACTATTATTTCTTGATATAAAAAAAACCCACAGAACGATCAATAGCGTAGATGGATGACAAACTTTAGCCCAGGCTTAGGAGATGACAATAGATCCCAAATTGCACTTTGGACAAGGCGTTTCATATGTTCATCATGTTCATATAAAATGTACTTTGGTCACCATTTTACAACCAATAAATTTACAAAACTACAAAAAGAAGCATTCAACGTTCAATTCTTAACAATATGCTATATAGCGTGCTTTAAAACATACCGAGTTCACGATTTTAAATATATCAACAAATGTCTGCAATCAATATCAAGTTTTCTTCATAAAAAAAGCGCCAACTTAATTCGATCAGTCGAGCTTTATGATTAACACAAGCCTCATATGAAAAGTTTTTATTTACTATTTTATGACAATCTATTGTTTTTAATTCTTATTTTGATTAATTTGCTTAATACAAGTGTTTTTACAGTGTATTCGTCACCTAAAAAAATATTGACTATCTGGCTACATGTTTATTAGTTTATAAAACTAATGAAAGACTCACATGCTGACATTGGATACTCCAATAGTCATTTTTAAGGTGAACTATAAACAAATATACTAAAAAAACCAAGTAAACTCTGTATATGCTGAAGAGACACCATTCACATTTGACGGATGTTCCTAATGTATTTGCAAACTCCATAAAAACTATACAACTTGGTTTCTTTAATCTGACCATACTTCTGCAGATGATTCTTGTTCGCTATTTGATAAATTATGCTGTTCATTAAGTAATTCTGTATCTTCAGCACCTCGTTGTGTTTGAATGTTATTTTTTGTACAACACACATTTTTTCCTGTCCTTCTAGCCATCCGAAGTTTAAGTTTACAGTAAAAATTTTCCTGCCGATATGTACTACAATTTTGATTAGGTGGATATTTGATTCTCACTAATGTTTTGTCAGAGTCTATAACCTCCACTTTGTCTCCGGTTCTCCCAGCTTCTTCAACAATTGTTACGAGATTCGGACTGTAGTACTGTCTGACACCCATAAAACTTTGGAAGTTGTTATTCTGACTACTTTCTGAATATTCCGAGGGGTAAATGATAACCAAACTCTTACTATCTTGTGCAAAATCTTGTGCTTTCTGCATCAGATCTGTTACAAAAAGCAAAACTATATTAGCAATTCAGATTTATCTAAACAAGTATACATTGTCTTAGTTGTATTTAGCACTAATTTTCGAAATTTTCGGTTATTAATGCTCTTCACATTTGTTATATTTGATATTTCGTTGAAACGGTTTGGATCCAAATGTCACTGGTAAGTCTTGTGAAGTCGAAACATGCTTTTGGTATACCAAATGGTAATCCTGGTGTCTTTGATTAGATTTTAGATCTAGTCGATACCAATGCTGGCGAAATTTTCATCCATGAGGTTTTCTACAGAAGGAAATGCTTGTACCAAGTCAGGAATATGACAGTTATTATCCATTCGTTTTGTGTGTTTGGTGTGTTTGAGCTTTTGATTTAGCCTTCACATTTGTTATATTTGATATTTCGTTGAAACGGTTTGGATCCAAATGTCACTGGTAAGTCTTGTGAAGTCGAAAAGAGGGACGAAAGATACCAAAGGGACAGTCAAACTCATAAATCTAAAACAAACTGACAACGCCATGGCTAAAAATGAAAAAGACAAACAGAAAAACAATAGTACACATGACACAACATAGAAAACTAAAGAATAAACAACACGAACCCCACCAAAAACTAGGGTGATCTCAGGTGCTCCGGAAGGGTAAGCAGATCCTGCTCCACATGCGGCACCCGTCGTGTTGCTTATGTGATAACAAATCCGGTAAATAGTCTAATTCGGTAGGTCACATTCAGGAAAGGGAAGGGGATTGTAGTTACGACGTAAGGAAAATATCCGATATCATTTGTGATACGGTTATTCCATAACGGTCAACCAACTCGTGATGGCGTCCGTAAAATTTACGAAGGGATGATTTCAACTTCACCATTTGGAACTCTTGGTTTAATAGCTTCCTTGTGAGCAGCAACCCTCTATCAAGAAAATCATGATAGGAAATGCAAGCACGGGAATATCGTATCAATTGGGAGATATATACCCCGTATGCAGGTGCTGCTGGAATGTTGCTACTTAGAAATGGAAAGTTCACAATTGGAAAGCTGAAATCATCTCTTTTGTCGTAAAGTTTTGTTTTCAACCGACCCTCATTGTCAATTTCTAGATGTAAGTCAAGATATGAGGCCGACTTAACTGTATCTGTAGTATCCTTTATCTCTAGCTCGATTGGATAGATGCGTTCCACATAGTCACCAAATTTTGAATTATTTAGTGAAAGAACATCATCTATATAGCGAAACGTAGAGTTAAAGGATAGTGCTAACTTCTTATCTTTCTTCCTAAGAAGTTCCTGCATGAAGTCAGCCTCATAATAATAAAGAAACAAGTCGGCAAGTAGAGGGGCACAGTTTGTTCCCATTGGAATGCCGACAGTCTGTTGAAAAACACGTCCTCCGAACGTAACAAATATGTTGTCAATCAAGAAATCATGCTTTTGGCATACCAAATGGTAATCCTGGTGTCTTTGGTTAGATTTTAGAGCTAGTCGATACCAATGCTGGTTCCATCTTGAATTTTCCTCCGCGTTCAGTTTTTGTTTGTTTGTTATTTTACTCTTTCTAACTAAGCCAGTAGTCGACAATTTTGTTCTGACTTGTAAATATGATTGATATTTTTATCTGTTAACTTACACAATATTTTATGTTAGTTTTACATTATTTTTCGTCTGTATCATTTTGTACATTAAAATGCAAAAAACATTTTGAATATGTCATATATATAAATTTCTTTAACATTATATATAAAAAAAGAGTATCAAAACGATACAAAAAATACACGAATCAAAGATAACGGATCTTACCAGTTCCACCTGTAATACTTCCAGATATTTTGACCGTATAATAGTCTGATTGAAGTCTTTGTTGAATTCTTCTTGCTAGCTTTGTATCCTCGTCTTCGTGGAGGATAAACACATGGTATTGTCTATCACCTAATTTCAAGCATATAGAATAATGACTTTACTATATGATTATTACATTATTCTCTATGTTTTCGTATTTTTAACTGAGAAAATTTCTATAGAATTAAATAAAGACAACAGTAGTTTATCATATATCGATTAAATCCGGTCTAAAAACTCAAGGAAACACGTTAACTATAACAGAAAAACAACGAAACATCAGAAACACCGAAGTGCAACAAAATAAAAACAGCAATGCAACATACCTATTATAAACAAATTATTAGATAACAACTGTCACATTCTTGACTTGGTACAGGACATTTTAATAAAAAAAAAGGTGGGTTGAACATGGTTTTGTGGCAATCCAACATTTGCGCCTGATGGCAATGTTAGTTCGTGTCTGTGTGTGTTACATTTTAATGTTGTGTCGTTGTTCTCTCTTATATTTAATGCGTTTCCCTCAGGGTTTTTTTCTATCGATTTATGAGTTTCGAACAGCGGTATACTACTGTTGCCTTTATTTAAATATACCGCTAGAATTACTTGACAGGAATACAGTACAAATAAATGCAAGAACTCTCAGAATAGAGAAATACATAAATAAATAATGTGATAGTCCATTTTGACATATTAACTACAGAATAACAACGAATACCTAAAATTAATTACGGGCAGTACACAAAACATCATAATAGAATTACGAATTATGTGTTATACGAATGTATCAACGCCACAAAATAAGTAATTGTGCAACTAACTGCAACATCTAACTATGTCGTAGTTAAATCATGTGTACATAGTTGCTTTAAACTAAAATTAAATTGTCTTTATAATATGGAAATAGAATCCAGAGAAACAACAATAAAAAGAAAAAGAAATTAAAAGAACTAATGAAAAATTCTTTCTAGAATATAGTAGCTGTGATAAGCCTTACAACTTGTGTTTTTTTAAGTTGTTATTGTCTATAAATATGATTATGACAAGTATTAAAATGTTATAATGATTGATGTCAATTAATCTTGGTTTAACTGTCTTTTACATCATGCTTCAGCATTGCGTAGCAAATTGAATAATCTGTATAAAAAGATGGAAACTTACCTTTGTCTATCAAATGCCAATAAGGTATACGTGAAAGAATAAACAGCTTTATTCTCAAATAAAACACAGCAATGAAAATAATTGCGACTGTTAAAATAATAACCGAGGGTACCACTATTGCCGTTACTTCTTCTGCTGTAATCCATGTTATGTTGGTTATTTGGATCCCTAAAATATAAAGTAAATGTATTTTTTTCTTAAAATTCTTGCCAATGAATTTGAGTATAAAATGAGCATGTAGAATTGTCTTCCTATATGTAATTTGCTATATGATGTACATAAATGTTAAGAAGCACACATGGAAATGGAATGTGCTTAGTCTTGTTGACCTTAACACTGCTCAAATGCGGTAAATAAAGGCAACAGTAGTATACCGCTGTTCACAACTCATAAATCCATGGACAAAAAACAAAATCGGGGTAACAAACTAAAACTGAGGGAAACGCATTAAATTTAAAAGGAGAACAACGACACAACATTAAAATGTAACACACACAGAAACGGACTAAGTAATTACTAATTGCATAGTTATTGTCGGATGGGAAGTTGTACTACAATATATATAGCCACCTTTTTTACATCTTGGACATCTTTTACAGCAAAAAATCCAATTACTGTTTTGTGAGGTAAGAAATATGTGCAATATTACGTATAAAAGCTTAATGAGAGTACCATTTTGCTATGTTTTATAAGAAGTTACAACGTGAGGGAAACACATCAACTATAAAAGAAAAACAAAGGGACAACAGGAACACTGAAGTGCAACAAAAACAAACGTCAACACACATAGAAACGAATTAATTGATAACAATATCAATTCTCTACACCTGATTATTGGCAGGAAGAGAAAGTTTGAAATGAAAATATTTTGTTCGTGTTTGAATTGATTGACTATCTATTAACAAAACCATATCATATATTAACAGTAATACATTGAGAACTAAGATATCCATATCACGTAATGCACCAAAGATCTATTCAACTTTGTACTTGTTTGACTTTATAACTATTTTTATCGAAGCGTCACTGATGAGATTTATGCAGACGAAACGCGCGTCTGGCGTATTATATTATAATCCTTGTACCTTTGATAACTAGTATGCCCAATAAGAACAAACAACATCCTGGCCAAAGAGACAAAGGGCGAAAAGATAAACAACAGTTACAATACTTTACACCTTAATATTAAGGAACATCAAAGCTACAAACAGGGGATCAATCAAGATATCCAACAAGTGTATGCAGTTTCTTATCTTCATGTGGCTCTCTTCGCATGAATCATTGTAAATTAACAAAATACTAGTAAAGTGATAAGTCGCTTGCGTTAATTTAAAAAGCCGAGGGAAAGTAATGGCATTGTGATAACGACAAGTGAAGAATAAGTACTGGTACTCCAAATGCAGCATGTTCATATGAGTACAGGTAGCTCATTTGAATTTTTTTATGTATTTTTTATATGTCTTTTGGACTTCTTTCAGTTTATTATTTTTGCAATGGCGTTGACAGTTTCTTTTATGACATGAGTTTTGAATGTCTACCTTGAATCATTCACCTTTTTTAGGCATAAATATTGTTCTGACGAAGTTAATATTTATATGACTTACTTGCTTCCTTTAGTTTGACAATCAATATGCGATTTCCTTCCTGATAAGGCGATGTTACTAAACAGGTAAAATTCTTTTCGAAATCTCTCCGTTCAATTCTTATAATTTCAAACCTGGATTCTATGATGGTGTGATTCGACCTTTGAAAAATATACAAATTAAGTGAAATAAGTTTCATTTCGTGTTCTCCGGAATATTTTTGTATTAAATTATTAATAATAAGTCTACTCCAAATTTTACATATTTCTCAGATGGTTCGATAAATTTGCATGCTTACACAGACGTAACAGATAGCCAGTGAAATTAATAATTTTTTTAACTAAAACGTTAAAACATAATATCTGTATCACAAATTACGGTGGTTTTTTTTTATTTGCAGTATGTTTCAATGTGTTTGTATGTTCTTTCATTTTTTGCTGGTGTGTTTTGTATATGCGACTTTTTGTGTTTCTTTGTTCTTTTTTTTTTTTTTTTTTTTTTTTTAAATATTAAACATATTTTATTAACAATCACCTGTTACATCAACCCTCAGTTGCCCAAGGAAGCAACTAAGGGGGCCCTATTTTTACAGTCTCATTTGTCGGGGAAAAAGCAAATGAGAAAAAAACTCCCACTATCAATTATTAACATCAATCTTTATAAATATTATCTATCCTTGTACAAATGTACATGTACCTGCAATCATTATCGATCTATATATCTATACCTCTCACCATATATAATTATTTGAATAAAGTATGTTTTTTATCTTTATTTATTTCTCACAAAGGCTACCTGTATTTATTAAGCAGTTGGTTCTTATAAAGTGACACTGTACTTTAAAAGATCCCGTTAGTATGCTATTGTTCTATAATATGTCATTTTGATATATTTCTATTATGAATTAGAAAATACGCTGAACCACAAACGTCAGAAGTATTCAATCGCACAGTGGAATGAACTATTTGTGGATTCTTATAAATTCCATAGAACTTTTTGACTATTTTAAATATCGGTCTATTTCTGAAATTAATTCTTACATACTTTTGATTTTTTAACCCTGTATGCTAACATTGCCCATGTGAAATTTTAAAATTGATCGTATAAACATTGAACGACAAAAATATGTGACGTATAAAATTTTCTGACGTCAGACACGAATCAATGAATGTGTTTGTAGATAGATGTTTTTTTGTGTTCTGTTAAATAGTTCCTTTTAAAATTGTTACACGATGATGACTGCTGTACCGATATTTTGACTATTTTATTTATTATGTCTGTCTAGTTCACGCATCATTGTAAATATAACGGAATTTGATGAGACTGTCATCAAAGTGAGAGGTTTAGCGCTATAAAACCAGATTTAATCAACCATTTTCTAAAAATGCCTGTACCAAGTCAGGAATATGAAATTTCTTGTCCATTCTTTTTTGATGTGTTTTGTCATTTGATTTTGCCATGTGATAATGGACTTTCCGATTAGATTTTACTCTGAGTTCAGTATTTTTTTGATTTTACTTTTTTTCACATTAAGGATGTGGAATTTTTGTTAGATTTTCGGAATCCTCTGGTTTTATCAATTTGAATGCCTTAAAAATTGTGGTCAACTGACCCCCATTTCTTTTTTTATAATTCTTTAACATGTATAATTATAAGCCATCTGTAAAAGTTTTATAAAATCTTTGTTATGTTTTAATAGTTTTTTGAGAATTAAACTTGTCAATAATTAACTATGAACAGTCAAGAGAGAACATTTTCCCGCCACAATTTCATTGGCTTATATCTCGAAAACAAGCACATTGCCCTATATATTTTTTATTTGCTATTTTGGTTCCTTTATTGATCCCAATATATACTAGTATTATGAAAAGCTTGTTATTTTGAAACTGAGTAGCGAACTTCCTTGAGTTATCTTATATCAACTCTCTAAATGTTTACGGTTATGCTGTTTATGCAGTTCACAATTCAAAATTATATCGTATTGTCTCATGAATGAGGTAGGTTAAAATTGTACTACTGTTCCCATTTCGTCTTGCCTATAATTTGTTGATTTTAAACAACTTATCTACAAAAGGGGCGATTCAAGGGAATGGAATATTTTACAAATATCTGGTTATGTTTTCAATGTGTGACTAATTTGCCGATTAATTGTCGATAAAAAACAAAGATTTTATTTGGAATGCGTGTGGTTGTACGTCGAGGTTAAAGCATGCTGGTTTATAAATGCTAGTAAAAGTAATAATACTTGTACAAAATTCGTTTGCAACATGATACAATCATTCAAAATTTCAAGACTACGACAACATTACTATTTATATGAGCATTTAACAACAATAGATATATGATTGATGCATACAACAAAAAACTGTATTGTAGCTGACATAACAGGCGGAAACCCGGTTGAACAAAATAATCGAAGCTCTTTGTTAGAAAACGCGATAAATGCTTACTGTGCAGTTTACTATAGTAACAAAATTTTTAAAAGTTAAAATAAAATGACAATTGTCTGCTCAATTACGAAGTATTTTATTTTAAAAACACTATTTGCATAAATTGTTCAATGTATACATCACATAGTTAAGCAGAACTAGTCAACGACATGGTTATCTATCAAGTTGGATGTAGAAAATGCATAACCTCCATTTTTTTGAAAAATTTACAACAGACGGAGAACATATCAATCTATTAGTTCAGTAATTTTCGTGTCTGTCCTTTCATTATGTGACTCGAGAAAAAAAAATCTCAAAAATGAGTAACAATTGTATCGAAAAGAGAAAATCGAGTGCACCTTTTTATGTTAGGGCGTGTTTGAGTTGAATATTTTGTCTTGAAAACGTATAAAGCAAGAGTATTTGATACACCATCTCGCTGTAGATTTAATACCCTTTTATATATATCAAGACTACAGGTTGACTTTATAACATAAACAATGCACAGTACTAAAAAATTAAATATACGGGTCAAGTGAAATACCTTTCTAATGAACCACAAAAACAGAGTAGGTGTGTTCGAATAGCTAATTTTTACTAAAAGCACTTGACGACAGTCTTTTAAGTTGGATCTTAAAAATGCATGGCTTCAAAAAAGAATCATTTTTTTTGTCTGTGATGATTAGGGTTTATAGTCTTCAACCACTGAAAATTTTAAGTCTGCCCTTCTACGAAATATTTAATAAGAATTTTTCTAAATGTTTATGAATTTTCGAAAATTCCACCTGACAACCGATCAGACAATGGTTTTAAGTGAACTCAATGCAGACAAGTACATTAACGGATGCTCATTAGCTAGTAAATACATTTGTCTTTTAAAATACAACTGGCATATAAGGATCGTAATGCTGCTATATGGATAAATTTATCGATTTGCAAGAGCTAAATTGGCAGCGCGTCATCCCTACAATGGTGTAAATGGCGTAATGGGGAGATAATTTTGACGAAGTAGAATCCTGACTGATAAGATTACATGGGTGGCGGATAAAAATCAAATGCTTAAATTCCCAAACCACTGTTCTAATTACATTTATCAATTTTAAATGCTAACATAAAATGTTTTAAAAAATAACACAAAGCAATGAAAATATTATAACTGCAACTAAAATTAAGACAGATCGCACGATGTCAAAACTAAAAACTATTCCAAATCATATTTCATACCTAACACACTCAAGATCAAGCAAAACAAGAGTTTTTTTTTTTAATTTTGTATTCACTGCACCATAAAAGACCTAAAAGTACTAGTGGCCTTAGGTTATTAAAAATAACAAAAAAAGTAAACGGTCATGATACATATTCAAATTCATTTCTGAATAGTAAAATGAATGTACTTTAGTTAACTGTAAATGTAGAATTTTTTGCAGTGTTAGAAAGTGGTGAAAATTCTAAAAAGGCTATCATTATCCCTTATGGGCCAGGAAATACTACCGTGCCACCATAAAGTGATACCTTTCTATTGTTGTTACATTATATCTTGGAAATATTGTGTTGTTATCCAACGGTTTCAACTCTATTCCACTTTCATCATACCACGATACATCTCTGGCAGCATCTGGAGTACATCCAAAATCACCTGTGCAAATAAAACTAACTGTTCCGCCAACACTTCCGTACTGTGTCTTAGGCCCATACGCTTCTGGTTTCACTCTGTCTACACAAGCTATGTAAAAACATTTTATTTTTTTACACATATTATGAAAGGTGAGGTTATCAAGAAAATTTTGGCAATAAGCAAATGGGTGTATGTTTTTTTCCCCACCCTATTTTGTGAATAAAACGGAAATATAAGCAACATTCATACAAGTGGGAGGTATTGCAAGCTATCAAATGAGAAAGGGAACCACATCAACAAACGACAACTACTGAACATCAGATTCCTGACTTAGGAAAGGTGAAAGGTTACTTTTGTCAGTTATTGTGGACATCCCTTAATTTCTAGATTTTATCTTAGATTTCGTTATTATGTTAATATATTTTTTATACTCTTATACAATATTTATTTTATTTTTTTAAATTATACATTCTTTATTGAAAATTTTTCACATTTGTTAGTTTGATACAGAAAGTACCGGTACCTTATCCCGGCCTCGTTAAACATTAGATTGTAAATTTAGAAAATTTGTTAGTAATTGTTAGTATTCAAAATAATAAAATATATATTTGTGTATCCATTATTTCAATATTGATCAATAAAGAGAGAATTTTATTTAAGAGAGAAAGTGAGTAGAGAAGAGAAAATAATAAATAAATAAAACACAAATGCAAAAGAAAAACAAAAAAATAAAAACTAGAAAAAATAAAAAAAAAAATATCCTTGAAATTTGGAATTTGGCAGCAGTATTTTTTTCTTAAGATACAACATTAAATGGCAAAGTTGGTTTTCCATTGTAAATAGTTCATATAAACACATACAGATATTAAATAATGAATATGCTATTTTAGGCACAAAACAAGTACAAAAAACAATAAACAAGATATAACACAGTATATCATATAAAAACATATATGGTGGTGTGGAGAGGGCTAAAAAACAATATACACATTAACATTACATAGGGTAATTCTAAGTTGCTTAAGTGTAAATCATTCTAGTAATGGAAGCCAGGGGTCCCAGTAGAGGTTGGCAATGTGAAGAGGCTTTGTTTTAAAAAATATGTTCTTTTTTAGTATAAGATTTTCTTTTAGATAGTTTTTCAGCCCTGCAAAATTTACTTGATTTTCACACAGTTTTGTTCCATAGATAAAGAATTTTGATAAAAATATTATAAAGTTTTTTATGTTATTATTTTCTGTTTTTCCTAAATTTCTGAATAAAATTATATCCATGTTAACTGGAGTAATTATTTGTGTTTGGTTATAAATCCAGTCCATGATTCTTATCCACAGATCAGCTATTTTATGGCATGTCCAAAATATGTGTTCAATATCTTCAATAACTTCATTGCAGAAAGTATAGTTATCGCTTTGTTTTATTTTTATTTTAGATAAAAATTTATTTGTGCCCAATATTCTGTGTATTATTCTATATATCAGTGGAGTTTTGAGCATTTTGTGGAGTAAAAAGACATATTATGCAGTTTTCCACTCAAATTTTTTATTGAGTGTTAAGGACCATTTTTCTTCACATCTAAGTTTAGTTCTGCTTTTTTCAAATAAAACATTATACATATCTTTCGAGCCTTTTCTTGATAAAAAAAATATTTTTATATTATTCGGCATAATTGGTCCTAGTGTTTATGGATATATAGTTCTTTAAAGCGTTTTTATATGATTTTATTGATGAAATGACCCCATTATAAGTAAGAAAGTTTGACTTAATTTTATAAATGTTTTGGAATTGTTGAAAAGTCATTAGTTTAATAAATCATTTATCAAAAAGATCTCTTTGTCTATCCAGTCTTTATAGAAAATAGATGTTGCTTCTATTTTATGTTTTCATTTTTCCAGAGGGAATATGATACAAACTCCTCTTCATCTTCTCAATCTGTCCAAGCTTTAAAAACTTCTTCCCAAATAGGGGTTTTACGTCTCTTTGTTCGGCCTAAATGAATTAGGTTTTCAATACTATTTTTGTTCAGTACTTTCTAATAGCTTATTTAGTTTTGGGTTGTTTTTCAACAACCGTCTAATCCAAGTTAGTTTTAATCCTTTTATATATTTGTCAATATCTATCTTTTTCAGCCCTCCTAATTTGTGTTCAGATCATAATAAAATTTCTCTTTTTATCTTGTCAGGTTTGTTTTCCCAAATAAATGAATAAATTTTGTCAGTTATTTGTTTTAAAGTATTTTTGCATGGTGCTTGTAATGTTAAAAACAGATGGTTCAATATTGAAATAATTATTGTCTTAATGATAGTTATTTTTCCAACTGGTGTTAATGTTTGTTTAGACCAAATTTTTATTATATTTTCATTTTCTTTAATTTTTGGACCATAATTCAACAACTCTATTTCATGCAAATTAACAGAAAAGTTTATTCCTATTCATGTAAACCTACTGAAACCCCATTCTAATCCCCATTTTACACACATGGTGTCTTTACTATAATTTATTTTGCCTATCCACACCACCTTTGTTTTTTCCAAGTTCATATGGAGACCAGACATTTCAGCATATTTTTGAAGTAAGCGAAGAGATGCATCTAGAGATTTGGGTGTACCGTCAAGTATTATTGATGTGTCATCTGCGTATTTGGAGATAAGATATTCTGTGTCATCAATTTTAATTCTTTTAATTTCTTTGTTATTTGTGATTAAGATTCCTAGAATTGCAGCACATAAAAGAAAAATAGTAGGTGATAAAGGATCTCCTTGTTTACAGCCTCTTTGAATCTGAAAGAAATCTGATAAAAAACAGTTTTGGGATACTGATGAGCTTATATTTGTGTAAAAGGTCTTTATCCAAAGTTTTATAGAGGGCCCAAAATTGAAAAAGTCTAATACTTCATTTATGAATTTCTATGATACGGAATCAAAAGCTTTTTCAAAATCTATGAGAAGGAGAAGACCTAGCAAATCATTTACCTCTGTAGAGAATAACATATCATATATGAGATGAGTGTTTTCTCGAATATATCTTCCAGGAATAAAATCTGTCTGATCATTGCTAATAATAATGGGTAGAACAGATTTGATACGCTCTGCTATACAACTTGATGCTAGTTTATATGTTGTATTTAAAATACTTATTGGTACCAATTTTTCATAAACTGTCTGGTTTATCACCTTTTGGTAAACAAGTAATAATACCCTGTTTTTGAGTTATTGATAATTCCCCTCTTTTGTAACCATAAATTATAGATCTGAAAACAATTTTTCCTACATTTGTCCAAAAGAATTTAAAGAATTCATTTGCAAAGCCATCTGACCCTGGACTTTTCTTATTTTTCATTCTACGAAAAGCTGTTGTCAATTCATTATAAGTTATCTCCCCCTCTAAAGATTCTTTTAATGTATCATTTATTTTTTTATTATCAGAATCAGGTATTTCACTATTAAGATATACTTTACTCAAGCTTTCTGTTTTAGTATACAGTTTTTTATAGTAATTTTGGGCCTCTTCTAATATTTTATCTTGTTTACAAATTGTCTCCCCTTTTTCGTTAACTAGTTTGGGGATGGTTTTATTTATAAAATGTTTAGTTTCCATATTAAAAAAAACCTAGATGGTTTTTCCCCTTCTTCAATCCATTGCATTTTGACCTGATATAGTATCCTCTCATTTTTTCTTTCCTAATTATTCTAAGATCAGATTCATGGTGTTCAATTTCATTTAATATTTCCTCTGTTTAGATGCTTTCCTCTAATTTCTGAATTTTTTTCTGATTATATCTTTTCCTCTTTCTCTCTTTCCTTTTTTTATAAGATGCATAGGAAATAGTTTGTCCTCTGATTTCTGTAAGTAATATTTCGAAAAAAAAGTTGGTCATTTATTGTAAAGTGGATGTCTAAATCATTAATTTGTTCTAACGTTTCTCTATTATATACTAATGATGCATATTGGTCTTTTACTTTAAGTATAGTGTCTTTTATAGTTTTGGAGTATTCAATATCATGTAAAAGTTAGTTGTTAATTTTCCATAATCCTTTTCCAAGTATGAAATCATTCATCTTCAGATTTAATATCATTGAGGAGTGATCTGATCTATAGCTGTTGTGATTTTGTACATCACCTATATTTTGATTAAGGTCTTGGGATATTAAAAAGAAATCTAATCTTGCTTGTTTTATAGGGATTAGCTTTTCTCCATGTGAATTGTTTTAAATCTGGATTTATTTCCCTAAAGGGGTATGTTAAATTATAAAGATCTTTTAAGTCTAGAACTTTCTCCTTGGCTTTTGGGTTATTAGTCTCCAGTTATAACAACTGATGGATTGTTTAAGGTTTCTACCATTTCACTAAGGTTTATATAAAAATCTGGTGTATCTTTGTTTGGACCATATAAGGTTATTAGGGTCATTCTCTTTCCTTCGATTTCCACATCGATTCTTAACAAATTTCCTTGATCGTCTTTTTTTTACTTTATGTATTATATACTCAAAGTTTGTGGTCAATAAAATTGCTACCCTTCTTTGATTTGTAGCAAATGGATTAAAAATGCACTCTCCTCCCCATAGATTTTTTATTGATATTTCATCATTTTCTGAAAAATGTGTATCTTGTAAGCAATATACATATTACAGTTTTTTTATTTAAGATAATCAAACACATCTCTTCGTTTCTCTATTGAATTAAAACCTTGACAGTTGTATGAGAGATATTTTATACTATTATTACTCATTTTCAAGTGATATTTCCATTTAAAAAAACAAAAATATGTATTTTGTTAAATGCATAAAAAAAAAGAACATACAGCTGTGTACTAAAATGTGTGAATGTGAAAATATCTTTGAGATGTCTGATCTCACATGCCATGTCTGAGTAGAATTCAAACTGTAACCAGAATACACCAACAATGCTGCATAATATATTATAAAGTACTGTGCCAATAACATGAAGGAGAGAAAAAAGACATACAATTTGTAAAATGTAAAAATAGAAAGAAGAAAAAAATGAGATAATATATAATCAAAAAGAGACAAAGCAAGAAAATCAAATAATTAAAAACAAATTATGTTGTTCAAAAAGTAACATATCCACATTGTTCTACTTCCTTTTTAAATTACAGAAATGCGTGATATCTTTATCATTAAAACTAGAGATGATTATCTCCCTTACATAAATCAATAGAATGATTTGTGAGAGTCATTGATTGATATGATAGTTAACTCAGTCATTTAAATATATATATATTTTTTTTTCTGATATTAATTCATCCAAATATAAATCCAAATACATTGTAAGGTTTGTTCAAAAAGTTAGAGATAGTGAAAAAAAAATGTATTTCTTTTTTTTTTATAAAAAATCAGCTATCTATGTATGACTTGTGTGTACACAGATTTCACTCTTTTGCTGTATATGTTTTAGAGAGAAAGAAAAAAAGTACATGTATGGTACTTTATGCATTTAGGTTCATAGTTTGTTTACCCGGTAGTTAATATTTCTTATTTTAATAGTTCTACTTAATACTACATAATCTTCATGTAAGCATTTATGCTATATTGCAATTTAGGATTGAATATTCAAGTCATGGGAGAAGTAATTCTCCACAAAACAATATATAATTTGATCTTGACCAGACTATAAATAGTGCATGTATATATGTAGTCAAGAAACTTGCAAAGTAGTGGCTCTTGTTATGCACATGTTAAACCTAAGTATAGCAAAATAGCACTAAACAGTTAGAGTGATAGCTAAACATACAGCATAAGGAAGCATTAAATTATGTTAGAGCAATGAATAGCATCTCAAAAATCCTGTAAAAACTAATAATTCTAACAGTATATTTTTGTATATATCAAGGAGGAACATAGTTGGTACATACATTACTATGTAGTCTTAATTTTTATAAAAGGGTGCAGATGCTGATATAAAACAGTATTTAGATCTCTGAATATAGTATACATTGGCACGAATATCGATTTTGTCATTAGCAAATTAAAACATAACTAAATTGTATCTTCTTTTGAGGCGGGATGTATAGAGACATAGACACGTTAATTTTCTATAGAAGTCGCTCCTCTCCTCACTATCCTACTACCTGTCGATACATTTATGTTTGGCATTGCACAAGTCATGTCTTCTCTGACTGTTAATGACGTTAAAATACTAAATCCCTGGGATGTGTTTTAGTTGATTTTAGTCTCTGATGCATGATTTTTTTTATTATAAATTGTTTTTGGCTTTTAACTAGCTGTCAGTAACTGCGAGTACTCTCAAATCGTATTTTCTTGTTAATTCGACCTGTTGATAATGTTTATAATGCTTTTTTGTTATTTTATATTTATATGGATCTTGTCTATATACCAGCTTTGTGACTATTTGGAATATCACTTCTTCTTACTACATTTGTATAAATTTCAAGATTTACCTGTATTTTTTTAAACCCGGTTTTTTTTTTTTTTTTTTTTTTCTAAAGTGAATATTTTCGAATGGTTAAATATTTCGCAGTGGTGTTTTGACATGGCTTTGTTTGGACTTGTTTGTTTGCTTCTTGGCCTTGAATATTTGTTCCTAATATTTTGTTAACTGTGCATTTGCATTCAGATATCGCAGATCAAATTTATTCGTTTAAAGTGTATTAATGTACGTTTTTTGATTGAGTTAAGCCTGCCAATTGACATTTTATCGTGTGTTTTTCTATGTTGTGATGTTATGCTATTGTTTCAGGAAAAAGGGAGAAGGTTTGGATCCATTAAAACGTTTAATCCCGCTGCAAATGTTTATACCTGTCCTAAGTCCGGAATCTGATGAACAGTAGTTGTTGTTTGTTTATGTTATTTATACGTCTTTCTTGTTTCTCGTTTTATTATTTTTTTTTATTTTATATAGAATAGACCGTTGATTTTCCCGTTTGAATGGTTTTACACTAGTAATTTTTGGGGCCCTTTATAGCTTGTTGTTCGGTGTGAACCAAGGCTCCGTGTTGAAGGCCGTATATTGACCTATAATGGTTTACTTTTTTTTAAATTGTTATTTGGATGGAGAGTTGTCTCATTGGCACTCACACCACATCTTCCTATATCTAGGTAAAGACAATTTAAAGTTTGAAATATCAACAATTTAGTCCAATGAATATATCCCTTTCAAAGTCCAAAACACAGGTTTAACACTATGTGTTTCTTTGACTTATGGCGTGTTGTTGGGTTGTTGTCCCTGTAGTTCAAATCTCACAGGATTGATCATATATGATCATATATGAAAGCACTAAATATTAGAATGCTAAAATATTAAGATCTAAGTTTATTTCTTTACTCATGGATAATTTTTATATCATTTTTTTTTCCTTTTTCCTTTTTTAAAACATTTGTTTTTATAATGGACTCATTAAATAAGGTATTTACTTTAGTAGTCGTGTCTTCCTGTATGTACCAAAGAAAGATGATAAGTAACACATGTATTTATGGTTTAAACTAAAGATAAAAAATGAACCTTAAATAATAAGACTATGAACTAACATGCAGCCTATGTATATATACATTGTGCTCTCCTACCATATCGTTCAAACGACCCTCATCCTTTTGCATGAAATTCGGAGGATAAGTTGATGCACCATTAAGCATACAGCGCAAGGAAAGAGGTTTTGTTTTTTCAAATTCTATTTTTTTCACTTACTAAATGAAGTAGGCTATCATATTGTGTAAATAAATTAAATAGTATCGAAATAACTCAACATAATTCATGGTAAAGTACATCCCCAAGTGTTTTTTCTACTTATCCTGATTTCGAACCGAACGTCTATTTATTTCATTCTACAATCAGCAATGGCGTTTGAACTGTTTGAACAAAATGATATCAATCCTGAGATATCCTGTGTAATTTTCCAAATTGAAATTAACATACAAATATTTAGAGTATAATATTTAACGAAGTACAAATTAATGCTGATCATGCAACTGTTAGGTCAGTTTTCTATTATTGTAGGTGACGGGTGAACAAAATTAATAAATAAATCAGCAGGATAATTTTGTATGAAAATAATACGTAAGACTTTCGTACAACATGAATTGCTTTAGACAAGATATAATTGAGCTTTCACATTATTCAAAATATTACTTGATCGAAACTAATTTCATCTTTTCACTTGTTTTACTGATTAAAGATATCATAATTTTGAGCATAAACGGAATACATAGTATATGCTATTGTTTTCATTATGAAAGTATCAATGTCAAATCTTGGCGATAAGGTAAATTATAATATTCATTTGGTAGTGTTAAATATTATAATAGTATAAGGCTGTCAATGTCATATCCATCTTGAAAGAATTTCTTGACTTTGACTTCATTTTCAAAGTTCAATAGATAGTTGTATGCAATCCGATGTAAATCCTTCATCTTGAAGGTTTAAACATATATACCATCATTCATTCATTATCAAAATCGGAGATGAGTTTTTTTCTGCATTTTAACTCTTGCTTATTTTTCTTACTTTATGATTGTATCATTTCCCAAAGCATTCCCAATCAATTCTTCTAATACAATAATTATTATAAAAAAAAAAGAAGCTTACAGTATACATCTATTTTAGTACTGTGATTTGCAATAACATTATTTTCACTTGAGAAAGCAGTACATCTGTAAATTCCTTCATTATTCCAACCAATATCTAGTATCTGAAGGGTCTGGTTGTTATCTTGAAGTGAAGAAACCCAAGGTAACGGTTGCCATGTTAATCCATCTTGTTTCTTGAACTCCCAAGTTATTCTAGAATAGTTTCGAGCACAGCAATATATCTTTTTATATTTGCCAACTCTTGCATAATCAAAGACTGCATTCCTGTCTCTTATAAAAATCTCAGACGCTGTAAATAAAACATATTGTTTCTATTAGAAACGGATGCATTAATGGAAAAACGCTTTGAATGAACACAGAAGATATCCGACTTGTTGTTATTTTGCACAATTGCAAAGAATTGTATGCTTGTAGTTTGAAAATCCCTCTACATTAAAACATTCTAGGTATGACATAATTTACGATTTTATTATCATTATGATTAATTATTTTTCTCCTAATGCCAATTTATTCTCTTTTAATATTTTACTATAGTATACTGATAATAAGAAGCACCTAGCCCCCCCCCCCCAAAAAAAACAAAAACAATCCCCGAACGAACTCCATTACCTCTCAATGATTCAATCATATCAATACACCCTATAACGTGTTTATACATCGGACGATACAAAAAATATCATACCGTCTCATTTATAATGTTGTCCAAACTTTTTATAATGGGATTGTCGTTTATATAAAGCTTATTCATTCCATAAGTGTGATCATTTCCGGTAAATGTGGCGGATCTAGAAATTTTCATAAGTCGGGGCCCACTGACTGACCTAAGAGGGGGCCCGCTCCAGTCACGCTTCAGTGATTCCCTATATAAGCAACCAAATTTTTTCCCAAAAGGGGGGGCCGGGCCCCCTGGCCCCCCCCTTAAATCCGCCTGTGCTATTCATCCTAAACAAAATGAACCCTCATCTGGTTCACCTTCAGACATTCCTATATTTGCAGGTACATAATTATGGTTATAAATAAAAATCTATTTATGAAGCCAAAAATCCTACAAAAGAAATACAATTACGATCCGCTTATGACATCTATAAATAAATACAAGGAAGTGTGACATGATTTCCAATGAGACAATCATTCGTGAGAAATAAAAGTTAAAAACTACAGGTCAACATTCGTGGCAAATTCCTCAACATGACAGCTATTAAATTACTTCAGATGTTCACTTACATTAGTTAGTAGAAATACATTTTAATCTGTCTAATTGATCTTCTGTACACCTAAAAACGTTTTGCATTCATAAAAAAAATTATTGTCCCATTTTTAAATCTTCCTACTAATATCTAAATATGCACCTGTTTACCAATGGTAGGTGATGCATGCATACATGACATGATAACCCTGTCGACGCACACTGTTTCACTCCTTTCTTAGTTCTTTAGATTCACTCAGTTTGTGTTTGTTAGCTTGATTTTTCTTAATAATTGGTTTATGAGATTCGAACATCGGTAAACTACTGTTGTCTAACTTTGTCCCCAAAAATTACTTTCAAAACAGTGTTTTATTATTGATTCCGATATGACTGACATATCTCTATGAATAGGACCATTGCGCATTGTTAGCCTTCAGTTGAATGATAAAGTTAATAATATTATTGAAACGGTTCTAATGCATATTTGAAAAACCTATATGGTCCAAATACTCATACGGTCCGGCCCGTTAATAACCAAACGAGTATCTACTTATATGGTCCGACCATATGAGTATACGCATATGGTCCGACCATATGAGTATACGCATATGGTCATGACCATACGTGTATGGTCCATTTACTCATATGGTTCGGAACATATACAGATTAATGAAAATAGTTTTGTTGTAAACTCTCTTTTTGCTGAAATTATCTCGTCACATTGTAAGGAAAAGGACGTGTCTGCGTATTAGAAACCATATCATACCTTCCTTTATCAACACATTTTCATTATTGTAAAGAAGGTAAGACATAACTGTTAGGGTTTCAAGGGTCTGATATTTGCTCGAACCAAACGATACCCTTCAAAACTAAACAAAAATGATATAACATAACTGATAAATGTATAATTATGATTAAACATTCTTACCGTTATAAGTAGTATTTGGTGTCAAAACACAGGACGAGAACACGTAGTCAATCAAACCAAGCAGCACTGCTGCGTAAATCATCATTCACTCTTCTTCATAAATAATATCGCGGTTTTTCCAAAAACCGACTGTTTAAAGTCAAATTTTACCTGTATGTATTAAAAAACATGCCTTTTAAAAGATAATGAATATCAAGTTCATTCATTAAAACCTGCATTTTTCAAAGTGGACTACCATTTAATCAAATTCCTAGACAAGAAATATTTCTTTAAAAATGCATGTACACAGAAAAACTACATTAACATTCAAGAAATATTCAGATTATGGATTATTTTGAATACACATATATTGGTATATCTTCCTTACCTAAGTAAGGAAGCTGTTGTATGGTTGCTACAGGACAACTTTCAAAATGTCGTAGAAGTTAGCAACTATGTGTCACAGTACGGTCTTTAGCTATGAGCAAAACACATACTAGAACCACATGGAAGATGTTCATATTTTATTTTTTTTATAATTATTGGAAGTGATTAAGTAAACTTTTCATGTGTAATAAAAATAAAAAGCAATCTAACATCTTAATTATCCAGATGAACAGAAGAACACAGGTCTCGTCTACAAAACTCATTAGTGACGCTCGAATCATAAAGGTAAAGAAAACAAAGTTCAAATTTACAGAACATTAAGGAATTGAAATTCCGAAAGCTTTGACCATATATAGCCAAGGTAATCTCTTCCAAGTGTATAGAAATTCCTTAACATAACAAACCATTCAAACGATAATCGGTGAATTCATAACATGACCATAATCAATGTGGAGAAAAAGAAAACATAAGTGCTGACTACTGGTCTGGTTATAATACCATCGGAGTGGAAACCGTTAAGACAAAGCGGTTGTTGAAAAATTTGCAGCATTTGTTGTTTTTGTCTACCTTCATATTTCATAATGACCTCTCTATTTGAATTCCCTTGTACGGCAACGCCTAAACGACAGCAGAGACATATGTCTCTGACGACAGAGAGCATATCAATTCACATGCCTCGTGAAAAGAGACAAAGAAAATATTCATACTTAACACCTTTCTACTTATCTTGTATGATTCTGAAATATACCAAAAATGTCAGAAAAAGACAACTTTATTATCCTCAGACACACAGAGAAAAAGAGGATATATAAATACTGATAATATAGATATATGACAAATACATAAAGATAAACATAGCAATCTGAATTTGATCAATCTTTGTAAAGGTACGACAAAAATTCATTCCAGACTAACAAATTCATAAGTATCCTCAATTTCAATCAGCTATATGCAGATATCTATAGTCCATCTATTGTCAAGTTTATCAATACAATGCACTTTATGTATTTCCCTAAAGGAATTTCTCAAACATTTTCCTAACTCAGTTTATAATATGGTACCTTCTAGATATGTGGGAACGAGGAAAACGAATCTCAAAATCCAGAAAAGTCTGAAACATAAAATGCATTTCACATTTAGTCATCTAGTTCATTCCATGCTTTATAACTTATCCAGATTCACAGGTGTGTCTGTACTTGGATTATTTCTGTCGTGTAAATACGGCGTTATAAAACAATCGGCTATGATGAACCTTAAGGTACCAAAAAGTAAAATAACAAAAATACCGAGCTCCAAAAGGAAATTCCATATGGAACATCTTTATAAATTGTCAAAATCAAAAGCACATCAAACGAATGGAAACTAACGGTCGTATTCAGGCATTTCCTAAAGTAGAAAAGGATAGATTTACCTGGTTTGATTTTCAGCTAAACCTCACAGTTGTATAACCAGTGTCAGATTTAGAGGCAGCTATAATTGTAATAACATATGCAGCGGATCAAAGGAAAAAAGGGAATAAAACAATGAACCTACTTTTTGACAGTATGGATCTAACGATTGCTTGAAATATCATGCTCTGAAATCAAGTCTAGAAAAGCAGTTCATTAAATCAAATACTGAGCAACACGAATCCCCTAATAAACTGAAGTTGCACTTATTTGCTCTAAAAGGATAATCAGTTTTTGATCCTTAAGTGGAATTTGTAATTCAGTTCAAGGTATCAAAATCCAAAGTTACTGGGTTTCAGATTATTTCATAAACAGGAGAAAGAGGGTGGTATTTTGGCTTTAGCAACTGGCCAAAGGAATATATCCTTGATCATCTCTGAAACAGATATTCAATAACGGTCAATTTCATGATAAAAGCACCAGTAAAACTTTTGTAAAGATAGCTAAACACCATCAATAAGAACACGTGGGTATATATAACTTAATTAAGCAATTCGTTATCAAACTCTAGTTTACGAATATTATGACAACTGAGAGATATCTTAGGACATCAATATCAGTGAACTCCTACAATACAATGTCTTCTCCTAGACAAGATAACAAATCTGTGTAACAAAATGCTGCTTCTTTTAAGTTTCATTTTTTCTCAAGCTTAACTTTTCATTTCAATATTTTTTTTGGCAACATTTAAACAGCTGCAGAATATAGATTTATAGTCGCCGTCAGCTGAAATTCGTAGCGGTTATCGGTAAAAATAATCTAAACTATCAATCGCGTTCACTCAAGATGTAGTTTTTCATATTCCATTCATAAATCGCATAAAGAAAAACCACTACTGACCTACCTTTTAAGTGATCACACTGTAATAATCCTGACCTTCACATTTTCCAGAATATTTTCCATTGTAATTCCGCCATCTTCGTTTCTATGAGGATCATTTGTTTACATATGACATTCGTCACTGTACGCAGATTCCTGAAATGTTCCTTTCATTGATGTGATAAGGTTTCCCGCGCTTTATGCAAATTTTATGAAATTGAACTCCACGGAAACACTTCCGGTAAAAACAATGGCTGATTCCACCATTCAAAATCGTCTATGAAAAAGTGAAGGTCAGGATTATTACAGTGTGATCACTTAAAAGGTAGGTCAGTAGTGGTTTTTTTATTGCGATTTATGAATGGAATTTGAAAAACTATATCTCGAGTGAACGCGATTGATAGTTTAGATTATTTTTACCGATAACCGCTACGAATTTCAGCTGACGGCGACTATAATATATACACATAGTATTGATTAAACAATTTGTATTAATGAGCATGTCTTTCAATTTGGTGATTGGTTTAATTTTTCACATGAATGGCCATGTTCCCACGAAAAATAATATATCAATGGTGGAAAGTTTTTTTTCAGCTTGTGCTAAATCCGAATGTCTTTACGCCCTGTGTTTGTAGGTGGTGTTCGTGTTTACCAGTCTATAATTTTCTTTGTAGACGTATGCCTGTCTTTAATATTTTTACTGTGATGTCAACTTATGTAAAGTTCATATTTTTAGTGTTTGTATTATATCTTTATTCATGCAGTTGTTTATTTTTGTGTTATGTTCCGTTCCGTATTTTACAGAAGGCATAGATTAAAAAGACTTATTTATTAGAAAACGACTTCGTGACATCTACTTATTTGCTTGCAGTTAATTGAGATATGTTCACTCTATGTTCATACTGCCAAGTAGTATTATTCAACTGTTTACATCAACATCATACTAAATTGACTGTCCCTCTGGTACAGTATGCCCCTCTCTTGTCTCAATAGCTACATAACAATACTTAATTGGATGTAAGTGTAATGTCTAAAATTATTATCACAGTGGACAGTGACTTAAAAATAAATGCTTAAAATCAAAATGACCGTTAATTGTCAAAACTCATTTACTAGTGATCATAGATCTTTATTTTCAATAAACTATACTGATTTTGCCATTATATAAGGAACTTTTTGAATTTTCTTCGGAGTGCAGTATTTTTGCGATTTTACTTTTCACTAGAGGCCCACATAAGTAACATTACAAATCCTAACTCGAAAATCTCAAAACTTCACAGTGGTGAATGAAATCGGGCGAAGGTTTAAAAAATACTTTTATATTATTATATGTAGAATAGAATTGACGATTCCTTACGGTCTGAACAGTTTTAAGTTGGTGTGATATTCCTTTCTTTGATTTAATGCTGTTTATAGGTAAACTTATATACAATAGATTATCAAATGCAGTGATGATGCAGTGTTAAATGAAACACATGAAATGAGAAAAAGTTCTAAAAGTCCTCAAAATGAATATGTTGTGTTGACATGGATTATAAGGGCTCATAATTCTCTTCAACTTAATACTTCATTTGATCATTTTAAAGATTTTTAATTGGGGCGTCAATTTTGAGTCTTGTGTAGATGAAACGCTCGTCTGATGTAAAAAGAAATTTTAAACCTGGTATTTAAGATGAGTTTATTTATAAGTATCTTTTTCGTATAGTTTGTTTAAACGTTTGTGATTTAGATAGTCTCTTGTGGAGAGATGTCACATTGGAAATCATACCACATCTTTTTTTTTTATATATATATTGACCATTCAGTACTTAATATAATGCAATATAACATGCTGAAATTTAAAAAAACAAAATTTTACTAAATCTTTGAATAATGTTGTTGTGATCTTCCTAACATTGTTTATAGTTGATATGTTAACATCGGTTTAGTTTGTAGCACGGATTTGTTTTCTCCCAATCGACTTATGACTTTTGAACACCGGTATATTACTACTTTTGTCTATTTATATTGAATGAATGATTGGTTGACTTATTGCTTGTGTAACGTCCAGTGGCATATTTCACTAAGAATGCAATAGATGGGTTTATTAGTTATGTTTTTATCTTCCTTTTAGCTTTATGGTAAAGCTACATAGGGTTGGTAATGTCATATTTTTTTGTACGGTTTTGCATATAATTTTGGCTTCAGTTATTTATCTAATAATATTTGATAACGCTTTTTGTGATTTTCATTCTCTGAAAATTGATTTAAATAAACTCATCATAGATACCAGGACTAAATTTTGTATCTACGCCAGACGCGCGTTTCGTCTACAAAAGACTCATCAGTGACGCTCGAATCCAAAAAAGTTAAAAAGGCCAAATAAAGTACGAAGTTGAAGAGCATTGAGGACCAAAATTCCTAAAAGTTTTGCCAAATCCAGCTAAGGTAATCTGTGCCTAAGGTAGAAAAGCCTTAGTAATTCAAAAATTCCAAATTTTGTAAACAGTTAATTTACAAATATAACCATATCAATGATAATTCATGTCAGCACAAAAAGTGCTGACTACTAGGCTGGTGATACCCTCCAAACTGTTACAAAAGATGACATATATTTAAACATTTTCCTAATTGTCTAAGATTTCATATTATTAAATCTAATCACTGTTGACATCTTGTTATGTTGTTGAACTGGGAAAATGTGAACAGTTATGCGCTACTTATTAGTAAAAGTATGTTTTCCTGGTTAAAAGAACGACGCTTTGAAAGTGTGATTTAATTTTACAAATGTAAAAGAAATATGTAATTTATATGAACTGTTATTTTCTCCATTCTATGTACTAGTTTGAGAATATCAACCATTATAAAATATATATTTATTCATTTCAAAAATACTTATGCAAATATTTCCTGTGTCAATCATGATAGAAAAAAACTAATCTTTTTAATGAAATTACATAAATCAGCAGTTTTCACAATTATATTTGAACATTTGATATGTTATAAAATAGTTGCCTATATTATTTTCACATATTTTGAACTTCGATCATGCTTAAAAAAGTAACAACAATATTAACATCATTTCAGTTGTAAGGATGGATTCTATATAAGTGTTGTATCCCTTTAGTAAAAGAAATCCTAGGGTAACCACCTTGTGCTGCAAGAAAGTAAGTCGTGATATGAATTATTTTTTAAATTAGAATTTAGTTGTATAACTTTGTTCTGAAATGTGTTCACTATAATCTGACGCGTTCGACCTACAACATGTACAACATCTTGTGTTTCTTGGACTCTTTCTAGGCATTCTGAGTTTAAGTTTACTATAGAAATTTGTTTCCTCGAAAAGCGGGAAAACCCCTTTATCCGGCCAAGTTATCTTCTTTAGGCCTCTGTCTTCCAGAGCTTTCACACGATTTTCAATTCCTCTCTGTTTTATGACTGTAATCAGACTTGGTTCGAAATAGTTTTGTGAAGCAATTTCTCTTTGAAAAATTGTACTGCAAGCTTTTGTTGGATAAATAATTATTAAGCTACCACTCTCCTGACAGAATTCGCCCAGTGTTCGTATTATTTCTGCAAATAAATATATATTTATAGATAGACCATTTATATGATTTCAGTAAAATATTATCCTTTGTGCTTGAACATATATTTCAGCTTTGTCATTTGTTTTACAAAACTACATACATGACAAAATCGATAGAATATGCTTCAAACTATTAATCAGTTAGAAGATATAAAATTTACTTTGATGTAGTATTTGCTGGCACTTCAAACACCATGTGACAGAAAAAGAAAAGAAGAAAAGCAGTTAATATCAATTTAAAAGACTTTTGTCTGATCTGAATTGATCTCGCCATTTTGTTTTATCATTATTCTTACCTCGACCTACTGGAACATCAGAAGACATTATAACAGAATAAGCATCTTCTTCCAGGCTAATCTTCAATTGTTCTGCTAGTTTTCTATCTTCACATTCGTCTTCGTGTAATATCAAAGCATGGTAGGCTTTGTTACCTGTATATAATAATGATGAATTGTGTTACAATTCTCAGTGAGACAACTATCCAAAAATCCGGACAGAGATCTGACAAATACATATTTTAACAATTTCAATGTGAATTGCATAAAGAACTATAAACAACAAAAACAGTACCCTATTTTCGTTTCCTTGGTGTCGATTACAAATATCTTTAAATACAAACCAACTGCTGAACAAGCGAAAGCCCGCCAATCTATTCATTACAGATGTCAATCTTAATTACAATGCTTGTGCAAACCTTTATCCAAAACAAAGCAAGCATGCAAACCTATAACCTTTAAACTGCAAGCACTAAGCATATAGATCTAATATGTTGTAGCAATACAAATATTACAAATGAAACATGTTTTAATTGTATCGATGTAGAAATTGTCTACCCGTAAACGTATTGAAAAAAATAAAATAAAAAAAGAATAACAGGAATCAACAATAATGCTGGAAAATACAACATACCACATCATCTACCAACGCTGACTCCTCTGAAAATAAGTAGATATATAAACAAGGGATAAACGACAAAGAACAGAATAAGGTAGAGAAATCGCTTGATTGGATTCTGTCAAAAAAAAATCCCAAATATCACTCCAGGTTTCATGAAGTCTCATCATAAAAGTGGAAGGTCAGATTTTGGGATAATATGTCATTTGGTCTCTTGTCGAGATTTGTCTCATTGGTAATCATAACACATCTGCTTGTTCATATTAATGAACTGTAATAAAACATTGCGTTTTTTGTTTGAAATATTTGCCATTTATTGTCAATACAGTCCTTAAAATAGACAAATAGACTCGCCGATGGTAATACATTATACAAAACACAAGGCTTGCTAAAAAAAAGTGTTTTATAGGAAGTGCATTTTGAGTTTATCCCACAAAAAAGCGAAATTTGTGTTCTGATCAACTGTAGTCAATATGTTCATGGCAGTCTTTTTTGCTTCGATTATTTTCCCACTATGACACAAATTAAATGACGTCTCAATAAAACAGCGATTTCAAGACATACCTTATGTGTTCATTTTCACAAAGGCAAAAATCTTATTTATAAAGATTATAATTTTTTTAGACTCCGGTTAGTTTTCAAATCGTTAAAATCATTCATCTGAATAAGAGAGTATCCTATAATTAAGACTAATTTATTGTTCCTTCATCATAAATGAAATTTGATTATTTGTGTCATCGAGTTTGTTTAATTGTGGTATACCCCCCGCTTTTCATAAATTCACTTTAATTAATAAAAAAAATAAAAAAACAACAACAAAAAAAAAAAGAATAGGACTAAGATATGTGATTCTGCGGGGAAGGCAAAAAATAGTATGTAAATCATGCTAGTCATTGTTAAATTTGCACATTTTAATCAATTTTGCAGAATTTATCTTTGTTTCAAATAAAAAAAAAAATGCTTGGCATATCAAGTGTTAACCTGTCAATTACTATAGACACAATTTCATATAATATTTCATTGCATATAAGAAAATAACTAGCACTGGAAGTTAACCAACAAAATGTTCACCTCTTTTTTTTAACTGTGTTCAAGATTTGGTAACCATATAACCTCAACTTTCCAAAATATTCCATAGTAACACCGAATAAAAAATAATGGTGCTTTGAAACATCAAGATATATGTTTCTGACCCAGACATTTTAATGCAAAGAAATGTAGGATTACTTTCCTACAACTTTAAAATTCAATGGAATATTTTTTCAACACCTTTTCTTCGTATGCAACAGGATGTGATATACTACCGGTATGATTTTTATGAGCGGGTTATGCATATAAAATGCAAATTACTTCTCAGCTAATCTTTATCAATCGATGCCCGCATGGTATGTAATATTTTTCTACTTTACTAACCTTGTCAGCGAAGTCACCAAATGGTATGTGGGTATTATTTTCTGTTATATCAACCCTTATCAGCATCGAGACGAAATGGTTTGTAATATTTTCTCTTTTCTGACCTAACTCGTCGAGATGATCATATGGTATGTGCGTAAAATTTCCTGCTTTTACTAACCTTTATCAGCAACTTTACCACGTGATATGCAATATTTTCAACTTTACTTATCTTTATCAGCGACGTGACTATTTGATATGCACTATTTTCTATTTTACTAACCTTTATCAGCAAGAGGACCACAAAGTATGCATTATTTTCTACTTTACTAATCTTTATCAGCGAAAGGACCATGTGGTATAAAATATGTTCTACTTTACTAACCTTTATCAGTGAGATGACCGCATGGTATAAAATATGTTTTACTTTACTAACTTTAAATTGGATAAACAATTTTGTTTTAACAAATTTTATCAGCGAGGTGACCTCATGGTATGTTGGTAACATGTTTTGCTTTAACAACTTTTATCAGCGAGATAACCGCATGGTATGTTCTATAACTACTAGTAACCTTTATCAGCGAGGTGGCACCATTTTCTGGTCTATTTTCTACTAATATAAACTAACCTTTATTAGTGAGGTGACCACATGGTATGCGCGATAGTATAAACAACTTTACTCTAGGACGAAACAACAGAAGAAGAAGACCAACCACAATGACAATTCCTGAGGCAATAATGGCAACTATAACACCAGCTGGTAGATTCATCTTTTTTGTAGTTGTAGTATTTATGATTGTAACAGGTGTTCCTGTATGAAATAAAGAAATTTCTAAATAATTCACTTAATATATACTAAACTAAGTATTTGTTGAATTTATTCATTGTTAAATTGGGGCGAGTAAAATAAAATTGAGAATGGAAATGGAAATGAGGAAGGTGTCAAAGACACAACAACCCGACAAAAGAGCAAAAATCAACCGAAGGCCACCCATTGGTCTTCAATACAGCGCGAATATCCCGCACCCAGAGGCGTGCTTCTGCTGGCCCCTAAACAAAAATGTGTACTAGTTCATTGATAATGGACGACATACTAAACTGCAAAATATATGAAAGAAACTAAAATAAAAAAAAAACTGTTTCATTAACGAATTGTAGGTGTAAGACAATTTACATGTAATTATATCGAATGTACAAAAACAAAAGTATTTAGAACAAGCTTTCCGGTCATTATACACTTCTACGGAGTCCCGTTAAGCGGTCTATACAAAAGACAACAATAGTTTGGGCTCTCTATAAATACATATTGACCTCACAAGATATATGTTGAGTGCTCAATATAGTAAAGTGTGCGCACAAATCAAACATATTGTGAGTTTAATTTCTTATCATATATTTATACGGTGGGCAAAAATTATCATTGTGTGCGCTCAATATCAATATATTGTGTGCTCGAAAAGGGAGACGAAAGATACCAGAGTCAAACTCGTAGATAGAAAATAAACTGACAACGCCATGGCGATCCTGGTGTAATTTAGGGCTACTTAGCAACCATAAGTCAAGTTGGGATTATAGTTTAGTTCTTTAAAACAAAAGTCGATATTCGTTCTATAAGCCAATACAGCACATTTAACAATGTCAATCGAGTTCGTATCAACCACTACATTATTTCATTCTTCTAAATAAGTCTTTATCAATAAACAAATCCTGGAACGAACGGTTTCAAGTATGCCATATATATATTAATATAATCTAGATATATAACAACCAAAATCATCTTCTTTCTTGCGTTGTTTGGTGATATTTTCGTGACATTCGACATAACATTTTAAAACATTTTAAAGATGTTTTTGTGTTTGCATGGTAATGACTAAACATTTTGATACTTACGTTTCTTTAAAATATGAACTTCAAAATACTGATAATCAGCAGTGGATGATACAATACAGATGAAAGTTTTGTTAAATTCACTCTCCCGAGTGTCTGTAATAGTTAGGTTGACTTCAACGTATGTTTCACCGTATCTGATAAAAAAAAAAATATTACATCAGCATGTAGGTAACATGATTGTAGATTGATGACGTTTGCTAGCTCAGGTCGAAGATATCCTTATGACTACCGAGAAATAGAAAAAGAAACGATGTTATAACCAACAAACCAGCAACCATGTTTTCTCATAGACATAATATTGACTTGTAGACATTATTTATAATTTTGATGATGAAATAAATAAGAATATAACAATCAAGGTTTCCTTTACAATCTGAGGAATCAAAAAGCGCGCATACAATACAATTGATTTGAAAGCGGAAAAGATTGATAAAAATATATAGTCAGAAAGTTACTCAAAATTTGATGTGTTTAATTTTATTTCTCCCAAAACAAATCATATTTATAACTTTAAAAATACACATGAATAGTATCAAAACAACTTACTTTTCTGCGTAACTGATGAAATATCTGGAATTATTTATAAAATCATAGTTCTCATCATACCATTCCACTTGTTTGAATTTGTCAATTGTACAACCAAAATCTCCAGCACAAGAAAATGTAACAGTGTCACCAATACTAGCATACTTGTCTTGTGGGGCTATATAAAGTGGCGTTTGTCTCTCTGTACAAGCTGGAGTTAAAATCAAATTATAGATATAATGCAAAGAGATCTGGCCGATTTTTCGATGAATCTGTTTTACAATCTAACTACATGTAGTTGACTCCTTATGTTCTGTTTGTACGATATGCACGTTTCAGATTTCAATCAATGTGATTTTGATATTCAAATTTGAATATTAGAAAAGGCATTCATAATTACAACTCAATGAATCAATACCTTGTTTTTCAACTTAACGGAATGAAGTCATCATTTTAATTGTATAATTTAATATATAAATGATTAAAGGATATGATTGTTAATGAGACAACTATCCTGCCGAGACCAATGGACGAGAATGTAAACAACTAGAGGTCACAAAATGACATTCAACAATGAGTAAAACTAACGCCCGAATACTTGAATTTATGCTAAAAATATATCAAAGTGCACGTAAGCACTAAACGATAAAGATTGCTTCAATTTCAAAAGATGATTTTAACATTGACCGTGTTGACATCATTCTTTTTTAGAACAAATATTAGATACCTGCACCTTGCAAAAGTTATGTAATTTTCTTGACAAGTCAGTGTAACATTATTTTGTGCCTTGAATATCTGACCATATATTACATTGATAAATTTCTAGAAATGTTCATGTATAGGATGTATAGAATGTTATGAGCAGTGCACTATATTTTGTGTATCAAAAAAGGTAGTAATAAACCTTGGAGCATTTAGATATCAAGTCAGTCCCATAAGGTTTTGATTGCATGCAAGTCTCTACCTAAATAACTGAAAACAAATGTTACAATCAGCATCCAACGATAAGCACTAAATAACAGACTCCTAACTTGGGACAGACTCGGTATAGATTACAAAAAGATTGTGTTCTCTTTTTTGTTTTTTATAGGATTACCTATATTATATTTGATATAAAATTTGCATACAAAACACGTACAAAATACTTCTATGGTAGTGTTGTGTTCCGCTATGTTATTGTTTTCAGACATTGCTATGCATCTGTAAATTCCAGCATGATCATTTCCGGTCTCCATTATCAATAATGTCTGATTGTTATCTTCTAATCTTGGTCGGTTATCACAAATACTGCAGTATGGTTCCCATGGAAACATCCGCCATTCTGGAAATTGTTTGTTCCAGAAATACCACAATATCCTGCTGACATTATGTGCGCAGCAATCAATTGTCTTTGACTTACCAAATTGAGCATAATCAAAATCTGCTATTTGATTTTCATCAAATATTTTTAAGTCTACAGAATGAAAATAAATCAATAATGCTTGAAGTATGTAGAAAAAATAAAACAAAATGATTAACTAAATTTTTCTTGTCTATAATACAATGCATTTGTAACATAGAAAGTAAGAGAACCACGGGCTCTGTTTCGAACCCTATGTCAACTTAATATATGTTAAGGTTTATGACCCCTTCTGTAGCCATTTTTGTACGAGTTTTTCAAACATCAATTGTATCAAAACTACAGATATGATGAATAATTGAGACAGGCCATTTTGTACATAATCTAGGGGGAAACTTGATGCAATGCATTATTATTTACTGTTTTGTTGCATTTAATAGAAAAAGAGTACGTTGTGGCAAATAAACCAAGATTTTAATAGAAAATCCACAGCCTTTAATACAGAGATTTTCGTTATAAAATTTGAAACATAGCTTACTCACCTGCTTTTCTATGATATGCTAGTGTTTATTTTTTTACAAAAAGTTCCAACCAACCTGTAAATTCCAAAATACCTCGTGCAGAGTCACTAAAGTCGAGTGCACCCTAAATGGTGTACTTGATTTGGTCCACATTTTTATTTGTTTTAACCAATAACTACATTAATAAGCTTGTTTTAAGGAAATCAATGCTAGTACTGCATGCAATAATCCTATATCTATCAGTCATCGAATTGCCAAATATGATAGTACAAGGATAAAGGCTGTGGATTTTCTATAAAATTTCCATATGTTTAGCATTGAATCAACAGAAGGGTACATAATCCTTAATGTGTAAGTTTCCAGGTTATGGCGGTTAATTGAGCTATATTTGAAGAAGGTTATAATTATATAGTTTATTATGTTTTATCTTGTCTTTTATATGGGTACTTACATTTCTAGTCGAACTAACGACAATCATACAACTTACTTTAAGTTCATAAATACCGGTAGAGCTAGGTAGATGGTACAGCATTCCAAAAGACGAAAGAATATGTAATTTGTGTTCAATGCTATTGGAAATGAACATCATTACTTATTTAAATGCAATTCCTCACTAGTCAAAAATATCAGAAATCAACACATTCCAGAATACTATGTTAAATATCCCAGTCCGGCAAAAATGAAAGGACTACTCTCATTTGTTCATATAAAGGTACTTAAACATGTATTTTCATTAGTTTCAAAGTTAACGAAAATGCTACAAAGTATAATAATTATTAATATATTCCATTTCAAAGTTGTTTTATTTACTTCTATGATTGTATGTGATTGTATATTGTATGTAGTAACCTCTTGTTTCACATGTGAATTTGACTGAGTGTTTCTAAATAAAGCATATTGTATTGTATTGTAATGATATTAACATGCAATTCAATGATAAACATAGTTGTTTGAGACTAAATTGGTACAAAATCAAAGTGTTTGTTAAAGTTGTTTCGGTATAGTAAGGGTCGACCACATATCTTTAAGGAAGGTATGTTTTTTTTTTTTTAATTATTATTTTTTTTTTTTTTTTTTTTTTTTGTATCACAGAAATTTCAAATTTCTCTTTTTTTTTATATATTTCATATCAAATTTAATGCCATTAGCTCTCAATCAGGATATTTTTTTTTCTCTTTCTTGATCAAAATACCTGTTGTTTCAAAGTTGGAAATCGGAACGTTTCTTTTACAAAAAAATCGATACCCTTTATCATTTCCCCTCTTCTCTAAAGATAAATGGTTGTTCCCTGGGCTATGAACGACTAATACGTAGCAAATTGTGAAACAATTGAAACGAGAAAAAACTCACGGCCAGATTAAGTTAATATAAATAAATGTAGTTTTGAAAGAGCATAACAGATTTACTTCCGAAAAATGTTTAAATTGGTTTTGTTTACAAAATCCTTCTTTATTGTTTTTTTTTAGTCAAAACTTTCAAGTCAATAATAACTGCAGTCTTCAGAGTTCTTCAGACGTAAAAATATTTATGTTATGAATACATCATAATATTCTTTGAACCTCATGGTTCACAAATCAGCGAAATATCAATAGTATATAGTGTAACCAAAATATATACAAAGTGTCCATTATTTGTTGATGAACTCGAAAATGAATTACAATAACTATAACCTCGCAACATGAAACTTTCCACCTCAGCGTGAGACCTGGCGGGTAGTAGCAACTACCTTTGATGCTCGTTAAATTCTTTCTTGTGTTTAACTTCTTTCTGTGTGTGTGTGTGTGTTTTTTTTTTGTTTGTTGTTGTTGTGTTTCTTTTTGTTTCTTATCACTGCATGGGTTCAGTAGTACACATTTGTTATTACTTTCTGAGTTTAACATGTAGTATTCACATTAGTCTTTTTGATTTATCGTTCATATAAATTACACAAGGCGATTTAAACAATTGACGCAGCCAAACGGGTGCAACTTTTAAATGCTTCTTACTACATAACAACAAAAAAAGACTCACAAAAACCCTTCAACAGTTCTGTTAGAATATTGATATCAAATCATGAATATGCAATATCTCAGCACAATACGAACCATGAATCATTGATTGAAAAGTCGAGGTTTTGAACAGTCACAATTGATTTTGAAAATCATAACATTTTTTTTTTGTATAACATTACATATTCAAAGAAGGCAATAAACAAAAACACTAATAAGGAAGATAAATTTCAGTAGGAATACATATATTCACAGTGGAGACCAAATGATGGATGTATAGCATTCCTCTCTTTGTATTATTAAAGCATTGCAAGTGTGACCATAGGTGCAACTGTGTTTTCTATCGGTTTGAATTAACATTTTCATAAAACATATTGTTAATCCCTTTATAGTGCAGTGATTCCATACCTTCGTGGACTGAGTATTTTTTGTTGATACAGGTACCACCAATAAAGACCGGTAAAATATGTAAAACACCGACCACTACTATAACAGCAAACAGTTCCATCACTAAACTGCATACAGATGCTCTCTTAAAAAAGAGTAGACACATTTAAAACTCTGTCGCAAGTAGTGAACACGCAATAAAATTTGGAAATCGATAAATCTAAAATTCAAGTTTATCATGAATTGTATTTTGAAATTTGTTTCGAAATTGAAAGGTTATCCAATTAATCATTTAGCATTGTTATAGTATTAATTTTACTTTTAAAAGTGTCCCTCGTCACTAGAAAATGAGAAAAAAAAACAACATTTTCATAAATAAACACTATTAATTCGTTACATTTGATTGAGTATAACTATTTACTTACGTTAATAAATGCGCAGGTGAACAATTAAAAAATCACAAAATTACAAGGAAGTTTTGTATGTAAAACACAACTTTAAAAGAAATATGGATATCCTAGTCATTATTCCATTGTTACTCATGTTATATCCTTTAAAATTTGTGATTTCCTAACAAATTAACTTCCGTGTTCATATTTATATACTTTAGTTACAGGTGTTACTATACAAAAGATATGGAACGAATCCCCAATAGATGATTCAATCCGGATTCATTTGTTTTATTTTACAAAGGCGATACAGTTTTGTGATTATTTTTAAGATATAGTATACTGTATGATAAATTGCTGTTCTGAATAGTGGGTTAGCTATAAAGTCAATTTAAACCTTGTGAGAAATCAGGTATAAGTATTATAAAATTATTATATATACAGAGGAGAGGATGACACACTTTTGAGATGTGTGATATATGGTTGAAGAAATCGTTGAAGAAAGGTTGGGAGTTTAGATAAAGGGATAAAAAAAATGTGTGATCTTGGGGGGAAAAGGAAAAAATAAGAAGAAGAAAAAATGATTTGATTGTTTTCAATGTAATGATTTGAAGAACATTTTGTAACTTCTTGTCGGTTGAAATTAAGTGTGTGTACTGACGTTTATTTCGACTTTAGTAAAGATATTCTGTAGCGGTCATCACTCTCTTCTGTATCTACTTATATGTCAGTTTATTTTTGGCTATAAGGTATGAAGGTTCATCATAACAAACGGACAAATATGGCTGTATGTACATGCCAAAAATTACTCTGAGTACAGACTTATCTGTGAAGTTTGAAAAAGTTTTAATGCCTGGCATCCACTAGATATGATAAAGTTAAATGCATTTTTTGTTTCAGAAAGAAAGTCTCTTTTTGGATTTTGATGGGCATTTTTTTTCCTTAATGCAAAAGGTGTGAAAATGAACTAAGTTGTAGTACAACTATGAGATGCTCCCTCAGGTAAAAAAACCTGTTTGTATTGTTTTGGCGTCACTGATGAGTCTTATGTAGACGAAACGCGCGTCTGGCGTACTAAATTATAATCCTGGTACCTTTGATAACTATTTGGTTGTCCTTAATTGACATGGACAAGAGGTATCTTCACAACTATAGGTGAGTTAAAGAGTTTATCTGAGTCAGTGAGTGGACAGTTTCAAAGTAATTCAGGTGTCGGTTTATTTTTACACCTTCTGCAGAAAGGAAAAAAAATGCCCATCAAAAACCAAGACAGAGTTTATCTTTCTTGAAACACAAAATGCATTTAACTTTTATATATCTAGTTGATACTAGGCATTTAAACTTTCCAAACAGCACAGATAGGTCTGCACACAGAGTAGTTTTTGAGGTGAAAATACGGCCATATTTGTCCATTTGTTATGATTAACCTTAAAGTCATAAGAAACCTCAAATCAAAAAAAAAAATAATGCATATGTTTTTTTTAAAACTCAATGGATAGTTTTCATTATAAAACTTATGTACATATACTTTTTTCTAAAGAAAATTAATTTATTCATATTTAGAAGAAGTTTACTTTATTTTAATTGCTTCCTTCCAGGAAGCAATTCCCCCGACATACTTTCCGTATGCAAAGTGACCTCAGTGTGACCCATCTCGTAAATATCCGGTGATCACAATACGCATGGATGTCCTTAAAATAAACTATTATCTGTATTTACATGTTAAACACGTGCTCAATTTCCGTGCTTTTTGTTGATTTTTTGTCGATTGTTGACAAACAGGTGACAATCGTTAAACTTCGGCTTCAAAACACGAACTTTAATTACCTGCCATATTTTCACAACAACACTGACCGATTGAAAAAAAAATTGACGATTTTACGAAATTTACACGAAAAAAATGATAAATTCGTGCACAGAAGACTAAGTTTATGATGTTTGTATGCATTGGTTCAAGAATTGGAAGAACATTATTTTTCACCGGTCACTCGTTTCTTATGACTTTAAGAAAGAGTTTACTAGTGATAACTGTTTAATTAATAATTGGTGATGCAAGATCTACCTTTTGTGATAAAGACTGAAATTATATCCATAACTTTGGAACTTCAAAACAATCGTAATGGTCGTGTAACTTTTCTATTACGTTTTACGACCTATTTATACGAACATTTGGTCGTGTAACTTTTCTATTACGTTTTACGACCTATTTATACGAACATTTCTTTGATAAATGTTTCAAGTCATCACAGTGGTAACTTAAACGGTCAATATATATGTTTCATTCTAAATTCAGAGGATGCGACTGATTCATTCATGAATTTTCATCCGACAGACATTTGTTATTTTCGTCTTAAAGGGGATCATGGCATATTGTATTGCTTAGTTGAAATAAGGATTTAAGCAAGCTAAGCGATAACTGCTTCTGTTTTTATATCAGCACTTTATGTGTGTTTATTATTTGGCTAAATGTTTTGTTTTTAATTAAGATCCGATGAGTCATTTACATCTGTTTCCTACATTTTAATTATATTGCGTTGTTACACCACTGTTTTTATTTGTTTGGGTAAGGTGCTAGCAAACATGCTGAAACCCTACCCATTTGATTAAGCGCCTGTCGCAAACCGGGTGCCTGTAATCCAGCGGTTGTTGTCTGTCATAATTGCTTTGCATTTATTGTTGTTATATATCTAGTCGTCAGTTTTCTTTTTGAACAGTTTAAGGTATTGTCATCCTGAGGACTTTTATTGGGCGTACGGTGACCCTTTACTTGTCGACAGCGTTGTCCCTTAGTATTTGTCTTTATAAAATAGTTTTCCCATTGACAATTGTTTCCCAATTCAATATTGATAGAGTAGGCTATATTTTCTTTGTATTACTCTTGTCGAATGCCTATAATAAAATATGCAGAAATTTAGACGGAAGTAACATTTTGTAAATTTCCATCTATATCCGTGTTGGAAAGCCTTTTGGCAATGACATTTTACGTTTATATAAATCTGCACCGTCATCGCAAACGCAATTTCAAAACCACTCTATAAAAGGGAATCAACGGAGAATCCTCATAAAAAAGAAAGGTTAAGAATAGAAATAGAGAAGAAGTCTTATTTATCATATATTTGATGTGTATATTACCACGAGGAATTCTTATAACAAGGAATAGATAGAACATATTATTAATGACGTTTAATTGAGCTACTTGTAGATTTGAGTTGGACAAAGAAAATTTCCGCAGAATTTATTTCACACTAGAGCAGCTCAGCTATTTTTTTCTAAAATTCTTAAATCTATACTCCCAAATTCACAGTTTCATAGATTTGTGTGAGTTCTTTATGATTTCAACAATATTTTGATGAATTTCCTAAAAAAAAATTCCAATCATATAATAGATGTCTTATTGATATAAATATGGTTAACAATTGCAACTTTGAAAGATGCTGACAAAATGTTGGTACTTCGTAAATGCATCTTAACTTTTAATGTCTTGAACAGCATATCGCAGAAGTGAATACAATTAAGATTTTATAGAACTGTGTAAATTTCATACATTTGATAATAAGCAGAATAGTCATTTTTTAAATCCAGAAAAAAAGCACTAAAGTAATCGTTAGAGTATCAGTTTCTTTCGAATTGCTTTAAGAAGCTATTGTGTGAAGTATGTCTCTATAAAATAAAAGAACAAATCAGCAAACAGAAGGGGCACAGTTGTTTCTGATGGGAATGTAGATTGTTTGTTGAAAAACACTTCCCCCAAAAGTAACAAATAAGCAATTTGATGATTGTTAAGTTTTTTTGCTCGAGTCAGTTTGTGATATCATGCAAGATATTTTCTATAATTTTGCATTACTATTAGTTCATATCGGTGTGACAGATTTTTGTAAGCCATGTCCCGTAGGTTAACTTACTAGTATTTTATAGTTCGTTCTTCTGTTGTACTATTAAACCACTGTCCCATTCATACCACATCTTCTCTTTTATATTTATTGACGTTTTTGTTTCTGTCGGATAATAGCCTCCTTCAACAAGCTGAAGATTCTGCTATATGTTTTTGACAAATTCCGTTTGCAGGAGAAGACATCCAAGTAAATAATCGTTGTTGTAAAACCGTGGATATAATTATATACAGTTAACTTTAAATTTAAACTTCAAACTTTAAAAACTGGCTAAAAACAGTAGGAGCCTCCAAGGCTCTAGTCTGTGGTAAGTATGATGTCTTGTGTGCATCAATACGTGAGTGCGGTACTTGGTATGCTATTGGGTGTATATTTCTTCCTATTCGTACTGGTGGTGTGAGTCGTCCTTCTTTCTCTATTGCTACCATATTGTTCTCTATTTTATAGGACATCACTAGTCTGGTTTCCTATCTTCGTTATTGTAGGGATTTCCATTTTACGTGGTCTATCATTTCTGTGACACTAGCAGTCGGTTGATACTTATTTGTCACATATCTGGCAGCTCTTCTTTGTATCTGTTCAATTTTGTAGATCTACTCATTGTTGCTGGGTCCCAAACAGTTGCGGCATATTCTAATTGTGGTCTTACTAGTCCAATATAAGCTTGGCTCTTTACTTATGTTAATGAGATTCTGATGTTTCTCCTAAAAAATCCGAGTGTTTTATTTGCTTTGTCAGTTATCTGTTGTATATGTTGATCCCATTTGAGGTTGTTTTGGATGGTAAGACCTAAATATTTGGCTGCCTGCACTTCTTCCAAGTTGTGACCACGGAGATGATATGATGTTTGGATTGATATTTTCTTGTTTGTAACCCTCAACATGTTGCATTTGTCAGGATGGAATTTCGTGCACCCTGATTGTTCCCATTTAGATAGTTTATTAAGGTCTTCTTGTAATAAGTTTCCACTGGTTTTTTTTATGTTATTGTCAGATAGGCGATGGTATCCTCTGAAAACAGGCAAACTGTAGCATTTAAATCTTCTTGCAAGCCGTTGATGAAGTATAAAAAGAGGCTTGGCCCAAGGACGGAGCCCTGTGGTATTCCTGAGTCTACAGGGACTGAGGTCGAATTGCATCCTTCTAATACGACAGTTTGTGTTCTTCCACTCAGCCAGTTCTTTGTCCACCTATTTATGTTGCCTTTTGTTTCATAAGTATGTAGTTTGTTTACTAGTAAGCTGTGGTTGACCTTATCAAATGCCTTAGTATTTAAAGCCCATTATGAGCACATCTGTTTGTTGTTCCATATTCATATTATTAGCTAGGACGTTTTTGGTAGTCTTCATAGACGATTTGGTCCAAGGACACAGTTAAAAATAATCGTCCCTAGTGTCGATAGAGTATGATTGCATTTTATTTTCATTCACTTTCCATATCAATAAATTTATATTTTATGCATGACATATTAAAGGGGCATTGGCTGTCAAATTCAAGATCACCGATTTGACTCATTTTCTCATATTTGATTTATAACATACTATAACGTACATCAAATTCTAAAAAAAATCAAATCAAATAAATTACCATGCATTGGTTCGATAATATATCCACATTTCGTGCGTATTTAAGTCTTGACGCCTTCAAATTAACCATCGAGGTGACCTCAGAAGACTGTCGACATGCAGTCATATAACCCGATGAAACTCACCCGAATAATTAAGTCGTTGTATTCCGCTGATCTGCGATTGCTGCCTCTCGTGTGAGAAAATCGGACACGGAGAGGGATTGAATTCTAGTTAGATATAAACATACATATAAATAGATAGTGAACTCGTGCAATTGGAATTTTTCTAGGTTTTAAATTGAAGATCACATGAATACGAATTCAATGAGGTCGAATTATTCTACAAAATTAAAACAAACAGGCTGCTAAAGGCGAAATATCATTTTTTTTTTTTATTTCACATTCACCAGAGACATATAATACATGTATTATATGTCTCTGCATTCACTAATAATTGAACAAAAACAATCATATTTTGATTATTTTTTTGTGATATCTCGTAGCTAATGTCCACATGCATTGTCTCAGAATTTTTTTTCCTATATACCTTAAATATATAACACGGTATACATAGGAAATTTTTTCTGAGACAAGTGCCTGTGCTAATGTCCCTTTAACATGTTTAAGTACATGGTGGAATAAAATTTCATGTTAAAAAATGGGTGATGAAATTTAAGTTAAGGTAGTTATTTTGTCCAGTTATAAAAGGTAGGAAAATATATGTTATGTCTGAAGCTTTCAAACTGAAATGTAAACTGGACCCCTACAAATGGAAGTTTTTATAAACGACCTTGACTGGCTATACAGCCCTTGCACGGTCGGTACTGATCCCCTTTTGTGTTCGGTGCGAAGATATAGATGGAATGGCGGACCAGTTTATCTGAAATATAGACCATTTGTTCCAAAAGAGGATCACTGCAGTGTACACACATTTTTTTAAAGAGTAAGTGCTTTTTTCAATTTGAATTTGCTGTATAAACATGATAAAAGAAATCCCATACGAAATATCTATGTTAGGGCCATTTATTTTCGGGCCGAGTTGTCTCAAGTTGAACAAAGGGCACCTGTTCTTTAAAGCTTCTTTGTGATGGAGATCATGCGTAACATTGATTCAGACTTTTCATAGAAACACCAAACAAAATTAGGTAAAAAATGTTTGATGATTTCTTATTATATATTTGTACATATTTAAGATTGACAACGATTGAATTTTGTTTCTGGTTCCATTATTCATTTTTTTTATAAGATCTAGATTGCAGCTATGTAAAAATTGTAGACTGCACAACGGTTTGTTTATTTTTTGACTGAACGAGATCCTATTAAAGTTCAATATTTAGTTTGACACAACTGGTTGGCTGTTGAATCAGAGTTTTCTCCTATCAGTCCTAGTACAATTTCTTTGCTTTGGGCATTTGTTCTGCGGTTCTGTTTTTGGAGCTTCCCAATCGGCTCCGGTAACTTGGCGCTCCCATTAGCATAAAATCTGCTCCTGCCTTGTATGTGAACTCTGGCTCTACAAGATTAATATCTAGTTTTGTTGTTTTTTCATGTCATATGTATCGTTGTTGGTAAGATGCTCCTCCTTTTGTTGTTTGATTGGTTTGGCTGTTTTTATGCCCCATTTATTTGTCCGTTAGTTATTCCGTCCGTCTGTCACGCTTCAGGTTAAAGTTTTTGGTCGAGGTAGTTTTTGATGAAGTTGAAGTCCAATCTACTTGAAACTAAAACGGATAGTAGCTACGATTTTCATTAAAATTACTTTTTTAATTTATATGCTGGATTTTGTACAAATAGTTTAATAAGTATGATTAAAACAACTACTGGTTACTTTCCATTCATCATTTAGAAGCTTTTTAATGTTTAACACCTAAATTTATTTCTTGTCTATAGATAATAATTCGATGTTAAGCCCAACCCTTATTCATATGACCTATGTTGATCTGAACTCTTCAGTTCCCAATGCGCAATCGCACAATGTGCCTCGAAGGGAAACTTGTCGAACAGGGGAATGTTATCACTGAAATTGACAACTAATAGTGTTTGGCGAAAGGTGCTTTATTATAATAATGCAATAATATACAATTATACCAAACATGGTATCAATAAGCAACAATGAACAAGTGTGAATATGAAGCACCTTAACCCAATCTCGGTAAGATTAAATATAAATTATAAGGAAGGAAAAAAAAAAATTTATCAAATACATAATAAAATGTGGCTGGAACATGCTCTTTGCTAAAACCACACACTAACTAAGCATCGGATGACGCAACAAGGGGAGGCAAATCTAGTACACAGCGTTATCAATTAGGTACAATGAGAGTTGCCTCCCATTGTACGCAATTGACAACTAATAGTGTTTGGCGAAAGGTGCTTTATTATAATAATGCAATAATATACAATTATACCATACATGGTATCAATAAGCAACAATGAACAAGTGTGAATATGAAGCACCTTAACCCAAACGAAGTCGCCAAACAGGAAAGAAAAAAAAAAAAAAAAAGAAAAGAAGGATACCCTTCATACAGCTTGACATTGTACATGATAATAATTTCGTTAATCAAGCAAATGACAAATATGTAAAACTAAAATTTCATCAACAACATTGTAATTCATGTGTAATTCATGTAATTATTATCTTTGACAACAGTGTCAAAATCAGTGCTACATCATGCATAATAAAGGCATTAAAGAAAATATGGATAATTTCAGTCATAAATAGACACCCTTGTAAATACAGCGGAGGGAAAGGGGGGACTTCTACACTACACAATCATGGCACTAGTGATCACACTATTAAACACTACTTAGTCTAGGTGAACTTATAACTCGCTTATAATGCAAGGAACAAAAAAAAAATAATAATATTACTAAACATATCTGCCTCAAAGATATTCTAAACGAACTTGGGGATAATCATACACAGTAACACGCCCGCATCTGCAGGGGAATATTATCTCTTTTATATCATATAGTACACACCTGAAAAACAGGGGAAGCAATCACACCTGTCACTGCAAGAGTTTTGCAAAATTATGATATTCGGAGTTATCACACAAAAACATGACCAAATTAGCAGGGGAATATGATCTCTCTCTTAAAATATAGAACACACCTGAATATTCAGGGGAAGTAATCACACCTGACACTGCAGGGGGTTAAAAATAATATCATAATATTTCGAGTTGTTACTCATAAATATAGTACACACCTGAAAAAAAACAGGGGAAGCAATCACAACTGGCATAGCAGGGGGTTTAAAAATAATATCATAATATTTGAGTTGTTACTCATAAGTATAGTACACACCTGAAAAAAAAACAGGGGAAGCAAACACACCTGACACTGCAGGGGGTTTAAAAATAATATCAAAATATTTGAGTTGTTACTCATAAATATAGTACACACCTAAAAAAAAAACAACAAAAAAACAAAACAAAAAAAAAAAAAACAACAGGGGAAGCATCACACCTGACATAGCAGGAGGTTTCACAATATCATCATTAATATGTATTATAAAAATTTTAAAAAATTATAATATTAGCGATATATGCAATAATTTGTCATCTCAATAGTCTCCAAATTGCTCCACAGAATGGCTAGTTGCTGCTTGGAAGGAGCAGCAAATTGGATTGCGATTATTATCGTTCAGTTCTTCCTTTAAGGTCCATTTTAAGGGCGGAGACGAGAGTGCGGTCTTGTTCTTCTGAAAACGTATGAGACTAATGTTTGAGACCCCTTTCCACCGAAAGCAAAACTTCGGCATGAAAATCCTTAATCTTGGTAAAAGGATATTTTTCGGCAAGATATAACAGACCTTAATTAAATGCTTTTGTCTTAGCATTGAAATGGCTTGTTCTTCTATGTTGTGCATAATAAATAGTTCACCTCTAACTAACTGTACGAATCCGAAGTCTTCATCAGAATAACTCAATGATTTGGTTTGGGCATGTTCATGTGGCCATGGCACATCGTATTTTACCCGATCCTTAGCGGCCCTTGCTTCACCCGAAACTGCTTTACGTTTTTGTTTGTCTTTGAACAATAGATATGGAAAATCTTTACCTTTAATTTTCGCTTGGCAATTATTCCTATCATTATCTGATTTATCACATGAAGTCTTTTTATCGACACCGAAAGTTTTCTTAGCCACAAGGTGCGCGTTTTGTTCAGCCAACAACAGATCCCGTTCCAATATTTTGTTCTGAATTGTTAATTCTTCAATTGTTTTATCCAGTTCATTCACCGTGTTTGTAGACGTAAGAATTTTTGGATGAACGCTAACACTTGCTTTATCTGATTTTGGTGCAAAAGTCTCATGTTGAACCACGTGTTCAGAGGATTTTTTTTCCATCGCATTGTCATCAAATACAAAAAATTATTCAAATACATAATAAAATGTGGCTGGAACATGCTCTTTGCTAAAACCACATGCTAACTAAGCATCGGATGACGCAACAAGGGGAGGCAAATCTAGTACACGGCGTTATCAATTAGGTACAATGAGAGTTGCCTCCCATTGTACGCAATGGTACGTGAATTTACAGTTTCTGCAAGAAAAGAAACAAAAAAGAGGTGCAGACAAATAATTGTAAATTAAAAATAAAAAAACGGCGAGGAGATCGGTAATTAAAATCACCCAAAACACCTGCGACGCAGGCTATAAGTAACATAGAAGTAGCTGACGGTTTGCAGTGGCGTAGCTAGGTCTTTTTAACGTGTACGCCCGAACCTTGGTAAGGGGTCTTACGGCCCCACGTGGGTCCAGATCAAAGCACCAGTTGGTAGTGGGCTACAGGTGGCGAATCCACCAAAAGCTAACGAGTTATCGATAATGAGATACCTTTCCTGTCATTAAAAACTCGTCAATAGCAACATACTTTAGAATCTAAATGGTGTATTTTAATGTCGTATAATGTTTTTAACGGTCTGTTCATCAGTCCAAATTTCGTTACTATCTACAAGTATGCAGGTTTATAAAATTGTCATGTAAAAAAAAATCCCAGACCGTCTGTCAATTGTGTAAAGATAAGTCCGTTTGTCAGTATGATACTGAAAAATGAACGGAAAAAAAATACTTTCAAAATTTTGCTTCAGACATAAAAGCTTAGAACTGCTAAAACATAAAATTTGATGTAGGCTTGACAAAGTAAACTACGTTTAACAAACGTTAACACTCTACATGTATTTGCTAAAAAATCTGACGGAAGATGAAAAAACAAAGAGTGGAATTCAATTTATATATCATGCTTACAAGAAATTTTTGCCAAAAATACCGGTTGAGAAGGGTGGACTCACTCGTCTAACGTATCTGAAAATTGCTAACCTTTGAACCGGTATGTTTGGCAATTATATATCTTGTAACCATAATATATTTGTAAAAGAATCATCATTATGCTCTGGATATGTTTTTTATCATAAACAAACTTCTGTCAAACTTCCGTAAATTTCACGAAAACTTACCCAAATACTGAACTACATACATGTATTGACGCCGCCGACACAATTGAGGATTGCTATGTCATAAGTTCGACAAAAGTGCAAACCACATATCAAATCTAAGCAGATAATGAATTGCTTTAAACAAAAGGATTCACAGAAGATTCAGACTTTAACAGAACAAATATATATATTAAGATACCATTTGGTTAAAAAATAAATCATTGTTCGTCACTTTTATTTGCAATTACAAGCCGTTGAAGAAAGAATTACAAGGCCGATGTCATGTGCTTTTAATCAGATCTTTTTTTTTTTTTTTATATCAAAAATCAAGTGTACGCCCGGGCGTTTTGACGTAAACGTAGCTACGCGCGTTTGCGTAACCTGTTTACATTACGTAAATATTCCAGATCACATGAAAATAAATCGCAACGTGTTCATTATTGTCAAAAATATGTTTATAAATGTACGGACAGGAATCTCCCACCTTAGAAGAAATTAGAAATAAACTCCCTACAATTTAGTATTATTCTTCACGTGTATCCTTCATGGAGGCCCTATTCAACACACAAACACGTGTATACATTATCGGCATGGTTTGGTCATACAAATGTAATAACAAGTGTATAATATCGCCATTGTTGGAGAATCTTGGGTTGGAATAATATGCCACTTTTTGTTATGTTTTTATTTACATAATTTGATAAATTTATGGCGTCAAATATGTAAGTGTAATATAAAGTAATTATCAAATACGTAAGAAAACAAAAAGCACATGTTAATATCTATTTATATCTTGGTTAGCTGAGCTCACTCGCTGTGTCGGCAAAGTTTGGGAAGTAAACCCAATGCATAATTAATGAGATGTATAGGCACGCAACACGATATGAATTATCAATTATTAACACTTCAGTCTGTAGTTTATGAAAACATTCTAGGGATCTTATTGCATATTTTTAGTACATATCTTTGATTGTTCATAATTTTGTCAAAATCGTAGCTACTAGCCTATCCCTTTATTAAAACACATGTTCCTTGTCATTGCTTGTGATATGATCTTCCTCATTTTAGTGCCAAATTAGAGATTTTTCTACATTTTCACGGTCCATTGAACATAGAAAATGATAGTGCGGATGGGGCATCAAAGTACTTTGAACACATTCTTGTTTATTGTAATTTTGGTATTTCTTGGACTGAGATTTCTTCCATTTGGAGGTTGATTGGTTGCATATTGGCCTCTACTTCCATTGCTTCTCTTCCTGCCGTTCCTGGTAATCTAGACAAACTGATAACCCTTTTCTTTGTAAAAAATGTAGTTTCCATTTTTTTCGTATTTTCTATTGATGTTATCTGCCAAACTGGGCACCCATATTTAATAATGGATCTTACAGGTGTCAGACAACCAATTACTCCCTCCAATTTAGAATGTATGTGAAAGTCTACTGAGGGCCCTCATGGGGTTTTTGATTATGTGATTACTTGGCCGTTTTTTTAATGATTATTTGATTATTAAGCCAAATATTTCATGATTATTTGATTACCTAGGACTGTATTTTTAGTTTATAATTATTTGATTACTAAAGATAAGCAAATATTTAATGATTATGTGATTATATTGGCAAAAAAATGGTGATTATGTGATTACTAGGACCCCCCATGAGGGGCCTCTCTACTCAGACCAAAAATAGTGCATTTGATGTCATTGTTTACTCTAACTAACCAACAAATTGTCAGAAATTAAACTTTTGGTGAAAGAGAAATACATATTAAAACCATTTTTAGCCAAAATTTACTTGTCCATGAGTTTTCATTCTAAATTAAGGATTAATGCATTCCATAGTACAAATGTATACTAATTTAAGATTTCCAGAAAACCAGAGGTTATTTTTAGTGGTACTTCTATTCGGGAGACCTCTTCTTTCTTATATGATTTTAAACATACATGTATGTTGAAAATTGGCATGTTAAGAAAGCTGATACATGTACCATGTGTACAATTCAGGATATACCTGGTTTCTATGAAGTTAACCTTAATGTAATATATTTAGAAAGCTGTGAAAATTGCAAAATTTGGTTGAACAAATAGGGACTTTTAATTGGTGGTCTGACACATTATTCATTGTACATTGTATGGCAAGCCAAAGTGGACAAAAAGAGCTATTTTTTAATATTAAAAAATCATTTTCTAATATAAGATAATCATTTTCTAACATAAGAAAATCATTTTCTAATATATAAGAAATTCATTTCCTAATAAAAGAAATTCATTTCTAATATTAAGAAATAGTGTTTTATGCCCCACCTATGATAGTAGAGGGGCATTATGTTTTCTGGTCTGTTCGTCTGTCTGTCAGTCAGTCCGTCCATCCCACTTCAGGTTAAAGTTTTTGGTCAAGGTAGTTTTTGATGAAGTTGTAGTCCAATCAACTTGATACTTAGTACACATGTTCCCTATGGTATGATCTTTCTAATTTTTATGGCAAATTAGATTTTTTACCCAATTTCACGGTCCATTGAAAATGGAAAATGATAGTGCGAGTGGGGCATCTTTGTACTTTGGACACACTCTTGTTCTTTTTTAATATTAGAAAATCATTTTCTTATGTTAGAAAACACATACCAGTCCACTGGCTTATATTTCCGCCCCCAAAATCTCTATGATGCTCTCTCCTGTGGTTTACTATCCATACTATTTTACTTTTATTTCTAAAAATTAGTGATCATTTTTGTAAAATTCAAATTTAGAATTATTCCTTTTTCATGTTTTTAAGATTGAAAAATGGTGCTTCATCAAAATGTGAATGTTGGGCAAAGGGTAGAAGTGAAAGTTCACAACAGAATATACAGAGGAACAGTCAAATATAAAGGTGCTATTATTCACAAACCAGGAGATTGGGTTGGAGTATCATTAGAAAAACCAGGTAAGTTAAAAAAAAAAAAGATGATATGAAAGGGGAACTCATAAACCATATATGTATTTTGCATTAGTTGATGTTAGAATGGACTCATGAACTTTTCAAAAACATCACAGTTAAATAAAAGGTATTCCAAAAACTAAAAATGACCTTCTTTTCGGATTTCTTCAATTTTTGACTACTGGTTTAAATGTTGGTCATTTTAAGTGATTAAAATCATGATAGTACAGATAAACTTACATGTATAACTCAGAATTTTTTGTCAATAATATACAATGTATATGATGATCTTGAAGATGAAATATCTTTAGCAGTCAGTTTGACAAGAACTCTGAAGTTATTATATGCATGCATGTACATAAAGCATGGTCTTGAAAATAGTTGTAATAAAAATCTTTACTAAATCAATACATATAGATTATCTTTAGTGTTAAATTTTGAGATTCTTTATTTAAATGTCTCAATTTGAATCACAGAAAAAGATATGACAGCTGTGAAAAATTTGAATATATCGTATAAAATCAAGTAAATTTTGCATTCAGGGAAATGGCACGGTATATTAATAGATACATGTAAAGGGTAAACAGATAAACTTGTTTTTGTTTATGTAATATATGTCATTAAAGTAAGGCATTGTAAACACATTTTTAAATTACAATCATTTCCTTTTATCATAGAAGTTCCATTTCAACAAAGATCAAACACGGTTAATATAGCCAGATATGTTGCAATGGACAAGAGCTACAATGTACATTTGTAGTTAATTACAATAGAAAACAAAATAGTTATACATACCATTTTTTTTATTTAACCATTGAATTAATACTGTTATTATTTTTGAATGCATAGTCTTGACAGCTATATTTAATTTAATAGACTTAACAATAAATGCAATAAGTTGACAATGACTGAATTATTTGCAAACATTTTTAATTGAGGTTATAGATAGCATGTCTAATACATTCAATATTTAGATTAGGAATTACTTTACATTGGAATAAATTAATGTGATCTTACAATCTTTGAGAATAACTTGCAGAATAAAAATGTGATTGTTATAGAAAAACTATTTTATTAAAACTATATATACATGTATGATCATGCATGTGTACATGCATGTTGAATTAAATATTTAAAAATAATCTTCAAAGCAAATACCACTTCAGTAATTGTTCTTTTGTACATCATAATAGCATAAATTAAACTGTATAAAAGTTATCATGTTGAATAATGTATGTCTTTTAGAATATTTCCAAATTAGCCTAAATATATTTACAATTTTAATCAAGCTGAATGACAAAAATTTCAATTTATTCAATTTGTTTCAATTTTAATTTTGCTTAGTTTGCACAACAAACTGTTCTATTTTCCTTCCAAATAGTATTCAGATTTCATTTTTATACGACCGCAAAATTAAAAAAAAATTTTGGTCGTATATTGGTATCACGTTGGCGTCGTCGTGGTGGTCATCGTCCAAATACTTTTAGTTTTCGCACTCTAACTTTAGTAAAAGTGAATAGAAATTTATGAAATTTTAACACAAGGTTTATGACCACAAAAGGAAGGTAACGGGATTGATTTTGGGAGTTTTGGTCCCAACATTTTAGGAATTAGGGGCCAAAAAGGGCCCAAATAAGCATTTTCTTGGTTTTCGCACTATAACTTTAGTTTAAGTAAATAAAAATCTATGAAATTTTGACACAATGTTTATGACCACAAAAGGAAGGTTGGGATTGATTTTGGGAGTTGAGGGTTGAACAGTTTAGGAATTAAGGGCCAAAAAGGGGCCCAAGTAAGCATTATTCTTGGTTTTTGCACCATAACTGTAGTATAAGTAAATAAAAATCTATGAAATTTAAACACAAGGTTTATGATCACTAAAGGAAGGTTGGGTTTGATTTTGGGAGTTTTGGTCCCAACAGTTTAGGAATAAGGGGCCCAAAGGGTCCAAAATTGAACTTTGTTTGATTTCATCAAAAATTGAATAATTGGGGTTCTTTGATATGCCGAATCTAACTGTGTATGTAGATTCTTAATTTTTGGTCCCGTTTTCAAATTGGTCTACATCAAGGTCCAAAGGGTCCAAAATTAAACTTAGTTTGATTTTAACAAAAATTGAATCCTTGGGGTTCTTTGATATGCTGAATCTAAAAATGTACTTAGATTTTTGATTATTGGCCCAGTTTTCAAGTTGGTCCAAAACAGGATCCAAAATTATTATATGCAATAGCAAGAAATTTTCAATTGCACAGTATTCAGCAATAGCAAGAAATCTTCAATTGCACAGTATTGCGCAATAGCAAGAAATTTTCAATTGCACAGTATTGCGCAATAGCAAGAAATATCTAATTGCACAATATTGTGCAATAGCAAGAAATTTTCAATTGATTGGAGTTATCTTTCTTTGTCCAGAATAGTAGTTGAATCAACTTAAATCATTGTTTTATACAATAAACAATGTATATATTCACTTTTACTACCAACTGATAAATTAAAACAATCTTTACCATTCAGTGATATAAACAAGCACCTTTTGTTAGATTTTTATAAATAAATTTGGTGTATTTAATTACTGTCTTCTGATTGGTTAAAATTATTAGTTTTATTTTCAATGTTGTCAATTTTGAAGACGACACGCCCACTCTGACGTTGTGTATTCATACGCGAACATGTGTGTATGTTGTTATTGTTAATATATATAATATAAAAAGTTCTTTGAGCCTTATTTTTGATAGACATTTTTTTATAATGAATGGCAATAATTTATTTTGATTTTATTGAACTATAAAACTAATTTTTGACTCTTCACATTTTACATAATCCGCTTCTCGGATTATTCAATGTGAAGAGTCGAAAATTAGTTTTATGGTTCAATAAATTCAAAATAAACTAGATATCGTTGAGATGGAAGCCATCTCTGTGGGCCCCGCTGTAAATAATGTGCATTAAAAAATTGTATCTTTACCATAGGACATGGGTTTGTCAACTGAAATCAAAGTTTTTGACCTTGACCTTTGACCTAGGAAGTTGTAAATAGATTCGCGGATTATTCAATGTGAAGAGTCAAAAATTAGTTTTATGGTTCAATAAATTCAAAATAAACTAGATATCATTGAGGTGGGAGCCATCTCTGTGGGCCCCGCTGTGAATAATGTGCATTAAAAAATTGTATCTTTACCATAGGACATGGGTTTGTCAACTGAAATCAAAGTTTTTGACCTTGACCTTTGACCTAGGAAGTTGCAAATAGAATATGACACACCCTTTGGTGTTGGTTTATAAAGATGTCAAGTATAAACTTTGAAATGATAACGGTTCTCAAGATATAGATCGGACACGATCTTTACCATAGGACATGGGGTTGTCAACTGAAACCAAAGTTTTTGACCTTGACCTTTGACCTAGGAATTTGCACATAAATTATGACACACCCTTTGGTGTTGGTTTAAAAACATGTCAAGTATAAACTTTGAAATGATAACGGTTCTCAAGATATAGAGCGGACACGATCTTTACCATAGGACATGGGGTTGTCAACTAAAACCAAAGTTTTTGACCTTGAATTTTGCCCTAGGCAGTCGTTCATAAATTATGACACACCCTCTGGTGTTGGTACATATACATGTCAAGTATAAACTTTGAAATCATAACGGTTCTCAAGATATAGAGCGGACATGATCGTCACCACAGGACACAGGGTTGTCAACTGAAACCAATGTTTTTTTACCTTGACCTTTGACCTAGGAAGTTGTACATACATCATGACACGCCCTCTGGTGGTGGTTAATAAACATGTAAAGTATAAAGTATGAAATCATAATGGTTCTCTAGATATGGAGCGGACACAAAGTTAAAGTGTTACGGACAGACGGATGGATGGACGGATGGACGAACGAAGTTGTACATACATCATGACATGCCCTCTAGTGGTGGTTAATAAACATGTAAAGTATAAAGTATGAAATCATAATGATTCTCTAGATATGGAGCGGACACAAAGTTAGTGTTACGGACGAACGGACCGACGGACAGATTGATCACTATAGGGGGACGAACGGACGGACGGACAGACTGATCACTATAGGGTGACCCGCCTTTGACCTAGGAAGTTGTACATACATCATGACACACCCTCTGGTGGTGGTTAATAAACATGTAAAGTATAAAGTATGAAATCATAATGGTTCTCTAGATTCGGACGGACGGACGGACGGATGGACAGACTGATCACTATAGGGCGACCCGTCTAAAGGCGGGACCCTAATAATAGCCATTCATTAAATATTTTATGATGTATTTAAATGAGTAGTTATTGTTTCAAACTCCATTAGAAATTTGAAATGAGATCAGTTTTGGAAAAAGGGAAAGGGGGATGTGAAAAAAAAATGGGGGGGGTTAAATTTTTCTCATTTCAGATTTCATAAATAAAAAGAAAATTTCTTCAAACATTTTTTTGAGAGGATTAATATTCAACATCATAGTGAATTGCTCAAAGGCAAAAGTTCATTAGACCACATTCATTCTGTGTCCGAAACCTATGCCGTGTCAACTATTTAATCACAATCCAAATTTAGAGCTAAATCCAGCTTGAATGTTGTGTCCATACTTGCCCCAACCGTTCAAGCTCTGGGGTCGTATAAAGCTGCAACCTGCGGAGCATCTGGTTTCAACATACATGTATGAATGATTGCCTAATATGAATGTTTGTAAAAAGGGAATAACATGTTTTGAATTATAATCATTGTATACAGAGTTTTATATATTATCAACTACATGTATAAGTGGTTCAGTGACATTTTATAACAAAATATGAATAAAAAGGTTGTCCTGTGTTGTTTTTTTTTTATTTCCATTGTGATTGATTACAATAAAAGGGCTAGAAATGAATTCCAAAAAAATAAAAATATTCCTTTAAGTCATATGAAACCTCAAATTAAAAAAAAATATGCATATCATTATGTTTTTTTTTTATAACTAAATGGATAGTTTTCATAATACAACTTATGCACATATACTTTGTTGTCGAGCCTGCAACTTTTGTTGCAGAGCTCGACATAGGGATAGTGATCCGGCGGCGGCTACGGCGGCGGCGGTGTTAGCTAACTTCTTAAAAGCTTTATATTTTAGAAGGTGGAAGACCTGGATGCTTCATACTTTGTATATAGATGCCTCATGTTACGAAGTTTCCGTCAGTCACATGTCCAATGTCCTTGACCTCATTTTCATGGTTCAGTGACCACTTGAAAAAAAAGTTGAGATTTTTTGTAATGTTGAATTCTCTCTTATTATAAGTAATAGGATAACTATATTTGATATGTGCGTACCTTGCAAGGTCCTCATGTCTGTCAGACAGTTTTCACTTGACCTCGACCTCATTTCATGGGTCAGTGAACAAGGTTAAGTTTTGGTGGTCAAGTCCATATCTCAGATACTACAAGCAATAGGGCTAGTATATTCGGTGTATGGAAAGACTGTAAGGTGTACATGTCCAACTGGCAGGTGTCATCTGACCTTGACCTCATTTTCATGGTTCAGTGGTTATAGTTAAATTTTTGTGTTTTGGTCTGTTTTTCTCATACTATATGCAATAGGTCTACTATATTTGTTGTATGGCATGATTGTAAGGTGTACCTATCTAGCGGGCAGATGTCATGTGACCTTGACTTCATTTTCATGGTTCAGTGGTCAAAGTTAAGTTTTGAGTTTTGGTCTTTTTATCTAATGCTATATGCCATAGGTCATCTATATTTTGTGTATGGAAATATTTTATGATCTTTATGTCAGTCGCGCAGATTTTATTTGACCGTGACCTTATTTTCACGGTTCATTGCACAGTGTTAAGTTCTTGTGTTTTGGTCTATTTTTCTTAAACTATAAGTAATAGGTCAACTATATATGTTGTATAGAAGCATTGTTAGCTGTACATGTCTGCCTGGCATGGTTCATCTGACCTTGACCTCATTTTCAAGGTTCATTGGTCTTTGTTTAGTTATCTTGGTTAATGTTAAGTTTATGTGACAGTTGTTATAAAGCTTAGCTTTATACTTAGGACTATCAACATAATATCAATGATTAGTATAGAAGGCGAGACATTTCAGCGTGTGCACTCTTGTTTTGAGGAAAATTCTTGAATTGGTCCACATTTAGAAGAAGTTTGATTATTTTTAATTGCTTGCTTCCTGGTAGCAATTCGCCTACATATTTTCCATATGCACAGTGACCGGAGCATGACTGTCCTCGTAAAAATCCGGTGATCACAATACGCATGGATCTGTCATTAAAATAAACTATTATCTGATTGTACATGTTAAACACGTGCTCAATACCCATACTTTTTGTGGATTGTTTACTATAAGGTGACCATTGGTAAATTTCGGCTTTAAAACACAGCATTTAATGAGCAGCCATATTTGTTAAAACATAACAGACAGAGAGAGAAAAAATTGTCAATTATACAATATATTTGCATAAAAAGTGATAAAATGGTGCACAGCGGACTAAGTTTATGATATATACATGCATTGGTTCAAGAATTGGATAAACATTATTTTTCACCAGTCACTCGTTTCATATGACTTTAAATTAAGAGACTACTGTATTTATAAAAAAAAATCAAATGATAATAACATCAATTATCTTATTCCCAATGAGTAAAACTATTTAACATGCAGATTGTAATCCAAGATTTAAAATGACCTATATATTTGACAGTTGAAGATTATATGTTGACAGGTTTGTAATATTTTGTATATACCCTGTTTTCTTAATATTAACCGACTATAATAAACACCTCATTGCTGATCAACCATGTATTTCCTTCCAAACCCTAGCTGTATATATGAACCTTATGTTTTCTGTCAATGTCAGCTATATACCAGTAGAATTTCTGCTAACCATCAAATAACAGGAAGACTGGTGTTAGACACTTATCCTTCATTTAAAAAAAAATAAACAAAATTTTCTTGTATTAACTGGTACAGGATATTTCCAGTGAAAATTTTATCACTAAAAAAAGCTTAGTTTGTGTCATGCCTATGATTATAAGTGTGGTAGTTTAGACATAACATTACTTCCCCACCTTTCCAGGAAGTGATGTTGATGTGCTGAAACATTTACCCTTACTCCCAAATTACCATTTTTCATTTCATTAAAAGACATGTGTTTCCTGCAGCTTTTAAAAAGGGTTGGGCAATTTTTTTCTCAGATTGCACTCATATGGTGATTGGTTTCACTTTAATGGCACCCTTTTCATGGAGGAATTCAAATTAAGTTTAAGGGCAACCATCTTTAATATAGATATACAAGCACTGTAATGGATAGGGAATAAGAATGCATGCAATTCTTTTTTTTTAGGAAATAGCGGACTAGACTTTCAATCATGTTCAGTGACTTTGAAATTATAAATTTCAAATGATAAGTTAAGCATATAAGAAGAAGTACTAACACTTATATTTGATTATTTATTATTGTCGACATGCTGTTTCATAATGACTTATAGTTACCACAAATTTCAGTTGCAAGTACAACATGTAGCAAATATATTTTAAAGATATGCAACTATATTTGAATATTGCAAAGAAGATTTTCTTCAGAGTTCCGAGTTACAACTAGATTGAACTTAGCATACAATATGAAGAATGCTGTCCAGGCTCTGACTCACTATCTAGACATCAACACAATAACAGATCATATGATTATATATATATAAATACATAAAATGTTACAGTTTGATAGATTTACAATAAAAATATTTACATTCAAACATACTTTCTCGGAGAATCTCCAAAATAAATACCCTTTCATTTTTGTATGTGGTGCATTGCATCAAAAAATGAAAAACAATCTTCAATCTGCATGAAGATATACAGTGCTTACATTATTTTCTGTGTCAATCCATTTATATCATAAATAACTTATGAGAACATATTCTAAATTGAGTCAAATTTTTATACTACAAATTCACTAAACATGTAAGATATGATTGTTTTTTTGAAGATTTTTTTTTAATTTGAAGATTTTTTCACATTTGAATTATCATTTAAAATCTATACTCTAGACCAACACTTATAGTTAAGTTCTGCTTTGATTATTTCAGTTGGAGATAATGACGGAATGTTAATGGGAAGAAGATATTTTCAGTGCAACAATGGACATGGAATCTTTGTCAGAGCCAATTGTATCAGATTTATTCCGCTCACTAGATGGTATTTAATAGTCATGATGCATTTAATTTATATATTTTTATGCCCCACCTACGATAGTAGAGGGGCATTATGTTTTCTGGTCTGTGTGTCCGTTCGTTCGTCCGTCCGTCTGTTCGTGCGTTCGTTTGTCTGTTCGTTCGTCCGTCTGTCCCGCTTCAGGTTAAAGTTTTTGGTCAAGGTAGTTTTTGATGAAGTTGAAGTCCAATCAACTTGAAACTTAGTACACATGTTCCTTATGATATGATCTTTCTTATTTTAAAGCCAAATTAAACTTTTGACCCCAATTTCACGGTCCACTGAACATAGAAAATGAAAGTGCATGTTTCAGGTTAAAGTTTTTGGTCAAGGTAGTTTTTGATGAAGTTGAAGTCCAATCAACTTGAAAACTTAGTACAAATGTTCCCTATGATATTATCTTTCTAATTTTAATGCATAATTATATTTTTTATCCAATTTCACGGTCCATTGAACATGGAAAATAATAGTGGGAGTGGGGCATCCGTGTACTTTGGACACATTCTTGTTTAATTTAAATTATGATAAGATCAAATTATTTTTTACTCAATCACATTCTTTGGAATAAACTGAATATGGTAATCATGCTACTTGGAAAAATTGAGATAACAATCAGAAAATGAATACTTAAAATGCCCCTAAAAGGTTTATGCGTGGTTAGATAATTTTGTGATTCAGCTTTTAATGGACATTTAAAAGAGGTTTAATTTACGTTATTGTTTATACTTCATTTTCATATATCTAATACACACACTACATTTGTAGAATATGAATTATTAATTTTAACTTGATGTCAATTATTAAAAGATGCATCTATCAAATTTTGATTTTTATACCTCACTTTTTTGTTGTTTTACAAATATTTAGGTCAACCCTTGTAGGTATGATAGAAGAGGGTCTTTGCATCCAGCCGTTAGTCTATCTGTCCCTGTTCGTATGTCCACTACATAGAATTTTTTGGTCAAGGTAGTTAAATCTGAAGTTGAATTTACGAAGTTTCCATCAGTCACATGTCCAATGTCCTTGACCTCATTTTCATGGTTCAGTGACCACTTTAAAAAAAAGTTCAAATTTTTTGTAATGTTGAATCCTCTCTTATTATAAGTAATAGGATAACTATATTTGATATGTGCGTACTTGTAAGGTCCTCATGTCTGTCAGACAGTTTTCACTTGACCTCGACCTCATTTCATGGATCAGTGAACAAGGTTAAGTTTTGCTGGTCAAGTCCATATCTCAGATACTATAAGCAATAGGGCTAGTATATTCGGTGTATGGAAAGACTGTAAGGTGTACATGTCCAACTGGCAGGTGTCATCTGACCTTGACCTCATTTTCATGGTTCAGTGGTTACTGTTATATTTTTGTGTTTTGGTCTGTTTTTCTCATACTATTTGCAATAGGTCTACAATATTTGTTGTATGGAATGATTGTAAGGTGTACATGTCTAGCAGGCAGATGTCATGTGACCTTGACCTCATTTTCATGGTTCAGTGGTTATAGTTAAATTTTTGTGTTTTGGTCTTTTTATCTAATACTATATGCCATAGGTCAACTATATATGATGTATGGAAATATTTATGATCTTTATGTCAGTCGCACAGGTTTTATTTGACCGTGACCTCATTTTCACGGTTTATTGCACAGTGTTAAGTTTTTGTGTTTTGATCTATTTTTCTTAAACTATAAGTAATAGGTCAACTATATATGTTGTATAGAAGCATTGTTAGCTGTACATGTCTGCCTGGCATGGTTCATCTGACCTTGACCTCATTTTCAAGGTTCATTGGTCTTTGTTTAGTTATCTTGGTTAGTGTTAAGTTTATGTGACAGTTGTTATAAAGCTTAACTTTATATTTAGGACTATCAACATAATATCAATGATTAGTATAGAAGGCGAGACATTTTAGGGTGTGCACTCTTGTTACTCTTATTTCATGATTCACAGAACATGGGAATGTGATTATGTGAAACCAGTAAATTCTCAGGTTAAAGTCTTTAACATTAGTTACTTGATTGATATCTTCATTTGCATGTACGTATTATTCAATGTTTTGTTTTCTATAATTCTAGGACCTACAATAAATACCACAAAGTGGCAGACACAGCAGAAGTAGATGAACCATTATTTTATTCATCTCCAAGTAAGTTTAATTTTTACTTTCTTCTCTCAATATATCACATTCATACATGTATATGTCCTTTACATATAAAAAAAAGATGTGGTATGATTACCAATGAGAAAACTATTCACAAGAGGCCAAATGACATAGAAATTACCAACTATAGGTCACTGTATGACCTTCAACAATGAGCATAGTCATGTTTTGTTTTTGTATCAACTGAGATAAAAGCAGCAAAATACTAGACAAATAGATGTTAATACTAGGGCAAGCGTAACACAATCTGAATCAAGACATCAGACCTTGTATACAGATGTCTTACATTACAAAGTTTCCCTCTGTTATATGTTCCTTGTCCTTGGACTAATTTTTTGTCGAGCCTGTGACTTTTGTCGCAGAAAGCTCGACATAGGGATAGTGATCCAGCGGCGGCAGTGGGGTTAGCTCACTTCTTAAAAGCTTTATATTTTAGAAGGTGAAAGACATGGATGCTTCATACTTTGTACATGGATGCCTCATGTTACGAAGTTTCCGTCAGTCACATGTCCAATGTCCTTGACCTCCTTTTCATGGTTCATTTACTACTTGAAAAAAGTTAAGATTTTTTGTAATGTTTAATTCTCTCTTATTATAAGTAATAGGATAACTATATTTGGTATGTGCGTACCTTGCAAGGTCCTCATGTCTGTCAGACAGTTTTCACTTGACGTTAACCACATTTCATGGATCAGTGAACAAGGTTAAGTTTTGTTGGTCAAGTCCATACCTCAGATACTATAAGTAATGGGTCTATTATATTTGGTGTATGGAAGGACTGTAAGGTGTACATGTCCAACTGGCAGGTGTCATCTGACCTTGACCTTGACCTCATTTTCATGGTTCAGTGGTTATGGTTAAGTTTTTCTGTTTTTGTCTGTTTTTCTTATACTGTATGCAATAGGTCTACTATATTTGGTGTATGGACCTCATTTTCATGGTTCAGTGGTAAAAATTAGGTTTTTGAGTTTTGGTCTTTTTTTCTAATACTATATGCAATAGGTCACCTATATTTGGTGTATGGAATTATTTTATGATCTATATGTCAGTTGCACAGGTTTATTTGACCTTGACCTCATTTTCATGGTTCATTGATTAGTGTTAAGTTTTTGTGTTTTGGTCTAATTTTCTTAATTTATAAGCAATAGGTCAACTTTATTTGTTGTATGGAAGAATTGTTAGCTGAACATGCCTGACTGTCATGGTTCATCTGACCTTGACCTCATTTACATGGTTCATTGGTCAATGTTTAGTTTACTTGGTTAATGTTAAGTTTATGTGACAGTTGTAATAAAGCTTTATATTTAGGACTATCAACATAATATCAATGATTAGTAAAGAAGACGAGACATTTCAGCGTGTGCACTTTTGTTATTGTTAAGCAACTGCTTATAAAGAGTAATAAGAAACCTTATCTTTGGTAAATGGTATCCTTGCAAGGATACTTTCCCTAACTCATTGAACCCCGCTCATGCAGGTGCACTTGGTTCTAATCTTAATTGAATATAATAGGATTATCAGTTTTCTGATTGAAAGCTTAAGTCAATAGTTTTCTCCACCCAAAAAGACTGACCGCCAAGAAATAGCCCAAAAGCGACATTTAATAGTGGCTTTAAAAAACCAACAATCAATTCCTAACTCGATCAAGTTCTGGTCATTGAAAACAAACAAAATATAGGTATACATTAACCTTAACTAAAAAGATCCTTGTATTTTATGGTCTTCAGTGTGGTTCCTTAACATATTTCAGAAGCAGCTGATCCAACAATGATATCTGAGGATATGGAAAGGAGAGTGAAGACAGGTGCTTCATTTAGTGGTTAGTATTATATTTTATAAAGGGATGGAGGAATCATTATCTGTGATCATAGCTGTCATGGTTGTATTAGATTAAATTTTCTAAGTCATTAAAAGCTAGTAATCTGTAGTCTTTAAAATCTGTTGACATATCATCAAAAGCAGCTTAAAGAACATGGTTTATGTACAGTAACTACAGTTTATTTTATGTGTTGACTGTACAAAACCAGGCTACATGATTTTTGTTAAATGTAAAAGTCCCAAACCTTTCTTTCAGAAATAGTCGATATTACTACTCATTCTCTCATCTTACATCATTTTGCCAGGGAGATCTCTTCTCCATGGACCCATTGTCATTTTCAGACCAAAACCAGCTCTTTTAATGTTTAAAAAATTTTCGAAATCCTGTAAGGAAATCAATTTATGAATAACTTGGATGGTCAACTTTAAAGTCATATGAAACCTCAAATTAAAAAAAATGATGCATATGATTTTTATACTTAAATGGATAGTTTTTATTATAAATCTTATGTACATAAAAATATATTTTTTTCTGAGGAAAATTCTTTAATTTGTCCACATTTAAAAGAAGTTTACCTAATTAAAAAATTGCTTGCTTCCAGGAAGCAATTTGCTGACATATTTCCATATATGCATGTGACCTAAGCGTGACCCTTCTTGTAAAAATCAGGTGAACACAATACACATGGATCTTTCTCTTAAATAACCTATTTTCTGATTGTATATGTTATACACATGCTCAATATCCATGCTTCTTTATTGATTGTATACGATAAGGTGACAATCGGTAAATTTTGGCTTCTAAACACGGCATTTAATAATCTATCATATTTGTTTAATCATAACAGACAGAGAGAAAAAAAATTGACGATTATATGATGTCTTTGCGTTAAAATTGATAAAATCGTGCACAGAAGATTAAGTTTATGATGTATACATGCATTGGTTCAAGAATTGGATAAACATTCTTTTTCACCAGTCATTCGTTTCATATGACTATAAAGTCAAAATACACCAGTTGATTATATAGTTAAGAAGATCATTATGGTATGTTTGATTAAAAAAAAATGCCTATATAATTATACCCCACGCAACGAAGTTGCGGAGGGTATAATGTTTTTGACCCGTCCGTCCGTCCGTCAGTCCGTCCGTCCGTCAGTCCGTCAGTCCTGTTTCTTGTCATCGCAACTCCTCTCAAACCACACAACAGAATTCTACGAAACCTTTTCAGATAATAAGGACATACTATGTAGTTGTGCATATCGACGGGAAATTGCATTTCAATTTTTTTTCTAGGAGTTACGCCCCTTTGAACTTATTTACTTTAATGTACTACTGCAACAGTTTGTCATCGCAACTCCTCTCAAACCACACAACAGAATTTCACGAAACCTTTTCAGATAATAAGGACATACTATGTAGTTGTGCATATCAACGGGAAATTGCGATTCAATTTTTTTTCTAGGAGTTACGCCCCTTTGAACTTATTTACTTTAATGTACTACTGCAACAGTTTGTCATCGCAACTCCTCCCAAACCACACAACAGAATTTCACGAAACCTTTTCAGATAATAAGGACATACTATGTAGTTGTGCATATCGACGGGAAATTGCGATTCAATTTTTTTTCTAGGAGTTACACCCCTTTGAACTTATTTACTTTAATGTACTACTGCAACAGTTTGTCATCACAACTCCTCCCAAACCACACAACAGAATTTCACGAAACCTTTTCAGATAATAAGAACATACTATGTAGTTGTGCATATCGACGGGAAATTGCGATTCAATTTTTTTTCTAGGAGTTACGCCCCTTTGAACTTATTTGCTTCAATGTACTTCTACAACAGTTTGTCATCGCAACTCCTCTCAAACCACACAACAGAATTTCATGAAACTTTGTAGATAATAAGGACATACTATGTATATTGACAGGAAATTATTATTCAATATTTTTATTATACAATTTTTTTTTCTTATACTTATTTAATTTCTCCAATGACAATGTGGGGACGTGGGGTATGTGAGCGTGCTCACTAAGGTTCTTTAATTATGCATGTAATTAGTGAAATTCATTAAGTAGTAAAGTACTATTGTTAAAAATACTTAAAGTTTACTCTTATGTTATTTTTCAGATCCTTTCAGTAGAGCAAAGCGATACCCTTTAACACATTCAGTAGGAAATCGTATTCCAGCAGCAACGATGACCAGATCGATGACTTCCTTAAGTTACACGACACGTCCAATACATGCTGAATATGACATTGAAGATGATTTTATATCATACCCCTCAATACCCAGAACTCACATGCCTTACTCTGCACTACGGAATCAAGTAAAACGAGGCTGGGAAGGGGCACACTATGTAAGAGAAATGTCTGTAGGAACTGGTAGAGACTCAATGAAGTTTAGCCAATGGAATGATGTTTCGCCATAATTATTTTTTGTTTGTTTTATACTATACTATGGTGCACAGTATTATTTAATTAAAATTGGTTTAAATTTCTTAGCTAAGAAATGCTAAGCCTATGCTGCATGCATTTAGTAGTAAAATTAATTGATAGTTTAGATCATGGATAAAATTCATTTTAAATTTGTGTATGTATTATCCAGGAAAAAGATTTAATAATAAATGTGACAAGATTGCTCTTTTTCGAAATCCTACCAGGCATGCAAAAAGTAACAATTTTAGAATTTTTTTTTTGAATATAAAAATATTTTTAAACCTATGAAATTTTCATTTACAGAATATCTTCTTCAAATAAATAATTTACTCATATGCTCACCTAAGTCAATTGACTATATCGATTATGAAAAAAAAAATAAATAGAACACAATGTACTTTAAAATCATACACAGTCTTGTTGACATTTATTGCATTTATGAGTCCAAAGTATACTGATGAATATTAGGTTGATGCCTCAGTTTTAAATTCCACAATAAGGTTGTAAGAGTTGTTCTTACAATATTTGCCCCTTAGTGATTGCTGTATTTGGGCATTTGAAACAATGTTATGAATGAAATTCATTTGAAAACCTTTTGTTTTCAAAGAGACCATTTTTTGGCATATTATGAATTAAGGGAAAAAATGTATTAAATGCAGTTTTTCCATCCCAAAATCTGTGCATATTTCATTTTCTTTTCTTAAAATTGCTATTTGTAAACTGTCAGCAGAAACTAGTGTAAATAACTCATATCCTAAGTGTTAACTTTTTTTTTAAATTCACAAGTTAGAAACTGGTTTATTCTCATGTATAAATAAATATCAACCACATGACTATTTATCATAAATAAGCATTAATTTCTTCTAAGAAAATGTTTGCACCATGAAAAACTTCACAGGCAATATCTTGTCATAAAATGAAGAAAAAGTTGAAAATATCAAGTGCAATTTACTACTATTTCAGTAAATAAATATACATCAAAGGCATTTACAAATTTTTGAAATAAAAATCATGGTAAGTGATTAGCTGGACAAAATAAAGATTTAAGGGTAAATAGATAAATACCCAAATTAAGTGCAATTTTGAATTTATTTGGGTTTTTGAACACTGCAGATGAAGAATTAAACGATTTGGTATATCCATGTAACATTTTACTCATCAATTTAGCATAAGATTAGTAAAATGGTATGAATGATAGAAACATATTAGTTTTCTATGCTACTAAACTAAAAGACAAGTATTTATAAAAGCTAAACTAATGTATATTATTTTTACAAATTGTATAGGTGACACTAAAGGCTCACAGTTTTATATGAACAGTTTGGGATCATATTATTCAAGGTTCACATTTTCATGTGAACACTTTTAGGTGACATTATTCATGGCTCACAGTTTTATATGAACAGTTTGATATCATATCATTCAAGGTTCACATTTTCATGTGAACACTTTTAGGTGACATTATTCATGGCATCCAGTTTTATATGAAGAGTTTGAGTTCAAGTAATTCAAGGCTCACATTTTGTATGAAGAGTTTTATTTGATGTAATTCAAGGCTAACATTTACATATGAACATTTTTAGGTGACATTTTTCATAGGTCACATTTTTATTGTAATTCTGTTTTATGTCAGTACAATTAATATTCCTGACAAACTTGTTATGATTTATGTATGAATACACACTCTACTGTAAATTTCTGTGAAATCAATCTTTAATAATAAGGTTTTATACATTATGAATTTCATTATTTCATTATTACTTATATATCAAATGCTTTGTCAAAAATTCATTTAAAATGACTAAATTGAAGGATCCAAGTTTAATTTTTTTTTGCACAACTGGTATTGATTGTATACAGATGAGCTTATCAACCTATACATTTTTATTTCAATCTCAATTTACATACATCTGAATCATACAATCCTTGATCATGTGGACATTTGTTATTGTACTCATTTTATTCTTCATATGGCATTTTCATTTTTTTTGTAATGACGGAAAAGGGAGTGTATGTCTTTCAGTTTTATTAATAACTGAGTTTGCAATATTTGTTTTTTGTACTAAGGTGGCAGAAATAAGATGAAACACATTGCTGTGATATATTGTTTTGATTTTTATTGTTCAGTTTACTTTTCTATATTTGTCAAGTACCATCTTTTAATGTTCAAGTTTTCTGTGTTTTTTTTTTTTCTCTTTTAGACAAAGAATTTGAATTGGTAAATTTTTACAACAATGTTATATTTCTTATACCCACTGTAAGTGTTTTTTTGACGAATTACATATTTTGTATTAGATTTGTTAATGTGAGTTTTACATGTTTTCTTGTAAATTATATACCCTTGATTTGGATAAAATAAGTTTATACCAGCACAACCTCCACAATGTAATTATTGCTCTACCTCAAACAGATCAAAGCTTATCTCCTGTGATCATTTGATGGAATGCCTTTCTGTCAACACAGTTCATAAATGGCACCATTTACCATGTTACGTACATAAAGAAACACAATGAAAAGAAATGGTAATAAAGATTGTTTATATAAAAAGTGGGGTATGTGACTTATAAAAGCATGTTGGTATATCCCTACTTGCAAAGTTGGTTGTATACTGAAATGACCTGGTCAGTATGTATATATACGTATGTTTGTCTTTCAATATTAATAGTAACAATTTTTCAGCATCTATGTAAAGAAATGTTTGACAGTAAGTCTAAAACTTCCTGTTCAATGATTTATTTTTATATTAGATATATTGAGGATGGAATTTTTATCCATGTCTTAGTGAGAGTTTGGATATAATTTGTATGACCTCATCATGGTCATGTACAACTTTTTTCAGACTTTTATCCATGTTAACAGAATTAGAAGAACATTTTACTAAATATTTATGAACATTAGAACTTTTTTTAGAAATGTTATTTAACACATATCTAGTATTTTAGGACACTTGCTTCAATTATTTATTATAAGGAAATAGCATACATTGTTACTGTAGTCATTGTTATATTCTACTGATGTTATTTATTTGTTTATAATATTGCATGTTTAAATGTTCAGAAAAAAATAAACTATGTTTATGCTTTTACTTTATTTTTCAGTCTTAATTTAACATTGAAAATGACACAGCTTTGAAGGTCATATTTGATTTCAAAACTTATAACAACATTTTTTTTAGGTCTTATACACCCTTGGCTTTCTTGTATACCATCACGAGTTGGTTGACCGATTTGGAAGATTCGTTATACAAATGATATCGGATACATTCCTTATGTCATAACTACAACCCCCGTCCCTTTTTACGAATGTGACCTACCAATTTAGACTATTTATCGGCTTTGTAACAACATGAACAACACGACGGGTGCCACATGTCCAGAGCACCTGAAATCACAACTAGTTCTTGGTAGGGTCCGTGTTGTTTTTGTTCCCCTCTTTGTGACATTTTGTTCACTGATCATTTTCATTATAATGGAAATTGATGCGACTGCCGTACAAGTGAGAGGTTTAGCGGTTTAAAACCAGGTTCAATCCACAATTTTCTACATTTGAAAATGCCTGTACTAAGTCAGGAATATGACAGTTGTTGTTCATTCGTTTGATGTTTTTTATCATTTGATTTTGCCATTTGATTGGGGACTTTCAGTTTTAAATTTTCCTCAGAGTTCAGTATTCTTGTGATTTTACTTCTTTTTGTATACTTAAACATATTTTATGTCAATAAATACGTTACCATCATAAATTCTGAGTACATCCATCTGCGCAAGTCTGACAGGCGGAAAACCCCAAATAAAAATAGCATCCAATGAAAAGGGGGATGACTTAGCAGTGCCCGTATAACCATGCCTTTACATCATCCATTTAATTTCCGCCTGCGCATCGAGGCTCTTAAGATTTTGACATTTTTGACTCTACCTTGGGTAAACTGGTACCCAAATGTGACAAGGTTTTTTGCTCCTAAAACCGCCGATGGACTGCGTCTTACTCAGTCTGTTTGGTCAAAAACGGAGAACCTTCTTAGAAACGCATCTCTTGTGTTAGGCACTGCTGAACACTTTTTATCAGCAGTTGCTCCAGTTCTTAAAGACTCTTCTCTTCCACCAGAGGTCAAACCTTTTCTATGACAGGTAGACAAGGTTTTGGGTGCCTCCCAATTGTTGATTATGGGTTCCATCGCCAACTGCACCTTATCCAAAAGATCTAAAATTTTGGATAAGGCAAAGGTGTCAGATAACCTTAAGGATGCTTTAATCAAGTCTCCATTGGATGAGAAGATTTTCGGGTTACCACTTGATGAGGTACAGAAGCATCTCAATCAAAATCCAGCCCCAGTGAAGGTAAATGTATCTCTTTCTGGAAATAATTCTAAACGAGGTAGTTATTCTTCCGCTGGAGGCTCATCTTATAATTCTCAAGAGAAGAGGAGGAAAATCACTAACGATGGAGGTAATAAACCTAAGAAATCTTCAATCCCTAGGTCTAAAGTTAACAGTTTTAAGGGCCAATCCCTCTTCCTAGGAAGTTGCCCCCTCGTACGTTACTGTCAGAACCCAATCCAGAGATGTACTACAAAACTCCTCTTTCTCAATTGCCAGTAGGGGGGAGGTTAACTCATTTTCTAAAAAAATGGATAAGTTTTACCTCAGATTGTTGGGTTCTGTCAGTAATTCGAGGGGGATTGACTCTTCAATTCAAAGAACAACCACCTCTTTCTCCTGTTCCTATCCCACTGTCCCATACTCAAGATCCACAGAAATTTATTCTTCTGTCAACAGAAGTAGAGACTCTTTTGACAAAGGGAGCAGTGGAGGAAGTCAATAGATCCAGGTTTCTATTCTCATCTCTTACTTGTATCGAAGAAGACCGGAGGAATGAGACCAGTCATCGATTTGTCTATCCTCAATTCTTATATGATTATTCCCCATTTCAAAATGGAGACCAATCGTTCAATAAGAGCTTCCATTTTTCCAGGTATGTGGACCTCATTCCTGGATCTGACGGACGCTTATTTTCATGTTCCAGTTTGCCATTCACACCGCAAATTCCTTCGGTTTGTTTGGAACAGAAGGGTTTACCAATACAGGGCTCTCCCTTTTTGGTCTGTCAACTGCACCACTAGCCTTTACCAAACTCATGCAAGTAGCAATTGCTCACCTTCATTCACAGACTTTTCAGATTCATTCTTACCTGGACGACTCACTGATCAAGGAACGTTCTCCCGAGAAACTCTATCTCAATACCGATGAAGTCATCAGGTTGTTTCTCTCTCTGGGGTTTCTCATTTCTTGGATAAAGACGGACTTCATTCCGTCTCGGGACTTTATTTTCCTAAGCGAACATTACCTTACTCGTCAGTGCATAGTTCGACCTCCTCAGGAAAAGTTTCAGAATCTTTGTTCAAAAATTCGTCTGTTTCTATCTCAAAAAAACAGTTACTGCTCACCAGTTTTCACAACTGCTAGGTCTCTTGAATTCACTAGCGGATGTTGTTCCACTTGGTCGCCTTCACATTCGACCTCTTCAATTTTATCTTCATCAACATTGTCTCCCAGCTACACAGGATTGGGAATTTCCAGTTCCAATCATTCATCAGGAATTGTTTCCTCATTTGGTTTGGTGGACTTCTCAAGCAAACGTTTTGAGAGGCCAACTTCTGTCCTCTCCAGTTCCAAATCAGACTCTGTTCACAGATGCCTCCAACCTCGGTTGGGGAGCTTATCTGGAAGGTCTTTCAGTGTCAGGAGTGTGGTCTCCAGATCTTTTTGAAGGAACACATTAACATACTACAAATGAAGGCAGTTCTTCTTGCACTGTCTCATTTTCAGTCCCTACTGCAGAACTAATCTCTGATTCCAGCAACGGACAACAGCACTGTGGTGGCTTATTTGCGAAACCAAGGGGGAACTCATTGTTACGAGCTGTATCTTTTAGCAAGAGAAATCCTTCTTCTTTGCAATCACCTTCATCTACAGATTGTAGTTCGTCATGTCCCAGGGAAACTCAATGTGTTAGCAGATGCTCTGTCAAGAACACTTACCCAAGTCAATGCAGAGTAGGAACTTATCCAATCAGTATTTCAAGCAATAACACTTCAGTGGGGGTCTCTTCATGTAGACCTGTTTGCAACAAGCCTCAATTACAAAGTTCAAGAGTTTATGTCTCCTGTACCAGATCCGAAAGCTTATGCAGTAGACTACATGAGTGTTCCTTGGAACGGGATGTTCGCTTACGCCTTCCCACCGTTCAGATTTCTGTCACAAGTTCTTCGGAAGATCTCAGCAGAGCAAGGGTTGATCATTCTTATTTCTCCAGCTTGGCTCAAACAAGCCTGGTTTCCAGATCTTCTTCATCTGTCTTGTGCTCGTCCACTGGTTCTACCAATACGACACAATCTTTTTTCCCAGTTCAAGGGCAAGATACTTCATCCCAATCAAGAGAAGCTACATCTGTTCGCGTGGCTTCTCTCAGGGATAGCTTCAAGGAGAGAGGTTTTTCTGAATGCGCAGCCAGACATCTCTCCAGAGCAGTTAGAGATTCCACTAACATCGTCTATGATGCCAAGTGGACTATCTTCAGTAGTTGGTGTAGTGAGAAGGAAATTGATTTTTTTCCAAATTGCTGTACAACAACTAGCAGTTTTTCTGATCCACCTTTTTGAAGAGAAAGGATTATCTCCCTCTACTATTAAAGGCTATAGATCAGCTATTTCTAGGACGATTCAACTGTCTGGAGGTCCAGACTTTGGTTATAATGAATTCATGTCTCTTTTAGTTAAGAATTTCAGTCTTGAACGCCCTAGACGGAGAGTTTTAATCCCGTCTTGGAATTTGAGTGTTGTTTTATCAGCTTTTAAAACCCATCCTTTTGAACCTGCTGAAAAGGTTGAAATCAAGTTTTTATCGTATAAGTGTTGTTTCCTTCTTGTCTTGGCCTCTGGTAGAAGAAGAAGTGAAATTCATGTTTTTTCCACTGCTGATTACTGCCTTCGTTTTAATAGGGATAAGTCATCTGTTACCCTATTAACGGATCCAGCTTTTTTAGCCAAAAATCAAATTCCGGGTAGAGGTTCAGAACCGATAGTGATTCCAGCCCTTCCTAATGATTCAAGTTCTTAAGTACTCTGTCCTATCCGAGTCTTACTTTTATATCTTCAGAGAACTCGAAGTCTACGCACCTCCTCAAATTCCAGGTTATTTATTCCTATTAACAAAGGAAAACAAAATTTGTCTGCTAAAACCATTTCAACTTGGATCTGTAAAACTATTCAATTAGCTTACAGTTTTTCTAACGAAGAACTTCTGAATAGTATGCATGTTAAAGCCCATGATGTTAGAGCTATTTCTACCTCCTGGGCCCTGTTTAATAATGCTTCTTTAGAGGAAGTCTTATCTGCAGGTTTCTGGAAAACTGAAAATTCTTTCATTTCTCACTATCTGCAGTCTTTAGCTACTCAAGCTCAGAGTTTGTACTCCTTAGCACCTTTAGTTTTCGCACAAATAGTTGTTTTTCCTCCTGCATCTTCTGGTTCAGGGGATTCAGCTTTGTGTTTAGATTCTATATTTTACTCAGAATTTATGATGGTAACGTATTTATTGACATAAAATTGTACATTTTTAAAGTAAAATGAGATTTTATTAAATAAATACTTACCATCATAAATTTAAGGTCCCTCCCAACCTCCCCTTCATCCTCTGGTTTTTTCCTATGGCTTCTTGCTTATGTTAGGAAATTAAATGGATGATATAAAGGCATGGTTATACGGGCACTGCTTGGTCATCCCTCTTCTCATTGGATGATATTTTTATTTGTCTGTCTGTCAGACTTGCGCAGATGGATGTACTCAGTATTTATTTAATAAAATCTCATTTTACTTTAAAAATGTACAATTTTTGAACATCCTGGCACTTTAAATTCTCGGCATTTTACCTCAAACTCTGTGGGAAAATACAATATTTAATTACAATTTAAAACCAAACTGTAAAAGAGATCACAAAGATTTTTTTTGAAGGAGATTTGAAAAATTAATTTTAATGATTCAACAAAAATTAAATTGAGTTGTAAGTTTGTGTACCTATATGTGGTAAAATCCGAGGATTTCTTAGTATGGATAGTGAAATTGGTTATTTTCTCTGAGTCGTTTAAATGACTCAAAACTAGGTGAGACAAGCACAAGTGTAAATGCTTTAACTTTCACGATTAAAACTATGTAGTTGATTTTTGCCTATCGAACAAAGCACTGCTATAAATACCAATACTTGATTGTGTCTCATCCATCAGTGGTCGAAATGTACCGACATTTTTGGACAAATAGAAATATTTCAAATATAATAGATAGCCATTATTCATATGACAACCCTCCTCTATAAAATTAACTCAATTCTCCTATCTATTTAGTCCATCAAATCAAATAAAAACGTCCTATCATCACTATCCCATTATACCACAGAAAATGATTTGGGAGGATACCAACTCGAATCATCCCACACGGACCTATACTTAATTAAAAAAAAAACCATTAAAAATATACAACTTTTGAGAACTCAAAAGTCAGAATGGCATGAACAAAGCAGCCAAAAACTTCTAAACCATTGTAAATTCTGACGGGGAGTTAACAAAATAAGTCCGTGCACGAAAGAAATGATTGAGTAAAATTGTGAATGGAAATGGAGAATGTGTCAAAGAGACAACAACCCTACCAAAGAGCAGAAAACAACCAAAGGCCACCAATGGGTCTCCAACACAGCGAGAAAATCACGTACCCGTAGGCCGGCTCCGGCTGATCCCTAAATAAAAATGTGTACAACTTCAGTGAAGATGGACGTCATACTTAACTAAAAACAAATAAATGAACTAAAATTAAACAATATACCACACTAACAAAGTTAGGAGGCTCCTGATTTGGAACAGACACAAAAATGCGGCGGAGTTTAACATATTAAGTGAGATCTCAAACCTCCCCAATATATGAGTGACTACATACGAGAAGCATATATGTATTATAATCAATGTAATTAGTTAAGCTCTGAATGTGCGGAGTTCACCAATGATAAATTGATAACCTATTACTGAATAATAATACTTTTAGAAAGTATCTCCAGCTGAGTTATCTGTGATTCGGAACTAACATTCTTTTTAACATATTTTTCTTAAATTCTCCGTTGATACATATAGAAATTGTTTTGAAAATATCAATATCTATCAAGCAATATTTCGACATTAATTTACGTGCAAGGCTAGTAACCATTTCAGTTTCAAAAATTCCACAAAGGAATGTGGCTAGTTCAAATTTGAAGCAATACAACATCTTGTCCTTTAAAGAAACGTTACAAGAAGATTATCTTTGAGAGTTTATATACATAAAAAGAACAAGGAAAGGACATGGTTCTGAAAATGAATTTAGTGAAAAACATGTTATTGTCGATGTTGTTAAGTCCAGTACAATAAATTTGCATTCATTATAGGAATACAACAAATAAACAAATTAAGGTCATACACTGTTTTGTCCAATACTCCCATTTTGTCCTAATTATTGAAATGAAACGCATATGAATGAATAAAAGGTCATGCACTGTACTATCTAGGAGGAAGCCATGACATAAATATCAACAACAATCATACTGATAACATCTTGACGTCTACGAATCAAAGGAATCCGGATTTATACACCTTAGTTCTATAGACATTCATACTTCACGAATAAATGATACTTTTATCTATAAATAGTACAAATAGTAACCCCGACCAAGGGAAAAGCCATATGTTTCCTTGATAAGACACACTGAACTTTGAACAATTTCACTTTACGAACAAGAATACCACGATGAGGTCAATAATTTCCATTGTTCTTGGACTGTCCTTATTGGGTCTACTTAGGGCCACACCACTACCAGAGGTATTTTATATTTTCAAATAAGGTTTCTTTTTTACTGTTTTTGGTCATACTTTTGCGTTATGAAAAAAAAGATTATACAAAGACATGACATTAGTACAAATGTAGCTATCTTATCACACATAGTCAATTTTAAAATGGGTAAATGCTTCACATTTTTCTTTCATACGATTACGCAATGGAAAATATTCGTAAAACGGTTGTGAAAGTTAAATTCTTTAGAAGTACCAATGAAAAGACACAGAGAAAATGCGGAATAGTCGAGGAATCTACAGATATATTATATATATTAATCTATAAACCAAAATGATATACAAGTACCTGACCATCGAATTGAAGAAAATGCATGGTGTATAATTGAATATAAGAACCTAACTATATGCTTATATAAAACGTTCATTGCACTTATTGTTTGTTCGTCTTTCAGGTTCAAGTGGAACTTCTAGGTAAAGTAGATTTTGCTCTTTAAACACAGTGAAGAAAACGATATAGACACGATCAAATTGACTTGCAAAGTACCTTTTACTTGGAATTTTGGGAATTAATCCATGTCCCGTTATTCAATTGTCATTGATAAATATTGTAGCATATATTTTGATCGTTTATGCAGATTAATTTTCTTGGCTTTTCGTGATTACCACATTGATTGTGTATATTTTTTACGTTTTGGCAAACATGTATTTCGTTTAAAGAATCTATTTTGTTCCCACAGAAACCCCTGTAGACAATCCAGAAGAAACTGAAGGTAAGGCTAATATACGGTTTGAGTTCTAAAACTAACAATTTGAAACTAAGAATATTAATTAAACACTGCTTATTTCAGTACTATAACAGAAGACGATTTGCCATGATAAAAATCAACCCCTTCTAAGAAATCTTTATTAGGTTAGTGAAGTGCAAAATTCAGTAAATACTTCTATTTTATGTATTACAATTTTGTTTTGAAATAAGGCAAGCAAAAAAAGGCAAAAGTAGTATACCGCTGTTCAAAAGTCATAAATTGATTGAGAGAAAACAAATCCGTGTTACAAACTAAAACCGAGGGGAAACATCAACTATAAGAGGAAAACAACGAAACAACAGAAACACCGAAGTGCAATAAAAGCAAACGACCATGCAACATACATAAAATATAGGTACTGTTACATCATTGATTAACACATATATACAATCTGCCTTTATTTTACATTTAAGGTTTCTTTGAAGGTGATATAGAACTAGATGGAGAGGTTGGTAGTTGAACTGTTTAAAAGAAATTCTTTATATTTTACCTTCGGGACTGCGACAACTAAAAAAGAATAAAGTTTTTTTGTGCGTGAATCAAACCGTTCAACCGAATTTGTTTATCAAATAAAAAAAAACGGATAAAAGGAGGCGGGTTAATGAGACATTATATACTTACAAAACAAAATAGAAAGACATTTAACAATTATACTGTTAAATCATGGGAGAAAACATCATTCCATATAGTTAGTACAGATATATGTTTTCATAAATTACATTTTTTTAAAGATTAAATTGATTTATCACATGTAACGATGCAGAATTTTGACTAACCCATTAATCTGTATTTGCTTTTCCGTATGTTTGTTAGACGTTATTTATTTCACTAACAAGAAATTAAAAAAAAAGTACTAATGTTCTGAAATATTTCTGTAACTGTTCATCTTTTTTTCATATTTTTTTTTAGATATTCTATCTTAGTCTACATTGTACATTTATACTGCTATTGTTTGACGTTTTCAGACTAGAAATGCAGTTAATACTCATTATTACCGAAGTGCTACATGGCCTAATGGTATTGTTCCATATCAAATTGATTCACACTACTGTAAGTTGCTGATTTGTTTTATTTGTTTTATTCTAAAACCGGTGTGAAGGACAAATGTGCCAAAAGGGCATAGTTTAAAGACAACTTTTAAACATAAGTGTTTCTATGCTATGTACAATGTTATGTCGGTAGTGTTTACACATGACACATTTTCTATAAATCTTTCGTCGACTCAGGATATCAATAACTTACAAAGATACCACAGGATATCAACAACTTATAAAGCTGTTCTATTTACAATGATAAAGTGGGTACCAATGAGAAACTTCCAATAAACCTTTCAACGACTCGGGGTACCGACAACTGATATACATATGCGTATCTATTCTATTAACAATGATTTAGTGGGTACACATGCTGTATATTCTAAAACTCTTTGGTCGGCTTGGGTATATCGACATCTTATAAACACAACCGTACTTATGCTATTTACAATATTATACCGGTAGAGGTTACAAATGAAGCATATTCTAGAGATCTTTCGTCGGCTCGGGGGTATCGATAACGTCAAAACATAGAATAAAAATATTGTTGTTAATGAAATAGGATTATAGCTCTTGAGCTTTTGTATATGCGTGAAAATTAAACATCCAATATGGCGAATATTTTTCACTTTATTTTACAGCAACAGAAGTAAGAAACACATACTTACAAGCCATGAAGGAAATTGAAGAAGATACAAAAGTACATGGAAAAACATGTGTAAAATTTGTGCCAAAAACAAGTCAGCACCATGATTACATATACATTTTACCACAGACTGGGTGAGTAAAAAAGGATATCAATCCTCTTAAAAAAATGGATAATACCTCATAAAGGTAGTATTAACATTTGCATGAATATTTTATAATGTTAATGTCAAATTGAATCAGTAAAGACAATTTGTAATTCAAATGTGTATGTTGTAGGTGTCACTCTCCGGTCGGTCATCACACTGGCAGAGGTCTTGTATCTTTAGGACATGGATGTGAAAGACAAGGAACTGCAATGCACGAATTTTTACATGTTCTGGGATTCTGGCATGAACAAAACCGATATGACAGAGATAAATATGTGACAATCGATTTAAGCAATGTTGTAACAGGTAATTATCTGGGTGCATTATCTAGCATCGCAACATGAAACAAATACATCAAGTTTTACAATGATGCTTCTATGAAAATATGTTTTTAATTGATTATTTTTCTAACAACACATCTGTTTATGTAAGAATGGTATATTATTATATTTTTTTTTATCGGTGACAAATTATGATTGTAATAATAATAATAATATTTAATATACATGTTTTTTTTTTCTTCTTTACTTATGTTTGTTTATACATATAGAAGATTCATAAATTGTTTCTATTTTCAGCACAACATAAAGACTTCAGAATCCACACAACACATGATATGACAACTTTCGGTGAACCCTACGATTTTGGATCCATTATGCACTACGGACCATACTCTTTCGCTATCGACAAATCCAAACCAACAATCATACCAAAACACTCACCAGGTGCAATTATGGGTCAGAGGTTAGCTCTTTCAAGAGAAGATGTAGACAAAATACAAAAACTTTATAATTGTGGTCAAGGTAAACATGCATTTTTTTTAAATTAATATAAAAAAAGAAGATGTGGTATGATTGTCAATGAGACAACTCTCCACAAGGGACTAAGATAATATATTTATATTTCGCAGGTCAAATATATAAATCATTTTAAAAAAGGGGAATTTCATTTAAGATCATTTAACTATAACGACAACTGAGTACTATCGAGAACTGCAATATCATACCATAAGTGCTCGAAAGACTATGGATTTCTATCCCAGAAATAGATTACTTTAGCTGCATTTTGGCACCTCTCGGAATTTCAGGTCTTCAATGATCTTCAACTTCATATTTTATTTGGCCTATTTAATTGTGTTATTCGAGTGATACTGATGAGACTGTTGAGCGGTGAAACGTGGGTCTAGCGTACAAAATCTTAAGCTTTGTATCATCTTTATTGGTGTTTTTTTTCTTCATAATACAAAACAATAGGGAAAAGGCCTGGTACACGCAACTATTGGAATATAAGTCATAACCCAAATCATCAATTGATATCGATGACCTTATTCAATTAACTTTCATCATTATGTTTCAGATCTTACTCATATTGCTACTCCAGTAGAGCCAAGTAAGGAAAACATTTTTTTAAACATTTATATATTTGTATACATTCATACATTAATGAGTGTGTACTTATTTTTTTTTTTAATTGTATCTGCTTGGTAATAACTGACTGCGATTATTTGGTAACTTAAACACATTCATAAGAAGCAGAGACAAGTTCAAGGCCAAAGACAAATTGAAAAGGGCGGTGACAAACAGTTCACTAAAAGACAACACAGAAAACCAAATGTAATAACCATACCCAATACCCGACATATATAATGCAAATGATTCAGCAGCTCCAGTTTAATAATTTGCTCGAGTGATACAAAATAAAATTTAGAAACGAATTCAAGACTTTAAAATCAAACAACAGGACCGAAAATATGAGAAAACGGAATATTATTAATTGTTAATGTGATTTATATACTTAAATAAAGGCAACAGTTGTAAACCGTTGTTCAATAGTCATATATCGAGTATGCGGATCACAAACCAAAGCCGAGGGAACAGATAAATGATAAGATTGAAACATCGGAACAACAGAAACATTGAACAAAAACAAACACCAACATACATATAAACGGACTGTTTGATAACATTACATTGATTAAATATCACGTTTAAAATGTGAGACGGTTATTTCAATATAAGCATCAACCATTTTCCGTCAAAATACTGCTGCATATAGGTTTTCTACTTTCTTTGCAGTAAAAATATCTAGGAAATTTGGGTCATAGCATGTCTAACACTGATGTATACTAGTTTTTTTGCAACTGGTCAGTTTGATTTTAAATCATAAAAGAAGTATAGAAACGGATTTCTGCAGATGACTTATGTTCAATATCTCAAATCTTCATGGACAACGCAAGATGTAATTTTTTTATAGCTAGCTCTTTATTAGAAATTTATTTTCACACTTTCAATACTTTGGATATTGAAACATTACGGTTATTTAGGTATCCAGTTACTGATTCAGTTCTGTTTTACCCTTTCTGTGTTAATAATTGCATGTTGATTTGGATTGCAGCTCATCTCGTTGAATGTGACTTTGAACATGGTATTACAAGTGGTAAATGTAATCTCCAACAGTTACATGATGATCAATTCGACTGGACATTGAAGACTGGTCCATCTGGAGTCAGCGGATCTGGTCCTTTGGCTGACCATACTAACGGTGCAGGTAAGTTCAAACGATTATTTCATCTTGTTTACAATTTGTAATATAAATATAGAAAAAAAGACGTGGCATGATTACCAATGAGACAACTGTCCACAAGAAACCATAATGACATAGACATTAACAACTATAGTTCACCGTACGGCCTTAAATAATGAACAAAGCTCATACCGCATAGTCAGATATAATAGGCCCGATATGACAATGTGAAACAATTCAAACGAGAAAACTAACGGCCTCTGCTGACCTGTTGTCTGCTCTATGGTCGGGTTGTTGTCTCTTTGGCACATTCCCCATTTCCATTCTCAATTTTATTATTAATATATGGTTCACATTTTGACCAGCAACTTAAATAGTTCACAAGGAAAAACGCATTTGAGTTAAACATGAATTATCTACATTTGAACTTGTTTGATCTTTTTAATAAGAATTTTGCAACTGTACATGATTGGATATATGAATTTTGTAATCTTTATTTTTCTGTCAGGACACTACCTATTGGCCGATGCTCGCCATCACCATAACAAGAAAACAAGGATTCAAACAACAACACTACCATCCGGGGTAAACTGCATTGAATTCAGTTATTTTGTTCATGGTAGCCAGGTGAAAACCTTTTTGATCCGCGCAGAAGCTCCCAGAATTCATCACACTATTAAGCAATGGAGTGGAAGCCAGACGAATGGCTGGATGACACAAAGAATCAATATGAATGTACCTTTATCTTGGAAGGTAAGTTGTCAGTTTGAATGTAGTTTCTTTAAATTTTAATTCTTCTCCTATCTATGCGAGCGCATTATTTTTCTTGAGCAAAAATAAATAAATTATTTTCAAAAGTTTCCATGCATGGTATTAGGGATTCTTATCCTCTACATCAAATATACAAATTGTCACCTGCAAGAGGTTGTTTACATGTCTCATCATTTTTATGGTCATATCTATAAAATTTACTGTTAAAAATACTTTTGAATTGTTCGAAGTACTAAAGACTATTTATTTCAGCTTTTATTTTTTTTGATTCGAGCATCACTTGTAAGTCTTAGTCGCTGGTTCAAAATTATAATATATTAAAAAAGTAAGATGTAAAATGATTGCCCATGCCAAAGCTCTACAAGAGACCAAATGATAAAGAAGTTAACAACTAAATAACCGTTAGGCCTTCAACAACTTAAGTGTGTTTAGTTTACAAAGCATTTAAGACCGGTATAGGAATATAACAAAATTTTGACATTTATACAATAAAAGCGATGCTGGTACAATTTTAAAATTTCCAAACATGGCGCAAAGACAACAAAGATATGCCAAAATAAATAGCTATTTGCGATGTGAACTGGCACAATAAATTTCAAGATTTTGATAATGTCTTAATTTGAATATATTGACATGATTCATGTGACATCGTGCTATTACCGAGGAAGGATATCTGTTATCCGAAATATCTAACATATTGTTCGTTTTATTGTGTTTTTTTGTGATGTTGTACCCTTTTAGACTTGTTATATATTATATGGCACAACTTTTTGGAATTTTGGATCCTCAATGCTCTTCAACTTTGTACTTGTTTGGCTTTATAAATATTTTGATATGAGCGTCACTGATGAGTCTTATGTAGACGAAACGCGCGTCTGGCGTACTAAATTATAATCCTGGTACCTTGATAACTATTTACACCACTGGGTCGATGCCACTGCTGGTGGACGTTTCGTCCCCGAGGGTATCACCAGCCCAGTAGTCAACACTTCGGTGTTGACATGAATATCAATAATGTGGTCATTTTAATATATTTCCTGTTACAAAATTTTGAATTTTTCGAAAAACTAAGGATTTTCTGATCCCAGGCATAGATTACCTTTGCCGTATTTGGCACAACTTTTTGGAATTTTGGATCCTCAATGCTCTTCAACTTTGTACTTGTTAGGCTTTATAAATATTTTGATATGAGCGTCACTGATGAGTCTTATGTAGACGAAACGCGCGTCTGGCGTACTAAATTATAATCCTGGTACCTTGATAACTAATTATATTTTGAAGTGTACTGAATCATAATTATATGATCCATCGCTCTATAAGATTTATCATTGACTATTTATATTCAGTCATTATATATATATATATATATATACACACTATTTAATGAAATTCTCATCTATTGTTAAACTTCCCTACTCTTCAAAGTAATAAGCACAGCCAATTCACAAATTTCAATTTTAATTAAATATACCAATTACATATTTATATAATATATTTACTTATTAATTTTACATTTTAGCTTGTGTTTGAGGCTGATATTGGCAGTGGAGATAGAAGTATGATGGCCATTGACGATTTAAAGGTTTACCATGGTCATTGTGTTTAAAATTAATTTAAATATTTATATGTTAAAACTTTTAGTTTGTTATATATGAGTAAAAAATATTACATTAACGGTTTTCTTTGTCATGTATCCATATTATCTGTTTTAAAAATAAAAATATGAAAAAAAATCTCATTTTTATAAATGGTTTGTAGAATTAATCCAAGAACCTTTTTTTTTTATCATTTATCAATACTATCTTTTTAAAAAACAAAAATATGAAAACAATTCTCATTTGATAGATTTTTTGTAGAATTAATCCAAAAACCAAACTCTCTATGGAGACAGGCTTAATCTGTAATTCAGTTTTTAATTCAGTTTGGCCTAAAACAGGAACATATATCACTATATTTTTTCTACTGGCGTTAATAGGTTGTGGGTTATAGAATATTTTATAATTTCCCCAAATGGTTTACAATAAACTGTATTTTATGCTGACAGTCATTTAATTGTTGGTCTGATCATGAAATGTAATGACCTTAATAGTAATGCGTTCTGTCTGTATATAAATTGAGAATGCAAAAAGCTACAATTGGGCAGCAAAAGAGATATAACAAGAATGTGTCATAAGTACATGGATGCCCCATCCGCACTATCATTTTCTATGTTCACTGGACCGTGAAAATGGAATAAAATCTCTAATTTTGCATTAAAATGAGAAGGATCATATCATAGGGAACATGTTTACTAAGTTTCAAGTTGATTGGACTTCAACTTCATCAAAAACTTCCTCAACCAAAAACTTTAACCTGAAGCAAGACACAAACAGAGGGACGACGAACAGACGAACAAACGGATGCACAGACCAGAAAACATAATGCCCATAAATGGGGCATAAAAACAGAGAGTTCCACAACAGATATGAGGCACAATAGAATATCAAAAAGGACGAAGAGATCACCATTGGGATGTGACTGGACTAAACGTCTACTGATACAAGTCATTCATCATCTTCCCTTGTTTCATTTTTCACAATTGTGTTAGCCTTACATAACTTATCATTTCATGGATCTCTTTGTATGGAGTACAAACTATTCACTCTACAATTATAACTCATTTCAATTAAAATTAATTATATATAATTGTGTTGCTCTTTTTAGTTTACTCGTGTTATGTTTTATAAACTATTATTTTCTTTTGAATTTTTCTTAAAATAACTTTTTCTTGTTGTTATATATTGTTTCTAACTTTTTTCTGTTATTGAAAAAAAAATACACACGAAACTGACCTTCAACTAACTGACTTCAAAATTAATTGGGATCTTCTATCTCCAGCTTATTTGTAAAAAATAAAATCACAAAAATACTGAACTTAGAGGAAAATCAATTCGGGAAGTCCATAATCACATGGCAAAATCAAATAACAAAACGCATAAAAAAAATGGACAAGAACTGTCATATTCCTAAATTGGTACAGGCATTTTAAAACGTAGAAAATGGTGGATTGAACCTGGTTTATAGCGCTAACCCTCTCACTTTAATGACAGTCTCATCAAATTCTGTTATATTTTCATTGATGCGTTAACTAAACAGACACAATAAATAAAATAGTCAAAATCTGTGTACATCAGTCATCATCATATAACAATTTTAAAAGGAACAATTTAACAGAACACAAAAACGTTTATCTACAAACACATTCATTGATTTGTGTGAATATGTAATTTTATACTCAAGGAAAATTGCAATTTGACCAAAAGACTATTTGTTTGATTGAGAAACTGGAAACCACTTTTCTGCACAAGTTTCTGTCAATTTTGCTGTTTCAATAATTTGGAAATTAGTTATAAATTAAAGAGCACATCTCCCTGATGAAGCACCATGATTCCTCCACCAGCTTTTATAATACTTTTTGTCCTTTTTGGTTTAAAAGTTTTTCATTTGTTTTATAAGCTTTGTATGTTGAAATTTTTTCTCTGGAATTTCATGTAACACTTATTGTCGAATTGTGCATCTGTTGTAGAAAAATTAAAAGCACAAATACAAAACCAAAAGCTCAAACACATTAAACGAATGGATAACAACTGTAATATTCCTGAATTGGTACAGGCATCTACTTATGTAAAAAATGGTGGATTACAACTGAATTATGGAGAACACTAAACCATTATTGACGTAGTCATTGTCATCTTATTCTTGTCTTCCGTAACTTTCCTTTTTTAAACTTATCTATAAAAATATAAAATTTAATCAATTCATAATAACTGCTGCCTGAATGGATGTTATGTCTTAGACAAATAATTACTAGTGAATAAACCTTACAGTCCAACACAGATAACAAAAGCTTCTTGTAGCTTAGACCACAGATAGAAGTTAATGATGTTAATGTTTTTATTATAAATGTATTACACAACTTAATCAAAATCATATATAGTACAACAACAGTTAAAGTTAGGGACGACATCGAAAGATAATGTAAGATAAAAAAACTTAATTCAAATAGTTTGGGGGTAGGGAGGTTGAACTGCTGCAAGATGTGGTTATCCGACATTAATTTTTACATATATCTATATGGGTCAATCAATTTTTTCCCAAATTAAGTTAAGAGGGGGGTAGGGGGGTCAGTGAAAAAACTATGTGAATTAAGTTTTTTATCCTTCATTGAACTTTTGATGTCGTCCCTTACTAGGCACAACTTCTCGTTTAAATAAGTATACAGAAAATACATTAAAAATACTCTCTTATTCTAATAGATTTTTTTTCAAATAAAATGAAGATATATGTGAAGTTGATTGAAATAGAGATCCTATGACTACTCTTGACATACAAAGATGTGAAAATGCATTGTTTTACTTCCTGCTTTAAAGACATTTAGGGAACCTAAATGGTACACATTTTTAAAAATTTGAAAACAGTTGTTTATGTTTAAATCAATTGTAAAGAAAGTAGAATAAATAATGGAGACAAAGCTTGGGCAAATCTATATTTAATTATTTGGTGTTATTACGTTTAAAAATTATCAGATGACAGTGACAATATATTCAAACAGAAATGTTAGGACAAAATGAACAAATGGTATAAATATGAATAAAATGTCAATTTAATAATTTAAAAAGTATATATTTTTCAACTATGGAATGCAATACTAGTAATAAAATGTAAAAATTTATATGAAAAAAAAACATAAAATTATTTTGCAGCAACAACATATAACATCAAAATTAAATATGGTATATATTGATTATAACATATATAAATATCAAATATGTCATTTATATATTGACTGTAAAACATGTTTATAAAAAAAAAGAATCCTGTTATAACAACCATAAGTAGTAACACATTGGTTTTGATTTGATGCCAACCTTTGATTGTCAATTATTACATTCATTCTGATGGCTGAAAAGTTATATATTTATAAATTTCTTATAAAAATGTTTTTGATATTTATATTTAAAGGGGCACTAGCTACGAGATATATCAAAAATATAAAGTTTGATTTTTTTTTTTGTTCAATAAATAATGAAAGTGAAATGGTGAAATAACAATTCGCTTTTTGCAGCCAAAAAGGGTCAATTTTGTCAAATTACGCTAAGAAACATTGATAATTAGTTATTCACTTGCAAGTAAATGAGTCGACCTCTTAATATATGTATTCATGTGTGAACTTCAATTTAACCCCTAGCTAGAGATTGACAAAGCATGCATTGTATGTGTACTGGTTATTTAAAGAAAAAGAATGTCAACAATGAAAGTGAAACTACGGTAAATTGTTTGATTACTAATTCGATGCACATAAAATCATTCTTATACGGTTAAAAGCAATGAGAAACATCTATTTTTAATCTATAAAATAAAATCAAACAGACCTATAAAAAAACAATTGCACGTGTTGGTTTAATCTATTCATATCTTTATTTATGTTTACATCGCTTATATGGTCATCTAAGAACAAATCGATAGTTAATTAGATGGCGTCTGGACTAAAATACATAAGAAACGAACCTATATATTATCTACCCCATGCTCTGTAAACTGTTTATTTTAGACTTTTGATAGTTTGGATAAATGTTTTACATTGTTATAAATCAACTATGAGAATTTGAGTTAAATCGGTGACCATGAATTTGACAGCTAGTGCCCCTTTAACAACAAATATTGTTTCAATAATTCCCATTTTATGTCAATGAAAAGGATTAAGGTTTATTGAAACAGGGTCATTTTTATAAAATAATATAGAAAACAATTATAAAATGTCAACACTTAATAAGATTCTAAGGAATTCTTGTTTGAACCACATGTTCCCTGGTTGGATAACTGTCATCAATACAGTTTGCAAGCCTAAACATATCAATCTTATTTAAGTACTCAGAATCACCCATTGTCTTTTATAAAAGTTTTTCCATATAAAGAATAAATCATAGAAAGTAAGTTAATACAAATATTAAATACTGTCCAATAATAATTATAATTCCTACAACTTGACAATATCCTGTAAAGTAACTATTTTCAGTTCTTCCAAGGTTTGATCAAGTGTTTGTTTGGTCTGTGGGAAACTTCTATTGGCTGACTTCATCATAAGCTGAACTTTGACCTGGTGTAAAATGTCTGTTGACCTTGTAATCAACATATCGGCAGCATGATGTGACCCTGAACATTTTAAAGTTCTTTTTGAAAGCTTAATAAGACGATGGTCCTGAAAAATAATTTAGTGGCTAAAACATTTGTAGCACAAACCTGTAAGTGTATATTGCTATGGTGCTTGCCTGAGGTAATATTTTATTAATGTTTTCATGAACAAATTCAGGCATGTATTATTTGCATTTTATTTTAAATTTAAACCAATCATCTTTTCTGATATGAACCATACCAGAAAACTTAATTTTTTTGAATAAATAAGGCTGCTTTCTAGTTTGAATTGTGTTACAATTGTGATTTCAGGGTCTTTTATAGCTGACTATGTGGTATAGGCTTTCCTCATTTTTGAAGCTGCAGGGTGACCTGTAGTTGTTAATTTCTGCATCATTTTGTCTCTTGTGGAGAGTTGTATCGTTGGTGATCATACCACATCTTCTTTTTTATATTAACACTTGGTGTTCAAAAGTAATGTATATATCTTCCTTGAGAACAGTCTACACAGAAAAGCACAAATTTTGTCTAATTCCTTTTCGATTTGTCTTAGTGAATCTAGGGCACCTATATAATGATTTTAAAAACAAACCTTTAGTTGTGACTGTAATAATTCTTGTAGTTGTTCTGAGTGATCATCTATGTCATCGCCATCTTGTTCTATACAATCCAAAGTTTCCTTTTCTACAAACTTTAATCAAATATGTCTTTAATTAATTATCAAATTTTTGGTATACTTTCATTATACATAACCATATTTAACTATCTTCTTTTTAATATCAAAACATTCAAATATGTTTGAAAGGGATAGAGCCTTCTGAACTGTTGATCATACAAAGGTTAAATTGAATTCAGAAAATGATTAAAGCTAACTGCTTGGTTTTTCTGTGCCATCTTGTTTATATGAAGATTACTTAAAAATACAAAAAAACAATAAATTTTTTGCTGTTAATAATAAACTTTACACTATTGATTTTTCATTAAATTTGCATGTACTGCAATTGAAAACTCAAAATCAGAAAAATCATAAATGATACGTTCGTTTTTATAATATTTGCAGACATTTTATTTTATAGATAAAAAAAGGCAGCAGTAGTATACCACTGTTCAATAGTCCTAAATTAATGAAGTGAAAACAAATCTGGGTTACAAGCTAATACAGAGGGAAACACATCAACTATACAAGGAAAAATACAAACAACAGAAACACTGAACTGCAACAAAAAACAAACATCAACATACAAATACACAGACTATTTGATAACTCATAGACAAGAAATTCTAATTTCTTTAAATGTTATTTCTTAACATTACAATATAACCTGAGAATGGTATTATACATATGAGAATGCTCTTCATAGATATAACATGTATTTTACCTCGTCTGTCAGTGTTAATTTCTGTGGTATATTATCTCTCAGCTTGTACTTATCACATATATGTAATGATTCATATGTAAGTTGCCTAATGTACAGTTGTGTGCTCACTATTGCCTGGAAGTAAAAAGAAATAACATTTACTATAACTTTTTATCTATAGATAAATAGTTTTAGGAATTTAGGAATTTAAGTACACAGGGGAAAAAATGTTTACTAACTTATAAATATGGAGGTCCTTATTCACATAAAACAAAATCAAATTATAGATCCTCTTTTGCATTACAACACAGTATTTCTATGTAATAAGAAAGGAGTCAGATTCCACAAAAAGTGTGTACACTTGTAATACAAATTAAATTAGCACTAATCAAACTTCAGAAACATTCCTACACACGCATTTTGTCATGTCTGTATCAACATATCAGCTTGCCAAAAATTCTAATTTTGTTTATGGGGATAGTATCTCCTTATATTATCATGGTCTACAGAACTCACATGTTGGTGGGGCACAATCTCCTAATATTATCATGGTCTACAGAACTCACATGTTGGTGGGGTACAATCTCCTAATATTATCATGGTCTACAGAACTCACATATTGTTGGTGGGGTACAATCTCCTAATATTATCATAGTCTACAGAACTCACATATTGTAGGTGGGCACAATCTGCTAATATTATCATGGTTTACAGAACTCACATATTGTTGGTGGGGTACAATCTCCTATTATTATCATGGTCTACAGAACTCACATATTGTTGGTGATGCGCAATCTCCTAATATTATCATGGTCTACAGAACTCATATATTGTTGGTGGAGCACAATCTCCTAATATTATCATGGTCTACAGAACTCGCATATTGTTGGAGGGGTACAATCTCTACAGAACTCACATATTGTTGGTGGGGTACAATCTCCTAATATTATCATGGTCTACAGAACTCACGTATTGTTGGTGGGGTACAATCTCCTAATATTATCATGGTCTACAGAACTCACATGTTGTTCGTGGGGTACAATGTCTACAGAACTGACATATTGTTGGTGGGGCACAATCTCCTAATATTATCATGGTCTACAGAACTCACATATTGTTGGTGGGGTACAATCTCCTAATATTATCATGGTCTACAGAACTCACATATTGTTGGTGGGGCACAATCTCCTAATATTATCATGGTCTACAGAACTCACATATTGTTGGTGGGGTACAATCTCCTAATATTATCATGGTCTACAGAACTCACATATTGTTGGTGGGGTACAATCTCCTAATATTATCATGGTCTACAGAACTCACATATTGTTGGTTGGGTACAATCTCCTAATATTATCATGGTCTACAGAACTCACATATTGTTGGTGGGGTACAATCTCCTAATATTATCATGGTCTACAGAACTCACATATTGTTGGTGGGGCACCATCTCCTAATATCATCATGGTCTACAGAACTCACATATTGTTGGAGGGGTACAATCTCTACAGAACTCACATATTGTTAGTGGGGTACAATCTCCTAATATTATCATGGTCTACAGAACTCACATATTGTTGGTGGGGCACAATCTCCTAATATTATCATGGTCTACAGAATTAGGAGTATTTTTGATCAGGTAGAATCTTCATATATTATCATCACCTACAAAACTTTAGTGTTTTGGTTGAATAGAATCTCCTAATATCATCATGGTCTACATAACTTACATGTTTATCCACAGTTCTTTGTATACACTCCAGTATTTTTGGTGGGGTAGAATCGCCCAATGTTTTCTGTAAACTCTTAAATCGAAATTGATTATCAAAGTAAAAGTCACATTTCCCCTGAAAAAAATAAACCAAATTACAGGATAACACATGGAAATGTTTATGTTCACTCAAACAAAATAAAACCAAGCAAACACTATCAGAATCAATTTCCAGGTATCACATCATATAGCCATATTAGGATGTAGAACTGTATCAGAGGGTCTGGATGGGGTTTATAGAATAGAGAATAATGGCCATAAAAATGCAGAATAATGGCCAAAAAAATGCAGAATAATGGCCAAATAAATGCAGAATAATGACCAAAAAAAAAAGAAACAAGAGAAATTGGCAAAAATATAAACAACATGAATAATGGAGTGATACAATATAAATTATAGAAAATAAATGTATGAATTTCATAGTTTTTTTTCTTAATTCAATCATTTAAATCAATAATTACCCTTTTTTAAAATTATAGTTGGTATTGTGTGTATTGCTGTTGTTTCATTAAACATATTAGTATATTACCTTCAAACAATTCCTAAACAGGATGGCTTGAGTATTTGATTCTGGCGTTAACTTTTTCATTCTTTGAATGTTCAGCACATATTGAGCCAAGTAATCAGCTAAATCTTCCTAAAATGGATACTTAAACAGTGTTAGGTTGGTCCCGTATCATTCAAATTTAATAAAAAAAAAAATATTTGGCTATAAAATAAAAGACTACTTCTGATGCACCAATACCTAAATTATATCCTGTCATGTATTACATATATAAGGAACAAAATATTAAAAATTGAATTAAATCAGTTGTTTGTAATTTTCCAAAAAATACTTATAATCATGATAATGATAAATCAAAAGAAAATCAAGAAGTAACCAAAATAACAGAATGACAAAGAAAGGAATGAATTTTTTAATATTTTAAATACAAGTTTACCTGTGCTTTGGCCACTGTCTGTATGTTGCTTTTCCCACTACTGTTAAGCTTTCTACTATTATCCTCTAAACTCTCAATGATTATCTGGTACTAAAAAAAAAAACAACCAACCTTTCTATACTTATATAAAGCAGGGAATTTGAAAAGTTTTGAATTTAGCAAATTGGAAAGTTTTCTGTAAGTCTGAGGATCTAATGTTTGTATTAAAACAAGAGGCTTTCAGAGCCTGAATCGCTCACCTTGATTTTTTGGCATTTATCTTTTGTTTAAGAGTATAAGTGTCCAATTTCATCTTAGTTTGTTTTTTTTGTTTAGATTCACCATATCAACCAACCTTAAAAATTAAAATTTTTGATGAAATCAAACAAAGGTTAAATTTAATTTTTGAAATCTTATTTTGCTGAACATTTTTGTTGTTTACAGTTTATCTTTATCATTATAATATCCAAGATGATAACCCAAAACTGCAAAATTTCCTTAAAATTACCAATTTAGTGGCAGCAACCCAACAATGGGTTGTTACATTCATCTGAAAATTTCAGGACTGATACAACTTGACCTAATGAACACTTTTATCACATATCAGATTTGCTCTAAATGCTTTGGTTTTTGAGATATAAGCCAAAAACTGCATTTTACCCCTATGTTCTATTTTAGCCATGGGGGCCATGTTTTTATAAAGAAACATAAAATAAAACACAAACTTTATTCTAGATACCCTAAGGATCCTTCAGCTTAAATTTGGTTGGAATTGGTTCAAGAGTTTTAAAGAAGAAGATTTTTAAAAGTTAGAAAACCTGATAAACAAATTGTGCAAAATTGTCCTTAAAGGGCAATAACCCTTTAAGGGGTCAATTGACAATTTTGGTCAAATGAACTTATTTGTAGATCTTATTTTGCTGAAATATTTGCTGTTTACAGCTTATCTTTATCCTTAATACTATTCAAGATAATAACCAAAAACTGCAAAATTTCCTTAAAATTACCAATTTAGTGGCAGCAACCCAACAATGGTTTATTAAATTCATCTGAAAATTTCAGGGCTTATAGAACTTTACCTTATGAACAATTTTACCCCATGTCAGATTTGCTCTTACTGCTTTGAAATATAAGCCAAAAACTGCATTTTACCCCTATGTTCTATTTTAGACATGGTGGCCATGTTTTTTGACGAAACAGAAAATAAAACACGAACTTTCTTCTAGATACCCTAAGGATCATTCAGCTTAAGTTTGGTTGGAATTGGTTCAGTAGTTTCAGAGGAGAAGATGTTTGAAATAGTATAGTTTACACAAGACGGACGACGGACGCCAAGTGATGGCTAAAGCTCACAGTTCCTTTAATAAAAAGGAATACAAAATAAGCAGAAAAATATAATCTGGAAAGTTTAGCTTTTTCGGTGTAGCAATTGTTCAATGTAATATTATGCTTATCTCAAAGAAGGCACAATTTTGGGTTTAAATTGCCTTGAATGAACTGCAATGCATGATCTAATCGGGAAAACATCTTAAAGAACTAGCAATTCGATTGAAAAAAAAAAATAATTGCTAAACATCTCCAAATCCTCCTACTGGGAAATAACAAAATAGTGTAATATTTCATGAACTACCTCATTTAACTGATCTTCCATCTTAACTTCATTTCTATACATTGTAGAATGTACTTTGAGTAACATTTCTAAAGAGTCGCCTCCCTTGGCTAACATCTTTTCTTCCTTCTCTAACATTTCAAGCTGTCTATTTTTCAACCTTTCTAAACAGGATTCACAAACTCTAACATACAATGCAAGTTCTGGTTCTACAGAAGGACTCTAAAAGGTATAATAAAACATACAAATTGATATCATTAAACTTCCAAGTAATGTGTCGCAACCATGTTGTAATTTATTCATTTCGTTTAACATAAATTGAACAATTTTATTGCACAAGATAGAACTCTGGAATTTGCTCTGATGGTGTTTAGACTATATGAAGGCAATCTTAATTTTACTTTTTCAAAGATTTACCCACAGATTCTTGAAAGGCATGAAAGCACAATAGCAAAATCAGAGTAAGGCAACACAATTGAACATCATAAATGTATTTAAACCAATGAAGAATTAAGATCAAGAAATATCACAAATTTTTTTTCTCTGAATATGCAGAATGATTTATTTTTATAAGTCTTATTTCAAATTTTTAATAATGGCAGAAATGCTCTATCTTGAACCATCTAAAGATTTCATACAGAAAATCATTAAAATATACCTCATTGTTCACGCTTACATTCTGCATCTTAGTATTACTCATAGAAAACATAATGGTGCTGCTCAAACCATTGACAATGCGTATTTAATGTCACATGATACACAAAAATGATATTGGCTTTGGGAACTATAAAGAATGAAACCTATATTTAACAGCATATAAAAAGGTCAAGTTCAAAGTAAAAAAATAAAAAAAACAATAGTAAAATGGTTGAAATGGCAATTAAGCCTCATCATCATTAATCACTGTTAGCTGTCTTTATTATTACAATACTACTTACCCCTATAACTTTAATGACGGACAGTCGAGGTTCCTTGGTGTCCTCATCATCAGGTAGATATAATATGACATCTTTGAAAGAACAAGATTTACATACAGCCCTCCCACATAATTTACAGTTATGTTTACTGCGAACCAAGTTAAATTTCTGTTGACATTTTTGGCATTGATTTGCCATGTTTTCTTGCTGAAAAACAAAATCATCTTGGTGTATTTGATTGGTATTTAAATCATGGTCATCAGAAATTTTTGCCAAAGTTTTATTAACATTTACATTTTAACATAAAGACTAAACACTACTTTATTTGAAAAAGTGTATTGTTTTTTTGGGGGTAGCAATTTTATCTCAAAGAAGGTACAATTTGGGGTTTGAATGGCCTTGAATCACATTTTTTTCAACTTACAGAAATAAATGTTGATAGATATAGGAAGATGTGTTTTTAAGTGCCAATGAGACAACTCTCCATCCAAATAACAATTTATAGTAACAAAAAAGTAAACCATTATAGGTCAAGGTACGGCCTTTAACACGAGGCCTTGGCTCACAACGAACAGCAAGCTATAAAGTGCCCCAAAAATTACTAGTGTTAAACCATTCAAACAGGAAAAACGATTTATCTACCAGTAATAAAAACAATTTTGTTTTTGTTTGTTTTTATTTCTACCTATTCATTGATTTATGACGAATGGCATTATTTTGGTAACATGGCAAACTTACACAAAGAATTGACAATTTGTTGCACACATACAGAGTAATAATGTAGAGCATCAACTAGTTTAAAAAAATTAATGGTCTTGTACAAATATTTTCATTTTCAAGTTACAAATTATTACAAATCCTCAAATGTAAATTCTCCTTACATAATTATGAAACAAATATGGATTATATGCTGATGAGACTTAAGGTGGTACCCAACACTTTGACTAAAATTAATTGGCTCGTTTAATTTTCATAAAGTTTTGACAAAGCATTAAAAAAAATTGAACCAACCATTTTATCAGAAAAATTACACTGGTTATATAGCAGTTTGACAAACACTAATTTTGATCATTGAGAAGCTTAATATTCCCTTAACAACACAATGTTATTAAAGCGTTTAACTGATTTTACAGAGTTATCTCCCTGTAGTGTTAGGTACCACCTTAAAAAAACATTCTTAAAAACTCTCTCACTTCTGAAAGTTATTGCATTATTGATCAATATAACCATCTATCCTTTCTTAAGTTTGAAATGTTCTTCCTGTACCCATCTATACCTACCAACCAAAAAGTAGATTTCTGCCATGCTGGTGTTGATACAATATTAGTCATTTCATGTATGGTTCTCTTCATTTCTGATGTTCCTATACTTTCTTTGAAGCCATTTAGCAATCTTTTTACTTCTTTTTCTAAATCCAACCTGCAATATCAACTGATTTTCAGTACTTATCTCAGTGGACAAATTTGTTTATCAACATATAGGAGGTCTTTATAAAACTCAAATTAACCAACTCTTGAGAAATGAAAAAGTTCGCTGTCCTTCAAAAAGAATAAAAAATTAATTAGTTTGTATGGCAACAGAAATTCAATCTTTTTATTAGCAAGGAACTAGAAAAAACATGATGATAGTATTAGGGCTCAAATTTGTGCTTTTTGATACTCATTATCTGAATACTGCTAACAAATAGGATAATCATTGCTTACATTATTACAGAGATATGTGTGTATCTATAAATTCTCTCCTACATTTTATATCCTTGACTTTCCAAACTTTTGGTCTTAAAAATACTTTATGAAGGTTATTCTAGAAACATGTATCAGAAATCATTTCATGCATTTTCTACCACTGGATTGGTATAGTATGTCAGTGTTCTTCAAAAAATGTACTATCTGCCCTGAAGTCAGTGTTTGCAAGTATGAGTCAACTGATACATTTACAGTTTTTACTTCATTTAATTGAGTATTTTTGCTTAAACTGATTTTCTTTTAATATTTTAACTTTCCAACTTTGACATTGAACAAAATTGAGCTGTATTGTAGAAACTCCTGTCTTAGAAACACTATTTGTATCTGTATATATATATATATATTTGTTTCATTAAAATCTTTATTTAATTCTATTGAAATTAATAAAGCAGATTGTAACATATATGTAGGACTCAAATCTATGGTGGGTTTCAAAGCTATGGCAGATTTTTTTAAACCCTTATCTATGGCGAGTTTTGTAATTTCCTAATCTATGGCGGATTTTTGTTGTTTCCAAATACATGAAAGATTTTGTGCAAACATAGAACAAGGCAGTACATATACATGTATACAATCATTGACTTGTCTTAAATAACTTCAAATGTACAACAATCGAAGCATGTCTATAAACATTTTTGAAATGAAATTCCAAAAAGTTCAACCAAATCGTGAATTATTTGTCGAACTATTTTCATACGATGATGAACAGTTATACTGCATTCTTTTGGGCAAGCACATAACAACAGTAAATATCGACATTGGTAATATGCTATAGTTATTGTAATATTGTAATATTGTAATATTGTAATATTGTAATATTGTATTGTGTTGCTTGTTTTGTTATAAACTTTTGTAATTTAATTTGTTAACATATATGTTGTTCATTGAATCTCTTGATAGAGGAAATAAAAAAATGAATGAATGAATGAATGAATGAGTGATGTCAACAATCAAAAAAGTATAAAAGACAGGTGATATACTATATAGCTATAGTACAGAAATCAGAATTAAAATAATATTCCCCGGAAAAATAAGCATTTCCTAATCTGTACATGGTACCTTTTAATCCGTAAATTTAAACAACTAGAAAAAATTGAAGTTCCTTCACAAGTATTAAGAAATCATTTTTTTTTATAAAAATTTAAACAGTTTGACTTTTCACCGTAATATTTATTTCAGCATTAATCAATCTTTTTTAACTAGTGACGATTTAAGTCAAGGTGGTATCCTGTATTTCATTTTCTAACTTTAAATACTTTGCCAGCCGTAGACCCTAAAATATTGATATAACTCCGTTCCCAAAATATCCACTACAAAATACAGCTGTGCCTTTCTTCATCACGGGATTTGGATGGTACATCACATTATTAATGCCCCTTTTATGGATAAAAGAAAACATCTTCCTTTAAACCATGGGCAAATTGTTATAGAAGAAAATGGAAAGTGTCTTCCAGAGTATTTTAAACAGAATTCCAGGAATGTTTAGAGAGCCAACAATTTTGCTGAAGTCGGCGACAACTTGTATGGCGTTATTTTTATTGTGACATCATATTCTACTCTTTTTCCCCGGAAAATTACATAATTCTTAAATCTGCCATAGATTTGGAGAAAAAAAAAATCTGCTATAGATTTGGTTTGTTTGACGTTTCCCAAATTCATGTATTTGGTTTTGATGTTATATTGGTTATTCTCATCGGATTTTGTCTAATGCTTAGTCCGTTGCTCTGTGTGTTACATTTTAATGTTGTGTCATTGTTCTCCTCCAATATCTAATGCGTTTCCCATAGTTTTAGTTTGATACCTCGATTTTGTTTTTTGTCAATAGATTTATGAGTTTTGAACAGCGGTATACTACTGTTGCCTTTATTTGTAATGTCATATTTGCCATAGATAAGGAATCTGCCATAGATTTTGAACCCGCCATAGATTTGAGTCCTACATATATATCCTTCAAATAGGTCTCATAACTCCTTGATTCCAGCAAATGTACATTAAGAATCAAACAAAATAAGACAAAAATCTAAATGAAATCAAGTTGAATCTTTACCTATCTCTCCATGTCCCTCGTACCTTTCCATTCTCTGACACAATAGCGTTTTCTTGTGCCCGTCTTCTCAAGGCAAAAAAATATTCTGTCAACCTTCTCTTCTGTCCTTCCGAGTTTTTACCTTCATCAAAACATTTCTTACAAACCTAATTCCAGGAATAAGAATAATTATTATTGCATTAGATTGCTTATACCGATTAAAGCACAAAATAACAGGTAAATACAAACAAAAGTTTCCCCCCAAAACTATGTAAGCTATACGTATGTAAAACATTGAAGATTTCTAATGTATTTAATTAAGTTAAGTCCACATGATATTTTTATAAACAGCAAAAAAACTTCAATTAAAACAGAAGCATAATATGACATACATATTTATATTATTAAGATGTTATTTATCATTTTATACATTTTATTAATAGACTTGTCTATAGAAAAATCTCCACTCTTTTCATATTGCAGTTCATATAGGATATAATATCTATCTACACATATATTCTTTTTTTGTCATACAGTTTTCAGTCCTTTCATAAAAATAACAATAATTACTTTATATGCCTTTCCCTCTGGGTCTGGATGTGCCAATTTATTCAGTCTCCTCAGGTAACTCACACATTCTTTACAGAATATGTCACCGCATCTAAAAAATGATTTTTGTTCATATTGTAAAATAAATCATCTTCTTAGAGAACCACTTTTTTGCTAATTACATGTATTATAACCGAACAATCATATGAAAAGTCAGTTACAATATGACTTTTGATGATTTAAATTAGCATGTTATCGTGTTTTCTGCCATAGCAAAACTATTCTGATTACAGCTTGATGTCTAAAACAACATGTAAACATATCATAAAGAACAAAGATTATCAACCATATTAAACAAACACTCATCAAAGAAGAGTTGATATTAAGTTAACCATTTTTATATAA